>NC_138296.1:33563750-34197500 GCF_965601325.2 Salmo salar | reverse complement strand
TGTTTAATAACTTCAAGGACTATAAAAAAATGCTGTCGGGGGAGCATGGAGGTCCAGTTTAACGACAATTATAAAACAAGAGAGCGAGAGAGAGAGAGAGAGAGAGAGAGAGAGAGAGAGAGAGAGAGAGAATAGACTTGAGGAAGGAAGTATTGAGGCCTCGGAACATCCAGGGAATTGCATTACATGTAAGTAGTTCATGCCCGTCTCAGATGAAACTCTGTTGGTATTAGAATAGCTGAACGTCTCTCTCCTCACTAGACTGATCACTCCACTCACTCCTCTCATCCTAGGATAGACTGTAGAAGACCCTGCTAGCTGTAGTTCACTCTATACACTAAAGCCCAGCCGCGCCATCCATGCCAATATTCCTCAGGAGTATACTCTTTAAAAGTCAAACAGACAATAGCGATGAGGGGAAAGCTGTTTCTGAGGCACTGGAGTGAAGCAAATCTCTCGTAGCTTGTATCCAGCATGAGACAGGCACTTGTGGGCCGACGTGTATTAGTTTGAATTCCACGAGACAGAGACTGGCGAGGAGACCAAAGCCATGGTGTCTGCTGTGATGCTGTGAGAAACACAGGCTGCTGAGGAGAGATCTGATTGTGTTGCTGTTTCAGACCGCCAGTGATCCAGGGGATATTTCCCACTTTGACAAATTCTGCTCTGCTCCGATTCAGTGCTGTTCTGCCTACTTTGTGTGCAGCATTGCATGAAAAGCCGCTGAATAACTTTGTCCGGGTTCTCTGAGCCTCTCATACAGTGAAAAGGCTCTCTATGTTAAGGTGATGGAAACACATAATGAACAGACAGCTTGCCCTAGCTTTATGACCTTGGCTAGGAATCTCATAATGTGCTTCCAGAACATCTTCTATCCTGACCATAGAGATAGAAGGAACAGAACTGAATAGCACAGCAAATATTACACAACTATCTTATGTGCTATATAACAGTATAACAGAAAATAATGACTGCCTTATTCCTTCTATGTGTAGGGCTCTGTCCTTGGCTAGCGGCTGGCAGCCATGTTGTTCCTCTGTCTTTCTGACCTTGACCAGGTGGCACTGACCTGTCTAACCGGGCCCAGGCTGGCCGAGGCGTCCGGTCTGCTGGCCAGTGTTGTGTGGAGGTGCCTGCTTCCCCGCCGGGCCGTGGGAGGGAAGTGTGAGGGGACACTGCTGGGCCGAAAGGACATTCCTTGGCCTCAGGCAAAGCCCGGCGCAGCGCCCCACACACGCAGAGAGGAGGAATACGGAGGAACACAGAGCCACCGGCCACACCCGTTTACACACACACATACAGTATGTGCACTAGAAACACATCAAGCACAACACATTCATGTATAGGCCGAATGAAACAAACAGGTACATGATGTATGTAGCCTACAATAGACACACACACATGCAATCACTGAGCTAGGGAAACATACTGCCATGTGTCTCTCCTGCTGCTACTTCCGGCAGTCTGAGCCAAGGCCCACAGCCTCCCAGCTCTAGTAAGAGAGAGGAGCCAGGGACTGGACCCACCTGCCAGCCTGCCCACACCCAGCCTCTCCAGCACCATACTGCCCCTGACACAAACCCAGTCAACCCAGGGACCAACCAGCTAGTAACATACACTAGCACAGAGGACTGGGAAACTGGGATACTATCCACAGATAGGTGAAATAACCTCATCCACACACACCAACATGTATTACAGCCTGCTATACACACAGAGACAGAACACATAGAACCTCATAGACACTTCTATTTCTAGTATTGAAGTACTGGTGTGTCAGTATATAGCAACAACAGCATGTCCTTATGGATTACACATGGTTCTGTTCTATTCTAATACAGACATATGTATACCCACAGACTTACTGCTGCTGGTAGCGTTGATCATGCTGAGTGACAGGACTATTCTCCATCAGGGAGATGTTGCCTTGGCCTTAGAACATGGCTTCCCCTCCAGGCCCACAGGAAACTACTGGCTCACTGCTGTCTCACTCTCTCTGTGTGTGTGTGTGTGTGTGTGTGTGCGTGCATGTGCATTTTTTTCATTTGTCATGGTTCAGGTATAGTTGGACTCATGGTAACAAATGAGCTCCCAGGGAAAAGGTGATGATGTGTGATGAAATGAAAGCCAGTATAGAGTCATAATACTCTGAGTCAGAAACGTCCCCAGCTCAAACCTATACTAACACCACAGTCAACACCAGGTTCCTATTCTCAGCAGAGACATAATGACACGGGACATGTAAAGCTATTGTTTCCTGTAACCCGGATCTCTCTGATCATTAGACACATGCAGAAAGGCAGGCAGCGTTCATTTGACGTCAATGACCCGGCTGCCTCGCCGTCTATTCCAGGGCTTTCGCAGGAAGGATGGCTGTGACAGGATGACGGCGCTGTGCCTTAGGAAAGACAATTCCAATCCCCAGCGCCATTCAGATAGCGCCATTCAGAATAGAAATAGACACAATGGAATAACTGAAGTGTATCATGTACTGCCATGTAAAACAACCTTTGGGCTAATTGTTTTCTATTCGGCGGGAGACAATAGGAGTTTGGGAAGCGCCAGGTGCCTCACTAACTGACTCTCAAACACCACTATGGCAGAAACCCCTTTGTTATTCGCTCACACACAGCTTCCAATGATTCAACACGTCAAACCCCAGCAGCAGTAATGTAATTCATATCATAACACTGAGCCAATGAGAACTGATGCTTGATTCTTTCTCTCCAATAGGTAAAGAGTACATCGAGTCAATTTGCTGAATTATTCAATGGATTAGCTATATTAGTTGTAGTGGAATGGTGTATCGCTGTGGCGTTGTGGAGTCACGTGATGTTTCTAGATGGTATGTACACTATGAGGGCAGGTTCACCACTGAACCATTTCATTCTTAGCATCCTATTCCCATATAAGAATATTGTCTATTTCCCGTTTGGAATATTGACTTGACATGATGAAGCCGACCCTAGAATCAGCTTCCTACTGGCTGCTGCCATCATCAAAGACAGAAAAACGGCATCTGACATCCTAATAATTCCGCCAAATTCTCCATATTTCATTCGGTCTGTCGATATGAGGGTTGACATTTAAATGAACATTCTCATGCACGGCCAAGGTCTAATTTGATCAATGCATAACAAGAATCCCCACTTATAGCGATGTGCATGCCTCCCTACATCTGTCACCATGGTGAATGGAGACCTCCACATGACCTGCTCAACAAAGACAATTCAACACAGACACAGGAGTCAGCCATCTGAGCCACCCACTACCACACTCACCACTTCAACCAGCATGGCTGCAGGCACCGACCTGTGTGTGAACACAGACACAGCAGAGGACTGGCATGGACATTTGATGGAAAGGACTTCAAATACATGTAAGGGTCCAAGGGTCTATGGTAATGCTTTGTAGACACACTCGTACATAAAACACACCTATTCCTCTACATTCTAGCACAACTGTACACCTATTATATATAATATTATTATTCCTATATTATTGTGTGTTTAACATAAACACGGACACAAAACGGCACACACAAACCTATACCCTATCACACTTAGACATACTCCTATACAACGCCCTCACACATCCCTGGTTCCGTGTGGGTCTTATGAAACCATGTGACCTCTGGTGCCAGCGACCCTGCCAGTGAGAGCTCTAGCCTGGGAGACAGATCCACAGCGTTTAACTCCTGGCTCCTGTGAATGGCTATAGGTCACTACAGTTTCATCTCCTCAGCACAGACACACAGAGGTCGCCAGGTGGCTTTTATTGGAGTTTTACGTGAGGAGAAATAGGAGATTTTCCTAGGCAGACTAAATCCTTCCCCTGGGCTGGGAGATAGCCCAGCGAAAACCATATAGCCAGGTCAATAAGAGCCCAGATGCCAAATCTCCTTAAAGTCGCTCTTTATTCATGAATATGTGCTGAAACAATCTTTTGGGGGTTTAAGAGGAGATTGCATGCAGAAAACAGGCTGTCCTAATCCACTTTGGTTAGCGTCTTGAATGGAAATGAAAATGAGCCCAACAGCAAGGCGGATGATATTCCACCCTTGGCTGTTTTGCTACATTTCAGGCTCTCGTATAGCTTTTCTCAAACCGCCACTAGAAATATAATGGTTACCATGATAAAAATAGTAGTGGGGTTAACCCCTTACACTGGTGGGAATTGGCCTATATGGATAGGGCTAAATTGAAATGTTTTCCGACAGAAGAAATACGGAAAGCATACGCATGGTAAAAATGAAAAGGGAACCGTTTGGAGATTAGGGGACAATTATTAGACTAAAGATAAGGACACAAAGTTCAAGCACACTTGTAGTTGTTTTGTTTGGAACACAGCCCTGCATCCCCGCCTTTACACAATTACTGTTGTTGTTTACGCAATCCAAAAACGGTCCATTAACTAATCACAATCTGGGTCAGGTGGGCATCATCTGAAAGCTTGCCAACATGACTAGCTAAATTATAAAATATGATCTTGAAGGCTTTCACAAGGCAATTCATAGAAGTAGATAGTCATTTTGTTGTGCATTAAATGGAGTCATGAGTGCATTCAGATGTGTGGTCCGCGGTAAATGTTCTTCACAACACAACAACCATAGGCTCATTCTGTTCAGAACCACCCAGGGCATGATGCCATGTCATCTTGTAACTGTACATCAAACATAGTGATCATAAGCACTGACACTGTATATGACATGAGTTTTATGATTTGGAAATGTGTAGTGTATGAAATGAAAGCAGTATTTGAGTCCTTTCAAATTTAAAGCATTTCCCTCACTCAGACAACATTTTTGCAAAAGTTGCCCAATTACTGGGAGTGATTGAGGAAACTTCTGTCACGCGTGGTGCTGAAGTTCAGAACGGCTGTCAGTCTAAACCCATACAGCCCTGTGAGGTTCAGAGCCAGAGCTCTGACGTCATGTATAGCATGTTACTGTACAGGAACTGCATCCCAAACCTTCCATTTTCAACCTGTATGTTGGTACGAGTGTAAAGGGCTACAAACAATATGACCAGGAATCCTGGCACTCTGCACAATGGTCTGCACAGTAACATCCATATTCAATACTAATTGTGCTAGTGTGCCAACTTGTGCGTGAAGCGTGTGTACATGCCTTTGATTGAGTATGTGAGTGTGTGTTTACTTCTATGTGTTAGTGGGGTGTGTGTATACATGTGAGTGTTCCCACCTGCTCTGCAATTTGACCCATTGAGAGCTGAGGCACGGCACACACCTGGTCTGGGTCTCTCTCTCTCTGTGTGTGTGTGTGTGTGTGTGTGTGTGTGTGTGTGTGTGTGTGTGTGTGTGTGTGTGTGTGTGTGTGTGTGTGTGTGTGTGTGTGTGTGTGTGTGTGTGTGTGTGTGTGGTGTGTGTGTGTGTGTGTGTATTGGTAATGGTTTGAAGGCAAGTGATTATACATCATGACCCCGGGTACAAGAAGCACAGTGGGTCCAATCTGGTGCTCACTACCGCCCACTCTCTCTAACACACACACACACACACACACACACACACACACACACACACACACACACACACACACACACACACACGCTGGCAGGCATCACACAAACACCCACATACACACGCAGGTATCACTCGCCCACAAACACACGCAGATATGTGCACGCAGACACAAACACACACACGTACCTGTGTCTCTCTACTTTCTCTCCCTCTCTCTCTCTTTCTATTTGTCTCTCTCTTAGCCAGGCAGCTCTACCCGTTCCCTCTGTTTTACACACATAATGAAACAGTGTCCTGGTCCTACACACTCCTCCTCCCCCTCCACACGTCCTTCTAATGAGATAAATTAGTGCCTTGCAACAGATGCATGGAATATACACTAATGGCTACCATCTGTCACTCATCTCTAGGAGACAGAGAGAGAATACAGGACTAAATCTGATCACCAGCCCCAGGCACAGCTAGGCTGAGAGAGAGAGAGAGAGAGAGAGAGAGAGAGAGAGAGAGAGAGAGAGAGAGAGAGAGAGAGAGAAGGCAAACAGGAAGGACATAAGAAATGTGTCACAATGTGGAGGGCCAGGCACTGGAGGCTTAGTGTAGGAGAAAGAGACGACAGTACACAAAGTCAACCTAATGTCAACCTTTCTCTCAATGGTTTTCAGATATATTTTTATTTTCAGACTGCATCAAGCTCCCCCTTGACTCCCAGTAATTCCCTGTGTGGCGCTGGGAGCAGGCATAGTGTAGTGCTGTTTATCAGACAGCCATTCTCAGTTCACACCGTCTTCTCACTCCGCTGTATTAAAGTCAGAGTTTCATATATTCTGCTAATGTTGCCGCTACACTGCCACTGTTCAAATAGTCCCAAATCCATTTCTAGAAAACCATCTGGGGGTGAGCACTAATATATTTCAGCCTGGTTCCTTAAAGCCACGCAGTGCATTAGCACGCTGCTTATGATGAAAGCCAGGTAAGACAATAATAAACAAAGGATGATATAAAACAGAGAAGCAACGTAGCTCGGTAAACAGCAGTGAGAGCAATGACTGACCCTGGGAAGCTACCTTGTAAATGGTCCATGAGAACAAACGGACTAAACCCAGACAACATCTGCATGGACTCGGCCATCATTCTTTTTAACTGGAAGAAGCAATTACAACAAGTGGAAATGAATTGCTAGCTGTTCTAAGGAAGATCCTGGGAGATGAGATTGGAAAAGTTCTCACTTGTTTTATAGATTAATAACGAGATATGTGGCGGGAGTTGTAGATTCCAATAAAACTTTTATTTTATAATCATTTTATGTACATACATAAAAGTATGAGGAGAAATTATTAATGTCATAATTTCGAAAATAATGATCGCCAAAAAATGTGATAACCCTCATGTTATTGAAGCAGCTTTGGGTTTGCAGAGCATTCATTTGATAATGGCCACAGTCACCCATCACACTGCCCACAATAAACTAGCAATCCCACCGCATCAACATTCCCTATGAAGCAATCTTATAAACATTACAGGCCTAATGAAAAAGTAGCAGATATCTCCTGCAGACTCTCATAAAGACCCTAGTTAAATCCTCAGATCAGGCTATAAACAACATCCCAGGCAGAAATGAGCAAACCCTGTTACCCTTTTAGAACTTGTTACAATTTCCAATTAAGCAGTAATGAAGATATTTTGGTCTGTATTGCTCGGTACAGCTGACTACATTATAACACAATGTTCAGCAGGCATAGGAACCCAGCAGGCACAGGAACACACTCTCTCTACCCACTCCACAAAACACAAACATTTCTCTCTATCTTTCACCAAAATCTAACCGATTTGAAATGAGGACATTAAAATAGCCCATCACTGCACACAGGAAATGATAGCGCTGCCTCAACCTTGTATGCAAATATTATATTTCAAGCCAGCAGCAGCAGAGAGAGAGGGGGGAGATAGAGGGGAGAGAAAGAGGGGAGAGAGAGGGGAGAGAGAGAGGGGAGAGAGAGGGGAGAAAGAGGGGAGAGACAGAGGGGAGAAAGAGAGGGAGAGAGAGAGAGGGGAGAGAGAGGGGAGAGAGAGAGGGGAGAGAGAGGGGGAGAGAGAGGAGAGAGAGGGGTGAGAGAGAGAGGGGAGAGAGAGGGGAGAGAGAGAGGGGGAGAGAGTGGGGAGAGAGAGAGGGGAGAGAGAGGGGGGAGAGAGAGAGGGGAGAGAGAGGGGGAGAGAGAGAGGCGTGCAGGCAGCAGCTCTGAATGTGTCTTATTGAGCAGATACTCCTGAGCTTAATAAAGCACACCATCAGTGTCTCTCTGCTCATTAGCATGGCCAGTGTTAGCTAGCCTTGCACGGCAGCAGCTCCCTCCAACAATCCATTAGTTCTGCGAGGATGTTCAGTATAGCCATGCAAATAAGTGTGAAATTGCACTGTAATCAGTCATGTAAATGACACAGGATTTCTATCTAGGCATCATCGTTCCCCGCACTCGTTTATGAAATAGTTGTGAGGGAAGGAGGGAGGGAAGAGAAAACAACATTAAAAACAATGAAAGAAGTGCTTCTGTTTTGACAGCGACAGAGAATAAAAAAATCATTAGCATGACATGAGCCAGACAGGCTTTGATTCTCTACTGAGAATTTAACTCCCTCAAACCAGTCTCCCATTGAAATTAGATTTTAAATATTCAGACACTGATCAAAACTGTTCACCTAGGCAAGACTTCACAATCACTAGGAGTCTTCTTGTGTAAAGACTTCTCCCTGACAAGAAAGAGACAGAGGATGGGTGGCGGCACACCTACCAGATGAGAGAGAGCTTAACACGTCTGTATTCCTGTACTGTGAGGCGTACAGTACGTAACAGCCTGTTCTATATGGAATGTCTGGAGAAATACACTCATGGATATGGCAGCCAGTGGAAAAATAATTACACAGAATTTCATTCCTACAAATGTTGGTAGCACTTTATTTTCCAGTATAGATGTATACTATGTCAATAAATACCTTGATAAAACAATAACTCTTTTGCAAAATGTAATTCAATATAGAAAAAAAAAAAAAATATATATATATATATATATATATATATATATATATATATATATATAATCTGTGTACGGTTTCACTAGATCACGAAGGGTAAAAATATCTATCAAATATCATGTTAAATAAGACAAGCCATCTTTTCAAGACTCGTGTTGACATAATAGACCAAGCTGTATAAAAAAGGAAGATTGATTTCCCATAATATGCAGTAGTCAGCCAATGGGACTGGTTCCATTAGGGTTGCTGATGTGACTGGAATCAGCTGCAGACTGCACTCATTGTATAGTCGTCTATATGAATAAGCTGATGGGAATGAGTGATACATCGACCATCCACTCACTTTCACACAGTTCCCAATGATTCATTTTGAATATCGTGCTGTGAAATACAGCCAAACTGGATAATGTTCTGTGTGTGTGCGTGTGTGTGTGCGTGTGTCTGTAAGAGGGAGAGAGAAAGAGCAAAAAAAGAATGAGGAAGAGGAGGAAGAGGAAGGATCAGAAATCTGGCTCAAATGCAATCTCAGGAGAACTAGCTCATTGAGCTGACAGCCATCAGTAAATCCGTGTGGAGCGAGAACGAGTCACTGTGGTCAAGCAGACAGAGGGAGAAAGAGAGAGAGAAGGGAGAAGATAGAGAGAACAGAGAGAGACCCAGCACACAGAGACAGATTTGATGAATACTGAGGCGCTCAAACAGACAGATGGGCTGATTTATGACTGACTGTGTGTTATGGAACATTATCTTAGTGTCGGTAAAATCAAAATAACATTTTGGGTGTAAACGTGGAGCCTGGACCTGCCAACAGATCCCCATGTGGTCCAATACATTCAGATGGCCCAGGATGCAGTGCCATGGAAAACAGTTGTGTTGTCGAACGACTGCATATTTGTTGTTTATTGTGTTGTTTGGGGTAAATTGCATGCAGCTGTATACATTGCCAATCGCATCCCACCTGCCAAAGTCAAATTAAGCCATCAAATCAATATCAAGAGTCTGGAGGAAAATGAAGGCCATTACCAGGCTATTGAATTGTATTTGTTCTCTATTCAAAATTAAAGGCTATTGACAGGCTGTTTTATTTAGTTCTCTATTCAACCACTCTCTGGTTAAAGTGGAGGAGTGGATGAGGCTGCATTTTAACTGCCGGCCCCTTTAATGCTGGGCTATAGAGCCACTTTATGATCCCACACAGGGGACTTGTGTATGCGGGGAGTGTATTGTGGCTGGCTGAACCCGGCTGAATACACACTGTGAATGTTTTGTTGTCAAATAATGAGAGAGTGTTGGGGTCCTACCTCACCGAGAGGCACAGCAAAGATTAGACACATCTCAGCACAGAACCATTGGTGAAATGTATCAATGTCGGTGTGCACCAATCCAGGGTGGCTTTCCCCCGTTCATGGTGGCTTCTCATTTGGAACCTGTAAACCAGTTGTCATGTGTATTTTCCACTCGGATAGTGATAGCTTTCAGCAGTGGCTCACAATCACCCCGCGTCTCATTGCTCGGGCACAAATACTCATCGGGTTGTCTGTCTAGCCTGCATGGGAGATGGAATCAGAACAATGACCACTGAAGAAAGGCAGGAGATGTGACAATTCAGTGGACGGTAACAGTGGACAGCGTAATTCAACCATTATAATTCAACTACATTTCAGCACTATGCAACTACTACAGTGCCAGGGTCTCACACATAAAAGTCAAACACGTTTAATGAAGAAATAACATGTTTAAAATAAACCAGCCATTCCCCAGCGTAAATACCATCACTGAGACCAATTAACCAAACCAGAGAGCATTTTGTGAAAGCAGCTATGCATTTTTGAGTTATCATTAGTATGGTCATGGATAATAAGATCAGTGTATCCAACATTTTTCTGGCTACATTTTTCACAGAGCAGAAATCTCTCTACATATCACAGAGGTTGACTTTAGTCAGCTAGCTATATGTAGAGAACACACTGTAGCTGTTCTATAGTAATGCAAAGGGGTAGGGGATATCCAGGCCTGATGGGTTGAGAGGCCACGTCTCAGCCAGAGGATTTTGATCCCTCTCGTAGCGGCTAGCTAAATTAGCATGCAGAAGACAGGACTCAGAGGTGCCCTAGCCCTTAACTCAATCTCTCTCTCCCTCCTTTTTCTCCCCTTGCTTAGGTAAAAATAATGGATTGTGGCTGCAGCTCCAGCCTTACACCCCTCCCTTCCCCTAAAGCCGGGCAGCGATGCAGGCAGACAGGCAGGGAGGGACGAAGGCAGGCAGGGACGGAGGGAGGCAGGGAGGCAGGGAGGCAGGGAGGCAGGGGGGAGGGGGAGGGAGGGAGGGAGGGAGGGAGGCAGGGCCGGAGGGCATGTTACTGAGCTCCGGGTTCCTCCACAGTGACACTCACTAACTCTAAGGCCAGCTGTCCGAGTATACGCACCCAGCGCTCCAGGATGGCCAGGCAGCCTTAACCGAAAGGTGCCATCCCCTCTCCATGCTCTTAAACAGATTGCCGCTCGCGCCACCTCAAGCTGAATACCAATGAATGAAGGGGTTGCTTACCAAAATGAATGACGGGTAGCAAAAGGAGACAAAAAATAGCAAAAAAACAACAGCAGCAGCAATTTCAAACAGCACTTTTAGGGAATGGATGCAATTAAGCTGCAAACACTCAACGGATGTAGACGGGGCTAGAAACACTGAGTATGTTTTAGAGACATGTACTCCAGGAGTTTTAAGCATGCAGTTGTTAGAGGGGCCAGGCTGATTGAAATTCATTGGCAACATCTGCATGCAGCGCACAACATGGACGGGGGATCAGAGTTTGGAGGTCTCTGAACATCAGTTATAATTAACAAAACATTCCGGTGCACATGGGCTCCGGGGCACATGGGTAACCAATGGCAACCATGGCAGTGCTCGGGTTAAGAGGACAAACCAGGGGGCATCAGTACCATTATGGCCCCACCTGGAATATGGACGACGGCAAGAAGGCAACGCTAACCGCTACCCAGCTACACAGAACCAACCTGCAATATTAAATCTCCCTATTCGATCTTCCTATTATATTGTACTGTACAATGTGAATATGACACTGACAGTTATCTAAGAATGTCATCTCGGTGAACAATTAATAGAACAGCGGGAACGTGAGGTCAGATATAATTAACAGATATGCAGCGCGAGGTATAATTGCTCAAGTCTCAAGCAAAGTAATTAAATAATTCAAAGTGAACCACTGAGAGGGAGAGACAATGACAGAGCTTCTCCTCATCTCCCTCTAAGAGGCTGGTGGAGGTAGGTAGTGGTGGTAGTTGGTGGTAGAGGTAGGTAGTGGTGGAGGAGGTAGGTGGTGGTGGTGGAGGTAGGTGGTGGTGGTGGTGGAGGTAGGTGTTGGTGGTGGAGGTAGGTGGTGGTGGAGGTAGGTAGTGGTGGTGGTGGAGGTAGGTGTTGGTGGTGGAGGTAGGTGGTGGTGGAGGTAGGTGTTGGTGGTGGAGGTAGGTGGTGGTGGAGGTAGGTGGTGGTGGTGGTGGAGGTAGGTGGTGGTGGAGGTAGGTGGTGGTGGTGGAGGTAGGTGTTGGTGGTGGAGGTAGGTGGTGGTGGAGGTAGGTGTTGGTGGTGGAGGTAGGTGGTGGTGGAGGTAGGTGGTGGTGGTGGTGGAGGTAGGTGGTGGTGGAGGTAGGTGGTGGTGGTGGAGGTAGGTGGTGGTGGTGGTGGTGGAGGTCGGTGGTGGTGGAGGTAGGTGGTGGTGGTGGAGGTAGGTGGTGGTGGAGGTAGGTGTGTGGTGGTGGAGGTAGGTTGTGGTGGAGGTAGGTGGGTGGTGGGGAGGTAGGTGGTGGTGGAGGTAGGTGGTGGTGGTGGAGGTAGGTGTTGGTGGTGGAGGTAGGTGGTGGTGGAGGTAGGTGGTGGTGGAGGTAGGTGGTGGTGGAGGTAGGTGGTGGTGGTGGAGGTAGGTGGTGGTGGTGGTGAGAGGTAGGTGTTGGTGGTGAGAGGTAGGTGGTGGTGGAGGTAGGTGGTGGTGGAGGTAGGTGGTGGTGGAGGTAGGTGGTGGTGGTGGAGGTAGGTGTTGGTGGTGGAGGTAGGTGTTGGTGGTGAAGGTAGGTGGTGGTGGAGGTAGGTGGTGGTGGTGGAGATAGCTGGTATTTATGCTGAGATGCTCCTCTCCGTAACACCGCCTCAGGGACAGATCTAACACACACCCAGCCATCAGAAGAAGAGGAAGAAACACTGGGATGGCTCTGAATCGGACGGCGGAAAGAGCTGACGTTCCGTCGAATGTTATTTGCACACAAAGGGAAAGTGCTCATCGGTTCCCCTGAGTCTAGGGCAAATCCTTCATCTAGGGCTTTTTTCCCTGTCTACCTCACAGAAGTTCAGACAGCATCTTAAGGTCCACCTAATTGACGAAGCGGAGATCCTCTCATTATGATACATGCGGTAGGCCAGCCTGTCAGACAAAGAGTTAGTGGAGAGCAGTGTTAAGGAAGTAGCAGAGGCATTATCAGTCTATATTTCACGTGTCACTGGGGGACGGATGTGTCCCCATTTCGTCCTTTGGGTGCCATTAATTGATCAAATGAATGAATGAATGATTGATTAAGTTTACACTCTTAGAAAAAAGGGTGCCAAAAGAGTTCTTCAGCTGTCCCCATAGGATAACCCTTTTTGGTTCCAGGTAGAACCCTTTTAAATTCCATGTAGAACTCTTTTGAGGTCAAAGTAATGTATCTGGGAAGATTTGTAAAGCACTTTACAGTGCGTGTTCCATTCCAGATATTTAAAAACGTTTGAAATGAAAATGGATCCCAATTAAAGCCGTACAGCAGTGTAAGTGCTTCTTGTTTTTTTTTTGTAACCAGTTGAAACATTTCTCCCTGGGAAATCCTCTAAAAACCTGTACTGTGACTGTGAGCTCTTCTAAAAGCAGCCTAGACAGGCCTGAGCTCAAGCCATTTTGCCAGCCATTCAGGGAGATGAAAATGCAAAGCTAAAAATACTAGCTACACATTTCAAAAGGCAAGAGAAATGCATATATACACCAACTAGCAACAAGCCTTTCTCCTTGCTGGGGAGAAAAGGTTTTTTGGTCTCAACACATTAGACATTTTCAGTGAAACCCTTTACAGTTAGACATACCTTCTCCTTCACAGTATGTATGGTCATGTTATAGTCACCTAAGAGATACCAGCAGTAGCTTTAGATTCAGGTGAATCATCAAGGCTAATGACCATACATTGTTAAGGTCAAACACCCCATCAGGATTTGCTAACATAATAAGTGTACTGTGCTAGCATTACAGTACTATATGTATCTACTGGTGCTGTGGCCTTGCTATGGGTATATAGTCTTGTCTGTTGGATCACCTGTTGAAGAGCATCCATTTCAACATGGGGCCAGAGGTCGTGGTCCTGGCTGGGTGTTTGATTGGCAGGTGGGGAGCCACGATGCCCACAGCCCTGCCCCAGTGGAGCGCTGAGCGCCAGCGTCTGGGCTTGGGAGGGCCACAGTGCTGCTGACTAACAGAGCGTGTCTGCTGACAGTCAGTGTGTCTGACTGATAGGATCACCCCAAGAGGCTCTTCCAGGGCCTTTACAAAGTGCCTCTGATAGGCCAGGCCCATAGCTTTACCGCCGGGCCCTGCCAACAAATTAAATTTAAGCCCCGCTAATGTATAGAGTAATCATAGAGTGGTGTTGATACATTTTTCAGCAGGGTTACCATGGGCACGACTGAAAGCTTTGCGTGGAATCAGAGACGGGCAGGAGCGGGGCGGGGCGGAGAGAAACAGCTGTCTGTAACCTTAGCAGGCCACTGGAATCCTACACTTCTAAGGCAAGGACTTACCTCCAAGAACAACAATAACATGCCATTATGAGATGTAACATTTTGCAGTGACCTGCATTTCCAGGGGGAAATTTGAAAGAAAAGCAATTTCACATTAAACTATCTGACACAGAGCAGGTCATGGAATGGTGGTGAGGAGGGGGGAGACGGAGAAGGGGTAGAGGAGAGGAGGGGGGGCACGGAGCCCCCGTAACAGCCATTGGCCAACTAGAGCGAGACACACATTCCCTCTGCCGAGTTAAAAGGGCTGGAGTGGATGAAATTTCAAAGCCTCCCCTGCAGACAAACACTCCGCTTTGCACACATCAGTGCTGAGATGTTCAAATATTCCACTCCACAGTTGCAGCCTGGTTCTCTTCCCTGTACCGCCGTATCAGACATGGAAGCACTGTGATTAATGAGACAGGAAAAATACCTCTCTCTTTTCTCCCATTGTGTCTTTATAAATTCAATGAAGCTAAAACTGCACTTAATTAAAAATGTGTCTCGGCGTTTTATTTCCCATGATGCTCGGCAGCAGGCAATGTAGGAAAATGAAAGGCAATTGGAGATAAGAGAGGATGGATTCACATGTGTGGGACCTTTGTCCCCTCCCACCTGTTATGACCAACAACGTAAAGTTTTGCAGCTGGGGTTGATTAGCCAGCTAGTAGATAGCATACATCATAGGAGACCTTTTAGAAACTGAACACAAAGCATAGCTAGCTACACTTCTCTGCATGCACAAGAACACAGTCATCTGAGCGTCATGGTGCAGTGCTACTTCATGTCAATCTTCTCTTCCTCTCATTTAGAATCGTTTGTTATGAATATACTGGATGTGTAGGAACACTGTAAATACTCTAGTACGAACATTGCATTGACATATTGATACATGATTGTGATTTAGTAACTGCTTTGCAATTTCATGGAGTTGATCCGTTGGCAACTGATGAGCAATTCCTATGTCATTTGTGCAATAGTTAACATTGCTCAATATAAGATCTTAAAACAAGGTATAATCAAATTCATGGCCTTGTTCTGAGTGTGATTCATATGGGGAAGCCTCCAAAGTAGTGGGTTGGTTTTCTTACGTTCCATATTTAGGCCTAGTTGTGAGACGTCAGAACAGAAGACTGGCTGGATCAGTAGGGATGGATCATGTGACATGATGACACACCTCACAGGATATATATTCTCTTCCTGTCCACAGCTCTCTAACATCTGGCCTGCTGGTGTCAGATTCCTCCATCCACTACCAGCATTATAGTATTATCACCCCCGCTCTCTCTGCCCTCTCTCTGCTAGCTAGCTATTACTACTACTACATGACTCTTGGCACGCCTTGGAGATCTGTGTCACAATCACTGAGCAATTACAGTGACTAATGTAAGGACCATTCTCGTGTCTAACCTCAGACATTCCATCAAGATCTGACTGGGAGGAAATGAATTGGCAGTGTAATGGACGTTACGTTCGGTTTGAACCCTGACAAAACATATACTCTTTAGAACCAAAGCTTCCTTTTCCCACAATCCCCTGGTGGGGGATGGTTTGAGAGCTCAGAAACAGAGACTAGAGCTCAGGTTCTTTGCCCTTGTCATTGCATCTGCACTGACCTCTAAAAAAAAAAGGACAACAAAGATCATATCACGAAACCAATACTAGCACCGACGGCCTTAGCACAAATTGATTTAGCCACCCGGAACTCACTCCCATCTCAATGAGGTGGCAGGATGCTCACAGCATAAATCACTGTCACACAAACACCCTCTAGTGAAATGTGATTTTTATCTTTAGGATATTTTTTTGTTCAGTATGTTCCGGTTGGTGTCTAGCTCTGTGATAAGTGGTGGTGAGTGATGCGAAATAAATGGTTAGCGCATTACGCTAATATTGAGCTCTCACCACATATAGGTGCTATCACACGGAGAGGGTGACACAGCTGTGGTCCCCTGTATTTCAGGAGGTAGTGCAGGGCCCTGTGTTATATGGCTCATAGATCCCTTATGTGTGGGTGAGAGTTGTCTCCGGCTGCCGGCTTGGCGGGGATGAAGCACAGATACTTTATGGCACAACCGTCAGACGTAAGCATGCGACCGAGGCTACAATGAGGAGAAGCCGACTAAAAATAGAAGATAAGCTTTTCCGAGGGGCCCCGGAGACAATAGTTTCATACTTTCCGTTGTGTACATTGGGATCAAGAACCAGTACAAAGCGTCTAACCGGAGCTATAAAGCACAAGACCCAGATAAATGAAGCAAAGAAAACCAGGCTATCCCAGAAGCACCCTCTATAAAGCATAGAATGACATGATAAATGCTCCAGTGTTTTAAATACACCAGGATAGTCTGTTCTATTCTCCTTATGACTGACAACCTCTGTTGCTCACTTAACTACAGCCAAGCGCAACACACTACTGTATCAATTATCATGTGCTTTAACTCGTCTGGCTATTTTTATCACAGAGTTTCACTCAGAACTTTTTACCTTCTTTTTATTGCTATTCTGCTCAGATCTTGTGGCTGAATTCCATTCCACACACAGAGCTGTACAAACATAAGGGGTTTAAGGATTCAGATTGGTGGAGGGGAACCTAATCTTCTGTAATTTGCGGAATGGTTCTCATTTTTATCGACTCACTTTAGAAAGCGGCGCTCGTCGACAGCATGCTATCGTTCTAGGGATTTGAGGTGACTATTAATTTTCATAAGGGCCAGAAAAGGCAGGTCTGTCTGGATGTGAGCGCACGTGTTAGACCTGATCATCATTAATCAGACCAATACTACATCACCGAGCACCAGCCGGGTCACGGAAATGGACAAATAACACAAGGACGCACAAACCTCTTTCATACATCACATTTACAACAGCCACTGTTTAGCATGGTGAGATAATCCATTCTGGGGTTCATCATGTGAAAATGGGACTAAAATGGTAATGCTCTGCCAGCCAATAGCATCCTCCGCCTCACCAGATGCCTAGCTTCTGGATTTTGCTTAATTGCCATCTTCAGATCAATCTATATCCAAATGTCAACTGAATCTACAACAGAATTTTCCCTGCACTTTGTCAGCTGAATATCCAGTATATTTCCTTACATTAGAAAGCAGAGGTTTTCTGTTAGTCCTTATTGTATGCACATGTAGTGAACTACACTAAGGCCTATTGTTATCCAGGCCTGAGAGAAAGGTGTTGTTGTGCTGACATACATCGGTCTACATGGCCAACTCTGTGTCCACCCCTGCTGACCTGTGTACCCATTAGCCTTGACATAGTGATGGGGCATGGTACTGTCTATCTCAGCCCCACACAGAGAACACCCACTCTTCATCTGGTCCACATACACACAGCACGCATCACACACACACACACACACACACACACGGGACAGCAGGTGGGTATGGACACTAGCATACTGATCTCTACTACACATTTGTGATACAAATACACTTCACACGTTTGGTGAACGCATAAACTGTACACAAACACGTGCATACATAGTCCCACATGTAGGACTACTGTGTACACACGTATGCAAATGAACATGGATATTCATGCACTCCCATGTGGCCACGCATGTACAAATAAACACAGCTACAAACAGACTGAAAATACACACATATGTTGGTGGCAACTTAATTGGGGAGGATGGTCTCGTGGTAATGGCTGGAGCGGAATTAGTGGAATGGTATCAAATACATCAAACACATGGTTTCCAGGTGTATGTTGCCATTCCATTCGCTGCATTCCAGCCATTATTGTGAGCCATCCTCTCCTCAGCAGCCTCCACTGGTTCACCCATAAATAAACACACACACACAATAAAAATACACTCACATATGATCACCCATAGAGAATACAGACTTGTTTGAACACACACACACACACACACAAATATTATTCTTAAATCTCTGTTTATCGTACACATGTCCACTGTTCAAATGACAACAGTGGACCCCTCTCGGTAGTGGTAACAGGAACACAGTAGGAAACAGAAAAGCCTCAATATCAAAACAGAAGAGTCAGTCAATATGGAAAGTGAGAAGTTAAGGTAAAAGAGAGACCCTGGTGATCAGTGTGCTGACCCGCTCCACGCTAACTGTCGTCAACAACATCCCAACCATTCACACACAGAACCATCTACCACATCAAGACCCGCCCCCTCCTCTTCCCCCTCAGCCATTCCACCATCCTCAGAGAAACCCCTACACAGCACTAGTTATCCTCTCTCTTCCCTCCTTCCCTCTTTCTCTCCCTCTCTCTGTCTCTCCTCCTTTCTCTCTGTCGCAGCCGCCACGTTCTCAGTGCGCCGCGGTCGAGAACATAAAAGGGTTGAGAATAAAAGACAAACCGACGTTGGGAAAGATGGAGATGGAAAATTAGCATAAGAATACTCACAGTGGGTTGGGGCTGGAGCGTGGCGGTGGTCCTCTCTCTGTCAGATACAACCTGCACACAAGATTGAGAAAAAAAGAAAACTAGGCTGTGAAAGCGGCAAAGAGAGAGGAGGAGAAAAGAGGAAGGAGGAGGGGGCACATCATCCAACGCACGCGCCACACAAGACATAAAGAAATAAAGAATTCCTCGAGGAAGGTAGAAAAAAAACAGAGCGCAGAGGAGGAGAGAGGGAATAAAGAAGAGAGGGGGGCGTGAAGAGGTGGGCTGTCTTAGGGAAATATAAAAAGAGACAGACCCATGCGGAGTGCTCCGGTGCGCGATCACATCTGACAGGTCTGAGCTGCAGTCCGCCTACCTCCTTATCGCCCTCACTTTTCCACAGCGCTGTATGCTGTGCTCCTCTCTGCTCTGCTCTCCTCTACCCAGGCCACAGCCATGGACTGGTCCTCACGCTGATGTTACGGGAGATTCAGCACAGGGGAGCTATCGCACTCATCGCCATACGTTAGCATCACACACTGAGGATTGCACACGGATCACCCACCCAACTCCACCCCACGCACCTCAATCCAACCCACTACACCCCCCTCCCCTCAATTGAGAAAAAAGAGAAAGAGAGAGGGAGAATACAGCCTGCTTCAAATGAATGAGAGCATTCCCAGTGGCATTGAGGCAATTACAGAGGCTGGCGCTGTTTTCTGTTTACCCCTCACCCTTTCTCTCTCGCTCTCTCTCTTCCCTCTCTCAGGCTGGTACAGTGTCTGTTTTCTCTCTCTTTCCGTCTCTCTGTGCTCCAGACATATGCCTCTATTAATGTAGCTTCTGTCACTTCAGCTGTTTGGTCAGATTACTCCGTCTCTGCTTCCCCTGTGTTCTACCCACATTGAGTGCCTACACGTCCGCCCGCTTGCCTAGTGCCTGCCATCCTGCCCGCCTACCCACCTGCCTGCCTGCCCGCTACACATTTCAGTTGGCCAAACACTTCCCTGAGTCTCCAGCCCACCTTGAGACAGACCTCACCAGACCCCACTGCTGCCACACCTTCCTGTCTGATTCTAGGAGGGAGGAACAACTCACAGTTATCATAATCCCTCCAGATTTATCACACCTCACCTGGTGTGACAGAGGTTTATTAAGAGGCTAGTTGGTAGTGGAACACCACAACTTAATATTAGCACACACACACAAACACACACACACACACACACACACACACACACACACACACACACACACACACACACACACACACACACACACACACACACACACACACACACACACACACACACACACACACACACACACACACACACACACACACACACACAGCATCCCCACCTCCCTCATCTACCAACCTCCACACTTTATCTCCCCTCAATTAACATCTTTAGTGTGAGCTGCTATTATCTTAACCACACAGAGCGCTGATGTTCCTGGGAGGAGGAGAGGAGGAGGGGAGAGGAGAGGAGGAGAGAGGACAGGACACTATTAGTAGAGCAGCAGAGAGGACGGTGGTGGTGGTGGTGGGGGGGGCTGTGGACAGAGGGCTCTGAGCTGCTGCTGCTGGAATACACAGGGCTAATTAAAGCCATATTCAAACATGACTAACTGCTACCCAAGGTGCACGCTAACAAACATCTACACAAACAACCTTGTTAAAGCATAAACATGTAGGCTAGCCCCGAGGATTGTCTTTCTTTGTGAGGATTAATCGTAGAGAGACAGGCATGTTCAAGTGAAAGTCATGACAACAAAATAATCTAAATCTCTTCTGACTGCTCACTGGTGTTTGATCATGTTTATTTTCTCATACCTCTCATATGTATTGCTACGCTATCAAATCATTCAACATGAATGGCACTATAAAAAACAATAGACTTGCCAGCCAGCTGCTGTAGAATTCCTATAAATTCAAAGGCCCTTGTAAAATGCAGTCCTTTGAAGCACAGGGTAAAATTGCCAAGTACCGGATGTGCTTTAGGCTTACCTCACCGCCCTACAGCTCGTTTCCTTGTCTTAATGTCTTGTATACTCTATTCTATCCGTTTGCCTGCCCTCGCCCACCTCCATTCCGCCCTAAGACACCATCAAAGTGCCCATTAAGCCATCAAAGTGCCCACTTTGTCCTTGCTTCTCTCTGTGACAACCACAAAGTGGGTGACGTGGTCCCAGAGCACCTATAACGATAGAGGTGGGGTGGACGTCTGGCTGTTGTGGCCGGTGGCTCCAACCCTTGGCCCAGACCAGACCATTAGGAGTATTCTATTACTGTTGGGTTAACCTGTCACGCTTGGCCGTGGCTCTCTCTTTATGGTCTGACTGCTCTGAAAGGGCAGGGGATAAAACTCTATCAGTGGGACAAACGATCCCACGCTCCTTCATTTATCACACGCCCAGGGATCCCCACATGGCGGGCAGCGGCGGCGGTGGCCAGGGCCAGAGTCTGCAGGGGTATCCTTCACTCTGGTTACCATGGGGACCCCCCAGGGCCTACGCAGTGCTGGGCTGGGAGGACAGAGGCAGACAGACCGGCCCCATTCCACACAGAGACTTCCATTCTTAATCACAGGATGACTCAGGTAATAGCAGCCTGCAAACCACGTAGCAGGGACAGAGCCACCAGCTAACACACTGGCCAGCACAGGTGGTTTAGTTTGCAGCACACGCACACACACACACACACACACACACACACACACACACACACACACACACACACACACACACACACACACACACACACACACACACACACACACACACACACACACACACACACACACACACACACACACACACACACACACGCTCAGAGTAGTGTTTAAGAAATGAGACTAGTGATCAGTAGGTTACAGAGCTCAATCGTTCATGGGGTCACATAACTAGTGCCCCTTCAGCTAGGTTCTTAGCCTCAATTGTTTTGGGTATACACTGAGCTGGGAGAGTGGATAAAATGTCAAACTCAGCTTCACCCTATAGAAAGGTTCAAAGCAAAGACATGACAGTGAACGCTTTGGTTATTTACAAATTCATACCATAATGACACAGGCCCTGTTCAATCTGCACACATCCCCCTTCAGCAAACACAACTCTCCTCCTTTTTTCACCGGATCTATCAAGGGAGGGCGACAATTAAATGACTTTAATTTGATTAGGAGATAATGTGTCCCACTTAATGGAAAGGACAGACTTCACAACACACCCAGATTAGTTTGGTGGATGCCTGCTTATAAACGAAGACAGGCCCTCCTTTCATCAATTAAGTCTGATGTTCAGATGCAGTTTAATGGTTGGAGGGAAGGGATGAGGAGGGGTGTGTTCTCGTCAGAAAGAGGGAGTCTGGAAATATGGGGTCAGGAGAGGTAAAAGCACGCATGGTTTAAGATTTGGTATTTGCATGACACAATCAAAGTCATTACTAGCCATCCTTGAAAGGTAAAGTGGTTGTGAGCTACATAGTAGAGGGCAGATGGCCTGTTGTCACAACATTACAGACCATGTATTGCCTTGCTTTCCTTTGTGTATTGCTATTCAATACTGCATCTCAATTTACAGACAGTGTCTGGTTTCATTGTAAAGATGATGTAACGTTAACTCACTGATAATGATTTACCATTTACTATGTCTGATAGGCTATACTCTACAGCCGAACTCTGTAGCCCCTAAATACTTCAGTACAACAGCTGGTAGATAGACATTTATTGTGAATAACCTACATATTGATCTCCATATTACAATGAAGTGTTTTCAGTAGTTTGTGTAAACCTAACCCAGGCTGCCTTACCCAGGCTGCCTTACCCAGGCTGCCTTACCCAGGCTGCATTACCCAGGCTGCCTTACCCAGGCTGCATTACCCAGGCTGCCTTACCCAGGCTGCCTTACCCAGGCTGCCTTACCCAGGCTGCATTACCCAGGCTGCCTAACCCAGGCTGCCTTACCCAGGCTGCCTTACCCAGGCTGCCTAACCCAGGCTGCATTACCCAGGCTGCCTTACCCAGGCTGCCTAACCCAGGCTGCCTAACCCAGGCTGCATTACCCAGGCTGCCTAACCCAGGCTGCCTAACCCAGGCTGCATTACCCAGGCTGCCTAACCCAGGCTGCATTACCCAGGCTGCCTAACCCAGGCTGCCTTACCCAGGCTGCCACCCTCTAACGCTGGTGTACGTCAAGAACAAGCATTATTTAGGCCTACTTACTACAAATTGTTTAGCGCATTCATATTTTCCCCATACAGGCCTGCTTAGTCATTCATTTCTCCAAAAATGATATATTGTTGTTCATTTGCTAGTATAATGTGTATTTACTGTGCACAAGTAAAAATAGAATCACGTTTTACCCATCTCTCTGGGATCAGCGATAACTTCAGAACAAAGTTGACTGCAAATACAAAGTTTCCAATGTCTTTGCAACTGACACAAACAAGTGACGTTTAAAAATATGCTTCAAATAAAAAAAATACAAACAGTAAGCAATAGGTCGATTTCAATCATATTGAAATACATGACATTTTACATTGTATTTTTATTTTTTTACAGAAGCTAATCCAGAGTGACTTACAGTTCATTCATCTTAAGATAGCTAGGTGGGACAACCACATATCACAGGCATAGAAAGTACATTTCTCCTCAATAAAGTATCAGCAAAGTCAGTGCTAGTGGGGGGAAACTTTAAAACATGAAAAGTGTGGGGTGGGGGGCAGGGACACTGCTCTCCTAGCTGCAGGGGGCATAGCCTGAAGGAAGGGAGTGGCAGTTCCTCTTGCTGCTCTGTAGGCAACCACCATGCTCTTGTAGTGGATGCATTTCATGTTCAATCAATAGAGTTCTATTTTGCTACTTGTAGGCTACTGTCTGTATTTGTCTCAATATACACTGAGTATACAAAACATTTCCATGACATAGATGGACCAGGTGAATCCAGGTGAAAGCTATGATCCCTTATTGATGGCACTTGTTAAATACACTTCATGGGAAGGGGAGGGGGAGGGTAATCCATCGTATGGTGAAATAATTATAATGTTAAGGACAGAGTTCAATGGAGAAAGCTGATCTGAGAGCAGCGCTGTCTTTCTTTCCATCCTATCAGTATCGACACACGCTCCAACGACAGAGCTTAGCGAGCGTTCTTTCTGTGTGGTCTTTTGGGAAATCGTGTTACTGTAGATCTTCGGCCAGGCAGGAAAGATGCATAGTTAAAACACTCGTAAGCCTAAGTTCCATCGCTATCAGGAAAGCGGGCCCTGGTTGGTACTCCAACATGTTATAGTTGGTTTGGCAGTGTAGGCCTAGTTGAGGCTGTGTATTTTGGAAATATCTTTGTAGATCCATGTAAATACTCATCAGACTGTATCTTTCCTGTACCACCTTTTCACTGGGAATTCATTTGACACCTGCTACTTACTGCACTTAAAGATGGAATCAGTATTTGGGGAAACAGTGCCGCTGTCCGGCCCAACGCCTTTGTTATTGTTTTTGTTTTGTTGACGAAAAGGAGAGGAGAATCTGGCAGTGTGGTAAAAGAAAATCCAGTACATATTCTGCTGTTCTAAGCGTGCAATGATGTCCGAGAAAAGAAAACAGTGATCGTTGTTTGCAGTAACTTCTTTGTTGTTGTAATATCCAAACAGACATGTCAGTTTCACCAGTTAAGGCTTTCAGGTTTAAGGCTGCTTTAACATCTGGTTCCTAAGGCAACTAACTCTGCTCTAACATCTGGTTCCTACGGCAACTAACTCTGTAGCGCCTAAAATACTCCAATAAAACAGCTGTTATACAGGAATACGTTGCGAAGAACTTAAATTTGGATCTACATATTTCACAAGTGTTTTCAATAGTTTCTGTGGGCCCAGCCCAGACTGACACCCTCTAACGTTGGCATCTGTACTCTGACAATCTGCCTGTGGACTCCCGCTGTCCATCCCAGTATGACACTTTTTGAGCTTCCAGCGAAAACAGGAAGCATGAGAGATGAGGACATTCGGAGCAAGTCCTTGAGTTTGGGGTCATTGCTTGGAGTGTGTACGGCGCTCTGTCATTCACGGCACGCCACACACTCCCAAGCGCTCCATTTGCAGTGGCCCGTTCCCCGCTGTGTGAAGAAAGAAGGGTATAATCTCACAGCAGTATTCTGGGGGGTGAATCTAGCGGCTTTGTCTGCGCATACCAATGGAAAACTCTCTCTCTCTCTCTCTCTCTCTCTCTCTCTCTCTCTCTCTCTCTCTCTCTCTCTCTGAGGTGATAAATGAAAAGATGCAACTGATGTTGCCGGGGTCTGGGAACCTCCGGTGGAGGGATCCGTACACATCCTCCATCAGTACCACTACCTGTGAGAAAGGTCTACCAGCTATTTTCACTGTACCTCAAACCATACTACAATTTATTTGACGAGAGGAAAATAAATAAAAAATCTATGTGACTGGAAATATATTGCAGATATATTGAGTTGAGCCTACCGTCTCATGAAATGAACAAGAATAAAAGAAGCAATCCTCCTGAGACTATAAGCATCTACATCCTGTTCACATCTTATGTAGACTTCCATCTCACTCAACATGGCTCCTGGTGTCTCTGTGTTTATTAGGGTGTCTATACCTACTGAAGATGCAGCATATCAAACAGCAGTCCCAGTATGGGAGAACTTAATGAAGCCACTAGAGAGGGGCATGTGGGTGATGTGGTGTGAGGCGCTCTAGCGCTGGGTCTCTGGGTCAGGTGACTTCCCTCCTAGCTATAGATGTATGTATGCACCACTCATTTGTATGTGCACTGCGGCGGCTCCTAGCTCTCTCTCTCTCTGCTGATTATCATGTCAGCGGTGGAGGGCAGGCGGGCGAGCGGGCCGGCCCAGTTGGAGCCCAGGGTGTGAGCCAGCCAAGCTGAGGGGAGGGGCCTGAGGAGATTCAGGGGGTCTCTGTTCTCTCACTGGGGGATCCCCACATCATTTAGCGCCTCATGTAGATCACTGCTGGTACCATCATAGCCCTCTGGGCCCCAGGAATTAATGTAGCAAGCAATGGCAGCAGTGATTTATTAAAATAACACCCTGATGAGAGAGGAGGCTGCTGCTTTCTCTACCTCCCCAGCTCTCCCCAATATGTTCTGGAGACAGGAACTACACCGTGCCATAATATGGGGAGAGAGGCTTCTGGAAAACAAGGAGGGAGGAAGTGGGGAGTAAGCGAGCGCTGCACAAATTGTGGCGGCAGTCCTCACTGTCATTGCTTATTTATTAACCCTCTTTCCATTCGAGTCAGGCCTTGTATTAAATTGATCCCTCCTGCCGCGTTTTGCCTTGTTGAACAAGTGC
The DNA here is from genome assembly GCF_965601325.2 of Salmo salar. Taxonomy (NCBI): domain Eukaryota; kingdom Metazoa; phylum Chordata; class Actinopteri; order Salmoniformes; family Salmonidae; genus Salmo; species Salmo salar. The sequence continues at coordinate 34,171,474 of NC_138296.1, read as the reverse complement.
AAAGCCTCGTTAAGTGTCTGTGAAAGGCCTGTGATTGTGTTTGTGGTGCCCCGGGTGTGCCGTGGCCAGCCGCTCCTCCCTATCTCCCCCGGACAGACGGGATTAGAGACAGGGAGAGGGGCTGAATGACCCTCTAGGGGAGAACAGGCAGGGTCCGGGGATCACGTCTGCCATACCGCACATGCACGCGCACAGAGGCGTATCCCTCCTCCTCACTGTTTAACACAGAGCTTTCCCTGCCCCCAGGACTAGACAGATTCATGGCCATCCACAGGCACAGCCATGTACAGAGAGGTGCACACGCTTATCCACAGCCACAGACTGCTTCACACATTAGCTACTGTAACTCCATGTGACTGTATTTTTAAAGTTGTGATAATGTGCTGTTTGAATAGTATACTGCACACAAGAGGTAATGAAACCATGACTCTGGTGTCATTTGAGGTAGTTAGTTGTCATTTATACACAGGTCTACCTCATCTCACCTGAAACTACTCGAGGTTGCACAGTATTTTAGGATCAGCTTCTCTACACACCCTCCACTGTGCCTCAGACACAATGGAGTCTTGAGGAGGGATATTGGCCTGTGTGCCTCTTCACTGTCTGCTTATTTGTAGAATTAATAAAGAGTTGATCAGATTCCTTGCTAGCTGTAGTAATACATTCCCTGTGAGCTCAATGCAGGAGGTGTTGTGGTCTTCGGGTTGGCAAGCAGTTCACATCCCCATGTCTCTGTCAGCCCCATCAGATACAACACACCCTCACATCCCCATGTCTCTGTCAGCCTCATTAGATACAACACACCCTCACATCCCCATGTCTCTGTCAGCCCCATCAGATACAACACACCCTCACATCCCCATGTCTCTGTCAGCCTCATCAGATACAACACACCCTCACATCCCCATGTCTCTGTCAGCCCCATCAGATACAACACACCCTCACATCCCCATGTCTCTGTCAGCCCCATCAGATACAAAACACCCTCACATCCCCATGTCTCTGTCAGCCTCATTAGATACAACACACCCTCACATCCCCATGTCTCTGTCAGCCTCATCAGATACAACACACCCTCACATCCCCATGTCTCTGTCAGCCCCATCAGATACAACACACCCTCACATCCCCATGTCTCTGTCAGCCCCATCAGATACAACACACCCTCACATCCCCATTTCTCTGTCAGCCTCATTAGATACAACACACCCTCACATCCCCATGTCTCTGTCAGCCTCATTAGATACAACACACCCTCACATCCCCATGTCTCTGTCACAGGGGCGATTTTAGCATGTAAATCTTGGTGGGGCAAACTCCTCAATTTTTTTTTAGATGCATGCCAGCAATGCCACTACACAACACAACACTAAACAATCAATTAATTGCACTCTAATGGTGACAAACGGTGCCCACAAACTGTTATGGCCTACATAAAGCTGTCCCAACAGCAGAGCTTTCTTTTCAGCAATGGAGTGAATCCTTACCATCGCTACACCTGGCTATCAGCGGAGCCTTGTCTGGCAGCGAAACAGTTCATTCAGCCTCGTTTACTGCCTTTTAAAAAAACATAACTGATATGGCTGACTTGCTTAAACAAATGTGGTTTCTACTGACAATTGAGATGTAGAAACTATGGCATAAGGGAAACGACGATAGGATAAGAAGCAATCCATAATTTTGATTAAGATATTAATGAGCGATCTAGGACGGACGTAGTCAATATAACTATTTGTTCATCATTTTTTAAATGAACAGCGACATAATTCAGAACATGGGCTGTTCTTACAGTATTCTCCCTGTACACCAAGTCAGAACCCATATTTACAGTATAATAATAGTGATATAAATTAGTTCAGGTATGCTCATTGTGCTTCCATGACTGTGACTACATGTCAAAACAGATGTTGTGGTAATAGGTTACATTTGAATGAAGAATAATTTTGTATTTAAAAGCAGTCTGTAAAATGTATCAAGCCCTTGGTCCAAATCGGACCTCAAACCTCTCTGTACTGGCAAATAGGCCTGGGAGCTCAAGTCAAACTGAAAGTGGCAGGCTTCAAATAAAATCAAGTCAACTGATGCCGAAATGAGAAAGTGAAAAATAGAGATGGGAGGAAAAGGCCTGAACATTTCACATTTTCTCAGGGAAGGTTTCCTTGCCCCATTAGCTTGGAAGTGGTTATACAGCTAAATAATGCAGTAGATATTCCACAATATGAGCTTTGAAGGAAGGAGTCACAGATTCATTAAGAAAGAAAAGCTAACCCGTGGAAGAACTTAAAGGAGAACTCACAATAAAAAGATCAGAGTGACAATTCTGTATGTCCACAGCTCAATACCTTGACCTTTACCCACACAATTCCATCCTTGGACAACTGACTTCAGTACACTGGCCAAGCGAGGCACTTTATTGCTGTTTGGCTCGAGTCAAACACATGAGCAGCTTATTACTCCCAAACAGTTGACCGGCGTTGAGACCTCATGTTTATTCATACTGGTTAGCCTGACCTGAGGAGCAGGAGGGGGGAAGGAGAGCCAAACCAACGGTTCTTCCTTTCAATATCATTTAACATCTCATACATACAATAACAGGTCTCTTCAGATGCACACTAGCAAAGCAGAACTCCTTACTCAAGGAGACAGAAACAAAGGAGAGATAGACAGCGAGGAGAGAGAGTGAAAGAGACAACTCTGCTCTCTCTCTCTCACTATAGGCTCTGCCTTCAGCTTGAACTTTGGTGGCGACGATAAAATTAAATAACTCTGGGTTACCATAGTGATAACAGTGGAACACATAACTAAGTAGCATGAGGGATAGGGAGCGTCTCGGGGGGCCCTCCAGCTTTTATGTGTCAGCCGCAATTCTCCATCATCAAAGACTCTTCTCCACTCTCAGCACCAAGACAATTCTCCATCATCAAAGACTCTTCTACACTCTCAGCACCAAGACAATTCTCCATCATCAAAGACTCTTCTCCACTCTCAGCACCAAGACAATTCTCCATCATCAAAGACTCTTCTCCACTCTCAGCAGCAAGACAATTCTCCATCATCAAAGACTCTTCACCACTCTCATCACCAAGACAGAAAGACATTGGTGGATCATTAGTTTCCAGTGAAGAAGCAAGTCATTTATCATTTTTTTAAAGCCATAGAGAGAGAGAGAGAGAGAGAGGAGAGAGAGAGAGAGAGAGAGAGAGAGAGAGAGAGAGAGAGAGAGAGAGTGAGTAATCTTCTTGGCAAGTCAATATCTTGGGGTGCTAACCTATATCCCTTATGAGTACCTGAACAGGTAGTATGCCAGCAGCCTGATGGGCTCCTAGCTCTGTGAAGTCGCAGCCCTTTGCAACACATCAATACGCTGCTTTTCCTGCCGAGTACCTGTGCTCTCCAGCGTGACCCGCGCCTCCTTTATCTATTCTGTTTAAAGATACAGGCACATGGAGGGAGCGGAGTGGCTTGATTACCTCCTGGGACACCTGCGATAGCTAGTTCCCCCTTTAAGTTTGCCAAGTGAGAAAGTCCTCAGAAGTTTGTTGACAGATCTCTCCCTGCGCTGGGACATCCATGGACGTGGTAACCTTGGAGATCCAGAGGACAAATGGGAGTTGGGAAAGATCAAGTACAGCGGTGGGTTTTGTTTATGAGGAAAACGTAATGGGACATGACGCACAGGGAGATAAACCTGGATAATGTAGAGGGTACAGGAAGTACACCGCTGTAAGACACTGCTAAGTCATGTATAGAATGTGTGGGTTTGATGTGAAAGGGATAAATAGGCAACAGTAGAACCAAAATAAAAAACCTCTCATAAGAATCAGACATACACTACCGTTCAAAAGTTTGGGGTCACTTAGAAATGTCCTTGTTTTTGAAAGAAAAGCAACATTTTTGTCAATTAATGTAATATCAAATTGATCATAAATACAGTGTAGATATTGTTAATGTTGTAAATGACTATTGTAGCTGGAAATGGCAGATTTTTTATGGAATATCTACATAGGCGTACAGAGGTCCATTATCAGCAACCATCCCTCCTGTGTTCCAATGGCACGTTATGTTAGCAAATTCAAGTTTAGAATTTTAAAAGGCTAATTGATCATTAGAAAACCCTTTTGCAATTATGTTTGCACAGCTGAAAGCTGTTGTTCTGATTAAAGAAGCAATAAAACTGCCCTTCTTTAGACTAGTTGAGTATCTGGAGCATCAGCATTTGTGGGTTTGATTACAGGCTCAAAATGGCCAGAAACAAATAATTTTCTTCTGAAACTCATCAGTCTATTCTCAACTCATCCCAAACCACCTCAATTGGGTTGAGGTTGGGTGATTGTGGAGGCAAGGTCATCTGATGCAGCATTCCATCACTCTCCTTCTTGGTCACATAGCCCTTACACAGCCTGGAGGTGTGTTGGGTCATTGTCCTGTTGAAAAACAAATGATAGTCCCACTAAGCGCAAACCAGATGGGATGGCGTATCGCTGCAGAATGCTGTGGTAGCCATGCTGGTTAAGTGTGCCTTGAATTCTAAATAAATCACTGACAGTGTCACAAGAAAAGCAACCCCACACCATCACACCTCCTCCTCTTCCATGCTTCACGGTGGGAACCACGCATGTGGAGATCTTCTGTTCACCTACTCTGCGTTTTACAAAGACACGGCGGTTGGAACCAAAAATCTCAAATTTGGACTCATCAGACCAAAGGACAGATTTCCACCGATCTAATGTCCATTGCTCGTGTTTCTTGGACCAAGCAACTATCTTCTTCTTATTGGTGTCCTTCAGTAGTGGGTTCTTTTCAGCAATTCGACCAGGAAGGCCTGATTCACACAGTCTTCTCTGAACAGTTGATGTTGAGATGTGTCTGTTACTTGAACTCTGGGAAGCATTTATTTTGGCTGCAATTTCTGAGGCTGGTATCTCTAATGAACTTATCCTCTGCAGCAGAGGTAACTCTGGGTCTTCCTTTCCTGTGGCAGTCCTCATGAGAGTTCTTGACATTTTCCAGATTGACTGACCTTCATGTCTTAAAGTAATGATGGACAGTCGTTTCTCTTTGCTTATTTGAGCTGTTCTTGCCATAATATGGACTTGATCTTTTACCAAATAGGGCTATCTTCTGTATACCACCTCTCCCTTGTCACAACAGAACTGATTGGCTCAAACACACTAAGAAGGAAATAAATTCCACAAATTAACTTTAACAAGGCACACCTGTAAATTGAAATGCATTCCAGGTGACTACCTCATGAAGCTGGTTGAGAGAATGCCAAGAGTGTGCAAACCTGTCATCAAGGCAAAGAAGAATCTCAAATATAAAATACATTTTGATTTGTTGAACACGTTTTTGGTTACTACATGATGGCGCCGATAGAGAGGGCTGCCTCACTTCTAGTCCTTTGGAAACTTTGCAGTATTTAGTTTTTTATGTATTATTTCTTACATTGTTAGCCCAGAAAATCTTAAGTGTTATTATATACAGCCGGGAATAACTATTGGATATCAGAGCGACGTCAACTTACCAGTACTACGACCAGGAATACGACTTTCCCGAAGCGGATCCTTTGTCTGAGCATTTGAACTGATCCCAGCGGCCGACCCAAAATAACGCCGCCGGATCGCTAATGTTCAGTCCCTAGATAACAAGGTTGATGAAATTAGGGCAAGGGTTGCTTTCCAGAGAGACATCAGGGATTGTGACATACTCTGTTTCACGGAAACATGCTGTCAGAGTCGGTAAAGCCACCTGGATTCTCGGTGTGTCAGGCCAACAGGAATAAACATCTCTCCGGGAAGAAGAAGGGCGGGGGTGTATGTTCATGACTAACGACTCATGGTGTAATTTTAACAACTTACAGGAACTCAAGTCCTTTTGTTCACCTGACCTAGAATTCCTCACAATCAAATGCCAACTGTATTATCTCCCAAGATAATTCTCTTCCGTTATTGTCACAGCCGTGTATATCCCCCCTCAAGCCGATGCCACGACAGCCCTCAAGGAACTTCACTGGACTTTATGCAAACTGGAAACCATATATCCTGAGGCTGCATTTATTGTTTAAAAAAAAATATATTTCACCTTTATTTACCCAGGTAGGCCAGTTGAGAAGATGTTTTCATTTACAACTGCGACTTCGCCAAGATAAAGCAAAGCAGTGCGACAAAAAACAACAACACAGAGTTACACGTGGGATAAGCAAAAGTACAGTCAATAACACAATAGAAAAATCTATATACAGTGTGTGCAAATGGCGTAAGGAGGTAAGGCAATAAATAGGCCATAGTAGCGAAGTAATTACAATTTAGCAAATTAACACTGGAGTGATAGATGTGCAGATGATGATGTGCAAGTAGAAATACTGGTGTGCAAAAGAGCAAAAAATAAAATAAAATCAATATGGGTATTACGTAGGTAGTTGGATGGGCTATTTACAGATGGGCTGTGTACAGCTGCAGCAATCGGTAAGCTGCTCAGACAGCTGATGCTTAAATTTAGTGAGGGAGTTATAAGTCTCCAACTACAGCGATTTTTGCAATTCGTTCCAGTAATTGGCAGCAGTGAACTGGAAGGAAAGGTGGCCAAAGAGGTGTTGGCTTTGGGGATGACCAGTGAGATATACCTGCTGGAGCGCGTGCTACGGGTGGGTGTTGTTATGGTGACCAGCGAGCTGAGATAAGGCGGCGCTTTACATAGCAAAGACTTATAGATGACCTGGAGCCAGTGGGTCTGGCGATGAATATGTAGCGAGGGCCAGCCGACGAGAGCATACAGGTCGCAGTGTTGGTAGTATATGGGGCTTTGGTGACAAAACGGATGGCACTGTGATAGACTGCATCCAGTTTGCTGAGTAGAGTGTTGGAGACTATTTTGTAAATGACATCGCCGAAGTCGAGGATTGGTAGGATGGTCAGTTTTACGAGGGTATGTTTGGCAGCGTGAGTGAAGGAGGCTTTGTTGCGAAATAGGAAGCTGATTCTAGATTTAATTTTGGATTGGAGATGCTTAATATGAGTCTGGAAGGAGAGTTTACAGTCTAGCCAGACATCTAGGTATTTGTAGTTGTCCACATATTCTAAGTCAGAACCGTCCAGAGTAGTGATGCTAGTCGGACGGGCGGGTGTGGGCAGCGATCTGTTGAAAAGCATGTTTTATTTTTACTGCGTCTAAGAGCAGTTGGAGGCCACGGAAGGGGTGTTGTATGGCATTGAAGCTCGTTTGGAGATTTGTTAACACAGTGTCCAAAGAAGGGCCAGATGTATACAGAACGATGTTGTCTGCGTAGAGGTGGATCAAGGAATCACCCGCAGCAAGAGCGACATCATTGATGTATACAGAGAAAAGAGTCGGCCCGAGAACTAAACCCTGTGGTACCCCCATAGAGACTGCCAGAGGTCTGGACAACAGGCCCTCCGATTTGACACACTGAACTATGGCTGAGAAGAAGTTGGTGAACCAGGCGAGGCAGTAATTTGAGAAACCAAGGCTGTTGAGTCTGCCGATAAGAATACGGTGGTTGACAGATTCGAAAGCCTTGGTCAGGTCGATGAAGACGGCTGCACAGTACTGTCTTATATCGATGGCGGTTATGATATCGTTTAGTACCTTGAGCGTGGCTGAGGTGCACCCGTGACTAGCTCGGATAACGGATTGCACAGAGGAGAAGGTATGGTGGGATTCGAAATGGTCAGTGATCTGTTTGTTAACTTGGCTTTCAAAGACTTTAGAAAGGCAGGGCAGGATGGATATATGTCTGTAACAGTTTGGGTCTAGAGTGTCACCCCCTTTGAAGAGGGGGATAACCGCGGCAGCTTTCCAATCTTTAGGAATCTCGGACGATACGAAAGAGAGGTTTGAACAGACTAGTAATAGGGATTGCAACAATGGCAGCGGATAATTTTAGAAAGAGAGGGTCCAGACTGTCTAGCCCAGCTGATTTGTACGGGTCCAGGTTTTGCAGCTCTTTCAGAACATCTGCTAACATCTGTGGGGGGGTGCGTAGCTGTTGGCTGTTGGGGTAACCAGGAGAAAAGCATGGCCTGCCGAATAGAAATGCTTATTGAAATTCGCGATTATCATGGATTTATCGGTGGTGACAGTGTTTCCTAGCCTCAGTGCAGTGGGCAGCTGGGAGGAGGTGCTCTTATTCTCCATGGACTTTACAGTGTCCCAGAACTTTTGGGAGTTAGAGCTGCAGGGTGCAAATTTCTGTTTGAAAAAGCTAGCCTTTGCTTTCCTAACTGACTGTGTGTATTGGTTCCTGACTTCCTTGAAAAGTTGCATATCGCGGGGACTATTCGATGCTAGTGCAGTTGAGGGCAGATGGTTTTGTGCTGGTTGAGGGCAGTCAGGTCTGGAGTGAACCATGCGCTATATCTGTTCTTAGGTCTAAATTTTTTGAAAGGGGCATGCTTATTTAAGATGGTGAGGAAATTGATTTTAAAGAACAACCAGGCATCCTCTACTGATGGGATGAGGTAAATATCCTTCCAGGAAATCCGGGCCAGGTCAATTAGAAGGCCTGTTCGCAGAAGTGTTTTAGGGAGCGTTTGACGAGGGGTGGACCCATAACGGATGCAGGCAATGAGGCAGTAATCGCTGAGATCCTGATTGAAAACAGCAGAGGTGTATTTGGAGGGCAAGTTGGTCAGGATAATATCTATGAGGGTGCCCACGTTTACGGATTTAGGGTTGTACCTGGTGGGTTCCTTGATAATTTGTGTGACATTGAGGGCATCTAGCTTAGATTGTAGGACGGCCGGGGTGTTAAGCATATCCCAGTTTAGGTCTCCTAACAGAATGAACTCTGAAGATAGATGGGGGGCAATCAATTCACATATGGTGTCCAGGGCACAGCTGAGAACTGAGGGGGGTCTATAACAGGCGGCAACAGTGAGAGACTTATTTTTGGAGAGATTAATTTATTAAATTAGAAGCTCGAACTGTTTGGCATAGACCTGGAAAGTATGACAGAACATTGCAGGCTATCTCTGCAGTAGATTGCAACTCCTCCCCCTTGGCAGTTCTATCTTGACGGGAAATGTTGTAGTTAGGGATGGAAATCTCTGAATTGTTGGGGCCTTTCTAAGCCAGAATTCAGAAACGGCAAGGACATCAGGGTTGGCGGAGTGTGCTAAAGCAGTGAGTAAAACAAACTTAGGGAGGAGGCTTCTGATGTTAACGTGCATTGAAACCAAGGCTTTTATGGTTGCAGAAGTAAATAAATGAGAATGCCTGGGGGCACACAGGGCCTGGGTTAACCTCTACATCACCCGATGAACAGAGGTGGAGTAGGATGAGGGTACGGCTAAAGGCTATCAAAACTGGTCGTCTAGAGCGTTGGAGACAGAGAATAAAAAGAGCAGATTTCTGGGCATGGTAGGATAGATTCAGGGAATAATGTACAGACAGGGGTATGGTAGGGTGCGGGTACAGTGGAGGTAAACCTAGGCATTGAGTGACGATAAGAGAGGTTGGAGGCACTAGTTAATCTCTGGAGGCACTAGTTATGCTAGGTGAGGTCACTGCATGTGTGGGAGGTTGGAAAAAAGAGCTATCTGAGGCATGTTGAGTGGGACTAGGGACTCCGCATTAAAATAAAACAATGATAACTACCCTAAACAACAGTATACTAGACATATTGACATTAGAAAGAGACATAAAGCGAGGCATAAAGAAATCACAGGTGTTGATTGGGAAAGCTAGTTAAGACAACAACGGGTAAGACAACAGCAGCTAATCAGCTTAAGACAACAATAACAGGTAAAATGGCGATGAATGTGCAGAGAGGGTCAGTTAACTACACACAGATAAACAAAATAAACAAAATGGAGTACCATGATTAATGAACAGTTCAGCAGGCATCAGCTATGTAGCCAAGTGATCATAGGGTCCAGTGAACAGCAATAGACGAAACAGAGAAGCCGTTAGGTAGTCGTTACTACGCTAGCAAGCGGGAGACATGGCGTTCATAAAGTTAGCAGGCCGGGACTAGCAGAAGCGTCTTCACCAACGTCCGGCAATGGCCGGTTGAGGGCACATCGGACGGAATTACGTCTGCAGACCAGTCGTGATGGATCGGCGGGGCTCCGTGTCGACAAAGGGTCCAGGCCAATTGGCAAAATAGGTATTGTAGCTGGAGTGATTTCGTTTGTTAGCCTAGAGATGTGACTGGCTCGAGGCTAACTGGTGCTAGCTTTGGGACAAGGGGATTAGCCACTAAAGCCACTCGGTACCAGCTAGCTAGCTGCGATGATCCGATGCAAAGGTCCAGAGCTTACGGCAGGAATCCGGTGATGTAGTGGCTTCTAGTCCTGTTAGTGAAGAGTCCGGGAGGCATCAGCTGTGTAGCCGAGTGTAGAAAAGTAGTCCGATATGCTCAGGGTTGATATCGCGCTGTGCAGTCTGGCAGGTATTATCCAGGCTAAAAGCGGCTGTAGTCTGAGATAAAAGTAAAGGCCGCTAGCAGTGGCTAACAATGAATCAACAGCTAGTAGCTAATTAGCTGGTTAGCTTCTGATGGCTAGCTTCTGATGTAGGTTCTAGCTATAAGGTCTAAAAATAGCAGATCCGTATCACATTGGGTGAGGCGGGTTTCCGGAAGGTATATTTAATTTAAAGATGGAAAAAGAGATTGAAATATATTGAAATATATACAAAAAAGCTGAAAAAAACATAAAAATGTACACGGGACAACGACAAAACACGTCCGCACTGCTACGCCATTCATGGACAGAGATCAAGTAGCTGGGAACTTTAACAAAGCTAATTTAAGAAAAAGGCAACCTAAATTCTATCAGCATATTGTCTTTAGTACTCGCGCTGGAAAAAACGCTGGACCACTGTTACTCTAAATATATATTGATTGCAACTACTCCCGAATGAGTGAGTGTTCATGTGAGTGTTCAAGGATTAGCATTTCAATTAATATAATTATCAACTGTGTAGTAACCCCTTTTGTCTTTCCCGCATGTTCTCACCCACTTCCCTTTGTCCACCAAGCTGTCATATCGGCTTAGCCCACTAGGGAAACTTCCCTATCCTTGTTAGTAACATATGTCTACTGTTGCTTGTCCCCTCTTCAAAGGGGGAGACACTCTAGACCCAAACTGCTACAGACCTATATCTATCCTACCCTGCCTTTCTAAGGTCTTCGAAAGCCAAGTTAACAAACAGATTACCGACCATTTAGAATCCCACCGTACCTTCTCCACTATGCAATCTGGTTTCAGAGCTGGTCATAGGTGCACCTCAGCCACGCTCAAGGTCCTAAATTATATCATAACCGCCATCGATAAGAGACAATACTTTGCAGCCATATTCATCGACCTGGCCAAGGATTTCGACTCTGTCAATCACCACATTCTTATCGGCAGACTCAACAGCCTTGGTTTCTCAAATTATTGCCTCGTCTGGTTCACAAACTACTTCTCTGATAGAGTTCAGTGTGTCAAATCAGAGGGCCTGTTGTCCGGACCTCAGTCTCTATGGGGGTGCCACAGGGTTCAATTCTCGGGCCGACTCTCTTCTCTGTATACATCAATGATGTCGCTCTTGCTGCTGGTGATTCTGATCCACCATTCTGTATACTTCTGGCTCTTCTTTGGACACTGTGTTAACTAACCTCCAGACGAGCTTCAATGCCATACAACTCTCATTCCGTGGCCTCCAACTGCTCTTAAATGCAAGTAAAGCTAAATGCATGCTCTTCAACCGATCGCTGCCCGCACCTGCCCGCCCGTCCAGCATCACTACTCTCACTACTTAGAATATGTGGACAACTACAAATACCTAGGTGTCTGGTTAGACCGTAAACTCTCCTTCCAGACTCACATTAAACATCTCAAATCCAAAATTAAATCTAGAATCGGCTTCTTACTTCGCAACAACGCATCCTTCACTCATGCTGCCAAACATACCCTTGTAAAACTGACCATCCTACCGATCCTCGACTTTGGCGATGTAATTTACAAAATAGCCTCCAACACTCTACTCAACAAATTGGATACAGTCTATCACAGTGCCATCCATATTGTCACCAAAGGACAATATACTACACACCAATGCGACCTGTACATTCTCGTTGGCTGGCCCTCGCTTCATACTTGTCGCCAGACCCACTGGCTCCAGGTCATCTACAAGTCTTTGCTAGGTAAAGGCCCGCCTTATCTCAGCTCACTGGTCACCATAGCAGCACCCACCCATAGCATGCGCTCCAACAGGTATATCTCACTGGTCATCCCTAAAGCCAATTCCTCCTTTGGCCACCTTTCCTTCCAGTACTCTGCTGCCAATTACTGGAACAAACTGCAAAAATCACTGAAGCTGGCGACACATATCTCCCTCACTAGCTTTTAATAACCAGCTGTCAGAACAGCTCACAGATCACTGCACCTGTACATAGCCCATCTGTAAATAGCCCATCCAACTATCTCATCCCCATACTGTATTTATTTCTTTATCTTGCTCCTTTCCACCCCAGTATCTCTACTTTCACATTCATCTTCTGCACACCTACCATTCCAGTGTTTAATTGCTATATTGTAATTACTTCGCCACCATGGCCTATTTATTGCCTTACCTCCCTTATATTACCTCATTTTCACACAATGTATATAGACTTTTTTTCTACTGTATTATTGACTGTATGTTTGTTTATTCCATGTGTAACTCTGTGTTGTTGTATGTGTTGAACTGCTTTGCTTTATCTTGGTCCAGGTCGCAGTTGTAAATGAGAACTTGTTCTCAACTAGCCTACCTGGTTAAATAAAGGTGAAATAATTTTTATTTTTTTTAAATATGCATTTCTGTAAATATTTAGTTAGTAAATAAATGATTAAGCCAATTGGTGTATGGAGGATTCATAGTGAAGACTGGGTTCGTGCAGATAACCAACAATTTACGTCGTTTGGAATGAGACTGATATGAGGTAATAATAATTAATTAATAAGAAGACTAATTGATCAGATATTAAAATATTTAAGAGTTATATTAGGAAAATTATAACTTTGTAATCTGAACATTTTCCTTGGTGCCCCAACTTCCTAGTTAATTACATTTGCATGATTAGCTTAATCACGTAATAATAATTACAGAGAATTGATTTGATAAAATAACAGTCTTCACTTTTAATGATGCCAAAGACACGACAGGAGTGTGTAAATATAGCTATTTGTGTTGATCAGTTGATGAATCTACATCTCACTTTGATCTACTACACTACAGTCTAAATAATGTACACACATACAGTATGCTGATGTATGACACATAGGTATTTCCTGAGGAGTCTTGTGGCCTTTCCCGGGAGTCAGTTGGTGGAGTGTGGGTACTGAGCTTCACAGCTCAACAGGTAGAGAGGCCATTGATCACGGTGAGCGGCCATTAGACACAGGCAGGGCCGGGGTGGATAATGCTCCTGCCGCCCGCGGGTCAAGCGTTTGGCTGGCTAGAGTAATCAAGCCGATAGCGGGCTCCCTGTCTGGGTGACGGATAACGTCACTGCCTCCCCCTGTACTCCTACACCCCCCCGTCACACACACCCACAGATACACACAAACGTATGCACACATACCAGGCTGCATCATGGCACCCTCTGAGTACAGGAGCTAATAGTGAGGCTGGGGAGGAGAGAGGAAAGAGAGGAGAGAGAGGAGAGAGGGGAGAGGAGAGAGGGGAGTGAGGAAGCAGGGGAGAGAGGAGAGAGGAGAGAGGAGAGAGGAAAGGAGAGAGAGAAGAGAGAGAGCAAGGAAGAGAGGAAAGAGGAGAGAGAGAGCAGGAGAGAGAGCAGGAGAGAGAGACCAGGGGAGAGAGGAGAGAGAAAAGAGGAGAGAGAGATCAGGGGAGCGAGGAGAGTGGAGAGAGGGGAGAGAGAGGAGAGAGAGGAGAGAGGAGAGGAGAGAGGAGAGAGGAGAGAGAGAGGAGAGAGAGAGGAGAGGAGAGAGAGAGGAGAGGAGAGAGGAGAGAGGCGAGGAGAGAGAGAGGAGAGGAGAGAGGAGAGGAGAGAGGAGGAGAGAGAGAGTGAGTGAGGAGAGATGAGGAGAGGAGAGGAGAGGAGAGAGGAGGAGAGAGAGTGAGTGAGGATTTAGTAAGGAAGCAGAGTGTAGTAGAGCCAGACGCTGGCAGTGTGAGGGATGAGCTCCCCGTGCTATAGGAGGCCTTAATGAGCATTCGCTCTAAACCCCAGAGAGTCTCTCTGTATCTCTCTGACTTCCTCCCTTTCTCTGTCTCTTTCCCTCTCATGTCGGCACAACTGCACACGGACACACAAAATAACACACAATGCACATGCGCGGATATAGGCACACACAAACACGCACACACACACTGCCTGTTATAATTCATTGTCACCTCTGCAGGGCACAGCGCCTACTAAATCGTGTCTGGTAATGAAATAACATTAACAGGGTACATGACACAGTTCCCCCAGCTGCTGGAGAGGAGAGAGAGCACCACTATCTTGCCCCATTTCAATTCCATTGCATGAAGTTAGTACAGTGAGGCAGCAAGAGATCCTAATAAAACAATAAACCCCTCTGAACCGAGGGGAGAAGTGCTGGAGCTACTGCTCAGATAATGGCCACATTACACGTTGGCCAAACACCTGTAGTAATAATGACATCGTCTACTTTATACCACATCATCTCAGTCGACTAATGTGCCTTTGATTCCCACTCACCTATCGCTGCACACAGCTTGAGAGCAACACGCCAATGCAACCCTGGTATAAGCTGCTGCTGTGTGTAAAGCCTGTTGTTTTATCCCCTTCCCTGAAAAAAGGCCCTATATTTTCCTCCAGGAAATTGCTGAATGACAAGGTATCCAGAGATCCTGATTGATGGTGTGACGTGCGTGAGGCCTGAAAAATGAAAAAATGATGAACAACGGGACAAAACCTGAGGGGGAACAAGTTGTAGAGGCGACGGAGGGGACCGCCGTAAATCTGGGCCCGGGACAAGGCAGGAGATGAGCCGTCTGTGTGCAGAAGTAACCACAGGGATCACACAGGGGACACGTGTGTGTGTGTGTGTGTGTGTGTGTGTGTGTGTGTGTGTGTGTGTGTGTGTGTGTGTGTGTGTGTGTGTGTGTGTGTGTGTGTGTGTGTGTGTGTGTGTGTGTGTGTGTGTGGGGTGTAGATGAGTCAAGCATGTGTGGATGCACATGTGCATGTGTATGTGTACATGTACGTGTGTTTACATCTACACTTGCAGGTGTATTGTACAGTACAGTATGTCGGTAAATCCTAGGAGTAGTCGGTAAATCTTAGGAGTAGTCGGCATATAAGTGAGGGGGAATGTTCCAGAAGGTTACTTTAGCCTGGTTACTCTTCCTACAAATGTAGCTCTAACTTTTGAATGGTTGGAGCTATCAGCTATTATGGCCCCATCACTGAAAGCTACGACTCTCAGGAACACAAACATCTGTTTCCTTCTACAACGCTCACAAGCCATGCACGTCTTGTTAGAAGGAACAGTGACTCGACCCCAATTGAATGCAATGCAGATCTTATTTTCTCCAAACACAATTCATACCAGATGTTCCCTGGTGTTTTCGTGAACTTTCCAAAACCTTTTGAACGCATTTCAGGCACTTTGTGATGCAAATAAAAAATGTAATCATATCATTTCACATCTTTTCTTATTAGCTTTACATATATAGAAACATATAAACTTGCCATTTCTATCTGTGCTAGAATGGCCATAACATGAAAAAAGAAAATGGTGCATACCTTATTGAATGTCTAAAACCAGATAGATAATGGACCTGTATATTGTGAAACAACTGCCTTGGCCTTGTGGTTAAAGAGTCCACCATTAGATTGAAAGGTTGGGGGTTCAATGCTCACTGAGAATGGGACCTGATGCCTCTCTGCTTGACACTTAACATTAATTAGATGGATTGGGGGTAAGGCCCTGCGATAGACTAGCGTCCTGTCTAGGGGGTGTGCTTGTACTACATCAAGCTGTTTCACGCTGCAGAAGACAGGCTCTTACCCCTATGGGCTGTTCTTGCTCAGACAAGGCTTACTTACCTTCCAAGGCTTGTTTTATGCCTGGGCCATGTTATGGATAAAAGCCTAGACAGACAGATTGATATAAGATACCTGTTCCATTTATTTTTGCACATGTTGAGAATATTGACCAATAGAGCATCTTTGAATAGTCCTCTTCATGTGCACCTAAAAAAACAAGCAAGGGGTTTTTATGTTAAATGTAATGTTTAGATTTGTTTGTATTATATATAAAGTGGCAAGCCAACCAAATAAAGTTATTTCATTAAAAAAAAATGCTTTGAGGCTGAAATTGAATTGGTAAACATTTTCACAACCATTACATTTCCTATATTGTCCTTAAAACACCACTCAACTATTTCCTCTCTTTCTCTATGCTTTCTACAAACCTTCCAGAGAGGCCATGAGTAATGGCAAACCTTGTTAAAGGCCCAGTGCAGTCAAAATTCAGTATCATATTAAACGTTGTATCATACTGTACAACAGCTGATAATTTCAGCTGTTATTTCCTGACAGTTGCTGGTTGAAAATACATTGAAAACAGGACATTTTGGTGCCCTTGTCCCCCCCACCCAGAGCACCCCCAGACAGTCCTAGCGACATTCTTGCTTGAGAAACTGTTTTTGTTAAAAAACACAATTGTTTATTTTTGACCATTTTAATGGAAAACAACTTAATTTTTACCCAGAAATGATTTGATATTGAGATTTTTGAAAAAGAACAGTTGCATTGGACTCTTAAAATGCAAGAAATGAGTTTTGATTTTGGGGGAGGACGTGGCCAGCCGTACAGTACAGGAGTATAAGGTAAACTAGAGAGGCTCCACCTATAAATTCACCATAAGGGATTAGACCTCTCCTTCCCAGCCTCGTCCAGAAAGTCTACCCTCCCGGTGCTGCCCCAGCCCCAGCGCAGGCTAGCCCCAGCGCAGGCTAGCCCCAGCGCAGGCTAGCTAGGCCACAACAGCTTGGCTGTTGGAAGACATCCAGCGGCTCCGTATTACACACCGCACTCTCATTAAGTATTAAGCAGCGAGTCAGGCCTTAAATCATCCAGGTGGTCCCCAGCCTGCTGACCCCGCTACGCCTGGTGGAGGCAGAGGCAGCACAGTGTTTCATCACAGCTATACCCTGCTGGACACCCTGCTGATTTAATGGGCTACAATTACGCTGCTTCTGACACAATATAAGGCAAACCTTTATAGATCTCCCACCCACTACTGTTGCCATGGGAAAAGATACATTTATTCTGCCACCGAGCCGCTTGCCGCTTCACAGAACTAAATTGGACGTAGTGGTTAGATACAGCCGCACTCACATATAGGCTGACCTCTAAATGTCACCTTACGTAACTCTTATCCCAAATATAGCACCGAGGCCCTGTAGTGAAGAATGGGGAGGGAGGATGGGGGAGAGTCATGTGTTGTTTAAGTACCACAATAATAAAGAGGTAGCTGGTAGTCATGGTAGAACCATATGGTCCTCCTGCTATTTCTGTATGTTGCTGGTCTGATTAAGTCATGTGTGGGGGCCCTGGAGGACAGAGCTGGGGCTGGGCTGTTAATGGTGACTGGAGTGATTAAGTCATGTGTGGGGGCCCTGGAGGACAGAGCTGGGGCTGGGCTGTTGATGGTGACTGGAGTGATTAAGTCATGTTTGGGGGACCTGGGTTTTGCAGCTGTGAAGCTATTGAAAGCTAACCGTGTCCCGCTCATGCTAACTATGATAGTGTGGAGCAACCAGCAGCTAGTCTGGAGGTCATCTCCATACAGACTAGTAAATATCCAGCCTGGCTGCATAGACCAGACGTAACATAGTAAATCTACATTTGTGCCCCTACAATTAGTATGATATGTTATGTTTGGTACGGATACATAGGACAGTAGGTTACTTTAGCCAAAAATGAAAGTAAGGAGGTTGGTCGGGCGTATAATGTCCAGCAAGCCGAAAGTTGTGTGTTGAATCACATCAAGGACAACTTTAGCACTTCATCTAATTAGCAACTTTGCAACTACTTAGAATGTTTGCTAACCCTTACCCTAACCATAACCTTAACCCATTACTCTAACCCTAACCCCTTACTCTAACCCTAACCCCATAACCTTAACCCCCAGCCTAGATAATGTTACCTACCTAGCTAATGTTAACCACAACACATTGGAATTCATAACATATCATACATATTGGCAGTCCATAACATATT
The DNA here is from genome assembly GCF_965601325.2 of Salmo salar. Classification (NCBI taxonomy): domain Eukaryota; kingdom Metazoa; phylum Chordata; class Actinopteri; order Salmoniformes; family Salmonidae; genus Salmo; species Salmo salar. Next base: position 34,153,266 of record NC_138296.1, on the reverse strand, counting down.
GCACAAATTGGAGTTTGTAACATATCATGAATTGGAGGATGTAATTTTGAAAAGGATGATGGAGATCCACAAATTAATGCATATCATACGAAAAGTAACATATCATACTAAATGGTGTGGAACAAATGTACGGTTACTATGTTAAGTCGACCCTTGAGTCCAGGTTGAATTATCCAGAGGGGCGATGGCATAGGTGTTTGTCGCTGGGCGCTAGCAGTGATCGCTCACACAGAAAGGGCTTGTCAGAGGTAATGATTCAGAGCCATGCAGGACACAGTGGGAGGGAAGAGGCCCCGTAATGCAGGCAGCCAGTGGGAGTGGGCCTCTGAGACATGTGGGAAGTCTTTGTGCCAAAACAGAACGGCCCCATTCCGCCACATTACCACCGAGAGAGACAGGGAGAGAGCGAGAGAGAGCGAGAGAGAGCGAGAGAGAGAGAGAGAGAGAGAGAGAGAGAGGAGAGAGAGAGAGAGAGAGAGAGATCCGGCTGGCCCTCTCCCACTCTCTGCTTGCTGATAAGATGAATGTGTGTTTGCCAGTGTGTTGGCGTTTTGGACATACGCGGGCCCTGTATGTTTGTGTTTGTGTCTGAGAGTATGTGTGCGTTTGTGTACTGCACACAGTAGGTGTCTATATGGCAAGTGGGCATTTGTATATTTATGTTTTGTTTTGTAATTTTCCTTCTCTGGTTTTTGTTTGTTCTCTTCCCTCCCTCTATCTCTCCTGTCCTCCCTCTCCTCCCTTTGTTTGGTGGGCTGTGTGTTTGTTTGGGATTAGAGCAGTGTGGAGGCGCCTCCGGTGTTCTCCAGGGCTCTGGGCTGGCCCCTGGACCGACCAGGCAGAGAGAGAGACAGAGAGAGAGAGTGGCCTACTTACAGGCATGGGGCACATGTGCTTCACAGCACAGCTCCTGCACAGGAACTAGTGGGCCCAACCTGGCCCTTTGATTTAGCACCGTGGGTGGCAGGAGGGAGAGTTCCAAAAGGAATACAAAATCGCCTCCCTTGTCTGCCGGTTGGTTCCCACCTCACAGGGTTTTTCCATGCGCAGGCAACACAGGTTTATTTTAGGGGGATGTTTTGCTCTGCATCGGAAATGAATCCTGTTACACATCATGCTTCAAAAAGCTGCGAGCAGAAGTGAGCACTAGTGGGGTCTCCTGATAGCAAGCAAGTGATACAATTTCATTCTATTCTATCCCATCAAGGTGCTTTAGCAGTGCAGCCGTGATCTTTTCAGTCATCGGAGTGACAGGACAGCCACTCATTTGGGAAGTGAAAATCACCCAGACGATACTCTCAGACACACACATCCCCACCGCCTGACACATGAACATGGAGCCAGTGTGCCTAGCTAGCACAGTGGAGCAGCCATGACAACGCTGCAGACAAGACACAGACAGACAGACAGACAGACAGACAGACAGACAGACAGACAGACAGACAGACAGACAGACAGACAGACAGACAGACAGACAGACAGACAGACAGACAGACAGACAGACAGACAGACAGACAGACAGACAGACAGACAGACAGACAGACAGACAGACAGGGTTAACTGCCTTCCTTTCACTCTGACTCCAGACAGACAGTCTGAGATGACAGCTTTAAAGGAGGAATATTAAAGGGGAGGAATTTCACTTTAATCTGATTACCAGATGGCTGGAATCATCACATGGGGAAGGCCACTGACTGGGGAGTGTGAAAGAAAAAGGCAGAAATACATCTAGCATCCAGCTTTTGACAAACGTGACGATAAATGAATATTAATCGCTTGGAAAAAAATGTGTAGGAGTGTACGTTAGCTGCTAGTCTCTTTTTAAGAGCAGAAATGTTGAGCTTAGTATTAATACCATCCATCAAATAGATGTTATGAACCTGTGTGGAAATTATCAAATTATGACCTGTATGAAGCTCAGTTATCTAGCTACTGGAGCAACATTTGTGTACTGTAGAGTAAATGCAGGTTCTGCTTTCACAGTACTGCTGTTTGTGACCGTGGCTGAGGGGACAGGTGGCATTTTGGATCAGCCATTTTTAAACCTTGTGGATTGGTCAGAATGAGGATGTCACATACTGGCATCATATAACAGCTTGTTCCATATCTCATTAGCATAGAATTCATTTTTTGACTTTCAATTTCAATTTCAATCCTACCCCAAAATCAACAGGACTTGGAGCTTGGCACTCTCAATTACCCTCTCCTCTATCTCCTGTTGACAAATACCCATATTTAACTAACAAGACTATTCACTAAGCAACTCTAACCTCAGATCTCCTCCTTTCTCTTCCTCTTCTCCCATCCTTCCTTTCCTCTCTCCCTGTCTCTCAGCCTCTCTCTCTGCCTGGTTACAGTACAGCACGAACCAAAGGCCACCATGCTGATATTACTTACAACCCCAAGTCTTAACAAGCTAATTAAGGGGGCTGTTTTTAAAGTGCTCCGCGTTTGTTTATTTGTGTATCACCGATCTCCCACAAATTACACAGACCAAAGGCTTGTCTGAACTTTTAATCTAATCACGCCCACCGCGGGCCCGTTTCCTGGTGTCAGTTTGTCTTAATGAGGCCTGGTCTGAGCTATGGCCATTAGTGGAGCTCAGTAGTGGAACAGCACAGTACAGTACAGCAGCACTATGCATGCAGGAAGACAGGCAGACAGCCTTGGTATGCTGCTAGTGGGGCTGCAGCACGGTGCCTGATCCCCACCAGTCCCCTGTGGACCCGCCAGCCATAAAGCAGGTTAAAAAGGGCCCAGCTCACTGGAACATGGGTGATATCTGAATGCATATGCATGTGACAAATTAACATTTATGCTTAGAAATATAGTTATTTTCTTAAAATGGCTATCAAGCTGTGGAATTGGTTCAGTGGGAGATAGGCTATTCCATTATGCTGTCAGATAGATGCGGTAGTCGTACCTTATCTGTGCTGGGTGGTTGGTAAGGCCAACAGCAGGGGGTGTATGTCTACAATGAGACTAGTTAGGAAAGCATTCACAACATAATGCTGAGATGCCGTGTCTGCTGATACAGTATCTATGGTACCGTAATTAAGAATCTAAGCCCTGGGTTCACTAGAACATTTTCTAAATACCAAGTCAACATTCAAAGAGCCAAATAGTATTCATGAGAATTTAGGAAATACAATAAGCCAACTACATTGGGCCTGATAAGCTGATAAGTTGTTGTCGTAGACCATTTGTAAACAGAATAAAGCTTATAATCCAATGCAAAATAAATTTGGTTATAGCCATGCCTGGAACCAACTGTCCTTATACGACCATTTCACGTGTTATGCTATTACTGATGCATTTGAACGAGAGTTGTATAAAAAAATATTCACCCATTTCTCTCCTTTGCTAGGTTATGCATCCACCTCTCTGAGGATTTTGTTGATGCATTCTTTCCAAAAGCCTGACTGTTCAAACTGGTTAACACTACAAGGAAACTATAAGAGTGGAAGGTGTGCTTAACGTAACAACACGGCAAACTGCAAATTCTTCACTCACCCTCTTACAGGCCAAATGTTCTACCAGAAACAGTTCATTAATTGTATATGCTTACGTGCCCCTGTGGTCAAAGCTATGTGGGCCAAACAAAAAGATGTTTCAAAAAAATTATATCTGAACACAAAACAGCGATCTGCACTGACAATATTAAATATGCTATGGAAAAACACTACTTAAAAGCCAAACACGGCATACTGTCCTCTTTGCTCTATGTATACTGTACCTGGAACAGGTCACTTCCATCAGAGGTGGCAACCATTCTTTTTTTATTATAAACTGGCTGGTTCGAGCCCTGATTGCTGATTGGCTGACAGCCGTGTTATATCAGACTGTATACCACGGGAATGAAAAAACATTTATTTTTACTGCTCTAATTACGTTGGTAACCAGTTTATAATAGCAATAAGGCACCTCGGGGGATTGTGGTATATGGCCAATATAACACGTCTAAGAACAGCATTGTGCTGTGCCTAAGAACAGCCCTTAGCCGTGGTATATTGGCCATATACCACACCCCCTCGGGCCTTATTGCTTAATTATACCATGATATTGTTGAATATTTGTTTCTGATTGGCTTGAAGGGCATTCTAGAGTTATGTTTATGAACCCTGGTCCTCGAGTACCCCCAACAGTTCACATTTTTATTGTAACCCTGGACAAGCACATTCAACGTGTCAACTAATCATCAAGCCCTCAATGAGCTGAATGAGGTGTGTTTGTCCAGGGCAACAATGTAAATGTGTACTGTTGGGGGTACTGGAGGAACAGGGTTGGGAAACACTGTTCTAGAGCATGGATTATTTTCCTATAATGCACGCCGGTATATCAGCATGGTAATATTCAATGGCTATAGTTTATTCATACACTTTCTGTTTGAGCTGCTTTTGAAAACAATTAGATTTTCATAATAGCAAGCTAGGATTGATGGTTTGGTTAGCTAAACTAACAGGTCTGTTTGTTTGGTTACCAAGGCACCTACTGTAGCTATCTAGTAAACTTGCTAGCTACTTCAGTGGATGTTGAAAAATTTATACCGGAAAATGAACACATTTCTAGTGGCAAATGTATGTAATTATAGCCATAGTAGAAACGGGATAATCAGCTCGGCACGATGCGTTCCATTCAGCTAGCCCGCCATTTTTCCATAGAACACGTAGACCCTTACTTATTATTTGGAGGGTGTTTATATTTGTCTTGTTGCACACAAGTGGGTAACAGACATGTGTTTCTTACATATCCCAACTCCCCCTGAGACACATGCAGGGAGTGGGGTCACGGCCAGGGTCACCATTGTACAGCACCCCTGGAGCAATTAGGGTTAAGTGCCTTGCTTAAGGGCACAGTGACAGATTTTTTTCATCTTGTCGGCCATGGTGTTCGAACCAGCGACCTTTCGGTTACTGGGCCAATACTTTAGCCTCGTGGCTACCAAACTCCCTAAAATGCTCTCACAACGAGAGATGTTTTGGATTGATAGATCCATAAAAAAACAATAGCTTTGGCTATCTGGCTATCTCTTGATGCTATGATGAATGCATAACTACCAAAACATGTTAGCCTGCCCGGACGAAAATAAAAAGGTAAAATGATGTGACGTCTTTTTTTCATTTAAATTTTTTTACATTTTGGAGATGCTTTCATTTCCCAATGTTCTTGAACTTGTGATGTATTTTGAAGGTGCCAAATGTATTCCTTTTCAATGTAACTTTAATTCATTCAGATTTGAAGAAAATGTAGTCTACTTTCCACTTTCCTATTTTGAAGTGCTTTGAATTCAGCTCAGTGCACCAGTTTTTGTGTCATCAGCCCACTCACGGCTTGAATTATTCATAACAATATTTATTAGCACTCTGAGGTACAATTAGATGAATTGGGATTTAGAATTGGTTAGTCTGTGGATGAGGAGCCATTTTTAACAACGTGGAACAGCTCTGCCAGTGGATTTAGACAGGCATACTTCTTAAACAAGATCAAAATAACACCATGGAATATTCATTCACTTTATTCCATCTATTTTGAGAGTGGTACTTGTTATTCCATTAGACTTTGTTTCATTAGATAGTGTAAATGGATTGGTGAATAAAAATATATTTGATAGCTTGCTGGATGGAAATGATGGTTTCATTCATAATTATGTGACTGTATAGATAATGAAGACGATACCATAATGTTGAGGTCAATCATGAGAAAATGAAGAAATCCATACCTCCTCCATTTACCTGAGTACAACCCACTTTGAAGTTACATTACAGTCTACATGAAAAGGCTTAAGTCATTTCTAAAACCGGAACCAATTCAAAAATACAATGAGTGGGAGAAGAGAATTGAGAATTTAGGAATTATAGCTTGAACTCTAAACTCATTATCTTGGGGCACACAATTGGAAAATGAAACCGTGACTAAGTTAATCTTGCTGTACGGGGAGGATTGGATTTTTCTATGAAATATGTTGACCTTAATACATGACCCATCTATCCAGCTCAATTGTTTTTTTTCTCCACATCCCCAATTAAAGGAGCTTCCGTCTGGCCGTCTCTGTAATGGATGAAGCCAGCAGTTCTTGAACTCTGTGTTAATTAAGCATGAGTGCACTTCTCACTTCAACTTATGGTGGGTCACCGTCCCTCCTCTTCCAGATAATACTCATAACTCTTCTGACTCATCCCTTCTTTCACCACCTGTCATCACTAAACAAACTAAATTCTCATCCCACCAACCTGTTTTAAGGATGTACCTGGAAAATGTTATGTAACTCCCAAAGTCTCTGAGGAGAAGAGAAGCCCGATTTCTGGTGTGCAATCTGGCTGTGTTGTCAATTAAAAATGTGCTGGCACGTCTGGGGAGTGAAACTAATTAGGACTCATACAAAACAACTTTTATCTGTTATTTAAGAAACCTCCCCTGTACAGTGTGTGTGCATGTGTGCGTTTGCTTGTACGTGCGCGCATGAAAGGACAGAAAAAGAGCCAAAATGAGAGTGTTTAATCTTGGTCTATTTTAGGAGTAGAAATCATGAAGCGACGACAGCCTTCAGATGCAGGCCATCTGAGCACAGGGCCGACTAGGCCTCTTTGTAATCAATGAAACAGTGGTCGGTAAACACAAGATAAAGAGGCTGAGTGAGACACTGCCATGTCTGTTTTCCCATCTTGTCAGTTAGAATGGCTGTGTCCATTAAAGCAGTCACCGTGACTTGCTGACAACATGTTTGGATGCCACCTGGACCCAGATGTGTCTCAGCGGTGGGTAAACTGAGAAAACGATGGAGAGGAAGTCTCGGGTCATGTCTGCGCCAGCATATGTCCCCACCTGTCTGTCCTATTACTCTCTATACCAGCAGGCTGACTCCCTGCTCTGGCGTCCAGAGACAGAGACAATAAGAGGGGTGTTATTCTTTATGAGCTAGAGACAAAAGCCTTGACAAAAACGTGGAAGCACTCTAAAGTCCTTGGCAACTCGACAGTATTTTTCAATGTGTTTCCATTTGTTTTCCGCCATGCATTGAATACGACTGCCCTTTCCTGTGCCTGAATGCCAGAGTACATATTTTCATACTGTGTCGCTGGTTCAATGAGAGCGATCACTTGGGAGCGCCGTTTTGTTCGCTCAGACAATCGGAGGGCCTGTGCAGAACAGACCAGGGAGATTGGGACCATAAAGGAGAGAACAACGAACGAGCAAAGAGACAACAAAAGCCATAACAGTGAGATCCCATCTGTGGCCCTGCGGAGAACAATGTAGGACAAGCCTGGTCAGTGCTTCCAACTGATCACACAACATCCGCTGAATCACCAAGAGTACTGAGCCACACATATGCACAGCACACCTCTCCATTCACCACGTTAAGTAAAAGGCTAGCGAGCAATTATGGACCAAGGCCTCGACACTGTGGAGCTTCTCTCATCCTGTAAAGTTTTACTACAAAGCTTGACTGTGACCTTCACAGGGTTGCTCATAGAACAAGGCAAACACATACAGTACCTATTTAAATGATACACACTATTTATGGAGCCTTCACCTGGGTTTTACTGTTCTAACATGATGCAGACATTATGGTGTAGATACCATCCACATATCCAATTCAAGTCGCCCCTTGTTTAGAACCATTACCTATAAAATGACAACGTATTACATCTATCAGTCGTCCAAGAGAGCGATTGAAAACCATGACGTTAACATAGGGGGATATAGTGTCTGTAATACATGTGTATCTAACATATGGAGATACAGTAGTAACACAAGGCCTCAATTCAAGTGCATGAAAATGCATTACTAAGATGGGGTATACCGGTTGAACTATGAACCTTGTGTTCATTCACAGTGCTAATGTAATGGAGACTGGCACAGTACCTTGTGTAGCGTGATGCCACCACACTTAAAAAGGGTTTAGGGCATGAATCAATCACAGAAACTTTGAAAAATGAAAAGTATAATAAAGTTGGACTTTTAATCTCCCCAACAATCTGAGCTGGGTCACCTCTTTGATTTGGGGGAGATTTTCTTGCTTTTCAATCTAGGCTACCCCAAAGGGATTTCTTCATCTTCCTCCAGCACGCTGACTGGCAGGGCCCTCTCTCCCATCTGGAGGCCACCTGGGGAGGTGTAATTCCCTTCCCGTGGTCAGTCAGGGGACTGAGGACACAGATGATGTTGTGGAGCAATCCAACCTGATTAGGAGCAGAGGGAAGGGATGAATGGCTGACTGGCTGACTGGCTGACTGACTGACTGACTGACTGACTGGCTGACTGACTGGCTGACTGGCTGGCTGTGCTGTGTGGTTTGTTTCACACACTGGTGTGCATGCTTAAGGTGATCAGGGACACCACACCGCGTTACATGAAGCAAAACAAATGACCAGCTGTGAATCAGGGGGCCAGAAGGGAGCATCAAACACTGTTTCCTCTCCCTCCTAGTGCGCTGCAGCTTCACCCTCCGTGTTAGCTGGGTCAGGATAGGTGGGGAGGAGAGGCCTGAGTGGGAGAGGGGACCCGGTTCTGCCCATTACTCATAAGGGTCCTTGTATTTCTGATCCCCATTCACAACAGGGTTTTTGAGTGATCACACACCAAACACCCTTATCACACAGTGAACTGATTATAGCACACCATGAGGAGGCATGACTGGAGGCTCATAACCTTTACCATGGAGCACTTCCTGCTAGCTACTGGGATCAGGGAGCTCCTGCTAGTGGGACTGAACAATGCCATTAGTGAAGGTTATTATGGTGCTAGCTGTTCTTAGATCTGCTTCTACTGTATGTCATTGTGTAGCTGCTCTTATTTACATTTAAGTCACTATCCAGAGCAACTTACAGGAGCAATTAGGGTTAAGCGCCTTGCTCAAAGGCACATTGACATATTTTTCACCTAGTGAGCACAGGGATTCAAACCAGCAACCTTTAGGTTACTGGCCCAACTCTCTTAACCACTAGGCTACCTGCTGCCCCTATATCGGTCTGCTTGTACTGTATGCTATTTCCCTATGGCTGTTATTGGTATTCTATTTGAATGTATTCTTAAGGCCTCCTTTCCCAGGCTTTTTAAGGGTTTGTTACATCCCCTGGTATGTTTGTGCGTTTTCATAATGTTGTTCCCCCCTCAGCCTTTTCTGTAAGTGTGTGAGCGTCTCCACATGGATATTCCTCTCTGAGCATCCCGCCGATTAATTCGGCAGATTCCTCTTTAATATCCGATGCTGCCAATACATTTTAATGCGGCCTGAGATCTGGGAGAGAGACCTGTCCTTAAGACTCCCACTCCCTCTAGGCTGTCCCCTCTTGGTGTAATTGAAAAAGATGGATCTCACTGAGTGTTCTCACCATCGCAGCAGGGAGGAATTGGATGGGGAAATGTGTTCCGTATCACATTGCAATGTATTTGTGAGCCAGAGGCTTGCACACAGTTGGTGAGAGCACCGCGTTCCCTTTGCCCGTACTGAAAGGAAGCAAAACAGCAAAGGGAAAGGCATTTGCAATTTTATTGCTACTTTAATGGGTTTCTCTATCATTCAGGAATTGCACTTTCTAATGCGTAGGCCCATAAATATAAGGTTCAATGGACATGCGGCTGTAGTCGTCATTATTTATACATTCAAACATTTTATTCAAGAGAAGGTTGAAAACATATTTTGTCAATATCCCCAATGTCACACAGTGTCAGAGGGGCTGATTATGTGACTAATACCAGCAACAACAAATTAGTGGCTATCAGCAAAAAGCAATCAGCTAATCAGTGGTGTTACACTCCTGCTGGGCCACAGACTCATACCTCTGGTTATGATCAACATGCATTAGTTTTCACTGAACATTTAAACATTACAAATTCATGTTTTTTTTTTGCCATGCTAATGCTTTTGTCAATAATGATTTATGGTTTGACCAAAGTCTATGATGATTAGAACACTGAGCTCTAAAGCTGGATATTGCACGCTAGCTTGGTTTGAGGAGACAACAGTCTCACTGCTGTAATGTATGCAGAGCTATTATATAATTCCCAGTAATGGCTAAAAGTAGGAGAACCATGAGTAGGAGGAATGGAATGAGATGGCCACTGTTCTGGAGAGATGTATTTATGTTGGGACAGACACTTCAGGAAATAACTTGGCCTCATCTATTTTAACATGACTATAAAGTGATATTATATTTTATTGTGTTCTATTATATCATGTTTGAAACAAATGCACACAAATCTGGTTGTTTCTGGAATAGTAAAGTATTGTTTACATTTGAGTGATGGAAGAGAAGACAAATCATATTTTGAGAGGATCCAATCATTAAGGCTGACTGTTTAGACATCTTTTGTGATCGCTTTTGTCAAATATGTCAAATACATTGTCGTAACACAACTGACTGACAGGAATGCTTGTGTTGTGCCACTTATTTGTAAGAAAATGAATACTCAAACAGTATCTAAAGACACACTGAACAAAACAAGAAAATAGTGGGAAGAAAATCATGTACTAATAATGAACAAACCAACATGACAAGTTAATAACTAACCAATCTGATTCGGACCAATCCCAATGGGTTATATAGCATTTAGAGCATGAACACTGAATCTAAAGTTCAATGTTTCAGAGAATCTCATTTTATCAGACCAATGTAAAGGATCTCACAACTCTCCCCAGCCTGTCTGAGCTGTGATGGACCTGTGCCTCTTCTAAACCGGGAGCTGGGGAAGTTCTATAATGATTTACCCTGGCTTCACTTTGTTCATTTACCGGCTTCTCTGCCTCCTCTGTGAGAAAATAACTTTCTGACATGTAAGCAAGTTTAAATTTACTAGGTCGTTAGCCAGCATCTAAAAGTAGCTGGCAGACAATTAGCTGCTGATGGAATGCCAAACGCCAGACATGGCTTTGAGAGTGACAGACGAGCTATCTGAGAGAGAGAGAGAGAGAGAGAGAGAGAGAGAGAGAGAGAGAGAGAGAGAGAGAGAGAGAGAGAGAGAGAGAGAGAGAGAGAGAGAGAGAGAGAGAGAGAGAGAGGGAACCTGTGGACTGTCTAACAGCATCCTGCACATCTCTCCACTCCCTCCATCTCACTGCTTTCAAGTCTAAACTGTTTTCATAAACGGCAGCTCTATGTCCAGCCAACTGGAAGGAGAGGGGGATGTGAGAGAGGGAAAATCAAGATGAGGTGATAAAAGAGAAAAGGATGAAGTGTGGATAAAAGAGAGCAGCTTATCCCTCTGACTAAAATCAAGTGACAGCCAAAGACAGAGGACATGAGAAGGGAAGGAGGATAAAAACAAAAACAGAATCACAACATGGAGCAGAAATGGAGCGTTGGGAGACTGATGGCGACATGGACTCTTTCACGTTATTGATTTGACTCAAATGAATGGCCAATGTAGCCACTGTAATCTAGGTTGAATTATCAGGTATTAAATGATACATTAAGTATATAACAGTTGATAAAAAAATATGTGTATCCCAAAGTTAGAGCCTATTCTAGATGTTTTGATTGTGTATCCTTATTAAACCACTAAAGAGCTAGCTAGGGAGTGTGGTAACAATAATGGGAGCTGATGCTGCAGACAGTAACATGAGTCTAGTTCCAATGTGAAGCAAAGTCAGGTACTCCACTGTTGCGTTAGACAGCAAAAGTGTCATGGGGAGGGCTGAGAATGGACTGCATCTAATCAGGCCCAAGGAGTCTGTTCCTTTTGCCTCCTCCCACCAGCCTCTCTCCCAGAGGAGGCAGCTGTGCTGTGGCCAGGCCCTCCACCACTTGTTAATTAATTACTATGAATTAATGCTTTTCTGCCACAGCGAATAAATAAAAAGATTGTGGTAAGGCCTTGCTAATCAAGAGTGGCTTTTATTAAATACTGTGAAAATGTCAGCTGGTCACAGCTCAATTGGAGGGAACAATCTGATGCGGCTCCAGTCCAATCAGACATCATGTCGGCTGAGCTGCGATTAAATTGCCCACACCTGTTCCACAGGGGCTGAAGATGTGTTGTATGTGCGCATGGTGGTGCTAGTAGTGGGGGGGGGTAGTGGTTTGTAGTGGTTTGTAACCCAGGCCAACCTCCAATTGAGCCCCCCCGTCGGTTCAGCGTTTGAAGAATCCACATCAAATAAGATTATTGACCGCCAGGGCCTTTAATGTTCCACTAGAGAGCCTCTTTCTGTAGCTAGTCTTGCCTTGCCTCAGTCGACCTGTCTGTCTGTCTGTCTGTCTGTCTGTCTGTCTGTCTGTCTGTCTGTCTGTCTGTCTGTCTGTCTGTCTGTCTGTCTGTCTGTCTGTCTGTCTGTCTGTCTGTCTGTCTGTCTGTCTGTCTGTCTGTCTGTCTGTCTGTCTGTCTGTCTGTCTGTCTGTCTGTCTGTCTGTCTGATCACCAGGAATTGGTTAACCAGTTACTATACCTGCTAAAACACTATGGTGCCAACATTACAAAGTCAGCCAACATTTTTCTGCTGGGCTGCAGTGAACAATAATGCTATAATCCTTTGTACTGTAGTTTCATAACGTCTATTGTTGGACATTATGGAAGCAAATACACAAATCTGACCACAGTGCAGTTCTTCATTGTGGAGAACAAGTGAGAGCAGTGACTTTAGGCCAGTCACTGAGGGAGGCTGAGACATGATAGGGTGAACAGGGGACCTTGTAATCTTGGACCTCAATCTGCTATATAAACACTCTAGCAAATGTTGAATATGCATGCTTTTTCTGATCTCATTGACATAGAAAATTGTCCTTGCCCAAGCCAGTAGACTGCGGGTGAAGGTGCCAAGATACCAGGCTGGGTTTGTCAGGGTTTGAATATTTCATAGCCTAGTAACAATAACCATCAGATCAGACAAAAATACAACAAAAGGGGATCTTATCATTGTTTCTGATACAAATTTTACAAAGCATACTGCTTGTCCATGTGAAAAATACATCGAGTAACCTTTAAGTAACCACATTATAAAACCATTACATCTGAAGGTCACATAACAACCAGTGAAGATATGAAGAAAACACTCTCAAACATCAATGAGCAGTAATGCTTGTTGTTTGTTGACATTCAGTGAATTTGCAGTATTTCCTGCTGGCTCACTCCATCTTGAAACCTCTACGGAGAGAAATGTAAATGAACTAATAACATGGAAGTGAAAATCACTTTGAAGTAGCCTTGGTTTACTTCGGAGCAGTTGTGCTTGGCTTGTAGTAAATTGCTTAAAGCTCACCGCAAACAAAGCATAATGCAAATTGCATGCAATTAATCATTGAGAGGGAGGTTCACATTTTTATGATTATTAATGGCCTTTGGCCATGCTGTGGGGTCATCTCACCCCTCTGAAATATTTACATCATAAACAGCATGAATTATGGGGGTTACAGGAAGGGCGCTGCTTTAAAATACAGATTCCTTTATTTTCATCAGCGGTCTCAAGACTAGCCTTCCTTCCACATAGTACTCTATGCTAATGGGAGATCCCTCCACGCCATGTCTGGAGGACTTTTAAGGATTCAAATCGCTCTCCGGTCACTTTCTGGAAGCAGGGAGAGTAGCTTCCAGTTCATTAGCTACACTGTAAGATCAATAGGAGTTGGGCTGACAGACACAATAATAATAATAATAGAGATGTAACTCTAATAAAATAGAGGAGTTACTTTTGGAGCTCGGAGAGAAGATAAACATGGAGGGATGTCTTGGATGGTTTCCCCTCCCATTACTGGTCCTACTGACCTTTGACAGCTTGCTTCCAGAAATAGGAGGCATGGAGGATGCTCTCTTCTCTTGCACTGTGTTTCCTCCTACTAAGAGTGGGCAAGTTTGCTGTTTCACATGTGTTTACTTCCTCAGAGCATCTGTTGATATTAATAAATAACATTTTGACCTAATATCTATTATGTGGGCAGAGATGTTTACGTTGTACAGTGCTTTGAAAAGTATTTTTTTTTAATGATAAAGCCTTATTCTGAAATTGATTAAATAAAATACAAAACTCTCAGCAATCTACACACAATACCACATAATGACTAAGCTAAAACAAGTTTTTAGAAATTTAGAAAAAACAGAAGCACCTTATTTACATAAGTATTCAGACCCTTTGCTATGAGACTCGAAAATGAGCTCAGGTGCATTCTGTTTCCGTTGATCATCCTTGAGATGTTTCTACAACTTCATTGGAGTCCACCTGTGGTAAATTCAATTGATTGGACGTAATTTGGAAAGGCACTCACATGTCTATATAAGGCCCTACAGTTGACAGTGCAAAAACCAAGCCATGAGGTCGAAGAAATTGTCCGTAGAGCTCCGAGACATGATTGTTTCCAGCACAGATCTGGGTAAAGATACCAAAAAATGTCTGCAGCATTGAAGGTCCCCAAGAACATATTGGCCATTCTTAAATGGAAGAAGTTTGGAACCACCAAGACTCTTCCTAGAGCTGGCCACCCGGCCAAACTGAGCAATCGGGGGAGAAGGGCCTTGGTCAGGGAGGTGACCAAGAACCCAATGGTCACTCTGACAGAGCTCTAGAGTTCCTCTGTGGAGATGGGAGAACCTTCCAGAATGACAACCATCTCTGCAGCACTCCGCCAATTAGGCCTTTATGGTAGAGTGACCAGACGGAAGCCACTCCTCAGTAAAGCCCACTTGGAGTTTGCCAAAAGGCACCTAAATCCTCTCAGAACATGAGAAACAATATTCTCTGGTCTGATGAAACCAAGACTGAACTCTTTGGCCTGAATGCCAAGCGTCACGTCTGGAGGAAACCTGGCACCATCCCTACGGTGAAGCATGGTGGTGGCAGCATCATGCTGTGGAGATGTTTTTCAGCGGCAGGGACTGGGAGACTAGTCAGGATTGAGGCAAAGATGAACGGATGAAAACCCGCTCCAGAGTGCTCAGGTACTCAGAATGGGGTTAAGGTTCACCTTCCAACAGGACAATGACGCTAAGCATACAGCCAAGACAATGCAGGATTGGCTTCGGGACAAGTCTCTGAATGTCCTTGAGTGGCCCAGCCAGAGCCCGGACTTGAACCCAATCGAACATCTCTGGAGAAACCTGAAATAGCCATCCAATCCGACAGAGCTTGAGAGGATCTGCAGAGAGGAATGGGAGAAACTCCCCAAATTTAAGTGTGCCAAGCTTGTAGTGTCATACCCAAGAAGACTCAAGGCTGTAATCACTGCCAAAGGTGCTTCAACGTGAACTGAATAGAGGGTTTGAAAACTTATGTAAATGTAATATTTCCTTTTTTTTATGTGGTAACATTTTTAAAAACCTGTTTTTGCTTTGCCATTATGGGGTATTGTGTGCAGATTGATGAGGGAAAACAACTATTTAATCAATTTTATAATAAGGCTGTAACGTAACAAAATGTGGAAAGAGTCAAGGGGTCTAAATACTTTCCGAATGCACTGTATATACTGTACTGTACAAAGCGTAAGGGGATGTTTGTTAATGTATGTATATATAAAGGTATAAACATTGTTATTTTCTATGTTGACTTCAGCCTGGTTTATCCAGCAATTAGTGGTCCTGAATATCCATGTGGTGTTAAGAATGAAGAATAATGAAATTATTATATTCTATAAACTACAATTCAATTCTAATTCTATTCTATATTGCATTATATGCTATCCTATTCTCTAAGACAGCGTCAGACTAATGTTACCTCATCCAGTGTAGAAAGAAAGGAAATTGTCCTTGGAGCAGATCATCAGGAGAGAGAGGAAGCCTCCACCTCCTGTTGTTTGTCTGGGATGCCAAGCTCACGGGACACTGTGCCAGGCCCCATGCGGGCACCCAGGCCGGCCGGAAAAGACAGAGCTGTTGGCCGACTGAGGGCTGGCCAGAGCCAACATGACGCCCATGCCAAGGAGAGAAACTGTGTCCAGCTTCTGCTAGCTAACGCCTCGCTCCCCTTCCCCACGGGCGCCGAGCAGACCTCAGGGGAAGGATGCTACCATCAGGGGAGCACTGGTCCATCCGGGCTGCGCCGGCAGACACACATTTTGTGCGCGGTGAGTGGGAGGTTGTGGCTAGCATTTGGAACAGAGCTCCTAGCCCCAGCTTCTCATGTGGAGGGATACTGCTGCTCCACTGTGTATTCCTCTCTCTCTTATCACTCTTAACATCGATGGCTAATTTAAGTCAAAGCTCTGCATGCTGCCAGTGAGCACTGAATAACGTGACCGCTTTCCATTTCATGTCCCCAGATTAGAGAGAATATCACATGAGGCACGTGTCAAGCAGTCTTTTTGCCAGCTCTTTCCCAAATATGCACACTTGACATTAAAAAGTAGAGGAGGCGGTAAAATGAAGGCACTCCGCCATTTTCAAGTTGAACATCTTCACAGAGTTATTGGAATATAATGGTATTGTGTCTTTTCTCTCTTATACAGGAGAGCAAGCTGTCAAATTACAAACTTACTTAAGTATTCCACTCAGTCTCACACTCAGAAAAGTATAATCGTGTTTTTGTTCCGCAGTGTAAGACTTATCAGCCGTTTATGTAATACCGCTTTGATTATTCATAAACAAATTAATCCTAATCCTTTTTGTGATATGGCAGATGCATTTAGTACACACTGTGCTGCTGAATTACAGGTTTTACTTTAACATAAAATAATTGGTCATTCTTCTTTAAACTAAATCAGTTTAACTTGCTATGTTTTAACTCATGTACACCACCAGGTGTAAAAAGTACTGCAAATATGAGCTATTTCTCTGCTCCTCAGTAGACCCACACCAAATGCTACTGCTCTTATTCTGTCTTTGGCTAGAGAGCCATTTGTTTGCCAGTGTACAATAATGGAGGGGAAACAGGTGGAATATTGCTGCAGCAGCTCACCCATATGGACCAAAGTCTCGCTTGCCAAGTCCAAAATTCACACTTACAAGCACATCTGGAGCAGAATCTCCATATTAATTGCCAGTTAATGTGTTTACACACAACAAGGATTAAGCCGTGAGGGAAGTTGGTTGCCCTGGGCGGGTATAGTCAGAGGAAAGGTGAATACTCAGTTTGACAGACAGAAGGGAGAGGATGTCTAAGACAAGTGTGGGCTGAGGCAAACAACTTATTAAATAAACATAGCAGCTTTTCGACAACATCTGTTGGCACAGTGTTGTTCTACTTGTGCTATATTACAGGCTGGCGCTCGACTATGGCTAACAATTCCAAAACAAAGATGGAGAAATAACTACTTTAGCCCACAATAAATCTCAAATTGGTCAAGCCCCACTGTATCTCCATCCCGTCACCCCCTGACACACCCTGATTAGTGCTGGGATGTCTGACCCACACGAGGCATTTAAAGAGAACAGGCAGCACTTCTTCAGGGGTCAAGCAGACCTCATTTCATCTGAAATAGAAGATAGAGCCAGGCACCTGAGCCCTTTAGACACGCCTCCCCCATGGTCCTCCTAACGCCTCCCCAAGACTGGCTCCACTGTGTCCTCTCTGTCTCTCAGAGGTTTCAGATTAGACAGGCATCCTAATGAGAGATTTAGTGTATAGAGATAATTATGGGGAAAGGCGACATCTCTCTTAGGCCTAATGAGGGAGATAAGGGTTCTTCAGTGACTCCTCCTCCCACCCTGTCACTAGATGGGCCTTCTAGTTGTCAAACACAATCAGCTGGAAAAACACACTCGCCCAAGTCATGTCTAGACACACGCCAAGTGCAGACACTCCCTCAGACATATCCACACACAAACTGATGAATACACACACAGAGAGATACACACACAAACACAGTCCAGTGTGTACTAACCGACACCGGCGGCTACGCTGCTAGCGCACGTCTCTTCTGCCTTTAATGCAATCCCTGATATCTCTGACGTTCCATAAATCAACCACCTGGCAGATTAGGGGGGAAAATGAGTGAACTAAATCAAAAATGTGTGCTCTTGTTTATTGCTTTAGAGAGTTAGCTGGAGAAGCGGAAGCCACCATGCGATGATGAGGCAGCCCCTCTGGAGACGGCCGT
Organism: Salmo salar; assembly: GCF_965601325.2. Taxonomy (NCBI): domain Eukaryota; kingdom Metazoa; phylum Chordata; class Actinopteri; order Salmoniformes; family Salmonidae; genus Salmo; species Salmo salar. Next base: position 34,135,309 of record NC_138296.1, on the reverse strand, counting down.
TCACACACACTGGCAGAGGAGCGAATACAGACTTTCATTAGGAGGTACACTTCAACACAGTGTCGTAGTATTTACAGTCTCACACTGGGGAAACAAATAAACTGCGTGATTAACAAGTTTTCCTGATGCCTGGTGCTTCACTGTGCGCACACCAGAGTGCCACCTCGCCGACATAATGATTCTTAATGGTTTCTTAATGACTTCTTAATGACTTCATCAGGAAGATCCTGCAACAGCACATTCTGACAAGCGGGGCCACCCCTGAGACCTAAGATCACACCACAGTGATTCCCTCATGTCGTTTCTGTTCATATAGCACAAGCTTTAAATCTGCATGGCTGAGATATCTCTGCACGCCCAAGAGTCAATAGCATCTGATTGATGATTCATTACTACAGACCCATGTGACGTGACCTGAGCAGGGAAATACACTAAGAAGCAAATAAGGCTGTCAGCTTTGATGTTGGGAATTTCAAAGGAATCATATCAAAATAATCCTTTCATGTTTAAAGAGATGGAGACATTAAGTGTAGTCAGGATGAAAAACAACATACAAAAGCCCTGCAGTGACTTTAGAAGTGGTCTGGTACAAAGAGATTGTCTGGGAAAGGACACTTATTGGTGATGTTGTTGACACCTGCCCAGACAAAAGGTTGCTACTCAAACAACTGGTAAAGAATAAAAAGGGATCGTTGAGTTGAGGAAACACACTGCGGTCATTGGTTTAAACTTCTCCAAGCATTTAATAACATGGAATTTTCCGGGTCACCTCAATGTCAGTGAACAACAGATACTTTGAAGCGTGAAGTACATTTAGCGTGGGCCATTGGAGACTGGCATGTCACTTCCCGCCAGTGTATACCAGTTAGACTGACAAATTGCTGAGGTAACTGTGGGAGCTAAAAGCTCAGCAACCATTTCATCTAGACCATGTTCTACTGGGAGATTAAAACGAGGATCTTGTCTCTCCTTGCATAAATTCATCATTATTTCAGTAAAATATGACTCACAACATTGCTCCATAGACCATTATCCTCTTCATTCCGCCGAGCCACTGACAACAGGTCAAAGATTTATGTGATCAAAAATTTGTTTACATATCCCTTTAAAAAAATACATTTCAAAATGAAAAGCCCTCTGATATAAATCACAGCTGGGTTAAATAACGTGTCAAGTTGATTTCTGGAAAACAAGCGAGAGAAACATGAAGCAAATCATTTTATCCTATCCATAAGGGTCGTACGGCGGGCATTCAATCACGTACGCATTTAACAATTGGTTAACAAATTGTATTGGCAAAGAAGCGGCGACTGCATGGCAAATTACACCTGTCCTGATGGATGTCCTCTTTACGGCCTGGGAAAGCAGGCCGAAGGGCCGTGGAGAGATGACTAGACGTCAGCCAGCCAAGCACTCAAACATGATGCATGGCCAGCCATGTGTCACCGTTTGGCAAAGATGAGAGGAAAATATGCACCTCCCAGATTCCTGGGCACAGATCACAGACAAACACGCTCTCATGTTAATCCACTGACCACAGGGAGGCCGAAGGTGCTTTGGTTTGGGTACGGGGTGATATGATTCCCTTTAATCATTGCTGCACCTGAAGTTCTGTTTGGCCTTTTTGATCAAATGAGGCCAAACGATCAGATTGCCAAACGTGTGCACTACTCCAAAAATTATAGATGTATCTACAGTCAGGTCCAAAATGACTGGCACCCTTGATAAAGATCAGCAAAAAATACAAATACTGAGCTATATTGTATGCTAAAAGAATTGGCTAATTATATTATTTCATACTAATACAATTGCTCAGAGAAAGAGATTTTGTAATATGTTTTTCTCTTAAAAAGAGAGATTTGCCACCCCTGTTTTTAATAACTTTTAATACCTCACCTTGCGAGGATATAATGGCACTGAGCCTTTTTCTAAAATGTTTTATGAGATTGGAAAACACGTTGGGAGGGATCTTAGACCATTTCTCCATACAGAATCTTTCCAGATCCTTGATATCCTTCATCTGCTCTTATGTTATTATTTTTAATGAACAAAATACCAAAGCAGCAACAATACAACACAAAAACAAAACATCCACCACTATCACACACAACAACATGCCCACACTCGCCTACAATCACACACAACAACATGCCCACACTCACCCACAATCACACACAACAATATGCCCACACTCGCCCACAATCACACACAACAACATGCCCACACTCACCCACAATCACACACAACAACATGCCCACACTCGCCCACAATCACACACAACAACATGCCCCACACTCAGCCCACAATCACACACAACAACATGCCCACACTCACCCACAATCACACACAACAACATGCCCACACTCGCCCACAATCACACACAACAACATGCCCACACTCACCCACAATCACACACAACAACATGCCCACACTCGCCCACAATCACACACAACAACATGCCCCCACTCACCCACAATCACACACAACAACATGCCCACACTCACCCACAATCACACACAACAACATGCCCACACTCGCCCACAATCACACACAACAATATGCCCACACGCGCCCACAATCACACACAACCACATGCCCACACTCACCCACAGTCACACACAACAACATGCCCACACTTGCCCACAATAGTACACAACAACATGCCCACACTTGCCCACAATAGCACACAAAAACACAAAATAGCTCTCTGCCTTCCAAAACAATGCTGTGTCCATGCGCCAGTCGGAACCAGGAAACCCCAACCCACCAACAGACGCACAACTACAACCAGCCAGCAAGTTGGAAACCCCAGAGCCCCCCAGCCCTGACCGGCACGCCAACATGGCACAAGTAGCCTTCACCTCCATTCAAGCACCACACTCTCCGAGATTGTCCACATACTGCCTCCAAACTCTGTCAAATATGTCTGGTCTTTGTTTGACTTTATAATATATAGTCTAGTGGGAAGTAACTGGATAGTTCTGTCCAGTTTGTTATTAAGGGTGAATATGAGGCTTTCCAATGTATTGCAGCATTTATACTTAGATAACAAAACTTTCTCTGATATTAATCACCAATATTTACATTTCCCAACAGACATAATCGTGGAGGTGGATGGATATAAATTCTTAGACACAATGAAATGGTAGCACATACAGTATATTATCCCAAAATGGTGTTAGTTTGTCACAGGACTACAGCATTGTGATTGTTGCATCTCCAACAGAAATGTGACATTTCTGGGTGCATTACATGCATCCTGGCAGGAGTGTAATGAGTCCTTATGAATTATATAACAGTAGTAGGTTGTAGGAGCAGGTATGAACATTTTCACGTATCTGTGACCAACGGTTCTCCTCAATTTCTTTCAGTATTTCTCTATGCTCGATGCCTTTGGTTCATCCAGACTCTGTTGAAGCGATTGAATAAGATTTCTGAATTGTAAGAACTATAAGAAATCGGCCTTGGATCAGTAGAGAGCCATCATAGTACACATGCTCCAAATTCCTGATGCCAGTTTGGAACCAGGACTTAAATGTGTAATTAAACGTTGGAGGTAAGGTGAGGTTACCCCAAATAGGGGTGCTTGGCAATATTGCTTCTTTCCACCTCGTTCATTTATGTACATTTTCCCAAATACGAATGAGAATCATTGGATTGTTCGTTTTTTTCTTCAATGCCTTGGGCCTGAACTAGTGAATATATTTTAGATCATAGGGTATAACATGTATGTCTTCTATACTCCTCCATGGACAAGGATTGTCTGCTGTACATTGTTTAAGTGGACGCAGTTGTGCAGCCCAGTAATACACCTTAGTCCAAGACCTCCAGCTTTTTGGGGTAAGTGTTAAACAGTCTATTTGACTCTTGAGGTCTTTCCTGTCCAAATAAAGTTGGAGAGCAGGCCATTTATTTTATTTAAAAAGTTGGATGGAATTGAAACTGACAAGGCCTGGAATAAGTATATCAGCATTGGATATTTATTCATTTTGATTATGTTGACCCTACATAACATGGACATAGGGAGAGATCTCCATCTCTGAACATCGGATTCAAGCCTATCTACTAAAGGACAATAATGAATTGTACATGCCTCCTCCAGATTGCATGGTATCAGTACACCCAGGTATTGCATATTTGTCTTTGTCCATTTCCACTTAAATGTACTTCCTAAGCTTGAAAAGTTATAATTAGAAAGTATAAGTAAGGATAAGTAACATAGGCTTTAGTAATTTGGGAAGAAAGTGTCTGTAACATTCCACTGGGAATCCATCATTACCAGGAGATTTCCTGTTTTGTACATCATTGATGGCCTCCAACAGTTTACCTGGGGTAATGTTTCTATCATATACATTTTCTCTGCTTCACTTATAATTGCTAAAATGGCCTCATTAAGGAAATAGTTTATATCATCCTTTGAATGTTTTCAGATTGATACAGTTTGTGATTAAAGGTTTTAAAGACTCAGTTAATTTCAGAAGTATCCATTGTTATGCTACTATCAGGGGTTTGAACGCTATGGATGGTATGTTCCTCTTCCTTACTTTACCAAGCAAGCATTTTCCCTGCACTTTCACCTTGCTCAACATTTTGGTGCTTGGATTTCATGGCAGCAATCTCTGCATACCGGGTGTTTATTGTGCCATACTCAAGCTTCAAAGTGTTCAACTGTTGAAGGATGTCAACCTTTCTATCTAAACTGTGTGGATTTTCTGTTCTAGTATTTCTAACCACAGGTTTTCAATAGGGTTCAAGTCTGGAGATTAAGATGGCCATTGAAAAATGTGGATTTTCTGGTCAATTAACAATTTATTTGTGGATATTGATAGTTGGGCTTATTGACTTGCTGGAAGATCCACTTGCGGCCAAGTTTCAGCCTCCTAGCAGAGGCAAACAGGTTCATGGCTAAACTGTCTTGGTACTGCGCAAAGTACCACAGGACCAGAGGAAGCAAAATAGCCCCATAACATCAAAAATACTCCACCATATTTTAGAGTAGGTATGAGAGAGTTCTTTTTTCTTATGTAACTTTCTTTGACACCAAACCTGCCACTAGTGTGTGTGGCCAAAGAGCTCTATTTTCATGTCATCCAACGCCTGGAGTTTGCTAAACGGCATTGGCACTTGAATTGGAACTGGTGCTATGGTCAGATGACATGAAAATAAAGCTCATTGGCCACGCACTCCAGTGGTGGTTGTGGCATCAAAATAAGGATGTATAGGCAGAAAAGAACCCCATACCTGTCACGCCCTGACCTGAGAGAGACGGTTTATTTCTCTATTTTGTTAGGTCAGGGTGTGGGGTGGGAATTCTATGGTTTATATTTCTATGTTTTGGCCAGGTATGGTTTCCAATCAGAGGCGGGCTGCCTATCGTTGTCTCTGATTGGGAACCATACTTATGCAGCCCTTTTTCCCTCCTTGAGTTGTGGGATCTTATTTTTGTACTGCTTTTAAAGCCTGCAAGACGTGACGGTCGTGTTCCATTGTTTATTATTTTGTTTAAGTGTTCAGAGTTAAAATAAATATCAAGATGAAAACATACCACACTGCACCTTGGTCTACTCCTTTGGACAACCGTTACAATACCTACCATCTTTCCACTGGTCCTGGGGCCCTTGTTAAGGCAAAGTGGGTGGGATTATATCCTGCCTGTTTGGCCCTGTCCGGGGGTATCATCGGATGGGGCCACAGTGTCTTCTGATCCCTCCTGTCTCAGCCTCCAGTATTTATGCTGCAGTAGTTTATGTGTCGGGGGGCTAGGGTCAGTCTGTTACATCTGGAGTATTTCTCTTGTCTTATCCGGTGTTCTGTGTGAATTTAAATATGCTCTCTCTAATTCTCTCTTTCTCTCTTTCTTTCTTTCTCTCGGAGGACCTGAGCCCTAGGACCATGCCTCAGGACTACCTGGCATGATGACTCCTTGCTGTTCCCAGTCCACCTGGCCGTGCTGCTGCTCCAGTTTCAACTGTTCTGCCTGCGGCTATGGAACCCTGACCTGTTCACCGGACGTGCTTGTTGCACCCTCGACAACTACTATGATTATTATTATTTGACCATGCTGGTCATTTATGAACATTTTAACATCTTGACCATGTTCTGTTATAATATCCACCCGGCACAGCCAGAAGAGGACTGGCCACCCCTCATAGCCTGGTTCCTCTCTAGGTTTCTTCCTAGGTTTTTGGCCTTTCATGGGAGTTTTTCCTAGGGAGTTTTTCCTAGCCACCGTGCTTCTTCACATGCATTGCTTGCTGTTTGGGGTTTTAGGCTGGGTTTCTGTACAGCACTTTGAGATATCAGCTGATGTACGAAGGGCTATATAAATAAATTTGATTTGATTTTAAGGTCAACAGCATCATGAACTTTACACAGTACCAGGACATTTTTGCCAAAAACTTGGTTGCCTCTTCTAGGAGGCTGAAACTTGGGACGTAAGTAGACCTTCCAGCAAGACAATAACCCCAAGCACACATCAAAATCAAATGGTTAATTGACTACAAAATTAACATTTTGCAATGGCCATCTCAGTCTCCGGACTTGAACCCCATTGAAAACCTGTGGTTTGAATTGAAGAAGGCAGTCCATAAGCGCAGACAAAGGATATCAAGGATCTGAAAAAATGATGTATGGAGGAATGGTCTAAGATCCCTCCCAATGTCATAAAACATTTTAGAAAAAGGCTCAGTGCTGTTATCCTCGTAAGGTGAGGTATTGAAAGGTATTTAAAACAGGGGTGCCAATCATTTTGACCCCTTTCTTCTTTAGAAATAAATGTTACTTGTTAAACAAAATCTGTTTCTCTGAGCAATTATATAAGTATAAAATAATAATTTCCCTTTTTTTTAGCATACAATATAGCTCAGTATTTGTTACATTTCTTTTTTGTCTTTTTTCCTGACTGTACATTAACTTTTGAGAGAATTGGAGAATTTTTTTTTAACAGTTTTATGGGTGAGAGAGGAGCCTTATTTGTGAATGTTCTGTTCTGTGTGGCTCCATAGTGTGTCAAAGTCATGCATTGTGACCTTCCTCCAGAGGCCTGGGAAACACATCCTGTATCAATTAGAACACTGGGGAGTCTGACTAGATGTGGAGAGGAGACCTAGAGAACACACAGTTCCACCGCACTGACGATCCACAACAACGTCTGGAGCAACAACACAACACGGACCAACTGACTGACTGGCTGGCCAGCTGGCTGGGGCCCCAAGGTGGATCAGGATTTACTCCTCATTCCAATTTGCAAGGGGGGATTACTTATTTTTCATTATTCCACATTTATATATATATTAATGGGCTCTCCATTCATTTTCTAAAGCACCTGAAGGAAAACCAGATCAAGCAAACTGCATAAATACTGTCAGACGGAATAGATAATGACAGCGGGTCAAGTTGCGAGTGAGTCACGTCTCTCGGCTCCTGGAAGAAAGTGATTACCGTAACACGTCGCTGACAATCTCGCCCAAGATAATCCTATTTCTCACATGGAGCTCAAATTGTATTATGTCACTATGTTTTTCGCATATTGTATCAAAAACTGGATAAAGATATGCACACTATCAGGGAAATTAAGAACAAGAGGAAAAAACGTAGCCCCGGGGTTGGCATTGAGGCATGTCGTTTTGTTGAGCTCTCTGGTTTCTGAGCAAAGATGGTTTCTCTGGCGGTTGAGTAGAAAGAGACAGAGAGAGGGAGAGGGAGGGAGAAAGAACGTGTGGCGTAAAGGCGTGCTCTCCACCCAGATGAACAGATGGCACCGCCTAAGTGCAGAGATTCATTTTATATCTCCATCCCATGTTGCCGCGCGGCAGACGTGGGCTTTCTCTTTTTTCAGATGTTATTTTACAGGATGATGGATACACACGATGCTTAAGCTAATGAGGAGTGGGTGTTTCTTTGTCTTTATTTCCTCCTCTCTCTCTCTCGCTCCCGCTCACTCTGCCTCCCTCTCCCGCTGTCACATCACCTTCCCTTGCAGAGCTGAGCCTCATGCTAGCCATTCTCCCTCAAACCCACGCTTAGAGCTCAAACCTATATAGGCTTTTGGATATGCCCCACAATCTGAGTAGTCAGTGTTTACAGCTGGTGGTAAGACCTGGGTGGATTCCTGAAAACACATTTGACTGGATGAAGTGAAGAACAGTAAAGATGATGCTCAAGTAAACACAGCATGTAAGACTTGAACACACTCTCAACAGTCCCTCTGTTACATCACTTCAAAAGCTACATAAAACCTTGCCGTTCACCAGGAGAGATGGAAATGAGTGCTATGAACAGATGAACAGGAAGAGTCTGAATGGGGAGAGAAGCCAAGAAGGCCCAGTAGCCAATGAGGATGCTCCCACACACCAGGCAGGTAAACTTGTCGGGTCGTTAGTGGCTGTTGTTTACTGAAGCCTCCCAATAGAGGAGACTAGCTGACCCATGTCTGCAGCCAGTGAGTGGTACAAATGGCAAACATCTCCTGGACTCATTATTTATGCAGGAATGCCCTTGGGAGTCTTTGCACTTGTTTACACAGTCACGGCACAGTCCATTCATGACGGCTCCGAGGAAATGAGCCGCTATCCACCAATTTGTCCTGGACGACGAGGCTTTGAGACCCCGCTGCCCAACGCTACTGGGGGAAGGAGGAGGGACGGCACGGAACACAACCCCTCTGTACTGTAAACAACCAACCTGAAACCAGGGACACAAAGACCCAAGGGTATGGGAAAGTTCTGTGGTGCTGACGGGAGCAGATCACACAGTGTTTCTAGGATACTTGGATAAAGGGCGAAATCTCTGCCTTTGATTAGTACTTGAAAATGTGTATGCATTAGATATGTCAATGCAAATGATACACAGAGAGGAATGATGGAGGGAATTCAATTTGGCACCTAAAGAATTCAAAGCAAACGACTCCTCCATACAGTTCTCAGGTTCTCCTACAAAGCGGTCAGAAAGAAGATAAGCATAAGACATGGCTGAGAGGGAGGAAAAATGGGCTAATTTAACATGCTTCCCCCTAAACCACTCCAAACCTCCAGAGTTTAATTGCTGTGAGGCAACATTATCCCCTGCAACATTGTGTCTGTCTCTTGGCTGGGATTCAAATGGGTACCTGCTGTATCCACTCCCTACACAATACGGTGCCCACTGAGCCATATAATCCTCTCAGGCCCTCCTCTTCAGGAGAGGCACATTCAAAAAACTCCTCTTCCCCATCTTTGTCATGGTGCTTATTTTGAATAAGAGCAATCAGTATCACCATGTACACCACAACACACCGGTGAGCCATAGAGCAGGTGACACAGAACAGGACTTAAACAAAGAGACTTGATTTGCTGCTGAGAGATTTGAGGCTATTTTTCCATTCCTCCCCGCAACTCCCTGGAGTGGCCATATTTCTGCTTATGTTCAAATGTGAATCAGTCACATGGGCTGTTGGATTCCTGCTGAATCATCCTACGCTCCATCACCGAGCCAGCCCTGCACTTTTCAAAGTAACTACTCTCTATGCAAGAAGAAAACAAACACAAACCCATGCCATATCTCCTTCTGACACCACTTCAATTTCCCTTGAAAAGGAAAAGGATGACTAGCTTTGAGGTGAGTGTGAAAAGATTCAACACATTTCCACCCAACTGCAGAAACGGACTAATCTGAATGAGATCTATTGTATACTGCAGTGCAATGATAGATTTTAGTTAAATCAAACATGCGCTCGTAATTCATAGTGAAGTAAACAAGTAACTCTGCTATTTGATGCTGAGAGTGAGACTGTCATTGAGTACACAGGACACAGGGAAAGACTAATTCCTGATAATATTGTCTTTTGGTAGAGTATACGATTTAATTAAACAATTTTTTTTTTAAATTAATAATACAAAACATTCACATACAAACGACAACATCATACAAACATCAACGACATCACACCTGCCCAGACCCACTAGCCCCCCCATGTCCAGCGCCCACATCACTTTCTGCCACATGAAGATTTACTTCTAAGAGAACTTTATTCATATGAGGATAAGGAAACCGTATCCTACATGTTGGTGAAATGAGCCTCGTTCTGTATTATATGTAACAGTTATCTACACAGGGTGGTAAATGTTCACATTTGTAACAGTCTTACCTGTCTCAGAGGTCAGTTGATCACTGTTCGCTGGTCTTGGGGCTAATAGTCATTGTCTAGTGCCGTGTACCAGTCTTCAGTGGTGCTGCAAGCCTAAGCCAGTCTCAGCATCACTCTGTGTGAAGCAGCGTCTGCGAGACAAAGGACAGCAACATCTGCTATGAAACACTACAGTATGTACTGTATCAAACATCCCATTTATAGGTCTGTGTGGAAACATTCTGACACTGTGGCTCCTCCTCACACAGGGCTACAGTAGTTTCCCTGATACCACTTCATTTCTAATGTTGCTTCGCCAGGGGAGGTATGGCTAATGCTGCCTTAGCTTGAGGCTGTATTATAAGTGGCACACTCAGCATAATATACAGTAGTGTTACTGAGTGAGAGGAGCTATTTTAAGCATCCACTTGTGTTGGCAAATATTAGTGGAATGAAACTAGTTTTGTCTATTAAACTGATATTCATAGGCTAGCCCTGTATTAAAGCGCAGGAGACTAACCATAGAAGCTATATGTCAACAGGGATAACCTTCTGTTTCATTGTTAGGGAAAATGCATTCAGAATGCAATCAAATAACAAGGGAGCACAGGCTGAACATGAAAGGCTACATGAAGGAACACAAGCTCCTTCTAGAGGTCACATACACATAACAATGATACACTGCTGACAAGGGGAAAATATGAGGACTTTTGAAGCACTGTGGAAATGTATGAAGAAACGGATGTAAGGGTCATTTTACAGAGCAATACCATTAACACTGCTGCCCTTGTCTGTACTGGAACAGACACGCACGCACACGAGCACACACGCACACACACACACACTCTTTTACTCTCTCTATTACACACACACACGCACACACACACACACTCACACACAGACACACACGCACTTTTACTCTCTTTATTACACACACCTCCCCACAAAACAGCATTTGTCCCTCTTCATTCCTTCTCTTTTCTCCTCTGAGTAGGAGAGGTGGACATTTTAACTGCGTCTGCCAGGAGAAGTCTTCCTTTCACCTTGACGGCCATATAATGAACTTTCTCATTTTGAGCTGAACTGAGCTTACACAGTCAGTCAGCTATTTTCTCTTTGAGACCTTCTTTTCTTTCGTCTTCTGTCATTTTCCTCCGTGGTTTTGTCAGGGTGATCTCCAGAGTGAACGTGTGCACGTATATTAAAGAGATGGGAGACATTTGTGTTGGGTATTCAAGCATCCACTTCATTTAAGGTCCCAATATGATTTATAACATAAAGTAGGGAGAGTACTGATACGATTGTCCTTTTTAAAATGGGGCCAAATATTAACTAAGTATTTAAGTCTAGGTATTCTATAATCATTTTGTTTTTGATTCCAATGATGTAACAAGATACTATAACAGTATGGATTTACTTCCTGTATCAATACATACAGTGTACTCTGGAAGTTGACATTTACCGGGCATCATGGACACATACACGCGCACGCACGCACGAACACACACACACACACGCACGCACGCACGCACGCACGCACGCACGCACGCACACACGCACACACGCACACACGCACACACGCACACACACACACACACACACACACACACACACACACACACACACACACACACACACACACACACACACACACACACATTTGCACACACGGTGGGCTGGCAGGGTGCGTTCATAGACAGCTGGTGAAGACAGGGTGCTCTCTGGCTGCTAGAAGGAGCTGATTCAGGTGACATCTGTGCCTCCTGTTGCAGTGCAATAGTAGAAACACTAAAAGTGAATTACAACATTAATGACAGTGCTCTGCAAGCTGTCGTTCCACATTACACATCCATTATTCCTTGCATGGCTACTCAGAGGAATCGTTAAGGAATAGCCCCCCCAAAAATGCCTCTCTCTCTCTCGCCATCAATCTATCGATCATTCATCATTCACACACCTCCCAATTTCACACTTTTAAAGGCCCTATACAGCCATTTTATATCATTATCAAATTTCTGTGCAATCTTGGTGAAATCTCATATGTGAGTAGTGCAGATGATTGGCCAGTAGTACAACAACATGTATGTGATAGTGGAGTGGAATGCTTGTGCCGTCTGCCTGAGGGGACAGGCTGAGAAGAAGACTGGCTGGATGCACACAACCATGATGGCAGGCACCCGGCCGTCCGATAGGCATCACATAGACATCTCCCAGCTGTCACCCTTCACCACACTTTCAATAACTTCAAATCCCCCTAAAACTCATAGAATAGAGGCGCAGTCGATCACTCATAGCTCCCTTCACTCTTCCTGCTCTACAGGGAAATAACAGCAGAAAGAGAGAAACAGTCAGGATCCCATCCTCTTCAACAGGAAAGCACCAGGCACCATCCCCCTAAGGACATGGGGAGAACAAGGCTTTCATCATTTGGGTTAAGAAACAATAACCAAGATTGGTAACACTTTACATTAAGTTGCCCCCTTTGCGATGTACAATAACTACACAGTTATAACTGTAGAAACAACATAGTAGTTACATAGGTGTTGCTATGTAATTACATAGTAATACCGTTGTATCGCGACCAGTTATAGCCTAATATTAATACAAAGACCACATGGAAACTTGGAGTAATCTATATATGGTTGGTTAGATGAGGACATCTAGAAGGCTGCTATATATATACTGAACAAAAATATAAACACAACATGCAACAATTTCAAAGACTGAGTTAGAGTTCATATAATCTATGGATTTCACATGATTGGGCAGGGGCGCAGCCATGGATGGTTCTGGGAGGGCATAGGCCCACCCACTCGGGAGCCAGGCCCACCCACTGGGGAGCCAGGCCAAGCCAATCAGAATTTAAAAAAATCCCACAAAAGGGCATTATTACAGACTGAAATACTCCTCAGTTTCATCCGCTGTCCAGGTGGCTGGTCTCAGACGATCCCGTAGGTGAAGAAGCCAGATGTGGAGGTCCTGAGCTGGCACGGTTACATGTGGTCTGCGGTTGTGAGGCCAGTTGAACGTACTGCCAAATTCTCTAAAACGACATTGGAGGCAGCTTATGGAAGAAAAATGAACATTAAATTCTCTGGCAACAGCTCTGGTGGACATTCCTGCAGTCAGCATGTCAATTGCACTCCACCTTAAAACTTGAGACATCTGTGGCATTGTGTTGTGTTACAAAAATGCACATTTTAGAGTGGCCTTTTAGTGTCCCCATCACAAGGTGCACCTGTGTACTGATCATGCTGTTTAATCAGCTTCTTGATATGCCACACCTGTCAGGTAGATGGATTATCTTGGCAAAGGAGAAATGCTCACTAACAGGGATATAAACAAATTTGTGCACACAATTTGAGAGATATACGTGTCGTGTCTTTAGCATCATTAAAGTGAAGACTGTTATTTTATCAAATCAATTCTCTGTAATTATTATTACGTGATTAAACTAATCATGTAAAAGTAATTAACTAGGAAGTCGGGGCACCAAGGAAAATCTTCAGATTACAAAGTTATAATTTTCCTAATATAACTCTTCAGATATTTTAATATCTGATCAATTAGTCTTCTAATTAATTAATTATTATTTACCTCACATTAGTCTCATTCCAAATGTTGTTGTTGTTATCTGTTAGTTATCTGCATGAACCCAGCCTTTACTATGAATCATCCATACATCAATTGTCTTAATCATTTATTTTCTAAGTAAATAATCACAGAAATGCATAAACAAACAGTAGATATTGTTACAAGGAAATGATAGGGGATGTTCCCTAGTGGGCTAAGCCGATATGAAGGCTTGGTGGACAAAGGGAAGTGGGTGTGGACTGAGAAGGGCGGGAAAGACAAAAGAGTCACTACACAGTTGATAATTATATTAATTGAAATGCTAATCCTTTGCACATGAACGCTCACTCATTCGGGAATAATTGCAATCAATATATATTTACGCTCAGTGTGTCGTCGTGATCTCTGTTGAAATCGTCTGTCTTTCTGTTGGAAAGTTCATCCAAGCGTCTCTCTGCTTCCCTGGAGTCTTTCGTGGTTAGAATGGATACTTCAGAGTACCATTCAGAAATGTTCTTATAGAACAGATGTTTCGGCGGTTGTCGGTCTTCGCATTTCATGTTGACATAATTTCTAGCTGCAGACTAGTAATTAGAATCTAAGATTTGCTCTTATTCTGTCCGGATCGATAGTCTCAGAGTTTAACCATTTCCCAGCCATGTTGTAATGTCGTGTGTGTAGGTGGCAGAGAAGTCAGGCGCAGGAGAATCCAACTTGGTATAAATGGAGTATTTTAATAACGTTACTAAAACTCCAAAACCAAAGTACATAATAAATAAAAGTGGGTACAAGAACCCATCGCGCACCAATCCATAATACACGAGCATATGCACAAACAATCTCTGACAAGGACATGAGGGGAAACAGAGGGTTAAATACACAACATGTAATGAATGGGATTTGAACCAGGTGTGTAGGAAGACAAGACAAAACCAATGGAAAATGAGAAATGGATCAATGATGGCTAGAAGACCGGTGACGTCGACCGCCAAGCACCGCCCGAACAAGGAGAGGCATCGACTTCGGCAGAAGTCGTGACACGTGTAGCCAATGCTCCACATGGTATGGTTAGGAGTTCAACAACCATTACAACCTTACCTTATACTGAGGTTTTTGTGGTCTCTACTCAACCTTCGCCCCCTCAGCTGACCGAGGTACTGATGGTCTGAAGAAGATTTCTTCAGGTAGGGGTTTTATTCGTAACAGTAGAAAAGGGCTGTCCCATGAGCCAGATCATATCTGTGCTCATAGGGGCGAGCCAATGACGTAGTTTAACTTTAAAGGGAATACAATTCTCTCACATTAACATCATTACATCATTTCACAAATAGTTTCATCTTTACTCATTCATTTTATACAATAATTAGACGCAAACCTCATAATGGAGGCACCTGTATAAACAGAGTTATGGTAATGTCGCTGTATTGTCTTTCATGAGGTCACAAACGTGAAACAAAACGGACGGGTCGTAGCTGGCTTCTCCACCGACCATTTACACATTCTCCGAAACATGGACATTGTTCAGTTCTCAAGTTCTGTGATGTAGAAGAAGTTCCTTTGTTCTACTGTCAAACTCTCTCTATATATATACTGCATGGCCAGGAGGAGAGAGTCTCCTCCAGGAATTTACGAGCTGAGATAACAGAACCTGGGTGTAGAAGGGAGAGCTCTATACCCAGAAAGGGCCACGTCATGACATAAGCTTTTTGCACGTATGAAAAATGTCTGGGATCTTTTATTTCAGCTCATGAAACATGGGCCACCACTTTACATGTTGCGTTTAAATTCAACGAATCACCACTTCACATCGGTTTTTAAATAGCGACAGGGGTTGGCTTTCATTCGAATGATAGTTTAACCTTCAAATCCATGAATTCATGTGAGGCCAGAGACATTTTATGGGAGGAGAGACCGATTTTATTCGACGTCACCGGCCTTCAAGCCATCGACGATCCACTTTTCATTTTCCATTTGTTTTGTCTTTATTTTACACACCTGGTTTCAATTCCCCAATTACATGTTCATTATTTAACCCTCTGTTTTCCCCATGGTTTTTGTGCGTGATTTTTTTATGTATGTTCAGTCCGTTATTGTGGGCTCGGTATTTACGACATGTTATTGGAATATTTTAGTAAAGTTACTTGTGTTACTCATCTCTGTGGTCCTGCGCCTGACTCCTCTGCACCAGCTACACCCAGACCGCTACACCACCGTGGTCTGAAAACGACACCCGCATTCTAAGTCCCATTATGGACTGGCATGTATGACAAAAATACTTGTACTAAACCAAAGATATTGATCTGTTTCAAGCAATTGATTTTGGGAGAACGTGATGACTATAAACTATAATACTCACATCACCAATCTGAGGTAAAATTACGTGTATGTCCTGTAATTGTTGTGTGGTGAAAACGTTTGTCTGTGTAATGTAGCAGGCCTAACACATTCTATCCACCAGTTTACAGTCAAATAAATGTCGGTAACACTTCATCTGTGAATAATGTATGTATATCCTAGCACACCCATAGTGCATGTATCCATAACAGGTAATAGATCCTCAAGTTAATTAACCCATTCAACAAATACAGTAAGATTTTCTTCACCTGAAGCTCTTTGATATTCTTCTTAAGTTGTGCAAAAAGAGACTTAGCGTAATATAATATAATTCATAAAGCCAAAATAATTCAATATTTCGATATAGGATGATAGTAAATGAAGCACACTTACAGATTTTTAAAACAATGACATCTATTTATCATTACTTTAACCATGGAGGGCGTTTAAAAATAGACAATTGAAACAGGCGCCCTAGACTATAGATTCAACAGTGACAGCAGCCTGAACCGTTGATGTCCCTACTATTATCTGCAAAGGTTGTTGCAATGTAACTACAAAGTAATTCAACATTTCACTTCACTTTACATTAAGTTGCTCGCTCCTGGGTAAGTACATTGTAAATACATGTATATCCCTTGTAACAACAGTGTAATTACAGAGTTGGTTGTTAAAGATTGTAACGGCTGAACGGCTCATTATGAGAGGCAGGTAGTGTGTTGTGTACCTCCAATCAAGTTTAATTGTGATGTTTAATCGACATTTGTGTCATATTGGCTTAGATGTGATAGTAGAAAGAATTTAACATTGAGCATCAATCAATCCCTACTTATTGTGAGTACAGTACAGTGAAAGGGTTATACCTAATGTTCTCCTATCTCCTGTCTCCTAATTTCTCTTAGTTAGCCTATTGTCTGCAAAGGTTGCTACATTGTAACTACATTATAATTATAAAGGTTATACCCTACTGGGTTTCACTTTACATTAATTTGCTTGCTCCTGGGTAGGTACATGATAATCAAATAAAATTTCTCAAATGCTTCATAAACAACAAGTGTAGACTAACAGTATTTATGGGCCCTTCACACCCACAATGCAGAGAGAAAGAAAATAGTGAAATAATAGAAAACTAAAACACCTAATAATAAAGGTAATAATAAATACACAATGAGTGATAACTTGGCTATATACACCGGGTACCAGTGCCGAGTCAATGTGCAGGGGTACGAGGTAGATACAGTATGCACATATAACTAGGAATAAAGTGACAGATAATAACCAGTAGCAGCAGCGTACGTGATGAGACATAAAAGTTAGTGCAAAAAGGGTCAATGCAGAAAGTCTGGGTAGCTATTTGGTTAACTATTTAACTAACTATTTAGCAGTCTTATGGAAGCCAATTCTAGATTTAATTTGGGATTGGAGATGCTTAATGTGAGTCTGGAAGGAGAGTTTACAGTCTAACCAGACACCTAGGTATTTGTAGTTGTCCACATATTCTAAGTCAGAACCGTCCAGAGAAGTGATGCTGGACGGGTGGGCAGCTGCAGGCAGCGATCGGTTGAAGAGCATGCATTTAGTTTTACTTGCATTTAAGAGCAGTTGGAGGCCACGGAAGGAGAGTTGTATGGCATTGAAGCTCGTCTGGAGGTTAGTTAACACAGTGTCCAAAGAAGGGCCAGAAGTATACAGAATGGTGTCGTCTGCGTAGAGGTGGATCAGAGAATCACCAGCAGCAAGAGCGACATCATTGATGTATACAGAGAAAAGAGTCGGCCCGAGAATTGAACCCTGTGGCACCCCCATAAAGACTGCCAGAGGTCCGGACAATAGGCCCTCCAATTTGACACACTGAACTCTGTCTGAGAAGAAGTTGGTGAACCAGGCGAGGCAGTCATTTGAGAAACCAAGGCAGTTGAGTCTGCCAATAAGAATGTGGTGATTGACAGAGTCGAAGCCTTGGCCAGGTCGCTGAATATCGTTTAGGACCTTGAGCGTGGCTGAGGTGCACCCATGACCAGCTCGGAAACCAGAATGCATAGTGGAGAAGGTACAGTGGGATTCAAAATGATCGGTGATCTGTTTGTTAACTTGGCTTTCGAAGATCTTAGAAAAGCAGGGTAAGATAGATATAGGTATGTAACACTTTGGGTCTACAGTGTCTCCCCTTTGAAGAGGGGGATGATCACGGCAGATTTCCAATCTTTGGGGATCTCAGACGATATGAAAGAGAGGTTGAACAGGCTAGTAATAGGAGCTGCAACAATTGCGGCGGATCATTTTAGAAAGAGAGGGTCCAGATGGTCTAACCCAGCTGATTTGTAGGGTTCCAGATTTTGCAACTCTTTCAGAACATCAGCTATCTGGATTTGGGTGAAGGAGAAATGGGGGAGGTTTGGGCAAGTTGCTGTGGGGGGTGCAGGGCTGTTGACCCTATAAATATTTGGATCAGCGATGGCCGTGCGGCATAGGCGAGATGCAGTAGATGGTATAGAATACAGTATATATATAGGAGTTGAGTAATATAATATGTAAACATTATTAAAGTAGCATTATTTAAAGTGACTAGTGATACCTTTATTAAGTCCATTTATTAAAGTGGCCAGAGATTTCAGTCTGTATGTTGGCAGCAGCCTCTCTATGTTAGTGATGGCTGTTTAACAGTCTGATGGCCTTGAGATAGACGCTGTTTTTCAGTCTCTCGGTCCCAGCTTTGATGCACCTGTACTGACCTCACCTTCTGGATGATAGCGGGATGAACAGGCAGTGGCTCGGGTGGTTGTTGTCCTTGATGAACTTTTTGGCCTTCCTGTGACATCGGGTGCTGTAGGTGTCCTGGAGGGCAGGTAGTTTGCCCCAGTGATGTGTTGTGCAGACCGCACGACCCTCTGGTAAGCCTTGCGGTTGAGTGCAGTGAAGTTGCCATACCAGGCGTTGATACAGCCCGACAGGATGCTCTCGTTTGTGCATCTGTAAAATATGTGTTATAGTTGACAAGCCAAATTTCTTCAGCCTCCTGAGGTTGAAGACGCTCTATTGCCCCTTCTTCACCACGCTGTCTGTGTGGGTGGACCATTTCAGTTTGTCGGTGATGAATATGCCGAATCTTCTCCACTACTGTCCCATTGATGTAGATGGGGGTTTGCCCCCTCTACTGTTTCCTGAAGTCCACGATCATCTCCTTTGTTTTGTTGACATTGAGTGTGAGGCTATTTTCCTGACACCACACTCCGACGGCCCTCACCTCCTCCCTGTAGGCCGTCTCGTTGTTGTTGGTAATCAAGCCTACCACTGTAGTGTCGTCTGCAAACTTGATGATTGAGTTGGAAGCGTGCATGGCCACGCAGTCATGGGTGAACAGAGTACAGAAGTGGCCTGAGAACGCACCCTCTTGGGGCCCCATTGTGGAGGATTATCGGGGTGTTTTCTACCTTCACCACCTGGGGGCGGCCCGTCAGAAAGTCCAGGACCCAGTTGCACAGGTCGGGGTCGAGACCCGGGGTCTCGAGCTTAATGACGAGTTTGGAGGGTACTATGGTGTTAAGTGCTGAGCTGTAGTCAATGAACAGCATTCTTACATAGGTATTCCTCTTGTCCAGATGAGATAGGGCAGTGTGCTGGAGTTTGCATCGTCAGTGGATCAATTGGGGAGATAAGCAAGTTTAACTGGGTCTAGGGTATCAGGTAGGGTGGAGGTGATATGATCCTTGACTAGACTCTCAAAGCACTTCATGATAACAGAAATGAGTGCAACGGGGCGATAGTCATTTAGTTCAGTTACTTTAGCTTTCTTGGGAACATGAACAATGGTGGCCATCTTGAAGCATGTGGGGATAGCAGACTGGGATAGGGATAGATTGAATATGTCCGTAAACACACCAGCCAGCTGGTCTGCGCATGCTCTGAGGACGCGGCTAGGGATGCCGTCTGGGTCGGCAGCCTTGCGAAGGTTAACACGTTTAAATGTTTTACTCACGTTGGATATGGAGAAGGAGAACCCACAGGCTTTGGTAGCAGGCCGTGTCAGTGGCACTGTGTTCTCCTCAAAGCGAGCAAAGAAGTTGTTTAATTTGTCTGGGATCAAGACGTTGATGTCCACGACGGGGCTGGTTTTCATTTTGTAATCTGTGATTTGACTGTAGACCCTACCACATACTGTCATCGCTGTGTGTGTAGGTGGCAGGGAAGTCAGGCGCAGTAGAAACCAACTTGGTATCACTGGAGTTGTTTTAATAAAATAATAAACAAACACGAACTCCAAAACCAAAATTTACATAAAATAACATGGGCAACAATACCGGTAGCTCACTACTACAAAATACACGACACAAAATAACATACAAACAATCTCGGACAAGGACATGAGGGGAAACAGAGGGTTAAATACACAACAGGTAATGAATGGGATTGGAACCAGGTGTGTGTGAAAACAAGACAAAACCAATGGATAATGAAAAATGGATCAGTGATGGCTAGAAGACCGGTGACGTCGACCACCGAGCACCACTCGAACAAGGAGGGGCATCGACTTCGGCAGAAGTCGTGACACATACGTCTCGTGTTTGAGCCGTTGAATTGCGACTCTACTTTGTCTCTATACAGACGCTTTGCTTGTATGATTGCCTTACGGAGGAAATAGCTGCATTGTTTGTATTTGGTCATGTTTCCAGTCGCCTTGCCATGATTAAAAGCGGTGGTTCACGTTTTCAGTTTTGCGCAAATGCTGCCATCAATCCACGGTTTCTGGTTAGGAAAGGTTTTACTAGTCACAGTGGGTAAGACATCGCCGATGCACTTGCAAATAAACTCGCTCACCAAGTCAGCGTATACATCAATGTTATCCCAGTCCACGTGATCGAAGCAATCTTGAAGCGTGGAATCCGATTGGTCAGACCAGCGCTGGATAGACCTGAGCACGGGCGTTTCCTGTTTTAGTTTCTGTCTATAGGCTGGGAGCAACAAAATGGAGTCATGGTCAGATTTGCCGAAGGCAGGGCGGGGGAGGGCTTTGTATGCATCGCAGAAGTTAGAGTAGCAATGACAGGATGTGCCTTGTTACAATTGTTGTTACCAGGTCCTAGCCTATTTATCAACCCTGGTATTCCATGTGGCTTCAATGATAGTGGCACCTTGTAGTTAGTAACAAGTAACAAGGTCCGATTTTGGTTAGAGTTATTAACGTGGTAATTCATAGATGACTTTAAAACGTAATTACAAAACACGACTTAAATAGTGGAACAAAAAAATGTGTAATAACATCCATAATTACACATGTGGAATAGACTTCAGCAAGTGGCTGTGTAATTACACATTCCTTGTTCCAAATGTTTAATAACTGAAAGCGCTACAAACGTATTACCATGTAATTACATAGTAACACCTATGTAACTACTGCAGTATTACTACAGTTATTACTCTGTAGTTACCTAGCAGTAGGGGCAACTTAATGTACAATTCATTTAAGACGGTTTGACAGCAGTACCCAACTACTATAAATCTGCTCTCTCGTATAGGATCAATGGTAATCTGTAAACTCTCTGTGTGGTTGATTATTGGGAATAAAGGGCCTGATGATTAGACAGAGGCGAGCATCAGGAGCACGGTGATGTGGGATTTGAGGCTGAGCTAACCTACACTTTTTCTTTAGGATACGTCGCCGCCGTGTAATTTGGAATTCTGCCACCTAGAATGGAATAACCATTCATTGCCGACCCGAAGCATCTCTCCTGAGAACACAAACAGATCCTCAACATATTCAAGTGCAGCTTTTTGTCTTGACTGTGATTTCTTCATTCAGGAGAGTGCCACACAAAATGTGTCGTACTTGAAGTGTTTTACAATTACTAGGTGATTATATCAGCCAGCATTGGCATATTAAAAGGAAGACAGTACTTGAAGACACAGATAATGATGAGTGTTGAAAATCATTTCCTACTCATTATTAACGGCAGACATTGAATACTGGGAGGAAAAGGGGGCTATAAATACCCATAAACCTTTATTGTGTAAATAATCACAATTAGGCAGAAATAAGATCAGACTGTCTTTGTTGAAGGAAGCTAATTAAAAACGGGGAGATAGCAGTGAACAAGGCTTTGTGTGGGAGATTGGAGCTGTGCGACAATCTATAGGAGGAAATTATTGTTCGCTTTTTCCTCTCATCCAAGCAGAGAAAATAATGTGTTACGCTCTAAAACCAACCCTGCTATTTTGTTTCAAGTGTGGGGTTTCTCTGTTTGATATCATATTTCATTCAACAAACGTAGACTTGTCGGTGCACTACATTAATGTTGAAAAGGTCTGTGCAGAATAAACATTGCCTTTCAGAAAGTAGTCACACCCCTTGACTTTTTCCACATTTAGTTGTGTTAAATTGAGATGCTGTTTCACTGATCTACACATGATACCCCATAATGTCAAAGTGGAATTTTGTTTGTAAAACATTTTCGAAATTAATCAAAAATGAAAAGCAGAAATGTCTTAAGTCATTAAGTATTTAACCCCTTTGTTATAGCAAGCCTAAATAAGTTCAGGAGTACAAATGTGCTTAACAAGTCACATAAGTTGCATGGACTCATTCTGTGTTTAATAATAGTGGTAAACAGGATTTTTGAATGGCTACCCCATCTCTGTACACCACACATACATTTATCTGCAAGGTCCCTCAATCGAGTAGTGAATTTCAAGCACAGATTCAACCGCAATGACTCATAAGGAAGGGCAACATAAAAATCAATTTTATGTCCTGACTACAAAGCGTTATGTTTGGGAAAATCCAACACAACACATCACGGAGTACCACTCCTTATATTTTCAAGCATGGTGGTGGCTGGATCATGTTATTGGTAAACTTGTCATCGGCAAGGAGTAGGGAGTTTTTGAGGATAAAAACAAAGGGAATAGAGCTAAGCACAGGCAAAATCCTAGAGGAAAACCTGGTTCAGTCTTCTTTCCAGCACACATTGGGAGACAAATTCACCTTTCAGCAGGAAGACAATAACCTAAAACACAAAGCCAATCTATACTGGAGATGCTTACAAAGACAACATTGAATGTTCCTTAGTGGTCTAGTTACCGTTTTCACTTCAATCGGCTGAAAATCTTTGGCAAGACTTTCAAATGTCTTTCTAGCAATTTGACAGAGCTTGAATTTTGTTTTATAATAATGGGCAAATATTGTACAATCCAGGTGTGCAAAGCTCTTAGAGACCCAAAAAGACTCACAGCTGTAATCGCTGCCAAAGACGTTTCTAACATGTATTGTCTCAGGGGGTGAATACTTATCTAATCAAGATATACTACTTAATTTTTTATAAATGTAGTATTTTTCTTCCACTTTGACACTAAAGAGTATTTTGTGTATATCGTTGACAAAAAATGACAATTCAATACATTTAATTAAATACACAACAAAATGTGGAAAAAGTCAAGGGGTGTGAATACTTTCTGAAGTCATTGTATGTCATGAGAAATGGTAGCATCAAACAAGTTAATATGAATGATTTCAATTAATCAAAGATCTATACCTTGCAGTATGCTTTCCAGTGTCCAAATTTGTCAATTTATTAGACAAAAGACCCTTTCACCAGAACACATATTCGAGTTGCGTTCACTCACATATTTCCTATATTTCTCATACAGCTTCAATGCACTTGGCAGTAGTATGGTCTGTATGATCAATAAAAAGTCAAGAGCTAAAAGCAAACATTGTTTACTAGTCAAGAGCCAAACACCTCTAATATACTGTTTGATCCAGCAAAGTACTCTTAGTGCAACACTTCAACCACGGCCCACTTCTATGTCTCATTTAGCTGGTGATTATGGCTTTCAATGACATCAAGTAGAGAAAAATTACACATAGATACATCTAATGTTGATGACTGTCATCGACAATACCAAATCAACTCTACTATTCAACATCCACAACAGGTACAGTATATCCTCCGCTCCATTTTCCTCTCCAATTATTCCTTGTTAATAAAGACAGGTCTTTTTTCTCTCTCTCTGTCCTACAGAACTGCATATCTCCCTGTCTTACCGACCTGGGTGAATTTGTGCCCCTAATCAGCTAGGCAGTCTTGTTTCTTCAGTAAGAGGCAGGCGACACGCTTCCCTTCCCCCCTAATTCCCTGCTCTCGGCAGACAGACAGACAGGCAGGCAGGCTCTTATTAACATGCCCGCCCAGGTAAAGAGTTCCCTCCAACACAGCCCCCACTGCCCACCAGGTCTGCACACCATTATCCCCGCTACTCAATAGCTGGCCGTCTCAATGCACATCTGTCGAGCCGCCGCATCCCCGCACCTTAATTAGCTTTACAACTTCTCCCCACTTCTGGACGGAAATGAATGATAAAGCTGCCGTGGCCGGGGATGGATAGAGAGAGATGGGACGGAGGGGGAGGGAGGGATAGAGAGAGGGAGAGAGGGAGAGATGGAGAGAGGGGGAGAGAAAGAGAGAGCGAGAGAGAGAGAGAGACGATAGCTGAATGCTGAGGTGGGAGACTAGGAGGACTGGAGTGGGAAGCCGAGCCAGTCTCCAGTCTCTCTCTACATTAATTCCCCTCAGGTCCAGGCCTCAGCCTCGGCACCAGGAAACCCTTTCCTGTCCCCCCACTGTAGTCTCTCCACCCCGAGGATACAGCCCTGTGTGTGCCTGCCTTATCTTATCAGGCTCCCTCTCACATCGATCCCCCTTTTCAGTTCTCCTTCACAGAGGGCTTCAAAGCTGACTCTGACTCCTTTCTGAATGCCCTCCCTCTCCTTCTCTCCCTGGGTAGAGGTGTTTCCAGAGGGAGTTTGTGGCATGGCTAATGTTGATCTGGCGTGACTCGGTGCCGCCTAATCGCCAAGCCTTTTGTTTGCTGCTGAAATTACTTAAAAGTAGGGAGAAAAGAAAAGCCACCCAATTAATACAACATTTCCCCCAGAAGTCAATGTGGGAGTGTGTTTAAATGTACGGAGTAAGGCTAATTATAATCCTGCATAGTATTTATGCTCTGTCCCTGTCATTACTACGTCCTGTAATCCTCTGACCCTTGTTTTCTGGAATGTGTTGATGAGCCTTATGCCAGTTGCCAAATATATTAAGCTCATCTCATATTCCTAAAGGCCCTAGCAACTATCTCATGCACAAACAATATGAAATTAACTGCCGTTACTATGGTGATGCGCATGGAACAATATCGTAATCAGCGTTGCTATCAACAATGGGAGTTTCAATCCAGAAGGGGCAAGGGTTGGGGAGAAAAAAATACGCTATTTTAGTACAACTGCAATTATACATACACCTCCATTAAGGCAACCCGCGGTGTATATAACCTTGTGCATGCTCCCTTCCTTCCAACTGCCTCCAGTATTAGATATACTCATCTCCCGTGTGTTAAGATTCCTCACATTCCATCCCTCCATCCATCCATCCCTCCATCCATCCAGCAATTATGCCCCCCACCACCAAAAGCCATCAAAACAGTAATTTCACTTCTTCTCCGGCAAGCGTTCCCATTTCCTCCAGTGAAAGGCCTGAATCATCCCCTTATCTCCATGGCCATTACACAGTGTGTATGAGAGTGAAAACAATGGGCCTGTGTGATGAGATCATGGCACTTCATTTCTCTGAGGCAGATCTTCTAGAAACAAAAGGGATCAAAACTGTTCGCTGCTCTGGCACCCCAATGGTGGAACAAGCTCCCTCACGACGCCAGGACAGCGGAGTCAATCAGCACCTTCCGGAGACACCTGAAACCCCACCTCTTTAAGGAATACCTGGGATAGGATAAAGTAATCCTTCTAACCCCCCCCCCCCCCCAAATAAAAAAAAAGATATAGATGTACTATTGTAAAGTGGTTGTTCCACTGGATATCATAAGGTGAATGCACCAATTTGTAAGTCGCTCTGGATAAGAGCGTCTGCTAAATGACGTAAATGGAAATGGAAATGGATCCCCTGGCATGGAGGATGACAATGGTACAAGGGCCTGTGGATTTTGCTGTCAC
Organism: Salmo salar; assembly: GCF_965601325.2. NCBI lineage: Eukaryota > Metazoa > Chordata > Actinopteri > Salmoniformes > Salmonidae > Salmo > Salmo salar. The sequence continues at coordinate 34,109,306 of NC_138296.1, read as the reverse complement.
TGAGTACAGGGCTGTAGGGCAAGTCATCCTCCGTAATAAGAGGAGCGAGGAGATGAGGATAGAGAGAGGGTCCCATGGTTTAGGGGATCAGCAGAGGGGCTTTGGGGCTCCTAACCCACAGTCAGCCAGGGGAACTATCCAGTCCAGGCACATGAATCAAACCAGGACCTGTTCTCTTACTCCTACGCGTTGTTGGAAAGCCTGAGAAGAGCCGTGGCGCCATAGCGTTCTCTCTGTGTCTGGTGGAGGAAGACAACGTTGTGTGACAGGGTCTGTTGGTATCCTGGAACATTGTGGGGCTGCCTGGGAGTGAGGGAAGGAGGGAGTGCTGGGCTGAAGAGGAAGTGGCAGAGTGAAGTGACAGGCTCGGGGGAAGAGAGGCAGGGAAAGACAGCACACTAGTGAATAAAACAGCAGGTCTGGGACCTGACCTATCTTCTCTCTCTCACACTATCGCTCTCAAACTTCTTGTCGCTCTGTTTTATTTCCTTCCTTGTTTCTCTATCGCTCTCATTTCATATTCAAGACATGGTTTTACAATTGTCCTGTTTTCTCTATTAGCTGTTTTCTCACACATATATCAGACACTATTTCTCTCCTGACGTGTTTCTCTTCCTCCATTTCACTCCATCGCAACCATTCTGTGTCTCTACCTCTCCCTCTGTCTCAAATACACACCACCACTCTTCCTCTCTCTCTCTCCCTCTTTTTCTCATTGGAGAGGGGGTGGGGTGGGTGGGGTGGAATGATCGTGTTAGGGGGTTCACAGAAGACTGACTGTTTATTATTGTCTTCGGCCCACTTAACTCTGACAGTAACAGAATGAGATGGGGAGAGAAGCGAGTGCCATTAATCACGTTGTCGGGAGGGCCTGAGCCGAGAGGAGACGCATCCATATCCTGTCGCATGTGCCTAGGAGAGGAACGGAAAGTGATTTTCAGGCCAGCCGATCGGCCTCACAGCACAGCACCACTGGATAGCTACAGCCATTCACGTTTGGCCCGCTCACCCTCTCAGATGAAAAGTGCAAGGAAGAGAAGTGGGCGGCTTTTCACACTCAATCTTCTTCAAATGCTCCGACACATCGCACCTCCAGCCACCTCGCATTACCAGCAAGACCAAACAAAGTCCACAGTCATTCAAATGACTAGCCTACTTTCTCGTGTTGAAAACATAGAGTGAATGAGACCTCATTGCCACATTATGCTTAAAAAAATATGTTAGCGAATATCCTTGTAGGTTGATGATAGTAAGAGATAAATTGGATTAAAGCGGGCATGGGCAGGCTATTTATTTACTCAAACACATTGAGCTACAGCAACCAGGCCAGGCTCTCTCTGTCGCTGAGGAATGGAATTCAAATGTACAGAAGCACACAAAATGATCCAACAAAAGTACCATCTACGACTCTCCGATGCCATCCAAAGTCTGTCAGGCATCAATCCGTCTGAGTATGCCCACAATGGTGAGCTTCGTTACGACTCTGCCCACTGATTGACAGATGGCTCTGAAGTCTCCTCTCGGCTCCAACGGAAGACAGCCGCACACCTTCCCCTGCTATCAGTGGCACCCAGATGTGGCACAGCAGCTGTCCCCCAGATTATTCCGCCGCGTCTCTGACCGCCATCTACATTGACAGGCGTCTAAATATTTCATCATGCCAGAAGGCGCTGCCGCACCACCACACACTTTAGTAGACAGAGAGAAGGAGAGAGGGAGGACAAGGGAGAGGCAGAGAGAAAGAGAGAGGTGGAAGGTTGGGTCATGACAGGGCATATTTGATGTTTGAGGAATGGGGAAAGGGAAAGACAAGAGGGTGACAACACACCATCATTTTTTTTAACAAATGACAATGCCTGAAGAATGGGTGACAGCAGCCTGTGTTTTATAAATTCCCTGAGGACAGCCCAAGCTGAGACAAGACTATTCTGATTTCCTTCAATACCTTCAGGGACATATTGAGACCACTTGAGTTTTCCATTAGTATCCGTGGTGCAAAGTGTGTTGACTGGAATAACGAATGACTTTGTGTGTGTGTTTTAGTGTCTGTGTGCACGTGTTTACTGGTGTGTGCCGTGGCTGACAGCTGATCAGGATCCACGTGATGTGCCTGAGGTACTCTCAGTAATTCAGCCTTTTTTAATGCCTTGGCTCATCCCCAAGCAACAGATTGCTGCTGTCGCTGGAGTTGCGCCTCACAGATGGAGCAGCATCACTTCCTCAGGAGCCTGACAGGATCAATCCAGGGGCTCATTCGCTCGCAGTCAATTAAGCCATGTTAGTTTTGACAGGAGCCACAGGCAAAATAACAGCCATCACTGTCACCAGAGAAAATATTGTGACCAAACAAAAAAATTGCCTTGTTTACTGAAGGGAGGATTGACTTTGCTGGAGAAAGAAGCTGTTTACTGTATCGTGTCACCGCTGCAATCCCATCAGATAAGACTGAGAGCACTGTCTGAATCTCCAACACATGGCAAAGGCTGCAATGTGTTGTCATAGATGAAGAGACTCGGAAATCATGAATAAGGACTAATGCTGACCTTCATCTATTTCCACGCTGAATTCAGTCCATATGACACAGACACTATTTATAAAAAAACACTCTTTCTTATTCTGCCCAGCTGCTTCCCACTGTTTCTGCCATTTGAAGTTTGAGTGTGATATAGGTCAGCCTATTACTTGAAAGTCAAAACAACAAAATGCTTCATCTTATTCTTAAAAAATGACTCACTGGAAGTATGAACACTGGAATATTCATATTTTTGTAAACCAGATGAGCGTGGGGCCTACCTACTTATGATCTTGCCTATATGCCTCCTGCTGTGGGAAAGGTGCAGCGTGGCTCTTTGAACTCGCTGAAGGGAGAGTGAGTTGGACATGTAGGTAGGTAGCTGTGGGCGACGGATTGAAAACACTTGGCATCTGCTTGCGAGTCTCCACACACCCGAGGTGAGCTGAGCAGAGCAGAGCAGCGGCAGGACGGCATGGTTCACACTTCTACCCGGCTGAGCCTGGCTTTACCCTGGGCATCATTACAGACACTACACATCCTTCCTTTGAAGGGTTATCAAGGCCCCTCATTAAAGACGTCCCTGGCTTTCTTAGTGTTGGGGGCCCCCACAGGGCGTAATATACCCCTTTAATTAGTTTGCAAACTCATTAGTGTGCGCCGAGCAATTAGGCGTCCTTCCTTCAGAATGGTTTACAACAGGACAAAGGGATCCCAGGAGCCATCAAGGAAGGAGAGCATAAAGCCCAGACAACTCCTCTCACCACTACCACTACTGCAGGGGAGGTGTCATTAGGGAGCTTCCAGCAACATCACTCGTACTCAGTCCCTTTTCCTTGTCCACTCAGTGGCCTGGTTCACTCTGCAGTGCTGGGAAACATCCGGCTCTATGTGTTTGATCTCTGTGTGCCAGTGTTTTAATTTATACATTGGGTAGAGACATTTATCAAGACAGGCACTTTTATGACACCTACTCTACACACACCTAAACCTTCCTGTCATCACAATCTCTGTGAGTCAGGGCCTAAACCTTCCTGTCATCACAATCTCTGTGAGTCAGGGCCTAAACCTTCCTGTCATCACAATCTCTGTGAGTCAGGGCCTAAACCTTCCTGTCATCACAATCTCTGTGAGTCAGGGCCTAAACCTTCCTGTCATCACAATCTCTGTGAGTCAGGGCCTAAACCTGATTGCTTTCATTGTATGAACACACTCTTGAATGCCAGAAATGCTGAGAAGTGATCATTGTGTATAGATGGATGTATTTATGCCCATCCATAGTCTTGATCCTTGTCTGGCGGTGACTCGTAGGAACATGAGTCAAGTCCCTGTGCAGTACGGATTTCCAGAAATTCTGTTAGTATGAAATCTCAAGGGTTAACTTTGAGAAGAAGAAGAGCCAATCCGCTGTCTTACACAGAAGCCTTGTGGCTGCCCACAGAAGGGAGACATGTTTGCCGAAGTGTTCATGCTGAACAAAGTGATTGTATCATCTGGGCTTACTCTTCGTTTGTGTGCTGCCTCTCCTGAAACCCTTTCAAGCTGTGTCACCCACAACTCAGGAAAAGTTTGAAAAATGGAGGAAGGGAACCATGCAAAGTGGACACATTCTCCAGTCAGCCGTAAAATAGCTGAGGGATGGACCATTAGCCATTCACTGCTACCGACTGAGTTGCAGATCCCACATCTGCAAAAGCAGAAGGTCACTATAAACTTAATGAATGAACCATGGCTTCATAGGAGGGGACAAGTTAATACAAATACATATAAAATAATGACAAATAAACAACAATATGTCCTACCTTTAGAGCCCTAAAAAATTAAGAGGTTACAATAAATTAAATAGATTACACAATACATAATCACCATATTTTTTGATTAACAAGTGCATGTCTGGATAACCCTCCTTATTCCAACAAGTCTCTGTGGTCTTGCCCTGTGATGACCTCACTAAAATGCCATCTCCACTGCTCTTTACCTTGAAGGTTGGCCATGGCTCCTAAGGAGTCTGATGGACTAGACATGTACCTTCACTTTTCCAAGGCACAAACCAGTCAATGTGTCATCCAGGGAAGAGGTTGAACCTTTAATTAAAGTGGAGAGCAGCTGTCATCAGGCCCCTGCTAAATGCCACATGATAAATAACCCCAACAGAAGATCTCAGGAAGCTGCGTTGGGAGTTTCTTTCACTCAAGGAGATAAAAGGCCATACACACTACAGGATAACCACGTATCAATATGTTAAGGACTTTCAATTGTTGAAATACATTAAATGACCTGATTGCGAACCAGGCATGCCTGACAGACCCTGTTGTTTGGGGCGAAGAATGTTGACAATGTCACGTAGACTGGTTATTAATGGAAACCAAGCTGCAAGAATGTGCCTGTGAGCGACATTATTAAGGATGGATGATGGGTTACAGAGTGATCACTCACGGAATGCAATCAATATTTATTCTGCTAAATGCTGGGGGAGAAATTACATTTCAAAGTGTATTGCTAATGGTTAAGAGAAATTGTGGTGAAAATAAAATGCGGAGGTTTGGACACTGATTATTTGGCAAATTGGTTGATTGTGCAATTGCATTAATGAATGTATTGTTAGGGGAATTCACACTGCTACTTAGCCCTGGGCTAAGGGAGAATTAACCTGGGGCTAAGCGAGTGTTAAAATTGGTCCTTTCCTAAATTAGCCATGGATGGAGATATGGATTTGAACTTGTGGTTTTACTTAATTCTCCGTACTGGCCAATGATTATAACGGGGATCCTGATCCAAACATAAATTCATACATTGTGCCCCTGAACTGAGAGGACGGAAGTTCAATATGTAGCTAGATACAGTAGGCTAATGTTAACTAGCTGGCTCACCGGTGCCCATGAAAGGAAGGTTAGCGAGCAAGCATTTTAGCCAGGTAGCCTCGGTCAACAAAAACTAAAACCCTGTACAGTATGACAGTCATAGACTGTTTAGATGTTATTTTCTACTTGCAAGCACGCACGCACTCACACGCACACACACGCGCACACACACACACACACACACACACACACACACACACACACACCACACACACACACACACACACACACACACACACACACACACACACACACACACACACACACACACACACACACACACACACACACGCCACCAGGTGGATCACATCATAATTAGCTTACGTTGATTGGACTAAATTGTTTTTGGCACCTTTTAGTTGTCACTGTATTAGACTAAGCATAGGTGATTTGATGATGTTGAAATGTTAAAGCTGAAATGGTTCTGTAATAGTGGAGGCAGCTCCTGTTTTCTTTTCGACTTGCGGTAACTCTCTGTGGTTCTAAATCAATAGTTGTTTAGTAGTCCAAAGGTGTCGGAAACATTAACTTGCTTGACCATGCTGTAGGTCATAGAACTGCTTTTTACATGCAATATGCTTTGTGGACTTCACCGGACAGATGTTTCTCTCCAGTTTTGTGATGAAACAAAAGTGTGGTTGAATTTATTCTGCCATTGTGTCTTCTTTTTGTCTTCTTATTGTGTCGGCCTTGGCCCTATATATCATGGTGGCAAGGCATATGAACTAACACATAGGTTGTAATATGGCAATGTTTTTCCTGGCTTGGCTTCCCCAGTGATTTTACCCACGCACCGCTACTGAAAGTTGATGTCTCATTTGTGCACAGCATTCCCTGTACAGGGGCGAGGTCGAATTTCAAAAGTGAAACATTATTTCCGAGGTTAGACAGGCAGACAGCAAGGTTTATACAAACAAACAATCACTGTTGGAAATCAAATGCTAGGCTAGAAGCAACAGGATGTGATGATAAATATCTTATTATTTATAACATGGGTCACACGTCAGAGATAGAATGTTGGTCGTATATTGTGATTGTCCGTTTTCACAGGGCTTTGGAATAAGTGTGAATCCTTAGCCCAAGGCTAAAGATTAGCCCAGGGTTAACAAAGGCTGGTGTGAACACAGGCTAAGCTAGCCCAGGGCCAGTCTAGCCTGGGGCAAAGATAAACCGGAGCTAAGAAAATACTTATTGTGTATTGTTCTCACACATAAGCTATGTAATAATTATTAATGATGTCTTAATTGTTAGCCCAATCTAATTATAAATATAATTTAAATATAATATCATTTTATATAAATATAATTTAAGAAGACATTTCTCAAAAAACTATATGAGATTTATACTGTAGAATTAGAAGCATAAGATATAATTTACATTTGAATCAGATATTCGCTTGTTGGCTGACCAAGTTATTATTGAACGCACATAAAACAGTATTTATTTTTCCCATGTCTGTGGGTTCCCCTGTATTCTCAATTTAATTTAAATCTGGTTATCAGGAAGCTTCATCTTGACCCTTCAAATCAAAAAAAATTAACACCCTGTCTCTTGTCTTCCCTTCTTCTCAGAAACCCTTGAATGTGCTGTCAATTCCACTGAATTCCTTTCTCAGCGTTCTCCACTTGATCCCCTCTAATCTTGCTTTTGTGCAGCTCACTCAACGGAAACAGCTCCTCTGTAACTGAGTGCTTATGCAGCTTTTCTCCCCTCTGTCTTAATTCCCCTTGATCTCTAGGCTGTATTTGATACCGTTAATCTTTAGACACATTTTACTGTTGCTGATCTGACAATCTTTGGCACCTCTTGTTTCTCAAATTATTCTCTAACCTTGTTGATACTTTTCATAAGGTCAACTTAGAAAAGTCCAGCCCAGCGTTCACAACAATGAGGTTCCCCAGGGCTCAGTGTTGTGTCTATTCCAATTCCATCTCCCTTCCCATGGTCTTGACCATTTACATCATTCTCATGAAGTCTGCTTTACACTGTCTTTGTCTTTATCCTGTATTTTGTCCTTGTGTTATTCAACCACATGCAGGTACTAAAATAGTTGATTAACTTTTGAAGTCAGCTTATTGTTCAATTTCTTTTTATAATCAGCCCAAAGAATTACAGTATCCACAGAAGCAATTTGTATTGCCCTTGACCCATACTCAATCAATATCTTCTTAAATATTTGTTTTTGTGAATTAATGCTCTTGCGACCATTTAATTTGAACCATGATCTGTTTGTTCCAGTGTTCATATTTCATTGTTGGAGATCCTCGTTCATCTTACCTCCTCCCCTACTGTTCCCCAGCCATATGATAACGTAGGTACAACTCATTCCCTAATTACTTTTCATTGTGTCCTTAGGATGCCTCTCTTTTGACAATATCTTAATCCACTGATATAAAAAATGCTAATATTCATTCCTCATTAATGCACTTAATTTACCTCACCATCTAATCTTCCTAATAATTCATTTCCTCCAATATCAATTAGGCCTCCCTATTTCATGTGGACACAGTATTTGGGTTTATTTAGTGCATGTCGAAAGGAATGGTTATGTCACATAATTTGCAGTGAGTTAGGTGGCCAGAGCATTGGTCACAACCAGGAGCCTTCATTTTGCTTTCTCTACTCCTCAGCGTCCACTAGCGATCACATTTCCCACAAACGCACCATATGTGGCATCTCAGTTAATTATCCAAAAGAAATTGTCCGAGGACATGGAATAACAGCAGGTGACCATCTCCAGCCCAGAGCAAAACCAACACTAACTGGTCAAGCTCAGCTGCCCTCGCTCCTCAACTAATGGTGGTGCCCGGAATGTGTTCATTCACGCTGCTTGGCCTTCATTACAGATCAGGGAAGGTGCAATTAGTAGGAGCTCCCCACCAGCTTATAATTACCTTAAGACATCCACTTAAATAGAGAACATTATAAATCAGCTCCTGTTGCCTATCATGCTCTATGCAACATTATGCCAACAGATGTCAGATGCAGCCATGGACAGGCCCCTTGGTGGCAGTGACAACCAACAGCTACTGCTAGCTTCTCTAATGAATAGAATTGGGCTCCAGCTTTGTATTTTTGAGGGGTTCATTTGAGGTTCAGAGCTATATTTCTTGTGAATTAAAAAAAGAAGGACAGCGAGGGGAGGCGAACAAAAGACCAATTAACAGTTGGATACAATGCAACAGATAACAGTTTGTTTGATGTTTCTCCCAACTTTGTGACATTTGTGCCAAATTAAACTTTTCATCTTCCATTTATACAGAAACATGATCCAGTGATGGGGTGTCGCTCCCCTTAGCCTCACATTGGGGTGAGGTGCCTGTTAAGGGTTTTGTGACATCCGCATTCATTTGCATCAAAGCCCCACAGTTGCATCGAAGAAGTTATAATGACAGACAAAAACATTATTCACAGAAGGAGCATTGTTTGGTCACCCACTGTTTCTCCATTACATAAAAGTATGTCAGGCTTAGAGGGAGAAAAATATCACACAATACAAACATATCACCATACAGACAAATCCTACAGAAAATTCTCTCATAAACAAAGCACCCATTTGGCATGATTTAGAGGGGCTAGGAAAAGCTTTTATTTGACAATAGCCGTTCCAAATGAACAGAGACTATCTTTTGAAACTGAACTTTCCGTCGTCCCAATTCTTTTGTGCTGCTGCATTTAAAAAAAAATATTCACCTCAAAGGTTTTCTGTCATTTCACGTGTGAAAAATAATTGAATGTCCATTAAATTTTTATCACTGTATGTGTCTCTGAAAACAAAAACACAACATTAATTCGGAGAGCTGTGGGAAGACATATGAAAGGTTCCAGCTTCAAAGCTTGACCTTCATCCACCTGAAGTCGTGAGAGACTGCAAGAAAAACAAAGCTGAATGCATGAATGCCAAATATTCCACTGACAAAGGAATGATATTCTACAGGAGATGGCTGTTTCTTCATATGGAACTGCATTTATAAATGCATCTACCAATTGGCAGCCTCTGTAAAAAAAGATCACCCCTAACCTCATCTTGTTCCTATACCAGGAAGTGCATTGTTGCGTACAGCAATGAATAGAACATAACAGGATGTAGACTGGTGCTGGAGCGAAAAATAAGCAACGCTTGGATAATTCTTTAATGTATCTTGAATAGGTCTCGCTGGTTTAGTAATAAAGATCACTTGTATTGAGTAAATTTCGGTCTGAAGAGATATTCAATATAAAAAAACATAAGGTATGCCATGCTTAATGTTGTATAACAATTTTGCAAATCCATGTCTTAAAAAACTGTTTAAGCTTTTGAAGATAAAGTTAACATGGAAAACAACATTTCATATCAAGCCCACAATAAGCCTCTTTTGTCACACTTTACATTACAAAGGCCTTATACCAGGAGTAACAAGCTGGGAATGTTGTATCATCTGGCCGATCTGCTGTTTCTCAGCTCTAAGCCTCAAGCCCACAAAACAACTGTCCTCTGGTCTGGTGTAGACTTTCAGTGGCCTTAAAAAGTGTGTGTGTGTGTGTGTGTGTGTGTGTGTGTGTGTGTGTGTGTGTGTGTGTGTGTGTGTGTGTGTGTGTGTGTGTGTGTGTGTGTGTGTGTGTGTGTGTGTGTGTGTGTGTGGGGGGGGGGGGGGGGGGGGGGGGGGGGGGCTTCCCTAGGCCACTTTACATTACGAGGTCAATGAAAGGTAAGGGCTTCACCCTCTCTCAGTGTAGCAATCAGACAAAAAGCAGGTGTTGTGTCTAACATAACCTGGGGTGGGCAAAGCTATCTATTCCAGAGATATCCATCGGCCCTTTGTCTATAGAGGACCTTTAATAGTGGCACTAATCCACTTAGCTACCATACAAATTGTATTTCTGTGATGATTTGAGGCTGACATCGGCAAGTTCAGTGTCCAGAGCTATTCGATGGCACTGACTAGATGTATGTTGACAGTACATGTGTCACGTCCTGACCAGTGAAAAGGGTCATTTGCCATAGTAGAATGGTCAGGGCGTGGCAGGAGGGTTGTTTTGTGTGTTTTGGGGTTTGTTTGTGTCTAGGGGAATGTGTTGTAGTTTTCATTTTCTATGTTTCGTTTTCCAGGTTTGGCCGAGTATGGTTTCCAATCAGAGGCAGCTGTCTTTCGTTGTCTCTGATTGGAAGCCATACTTAGGCAGCCTGTTTTCCTTTGGGTTTTGTGGGTGGTTGTTTTCCGTTTAGTTGTTGTTACCTGACGGAACTGTTGGTCGTTTGTTATTTTGTTATTGAAGTGTATTCATTAAAAGGAAGAATGAGCACTATACACGCTGCGCCTTTGTCTAATCCTTTCAACGCTTGTGACAACATGACCTATTTAATGGTTAAGAAATGATAGATCAGATTATGGCTTTCTACTGGAGTGGCCCTGTGAGTAAACGACCTCTGCTCTCATCCTTAAGCTTCATTGTTTGCACCTGATAGGAAACTTCATATTTTAATGCGATTATCTTGCTTGGTATGTATGAAACAACAGATGATTTATGAAGTGAGTTCATGTGGCTCTAGTCAAGCTTCACTTGCCGACCATATCAACATCATTTGTCATTTCTTTGTTACATCTCGCTCAATATCTCTTAGGAAATTAGATTTGGTATTTTTTTCGCTCTCCTCTCTAAAACTTTTGTGAGAAATTATAAGTTTCTACGGTTGACGAGACAAAACAGGACAAATAAATCAATACAAAGCAAATGAAAGCAAATTGAATCTATTAAAGCAAAATTACTGGGAGAAAAATCCCCCAAACGCGACAAAACCCAGAGTCATGGCCATGGGCACAATTAATGACAGAGGTAGTAAAAAGGTGTTGGATCATTAAGCTTGCAGGGGCCTGTGTGCATGCAGACAAGATCCCTACGCCAGAGCAGCACAAACAAGCCCCCCATCTTAATGGCCCATTGAAGTAGTACTGCCCTGCAGATCAGTGAAGCAGGCTGCCTGCAAGGGCCTAGCCTTCTACAATACCTCAGCTATCACTATAATCACTGGGGATGTGTTGGATTTTCACACAAAAAAGTGAGGATCAGGGAGCGACCCTGCGGCTCCACCTCCGTCTCCTTCCTTACCTGAGGAATACCAAGCAGCGGGGTGCCAATGGAGGACCTTGAGATCAGCGTGAGCTTGCAAGGGGGGCTCTCCCGGGCAGCCATAAGTAATTAGCTCTAATTAGTAGCAGTGATTAACCGCGCTGGGGAACGTGGGGGCCGTAGGGGAGCAGATTGATAGAGCTGGCCCTCCTAACCCATAGAGGCTCCACTGCATCTTAAGCAGAAGGGACCCTGCCTGTGGCCACCAGCCAGCCAGATAGCATGTCCACCTAGCATAAACAAATTAAAATCAAATCAAAGTTTATTGGTCGCGTACTCAGATTTGCAGGTGTTATAACAGGTGCAGCGAAATGCTTTGTTTCTAGCTCCAACAGCGCAGTAGAATGTCTAGCAAATACAATACAAATACACAAATAATCAAGAAACGAACAAACAAACAAACAAACAAACAAACAAGAAATGACAATCCAGAGTAGATATATTTCAGTGAGCATTTGTCAGAATCCACAACATAAATACGTGGTTTGCAATGATTCCTTTTTTTGGGGCACTCAGCAAATTTTAGGTCATGTGAGCGGAAACTTGAACGTTGTGAGAATTTTGTGCAACTTCTGGCACTTGTTTACAGTGAACACTATACCCTTACAGTTTTAGACAGTAGCCAATAGGCTAATGTGGCTATTTGAGCATAATGTAAGCCTACCAACAAAACCAATGGAGCAAATCCCATAACATTTTCACTAGAAAATAGCTTTTGATTTCTATGATATAGCCTAAAGTAGCCTATATGTGGTGTTCAATGAGACCTAAATCGCATGAGACTTTTAAAAAGTTTTTATAATAGGTGACTGTAAATTGCATTGTATTGTGTTGTATGATGCAAGAAACCACTTTAAAAATAAAATGTATTATTATTACCATACAGAGAATTAGACAATGTAGGCTACCCCTCTGACTATTGGCTTATTTGCATATTCAAGACTGTCTCAAAATACAACGCTGCACCTTTAATTAATTCATAAGCTTTTTACCTGACTGATTTCAAAGAAATGTAGCCTACATGTTTTGTGCTCTTGTAGGAAGCAGTAACTTCCCATTGCTGACCTATACGTATCTATAACTGGGTTAATAACTCGCTAACTAGCAAAGAATATCAATACGTGCACACGCATGACTCTGCTGATCTGAACTGATCTGAAAAGCACATTCACTCAGGGGTGATTTAGCAAATGCATTAAATAAAAAAACAGAAATACCTTATTTACATAAGTATTCACTTATACCCTTTGCTATGAGACTCGCAATTGATTTCAGGTGCATCCTGTTTCCATTGATCATCCTTGAGTTGTTTCTACAACCTGATTGGAGTCAACCTGTAGTAAATTCAATTGATTGGACATGACTTGACAAGGCCCATACCTGTCTATATAAGGTCCCACAGTTGACAGTGCATGTCAGAGCAAAAACCAAGCCATGAGGTCGAAGGAATTGTCCGTAGAGCTCCGAGACAGGATTGTGTTTAGGCACAGATCTGGGGAAGGGTACCAAAAATGTCTGCAGCATTGAAGGTCCCCAAGAACACAGTGGCCTCCAAATCAAATCAAATGTTATTGGTCACATACACATGGTAAGCAGATGTTATTGCGAGTGTAGAGAAATGCTTGTGCCTCTAATAGTTCCGACAGTGCAGCAATATCTAACAAGTAATCTAACAATTCCACAACAACTACTTAATACACATATATCTAAGTAAAAGGGGTGGAAAACGAATATGTACATATAAATATATGGATGGGTCATGACCGACTGGCATAGACGAGATGCAGTAGATGGTATAAAATACAGTATATACATCTGGGATGAGTAGTGCAAGATATGTAAACATCATTATTAAAGTGACATTAATTAAGTAACTAGTGATCCATTTGTTAGAGCGGCCAATGATTTCAAGACTGTATGTAGGCAGCAGCCTTTCTGTGTTAGTGATGGCTGTTTAACAGTCTGATGGCCTTGCGATAGAAGCTATTTTTTAGTCTCTCGGTCCCAGCTTTGATGCACCTGTACTCACCTCGCCTTCTGGATGGTAGCGGGCTGAACAGGCAGTGGCGGTTGGTGGTTGTTGTCCTTGATGATCTTTTTGGCCTTCCTGTGACATTGGAATCTGGAGGTCAGATCGTTTGCCCCTGGTGATGCGTTGTGCAGACTGCACCACCCTCTGGAGAGCCCTGCGGTTGTGGGCAGTGCAGTTGCCGTACCAAGCGGTGATACAGCCCGACAGGATGCTCTCAAGTAGAAGTTTGTGAGGGTTTTAGGTGACAAGCCAAATTTCTTCAGACTCCTGAGGTTGAAGAGGCTCTGTTGCTCCTCCCCAGTGTTGAGGATCAGCGAAGTGGAGATGTTGTTTCCTACCTTCACCACCTGGGGGCGACCCGTCAGGGAGTCCAGGACCCAAACGCACAGGGCGGGGTTGAGACCTGGGGCCTCAAGCTTAATGATGAGCTTGGAGGGTACTACGGTGTTGAATGCTGAGCTGTAGTCAATGAACAGCATTCTTACATAGGTATTCCTCTTGTCCAGATGGGATAGGGCAGTGTGCAGTGTGTAGGCAATTGCATCGTCTGTGGACCTATTGGGGCAGTATGCAAATTGCAGTGGTTCTAGGGAGACAGGTAAGGTGTAGGTGATATGATCCTTGACTAGTCTCTCAAAGCACTTCATGATGACAGAAGTGAGTGCTACGGGGCGATAGTCATTCCGTTCAGTTACCTTTGCCTTCTTGGGTACAGGAACATTGGTGACCATCTTGAAGCATGTGGGGACAGCAGCCTGGGATAGGGAGAGATTGAATATGTCCGTAAACACACCAGCCAGCTGGTCTGCGCATGCTCTGAGGACAACGCTAGGGATGCCGTCTGGGCTGGCAGCCTTGCGAGGGTTAACACGTTTAAATGTCTTACTCACATTGGCCATGGAGAAAGGGGGTGGGGGCGCAGTCTTTGGTAGCGTGCCGCATCGGTGGCACTGTATTATCCTCAAAGCGGGCAAAGAATGTGTTTTGTTTTTCTGGAAGCAAGACGTCAGTGTTTGTGACGTGGCTGGTTCTTTTTGTAGTCCGTGATTGCCTGTAGACCCTGCCACATAAGTCTCATGTCTGAGTCGTTGAATTGCGTCTCCACTTTGTCCCTATATTGACGTTTCGCTCCATCATTCTTAAATATAATACGTTTGAAACCACCAAGACTCTTGCTAAAGCTGGCCGCCCGGCCAATCTGACCAATCGGGACAGAGCTCCAGAGTCCCTCTATGGAGATAGGAGAACCTTCCAGAAGGACAACCATCTCTGCAGCACTATATAAATCAGGCCTCTATGGTAGAGTGGCCAGATGGAAGCCACTCCTCAGTAAAAGGCACATGACAGCCCGCTTGGAGTTTACCAAAAAGCACCTAAAGGACTCTCAGACCATGAGAAACCAAATTCTCTGGTCTGATAAAAATCAAGATTGAACTCTTTGGCCTGAATGCCAAGCGTCACTTCTGGAGGAAACCTGGCACCATCCCTACTGTAAATGTGGGGATGTTTTTCAGCGGCAGGGACTGGGAGACTAGTCAGGATCGAGGGAAAGGTGAACGGAGCAAAGTACAGTGAGATCCTTGATGAAAACCTGCTCCAGAGCGCTCAGGACCTCAGACTGGGGAAAAAGTTAACCTTCCAACAGGACAACGACCCTAAGTACACAGCCAAGACAATGCAGAAGTGGCTTCGGGACAAGAGTCTAAATGTCCTTGAGTGGCCCAGCGAGAGCCTAGACTTGAACCCGATCTCTGGAGAGACCTGAAAATTGCTGTGCAGCGATGCTACCCATCCAACCTGACAGAGCTTGAGAGGATCTGCAGAGAAGAATGGTAGAAACTCCCCAAATACAGGTGTGACAAGCTTGTAGCAATATACCCAAGACTCAAGGCTGTAATCGCTGCCAAAGGTGCTTCAACAAAGTACTAAGTAAAGGGTCTGAATACTTATGTAAATGTGATATTTCAGTTTTTTGCAAACATTTCTAAAACCTGTTTTTGCTTTGTCATTAGGGGGTAGATTGATGAGGAAAAAACTATTTTATCCATTTTAGAATAAGGCTGTAACGTAACAGAATATTGAAAAAGTCAAGGGGTCTGAATACTTTCTGAATGTACATACATGGGGCATTAGTCTCAAGGATCAGGGCTGAGTACCGGGCAGGTAGCTGGCTAGTGATGGCTGTTCAACAGTCTGATGGCCTCGCGATAGAAGCTGTTTCTCAGTGTCTTGGTCCCGGCTCTGATGCACCTGTACCGTCTCTGTCTGCTAGATGGTAGCAGAGTAAACAGACCGTGGCTCAGGTGGCTGAGGTCCTTGCTGATCTTCTTGACCTTCCTTTGACACTGGGTGCTATAAATGTCCTGGAGGGCAGGCAGCGTGCCCTCGGTGATGCGGTTGAGGGCGTTACAGTTGCCGTACCAGGCGGTAATGCAGCCTGACAGAATGCTCTCAATGGTGCATCTATAGAAGTTTGTGAGGGTGTTAGGGGCCATGCAGAATTGATTCAACTGCGTGAGGTTGAAGAGGCAGTGTTGTGCCTTCTTCCCCAAGGTGATGGCACCATTTCAGGTCATCAGTGATGTGCATGCCAAGGAACCTTTGAAGCTTTTGACCCGCTCCACTGCAGCCCCGTTGATGTGAATGGGGGAGTACTTCCTCTTCACTCTACTGTTTTGTCTCATGTCTACACTGTACTGCAGGTGTAAACCACATTGTGCCTACCCATCTCAGAAGCGGCAGCTCAGAAGCTGCTTCCAATTGTGTCCCTGTGCAGGTAAATACACTGCTCAAAAAATAAAGGGAACACTAAAATAACACATCCTAGATCTAATGAATGAAATAATCTTATTAAATACTTTTTTCTTTACATAGTTGAATGTGCTGACAACAAAATCACACAAAAATAATCAATGGAAATCCAATTTATCAACCCATGGAGGTCTGGATTTGGAGTCACACTCAAAATTAAAGTGGAAAACCACACTACAGGCTGATCCAACTTTGATGTAATGTCCTTAAAACAAGTCAAAATGAGGCTCAGTAGTGTGTGTGGCCTCCACGTGCCTGTATGACCTCCCTACAACGCCTGGGCATGCTCCTGATGAGGTGGCGAATGGTCTCCTGAGGGATCTCCTCCGAGACCTGGACTAAAGCATCCGCCAACTCCTGGACAGTCTGTGGTGCAACGTGGCGTTGGTGGATGGAGCGAGACATGATGTCCCAGATTTGCTCAATTGGATTCAGGTCTGGGGAACGGGCGGGCTAGTCCATAGCATCAATGCCTTCCTCTTGCAGGAACTGCTGACACACTCCAGCCACATGAAGTCTAGCATTGTCTTGCATTAGGAGGAACCCAGGGCCAACCGCACCAGCATATGGTCTCACAAGGGGTCTGAGGATCTCATCTCGGTACCTAATGGCAGTCAGGCTACCTCTGGCGAGTACATGGAGGGCTGTTCGGCCCCCCAAAGAAATGCCACCCCACACCATGACTGACCCACTGCCAAACCGGTCATGCTGGAGGATGTTGCAGGCAGCAGAACGTTCTCCACGGCGTCTCCAGACTCTGTCACGTCTGTCACGTGCTCAGTGTGAACCTGCTTTCATCTGTGAAGAGCACAGGGCGCCAGTGGCGAATTTTCCAATCTTGGTGTTCTCTGGCAAATGCCAAACGTCCTGCACGGTGTTGGGCTGTAAGCACAACCCCCACCTGTGGACGTTGGGCCCTCATACCACCCTCATGGAGTCTGTTTCTGACCGTTTGAGCAGACACATGCACATTTGTGGCCTGCTGGAGGTCATTTTGCAGGGCTCTGCCAGTGCTCCTCCTGCTCCTCCTTGCACAAAGGCAGAGGTAGCGGTCCTGCTGCTGGGCTGTTGCCCTCCTACGGCCTCCTCCACGTCTCCTGATGTACTGGCCTGTCTCCTGGTAGCGCCTCCATGCTCTGGACACTACGCTGACAGACACAGCAAACCTTCTTGCCACAGCTCGCATTGATGTGCCATCCTGGATGAGCTGCACTACCTGAGCCACATGCTACCACTAGAGTGAAAGCACCGCCAGCATTCAAAAGTGACCAAAACATCAGCCAGGAAGCATGGGAACTGAGAAGTGGTCTGTGGTCACCACCTGCAGAACCACTCCTTTATTGGGGGTGTCTTGCTAATTGCCTATAATTTCCACCTGTTGTCTATTCCATTTGCACAACAGCATGTGAAATGTATTGTCAATCAGTGTTGCTTCCTAAGTGGACAGTTTGATTTCACAGAAGTGTGATTGACTTGGAGTTACATTGTGTTGTTTAAGTGTTCCCTTTATTTTTTTGAGCAGTGTATATTGTTTACTTTTTGTGTGCTTTGAAATGCATTGTGTCATGATAAAATTCCATCCAAAGTGTTTTCAATATACCTAATATTATGACACATTTTTGTTGATTCTCTATGTCATTTCAAACTAGAAGATTATACTTTATACTCTGCAATTGAGCACCCATCCAGCTTTTGATTCAAACAAGCAAATTCAAACAAGCGAATGTACCGAGCTTGATTTTTAAACACGTCAATGAGTCTAATTAGTCTCATTCTCCCATCCCCAATAATGTTCCTAAAAGCTGGGCCCAGTCATTTCTTTAAGATGGCAGGGGGGCTCTTAACAAGATAAGCCCTGAGATCAGTGTTCCTGAAGGAACATTACCTGAACAATCGAGCTGATGAAAATTACTGTAGTGTACCGCAGCCTGCTTGGAAACAGCTGAAGTGCTGTTCAAACGTCTCAGATAAACAACCAACAGGAGTACCACTAGAACACCTATAATTCCCACTCCGCACAGGGAAAGGCTGAGAAAGACGGGAGATGATCCTATTTGTACTGAGACTTGATTAAGAAACAGGCTTCAAATCCCGCTATTTAACAAGGTGGTGGGGATTAAAAAGGTCTCTCCAAATCCTGAGAACAGCAAACTGTATGCCTGGAAAGCTCTTTTCATAGTGCTCCACTGAGGGCTGAAAGCTGAGAGGAGAAACCACTACTCACCTCCTCTCATTAAAATGATCTCAGCTCTCACAGAGTGATTGGTCCAAGGGACTTGATGACTGCCAGACAGATGCAGGCATTAGTTTGCTGTTTCTTTCTAACATAGGAAGGAACGACCTTGGCTTAAACATGTTTTTCAGATGCCATTCTCTGTGGAGGTTCCAACAGATATGAGGCATTTGGCATTGGGGGAGGGCTTTGTGTGTGGGTGGTGTGTGGTGTGTGTGTGTGTGTGTGTGTGTGTGTGTGTGTGTGTGTGTGTGTGTGTGTGTGGGTGCGTGCGTGCGTGCGTGCGTGCGTGCGTGCGTGCGTGCGTGCGTGCGTGCGTGCGTGTGTGTGTGCCCTTGTGTTGATATCTGCTCTGGCTTTGACTGCTGTTGGCAATTTAAGATAGGGCGCTCTCACAATGCCTCAGCAGTCTGAGATGTGCAATATTGACTGGTTTCAATTTCCTCCATTTTGACAGCCCATTTCGGCCGCAACTCTGAATAAAGAGGGCCATAGTCTCAGGCATTGCAGTACACATCACTTTCCGATCAAATGTTCCCCTCTCCCCCAAGCCTTTAGGGAGACTACACAACACTGGCATACATAACACTGGATGAATATAGCCTGGACACAGCCATTACTGCAAACCACAGTCAAGTCCAATAGAAGCACCAAATGATTTACGTATCCTCAAACTGAAGTCATTTTGAATGGTATATGCACCATTAAAAATAAAATGAAGAAATTATCAAGCCAACGGCTGACGCTCATTGAATTACATGTTCAGCTTGACAGCTCTGTGTTGGTGAAGAAATGAAAGTAAAATTAGATTTTGAAAAATGAATATGGGGAAAAGCAGTATTGCTTTCTCGGAATTGTCAAACTTGACAGTGCTATTACCATCACTACAAGATCAGCAGTTGGCATGTTGTATTCGGTGTACAGAATTTAGCTGTTTCACCCCCCGCTGTTTCAATGGATTGATTGAATTACATGTAAATGAAGGAAACGGAGCAATTTCAACAACATTGCCTCTTTTATCATAGTCCTAATCCAACTGACAAACCCTTTTTGGCAATATGGAAGTATAGCACTACCAGAAAGCATCAGAATATGAACACACCTTCAAAACATCACAGAGCTAGTGTAGGCTATGCCCATAAAAATTGCTTCAGGCAAAGAACTGAGACAATTTTCTGATAGCGTTATAGTAACACATTGTTGAAGTCTAATCTGTTGACATAGAGTATACTAGTTTGTATGTGCCAGGGAGCTCTGACCTGATATATGAGGGTCGTATTCTATACAGACCATTCTTCTTAGCTCTTCCACATCGTGCTCTAAGTCAGGTCTGAGGCGGAGACTCCATGAATGACCCTTAATGTGACAGAGAAATGGGGATCACTTTCTCTCTGTGGCTCTGCCAGCGGTCTGATGATATCGACTAGATGGTGTGAGCGGGCGGGGGAGACTCCAAAAAGCGGATTAAAGCGAGGAGATAAGGCTGTAATTAAGCCCTATCTCTGGACAGCCACTGAAGAAAATAAATCATCCTTCACAGCCTTGCCACTGTTGAAATACACTAACAATTATTCAATAATTAATTCTTATGCATGCATGAGCCAAACACTAATAGGACATATTTTAACTACAACATTATAGCGCACTGTTCAATTAAATTAATTGGGAATGCATTTATGATCAATGTAATACATCACCTTTTTCATATTTTTTAATCACTCTATTGTAATTGTATTAGCTCTGTTGTCAGGCCTTTTATGATGCAGCCTATTTTAATTTCCCTTTCCAGACATTTCTAATTGAGAAGTGAGATATATAGGCTTGTGGCACTAGACATACTACAGGAGACATTAGCAAGGGCCCTCGGGGTGCCACTGCTGCTATCCATCCTGCATTGTTAACAGGAAGTTAATAACATGAAGTTGAAGTATAATGAGAAGTCACCTTACAGGGTGCTGGAGTTACTCCTTCAGAGGACACTGTGAAATATGGCTGGACAAGGGCCCTCCACAATCAACCATCTCTGATCTCCAGTTCACACAGAAAAATTACCATAGAGTGAAACTTCACTGTGAATGGTGGTGCATGAGAGATGATAGGATTCAAATGAAATACATTGATCAAATGAGGTGAAAATACTTGGATCCTCTGATTTAAAAGGACTTCTAGTTGACATAGAAAAAGATTACACTCCCAAGCAAATGTGCCCTGTCTGTCTCAAATTGGTCACATCTGGACTGAGAAGAGAGTATTTATCAAGCGAGAAATTGCAATTAAATAATTTAACCCTAGACTTTGAAATAATATTGTATTGTAATGACGGTTTTTACCTTTGTTGAATCAACAATTCCTTAGGTCCATGTGTTGCGTTGTTTCCCTACTGTTAAGAGTGTTTTCACCATTTAGTTTCTAGCTACTATAGACTTTTTACTGTAGCTCTGGGACCCTTTTATGTCATCTAGTGTTGCACCAAAGATGTTTCCCAAATTGTTTTATAACACAGAACACATTCATCAAAGTATTCTATTTTCTTAAATCCTCCTTTTCTCTTCTAGATTCTAACACAATCATGCAATGTCTCTGGACATGGTAAGTGTTTCAAAGGCTTTCCTATGCAGAGGGTTATTAGACATGGGTAAACAGAAGCCATCTTTGAAATGCCTTGACATTTCCTCATCAACTGAAATGCAAACAGTGTGGAGCCTTCATCATATTCCAGTAGAAAAGGTCTGATCGCACCGAATGTTGTGGTCAACACCGTGCAAGGGGACGTGAGACCACATATGTGATTACATTACACCAGCTAGCCATTCCACGTTCAACCCCTGCTGTTCACCACTGGCAGTCATAGCAACCACAAAGGAATTATAAACTGCTTGGAATAACTTGTCCTTCATGAATGATACTGTTCAGCTTCCAACTATCTGGGTAATACATACACCACAGCTTTATATCAGGTGTTGCTGTTTGTCATGGCCTTATCGAAAGTTTCCTCCCTCTTGTCCTTTATCATACACTGTAACACCTTGACAGGAAGAGATAGCAGAAAGTATGAGGTGTCCTTTTCTACAGGTGAAACTCTCTTAAAGGCCTAATGTGGAGGGAGTCGTAAAATCTCAACTATTATTACCATCCATTAATGGTCCACACTTCATTCAGCACCAATTAGGCTTTTTCTCCCCATCCTCTGTATCCTGAGGCAACCAGTCTAGGATTTGGAGATGGGGAGAGACAACCATTCCACTAGGAGCACTGAATCACCAGGTTTAAGTACTCAGACTGCTTGAGTCTCCTCTCGAGAATGATATCCAGAAGGAAACAAAGAAGTCATAATTGTTTGAGTGACAGACTTTATGTCTCTGCACTGCAAGGTCAGATATTGTGATCTCTGGCATGGGAGGATTTCTTATAGAATAACTTACAGTAGTAGTGTGTGTCACAGTCAAGTGTAAAATTTAAGCTAAATACTGTATGTTTTTTTGGTTCATTTATAATTCATTATTAATAGGAGAGAGCTGGCTTGGAAAAAGGTAAGCATCAGCTTCAATAGAATAAGTTAAAATAGCAGAGGACAGAGGAGTAACCAAACTAGAATTGTGTGATCACTTGCATGCCAACTTCAACATTGTCCCTCCCAAAAAGCCATAAGGAAGAAATGTTTTCAGAGGTTCATTTGTGACTATATTATCACGAGAACTAGGGTAATTGCCAACAAATGACAAAAAAGGACTATTGAAAACCAATTTGGCTTATAACTGACCGTGCTATGTCCTCTCAGCAGGTGGTTATTCATAATACAGCAGGTAATTCATATGAATTATTTCCTACCTGTCATTCACCTTGTTCCAGCGGCTCACTGTTGAAGTAATTGTAGTTCCTATAGATTTCACGCTGGCACCTACGGCTGCTTTCTTGGCTGACCTTCCTGGACTCTCCCTTCAACCAATTATCTGTGGGCCTTGCAGAGAAAGACACAAGTGTAAATATTCCAAAGAGAATCCTGTGGCCTCATTGATCCACAGCCAATACTTCCTGAAACTGATCCTGGTCAATACATAACTACAGAAATAGCTAAGGATAGTAGCGTAAAAATAGAGCATACAGATGTATATGTTATGTCCGTACACTGTGCTACTGCCATCGTTGGTTGTCAGTCATTAAAATGTAAAAAAAACTCACTTATGAAAAATATTGTACATTTGGCAATGTGCACTGAGTATGTTAAGCATTTTCAGCAGTTAAACAAATCAGTGAGGTAACTTACTAAGGTGGTTATGGGTATGATTTTAAAGTTAGATATGTGATTAGAGTACAGTGAGATTCCACATGTCCAAACAAATAACCCTTTAACAGAAGATTATTTGTAAGTCAAGCCATCTGACAGATTGAATGGAAGGTATATGACCAACAAAATGGCCTCAATAGAAACAGTTCAGTGAGCATTCTTTCTGAAAACCTCTGGAAATGGCTATGAATACATCACATTGGCCTTTCTACATGTTCCACCTCTGAATTCAGTATCACAGCTAGCAAGCCATTTGCCTTAAAATGTTTAATCTTCAAATGAAAACAGGCCACCTCCATGCAAAGAGCTGTGATGGTAAGTATGAGAGCAGGGTCATTTGGTGCCAACAAAGTATTGGTAAAATTAGTTTCCATGGAGACTGATATGCTCTCATATGCGAAGAGTGGCATTTTGGAATGAATGAAGCAAACTGCGGGTCACAAGATAATGGGCTCAGACAAAGAGAGACAGTGTCAACACCAGTGTGTTCACCCAGTCTGAGGTTTCGCCACACAAAGAAAGGGCTTCACCTGTAATGCACATGTCCTGCTGCCACAAAGTGTTTAGGCTTTCCATTGTTAGGCCAAATCCCTTAGAAATGGGTCCTCTTAAACAAAATAGATTAAAAAAATCGTTTTTTTTCATTAATACCTCATCGAGTACAATTTCATAGATACACGTGTGTGGAATTACATCCTAACAGCTTTCACAGTTATAGTGTATGGGTGAAGTAATACAGTCACCTATGAAACAAATACCCATAAAGCACTGCTCAAAGGTGACCCTTTTGATGGGGCTTCCTGTAATGCTCTGTGAGGAAGCAGGAACTAGAGCAACTGAAATATATGCCTTTGAATCCCATGACCTCTGTGCCAAGATCATGTTGAAACAACTGCACTGTGATGATTGTCAGAGAAATTGACATGCACACACACAGCAATAAACGTGTGACAATGCAGACACAAGACACAACCTCCGATGCCTATCTTTTCAGCGAGAGCCACTGTCATTGGTTGCAAGGTGAGCCACCTGTACACGCCTTAGAAGCTTATTGATGTGATTGAGTTGGGATTTTTGCTTATCTCCGTAATATCAGTCACCTTGTTTTTCTATCAAAAGTCAACAACGGCACTATCTAACCCTGATATGGAGCCAATTAAATCCTTGTTTCAATCTACTGTGCCAGGGTGCTGTGAAGTGCATTCTAATGTCTCCTCAATTCAACACTTAACCCCTCAGAGTCTGGACTCCTGCATTTGGTGCATTTAGAGACTGGGATAACTCAGGGATGGCTCAGCATGCAGACAGTTTGTGTGTCCACAGCCTGGTGTATATGTGGAGTAGGAGCCTACGGTTTATCAGAGAGGTGAGGGAGAAGGTGACGCTATTGACACACAGAGGCACAGCTAAGCCACTTCAGATCCCAATCGATCACAGGTCCACTCCACTACATGTGGGATTCTCCCATTAAACCCAGATTTTTCCTGTCTGCCTCCCAGACCCCGGGACAGAGAGAGCTGGACTGTACCCATCCAACTCTAATATAGTCACAATTTGCACTGGCCAGACAAGTCAAATGTCCTCTAATTTGGTATTTGCCCATGTCAATGAGTCTGGTTCCTCTCAAGGTTTCGTTGAGTTCTCGTGAAGGACTTTCTTTACCTTGTTAATACTGTCCGCTTAGGATAGTTTCATAAAGGTCCGGAGTGGGACTATTTTAAATGGTCTGTGACAGTGACGTTGTAAAAAAGCTCCTTAAAATCAAACTGTAATTGGATTAGCTAGGAATGAGTCCCAGACTTCATCTAACGGAGCTGCAGGAGCATCCTTATTAACCTGGCCCAACACTGACTTGACTGATGGCTGGCCCGCTTTGTTTGTTTTGCCTGATCTCTGTCAGTCACGCCCCACATAATTATTGTGTGCCTTCGCAGGTTACATAGTGAATATTAGCTGCACTGTAAGCACACTTTAATTACATGGGCAAGTGGGTTGAGTTAATAAGGCTGCTTCAAAAAAACACAGTGCATCTCCCTCCTCCAGTTACCATGGCGTTGTGTTCAGGGATGGATAGGGTGTCTGTGCAGCTATGTTCTGTGATGTAAATAAAATGGTGGCAAAATGATAAGCAGACTGATTGACATCCTGTCTGGAGAGACTTGACAGTTTGAAATGACATTAATGCGTATCTCTTTATTGTTAAATCTATATGTTCTGAACCTACAGTATGCAATCGAAAATGGTGTGTTGTGCCTAGTTGAATTTGTGTCGATGCCTATCTCCTAGAACCCATTGCTGATTCCTCTCATGCCTGTGTAGCGATGCAGAAGCCATCTACTCTGATGTTCACAGGTCAAGTCAGATTCATCTCAGGGCTATCTGATATCAATGCATCCCAGCGCTGTGCTGTGCTGTGTGAGAGAAATGACACATTTAGATTACATGGGTGCCTTTAAAAGCCTTCAGCTGTACCGCGCCAGGCTTTCAATAGGTGGGAACACAGCGTTCATGTTATCTCCCTGGCTGCCAGTGCTCTCTTTTGCAGGCTTCTTTTAAAGGCAAGCCCACAAGGTCTTATTATTGGCAGGTTCAAGGGCAATATAAATCAGCTATGACACGTCCCATCGTTGTTATGTAGGGCGCAGAGGTCTCGGTCTGCGCCAGCCAGGGTCTCAGGTTGACCCTTTGTGTCTGAGGCGAGATCACATTAACAGCCTGACTCATTACATTAACAGTGCTGCTACCAGCGCAACATGAATAATGCCTACCCTTTCTGAAGGGGTTACAAACCAGTCAGAGCACAGCACACGGGAAGAACGCATCATACTATTAGTATCCATGAATCCATAAACGACACACGCTGTCTAGAAATGGGTACGGATGTTGAAACATATGCAAAGGCACTTTCTTCAACACATTAACGGTAGATGAGAGACAATATCTGTGAGTGAAACCTGCTGTTTACATTGTGTTCTCTGATTCAAAACGTAGAGGCTCGGTGGGAAATGTCCTTAGCATCAATCAAGCCAATCGTTTTGCTCGGCTGCTGATGCTTTGTTAATGGTTTTTATGCAGTGCATGCCGTGCTACGCTTGGGACCATTCCATTGGGTCAGCAGAATTTGGGGGATTCTTTTATTGCACAGCAGCTCAATCTTTTTTAACCTCCCCCACCCCACCCTCCCTTCCTTTTTCACCCCAGCACCGGGGGATCCGTCACAAATCAAGGCTGGGGAGGTCAACAAAAGCAAACCATGCCAGACGCACTGACTGACACATCAAAAGCTCCCCTGGCTGCGATACACGCTCTGCCTTCCTTCCCTTCCGACCAATTTAGCTCGGTCCGAGGGGAGCCCCATAATCCATGCTTCTCAAAGTGTGCTTAATCAACCTCTGATTAAGAGAGAGCACGTTGAGAGGTGCCGAGCAAAGCAACCCCCCACCCCCCCATCTCCATGCCCCATCCACTCCACAAACCTTGAGTCAAACAAAAGAGGCGAAGGAGAGGAGGGGTGGCGGTGGGGCGGAGGGGTTCTTGATTTGTTTGTTTTCTCCTCTTTGTCCTTTGTCCCCATCAAACAACGTATTCTCTTTTGTTCTGTGTTGGGCCCCTCATTCCGTTCACGTCCACAAATGGGAATTACAAATCTGACGTTTCAGTCTTTTTCTAATTTCTTTTTTTCTCCTTCTTTTTCTCTCCTCCCTTTTTCCTGTTTTTGTTATGAGTGTCCTCCGGGTGTTGGAGAATGAATTAAACATCAGGGTGTTGGTGGGAAGGGCACAGCGTTTCCTGAATGGATTGAATGCAGAGAGGGGTGTCTTGGTGGTGGAGAGCAGCAGTGGAGGTGACAGCAAATGGCCTCGCTAGGGGGACCAGGTGCACATGGGGCTGAGTTTGACCTCTATCATACGCCCTTCACCACATGTACTAATTTTTTCTCTCAGTTTCTCTCACTCACTTTTATCCTTCTGATCGCTTTCTTCACACTTTGGTCTTCTATGGCTTCGCCAGCAGTCAGTGTATCTTTGTACAAGATTAAGCTGTGTAGATTTCAAAGAGATGAAGTTTAATCACTTGGTATGTTCAAGAGGGAATGCTTTCATTTTGTATGTTTGTTTAATAAGAGATGTTAAACAGTATTTCCAATTTCCAAGTCGACACAAAGAAAGCTACTTCACCTCAAAAGTGGTCGAGAACTCAAAAGTGATCGAAAACACAAGGATTGGACTCGAGAAGAAAAAAGTTAATATTTAGGCAGTAGAAAAGTCCCAATAAATACATTATTAAGTGAAAGTCACAGAGAGAGAGATAAAAGAACAGATAGATGGGTCTTTTCAACCCACACTCCTCTATCTCCTCAGCCAACCTCCTCTGTCAACCAACTCTGCTATTTCAGACACACTCTGATCAACAAAGTACTGCGCTTGTCCATAGCAACACCCACATAAAACACACAGTCAAGGTTGTATAATCTCTTTACCCTCATCCTAGAATATAAACCTCTTCTGCCGTACCCACAGCACACGCAGGTCACTAAGTGGTGAAAAACTGCAACTCTTATAATGGCTTATGGTATTCAAAACGCATGAATTTATGACCCTGTAAATGATATCCAAAGGCTATGGTACTGTCAGCATGCAGGTATTATCATGGAATTTGTACAGTGGGTGGTACAACAGTCTACAGGTTCCATCTGTGGTCACTGTGCAGATAGAAATGCGTGTAAGAGGCCTCAATCTTTAAATTGTCTGTTCCTGCCACAGACAGCTTTTCAACTTTGATGTAAAGAAAAAACTTCCCCCAAAGCTATATCTCCTCAATCTCTCTCCCCTTCTCCTCCCCTCTCCTTGTATCAATTAGATTTTTGCATGTCAAGTCAGAAAGAGGTTGTCAGGGGAGATAGTGCTCTGTCTCACGTGATTGAGGTGGCAGCCATTTATAACAGAGGAGCCCAAAACGACAGATCCCCACTTATCTCAGCTACAGCTCGACTGCCGATGCCCTTTTCACTGAGGCAATGAGGATGAAGGTCTCACTGGGTCACTTTGTCAAAAGCAGCAGGACTATTACAAATCTCCCCAATCCATCCTTGTGTGGGGCATGGAGCTTTTCCACTGGGAGCAGAGTGGACTGTTTCAGCTCTGCCTCTCTCCTCAATCTATCTCTCTGTCTGTCTCTCATGCCAGGGTATATCAGAAAGGGCCCATTTGTTATCCTGGTTTCACTCCATCACCAAACCAGTTATTTGCTTATTTTATCTATCAAAGAAACCATGTTAATGCGAGCTATAAAATGTGTGTACCATTGTAGCGATCAAGTTCAGCCTTAGGACTGATTCTAGTCACATGAAATAGTCAACAACCGGAGGCAATTACACTAGCAGTAGGAAGATTGACACTGGTACTTTGATGTGAACAAACTTGAACATGGAGTTATACTCCCTATGAAAACGCTGGTCTGATCCCTATGTTAATACAGCTGTAAGATCTTAATTTGATCACACTGTTGCAGGAGATCTTTCCTGGAATAAAGGAAATGTAGTGTATTTGAGGTTAAAAAAGGCTTCTGAAGTTTGTGATTTCCACTTTGAAATTCCAGACTTAATTTTCCCGTACCAAAAATGTACGAAACCCTACAAAAATCTCAAATAATTATAATCAACATAATAATTAAAATGTCCAGTTGCTGCAGTGTTATTTTCTTGCTGTAGCAAACTGGCTCAAATTAAGATCCTAGATCTGTATTGGGTGGACTAATTGCGCGTCATACAGAGCCCTTGATGGAGTGAACATTTCTTCTATAGATGGATCCTCCTATGTGTCTACGTGCTTTGACACCTGCACCTCTGACTGACTGTCTGCCTGCCTCGGTCCAGGAACACTGGCTGACTGACTGACTGCCTCGGTCCAGGAACACTGACTGACTTCTACCCTCAAGCCATAAGACTCCTGTATATAGTCTCGCTATTGTTATTTTACTGCTGCTCTTTAATTACTTTTATTTCTTATTCTTATCCGTATTTTTTTAAACTGCATTGTTGGTTAGATCCTGTAAGTAAGCGTTTCACTGTAAGGTCTACTATACCTGCTGTATTCTGCGCATGTGGCTAATAAAATTTGATTTGATTTGATTGCCTCAATCCAGGAACACTGACTGACTGACTGACTGACTCGGTCCAGGAACACTGACTGACTGACTGCCTCGGTCCAGGAACACTGACTGACTGACTGACTGACTGCCTCGGTCCAGGAAGATTGACTGACTGAATGCCTCGGTCCAGGAAGACTGACTGACTGACTGCCTCGGTCCAGGAACACTGACTGACTGACTGACTGACTGCCTCGGTCCAGGAAGATTGACTGACTGACTGCCTCGGTCCAGGAACACTGACTGACTGACTGCCTCGGTCCAGGAACACTGACTGACTGACTGACTGACTGCCTCGGTCCAGGAAGATTGACTGACTGAATGCCTCGGTCCAGGAACACTGACTGACTGAATGCCTCGGTCCAGGAACACTGACTGACTGACTGCCTCGGTCCAGGAACACTGACTGACTGACTGACTGACTGCCTCGGTCCAGGAACACTGACTGACTGACTGCCTCGGTCCAGGAACACTGACTGACTGACTGACTGACTGCCTCGGTCCAGGAACACTGACTGACTGACTGACTGACTGCCTCAGTCCAGGAACACTGACTGACTAACTGACTGGGGATAATGTATCCCCCCTCGACAGCCAATATTTCATAAACCTGAGAGCAAATCCCATGATTTATAACTTTCACTTATTACCCAAGACACTTGAAATGATTGATTTATCCTCCCCAGTTGAAGCTATGTATATATATCAGCATTGAAAAAACGGAAGGGAAAAAAAAGACAATTACCTGACTAGGTGCCATGGGGGGATCTTTCCTTTAATGAGCCAGTCAACCTTCATGTGACAGTCGCATGCCCTCTGTGTCTCCATCATGCA
Organism: Salmo salar; assembly: GCF_965601325.2. Lineage (NCBI taxonomy): Eukaryota > Metazoa > Chordata > Actinopteri > Salmoniformes > Salmonidae > Salmo > Salmo salar. Next base: position 34,079,483 of record NC_138296.1, on the reverse strand, counting down.
CTGTGACTCCGCCGTCATTATCAGTCGGACGGACGGACGGATGGACGCCCTATCTATGCAAATTCACTCCTCTCCATTTAGTTATGCAGGTTCCAAAGAATATCAATATCAACGAGTGGCTAAATAATATGGCATTTCAGGTTCAATAAGTAGTCAGGTCAATACAATACATTGTGAGTATTCAGTTGAAGTCGGAAGTTTACATACACTTAGGTTGGTGTCATTAAAACTCATTTTTCAAACAATCCACAAATTTCTTGTTAACAAACTACAGCTTTGGCAAGTCGGTTAGGACATCTACTTTGTGCCTGACACAAGTCATTTTTCCAACAATTGCTTACAGACAGATTATTTCACTGTATCACAATCCCAGAGGGTCAGAAATGTACATACACTAAGTTGACTGTGCCTTTAAACAGCTTGGAAAATTCCAGAAAATGGTTTCATGGCTTTAGAAGCTTCTGATAGGCTAATTGACATCATTTGAGTCAATTGGAGGTGTACCTGCGAATGCATTTCAAGGCCTACCTTCAAACTCAGTGCCTCTTTGCTTGACATCACGGAAAAATCAAAAGAAATCAGCCAAGACCTCAGAAAAAGAATTGTAGACCTCCACAAGTCTGGTTCATCCTTGGGAGCAATTTCCAAATGCCTGAAGGTACCACGTTCATCTGTACAAACAATAGTACGTAAGTATAAACACCATGGGACCACGCAGCCGTCATACCGCTCAGGAAGGAGACGCATTCTGTCTCCTAGAGATGAACGTACCTTGGTGCGAAAAGTGCAAATCAATCCCTGAACAACAGCAAAGAACCTTGTGAAGATGCTGGAGGAAACAGGTTCAAAAGTATCTATATCCACAGTAAAGCGAGTCATATATCGACATGTCCTGAAAGGGTGACCTCAACCCTATAAAGCCCGACCTCAATCCTATAAAGCCCTGACCTCAAGCCTATAGACAATTTGTGGGCAGAACTAAAAAAGCGTGTGCGAGCAAGGAGGCCTACAAACCTGACTCAGTTACACCAGCTCTGTCAGGAGGAATGGGCCAAAATTCAAAACTTATTGTGGGAAGCTTGTGGAAGGCTACCAGAAACGTTTGACCCAATTTAAAGGCAATGCTAACAAATACTAATTGAGTGTATGTAAACTTCTGACCCACTGGGAATGTGATGAAATAAATAAAAGCTGAAATAAATCATTCTCTCTGCTATTATTCTGACATTTCACATTCTTAAAATAAAGTGGTGATCCTAACTGACCTAAGACAGGGAATTTTTACTTGGATTAAATGTCAGGAATTGTGAAAAAATGAGTTTAAATGTATTTGGCTAAGGTGTATGTAAACTTCCCGACTTCAACTGTATCTGTCTGCTTTGCCCCAAAGTTGTGTATTTTAGATGAAATATAATACAAGTACTCCACTGAGAACAAACTAAAGCCATTACATTGAGAAAAACCCATGTGAAATTGTCACTATTGTCATCTTCAGTACGTCTATGATTGTCTCGTTACAAAGACACATTTAATGTTCCTTTTCTAAAACAACTATGTTAACAGGCTCTTAGAGCAGGAGAAGAAACAGATACCCAGACATGTCTACCACCACCACTGTCATCAGTTGAAATGTCATGGCCCTGCCATAATTAAACCTTGCCCACATTCTCCACCGAGAGTAAATAGGATTTTTAAATCATCCTGCGAAACATGTATTTGGCTTCTTGACATCTGATCCAGCATCTCTTGACACCCACTAACCATTCCCGGTACAGCCCAATCATTTGTCAGTGGCTGGGTGTAGGCTGGGGCCCCCTACCCTCATCAGAACCCATCATTACACCACAAGCTGTCAAATTAAAACTTTTAAATTGTGTGAACGCTTCCTTCGGAACTTTCCCTTTTTCCCAGCAACATATTGCAGAGATAATTGAGGATATTAGCAGCCAGACTGTTACCGCAAGATGAAAGGCGAGGAGGGAGCGGTGACAGCTCCTCTCGCTGGCGGCGGTAACGAGGGACTGTCAAAAGTCTCTCTGTGTTTATCTCGGATCATCTAGGGGGATTTAAAACCCTTACCTTCACAATTCCATTCTTTACGGCGCGTCCTTTATCCACAGTGATTTACGGAGGCTCAAGCCCTACGCCGTGTGATGAATGAGCGCTCTTCACAAGGTGTCAGGGCCAGGCAGCGGTGGGCGGCAGTGGCTCTCCCCCTCTCTCTCTCCCTCCATTTTTCTCCCGCTCTGTCTTTCTCTCCCTCTCTTGCCCCTCATTCCTCACCAAATTGAGGGCTGATGAGCTGCAGACTCTGAGCTCCTTTGGGGTGGTTTGTGGTCGGTTACTTTGCTAACACTTAAACCCATTAACATTAATAGTGGGTGATTGATAGCAAAACATGGCATAGTCTAAAAGATTTTTTCCAAATATAAATGTATTAGAATGTCATGGTAAGACTGATTGTTATAGCTATTTCTGTCTGACTACACAGACTTCACAGACAAAGTATTTTGGAAAACACAACACATTTCAGAATTGTTCTGCTGACATCACTGCCCTCACGTCGAGTGTCCATCCTTCTCCACCATCCACAGAGAGACATATGACACTCTCTCTGCCGATCCATCTCACCCTCACTGTATTGTCTTGTAGTGTGTCAACGTCACATGTTGGGGCATTAGCTGTGCAGAACTCAGTGGATGAGGTCACCATTGACACCGTGCCACAATTAAATCAATGGCCTCTGGAGCTGTGGGAACATGCCTGGGTTGCTGTGGTTTCCAGCAGCACACATGGAGCAGCTGGAGATGAGCATTTTATCAGAGATGCTAAAGACCGCATTAGACGGGCGTGGCACCAGATCGGCTTTTACAGTGGTCTGCCGGGGCTCACCTACACACCTGCTGCTGAGAGACAGGGGCCAATACTGGCCATATGCCACTCCTCTTCAATTTCAACAAAATGCACACTATCAAACCCCAGTGTCATATTTTCACCTAAAATGTGTCCCCTTGAAATTGTGTGCCGAGCCAAACTAGCCGACAGAAGGGATGAAAAGATAGTCTTTAAGCTGGAAGATACAGTCCCTACTCTACAATGAATACATTCAGCAGAACATTGCAATTTCACTCAGGATAAGTATCCACGGAATCAGTGTCACAGAAAAGTGATGTTTGGAATAGGTCCATTGAAAACAAGCTAAGGAAATGCACAAAGAGACAGACAAACTAATTCTCCCTCTTGGAGGCTGGGGAAAAGAAAAAGCAGGAGTGTCACATGGTTGGCAGTAAGTCTCTATTTAAATAAGTCCTTGCTTTAAATGCACGCCGTTCTTGTCTCTGTACAATAATCATGCCTTCAGTGCTCCAGAGTTTTGCAGTGCATTAAGATAAAAGTGCTAAAACAGTGTTTGTTCTGCCACCCCAAATGGAGGCTGCTAAGTGGAGTAGCATGCTGTTTCAGGAGAAGAGGGATGATACTAGCCGGAGTGTTTCTCTGAGTGGCAACACTTCACACTGCAGGGCTTTGCACCGACACCACACCTTCCATTTGTCATATAGCCTATATACAGTACATATATTATTTATAGAGGACCAAATGTTTGGTGTATTCATTTGATGAATTTGCTCATTATTTACATTTTATTTAACTAGGCAAGTCAGTTAAGAGCAAATTCTTATTTACAGCCAACCCCAGCAATGCTGGGCCAATTGTGCACCTACCTATGGGACACCCAATCACGACCAGTTGTGATACAGCCTGGAATCAAACCAGGGTCTGTAGTGATGCCTCAAGCACTGAGATGCAGTACCTTATACCGCTGCACCACTCGGGAGCCCGATAATGCTATTCGTAATTCAGCAAAGCTATTACTCATACTAGTTACTGACTTTTGTGAGCATTTAAACAAAAAAAAATCATAGATTACTTTCAAAGGACCAAGCATGCTAGGTTATATAGCGTTGTCTAAGAACTAAACCTTTAGGTGTAGGGACTCCCAATATTGACGAGTCGATACACTTCCAATGCAGTTGTATCATGAAAAATAAAGGCCACATACAGCATGCCGCAGGAGGCTGAGAGAGAAACTACTGTTCCTCTAATCCACTAAGTCACACTCTGAACTGGAGAGAATGCTGAGAATACTGCAGGCTCTGCTCCCTAATTCACCTTCCATAGTCCCCTCTAGTCACTTATGAGCTGTAAGTGGATTAAACTCAAAAACCCCACCAATGAAACATGGCAGAAAGTTGCATTTTCACCAACTAAACTTTCAATTCACTTTCAATAAAAGGTCATCCCTTTGAGAGCTTGTTCAATGAGAGATACATCCTCACTTAACATACATTACATGACCATAAGTATGTAGACACCTGCTCGTCAAACATTTCATTCCAAAATCATGGGCATTAATATGGAGTTGGTCCCCCCTTTGCTGCTATAACAGCCTCCACTCTTCTGTTGAAGGCTTTCCACTAGATGTTGGACCATTGCTGCGGGGACTTGCTTCCATTCAGCCAAAAGACCATTAGTGAGGTCGGGCACTGATGTTGGGCGATTAGGCCTGCCTCACAGTCAGAGTTCCAATTCATCCCAAAGGTGTTCAATGGGGTTGAGGTCAGGGCTCTGTGCAGGCCAGGCAAGTTCTTCCACACCAATCTCGACAAACCATTTCTGTATGAACTTCGCTTTGTACACGGAGGTATTCCAGAAACGGTTGCCACAAAGTTGGAAGTACAGAATTGTCTAGAATGTCATTGTATGCTGTAGTGTTAAGATTTCCATTCACTGGAACTAAGGGGCCTAGCCCCAGACCATTATTCCTCCTTCTCCAAACTTTAAAGTTGGTACTATGCAAGTAGTGAGTGTTGCAGACGATTTTTAAGCGCTATGCGCTTCAGCCCTCGGCGGTTCCATTCTGTGAGCTTGTGTGGCCTACCTCTTCGCGTCTGAGCCGTTGTTGCTCCTAGACGTTTCCTCTTCACAATAACAGCACCTGTAGTTGACCGGGGCAGCTCTAGCAGGGCAGAAATTTGATGAACTTGTCTTGCCATGTTGAAAGTCACCGTGCTCTTCAGTAAGGCCATTCTACTGCAAATGTCTATCTGCAGAGATTGCATGGCTGTGTGCTTTATTTTATAAACTTGCAGCAACGGGTGTGGCTGAAATATCCGAAACCACTAATTTGAAGGCGTGTACACATACTTTTATATACACTACCATTCAAAAGTTTAGGGTCACTTAGAAATGTTCTTGTTTTTGAAAGAAAAGCACATTTTTTGTTCATTAAAATAACATCAAATTGATCATAAATACAGTGTAAACATTGTTTATGTAGAAAATGACTATTGTAGCTGGAAACTGATTTTTAATGGAATATCTACATAGGCGTACAGAGGCCCATTATCAGCAACCATCACTCCTGTGTTCCAATGGCACGTTATGTTAGCTAATTCAAGTTTAACATTTTAAAAGGCTAATTGATCATTAGAAAACCCTTTTGCAATTATGTTAGCACAGCTGAAAACTGTTGTTCTGATTAAACAAGATATAAAACTGGCCTTTTTTAGACTAGTTAAGTATCTGGAGCATCAGCATTTGTGGGTTCGATTACAGGCTCAAAATGGCCAGAAACAAAGACTTTCTTCTGAAACTCGTTAGTCTATTCTTGTTCTGAGAAATAAAGGCTATTCCATGTGCGAAATTGCCAAGAAAGTGAAGATCTGGTACAACGTTGTGTACCACTCCCTTCACAGAACAGCGCAAACTGTCTCTAAACAGAATAGAAAGAGGAGTGGAAGGCCCCGGTGCACAACTGAGCAAGAGGACAAGTACATTAGAGTGTCTAGTTTGAGAAAAAAATGCCTCACAAGTCCTCAACTGGCTGCTTAATTAAATAGTACCCGCAAAACACCAGTCTAAACGTCAACAGTGAAGAGACGACTCCTGGATGCTGGCCTTCTGCCAGCAGCATACCACCCTGCATCCCACTGCTGGCTTGCTTATGAAGCTAAGCAGGGTTGGTCCTGGTCAGTCCCTGGATGGGAGACCAGATGCTGCTGGAAGTGGTGTTGGAGGGCCAATAGGATGCACTGTTTCCTCTGGTCTAAAAAATATCCCACTGCCCTGTGTAGGGTGCTGTCTTTCAGATGGGATGTTAAATGGGTGTCCTGACTCTGTGAGGTCATTAAAGATCCCATGGCACTTATTGTAAGAGTAGGGGTGTTTACCCTGGTGTCCTGGCTAAATTGCCAAGCTGTCTGTCATATGGTCACCTAATCATCCCCAGCTTACAATTGGCTCATTCATCCCCCTCCTCTCTCATGTAACTATTCCCCAGGTTGTTGCTGTAAATGAGAATGTGTTCTCAGTCAACTTACCTGGTAAATAAAGAAAAAAAGAGCTAGTTCTCTGGAAAGGTTTTAGAACTCCGGGATGGCCCTTGGCTGCTTTCTGACAATTCCCCCAAAAATCGTATAAAACTACTGGGGATGAGGAAAATACGTTTGTTGCGAAGTTTAAGAGACTTGTGGTCGAGGGCATTGGAGAATTGCATTATGCCATTATAGGAGGGGGACGAGAGGAGAACCTTGGCCCCTACCACTCCACGCAAACGCATACATGCACTCACCCCCATAATGAGAATCCACCTCACCAAATCTTTCAATTCAAGGCTTGCTTAGATTGACTGTAATGCCTAAGTAATCAGCCTGTTCTGACCTACCTTGTCCCCAGCCAGGATTTATAGCTCCCAATTACTGATCTCTATTACCCAGTGTGCCAAGGGGAAGGAAGTCACACTCCTGGACGGAAGGCCACCGCTCTGTCTCACAGCCTGGGTGAACAGGTGCCACCAGGAAGCAACCCCTCCCTCCTACCCTCCCTCACTGTCATCCCACATTACTTCGCCAAGGACTACAGAAAACTTTTAATGCTCCCCTGAGCATCCGGATGTTCCTTGGTTTGTCTTTACTGTGTCTGTGCTTGCGCTATTGTGATAGATGAAAAGTGTTCCCTTTTCGTTTTTTTGGCAGAAAATGTTTTAGCGGAGGGGGGTGACATACATTACCGTTCAAAAGTTTAGGGTCACTTAGAAATGTCCTTGTTTTTGAAAGAAAAGCACATTTTTGTCCATTAAAATAACATCAAATTGATCATAAATACAGTGTAGACATTGTTAATATTGTAAATGACTATTGTAGCTGGAAATGGCAGATTTTTTATGGAATATCTACATAGGCGTACAGAGGCCAATTATCAGCAACCATCATTCATGTGTTCCAATGGCATGTTGTGTTAGCTAATCCAAGTTTATAATTTTAAAAGGCTTATTGATCATTAGAAAACTCTTTTGCAATTATGTTCGCACAGCTGAAAGCTGTTGTTCTGATTAAAGAAAATATAAAACTGTCCTTCTTTGGACTAGTTGAGTATCTGGAGCATCGGCATTTGTGGGTTCGATTACAGGCTCAAAATGGCTAGAAACAAAGACTTTCTTCTGAAACTTGTCAGTCTATTCTTGTTCTGAGAAATGAAGGCTGTTCCATGCGAGAAATTGCCAAGAAACTGAAGATCTCGTACAACGCTGTGTATGACTCCCTTCACAGAAAAAAGCAAACTGGATCTAACCAGAATAAAAGGAGAAGTGGGAGGCCCCGGTGCACAACTGAGCAAGAGGACAAGTACATTTTTTTTTAACCTTTATTTAACTAGGCAAGTCAGTTAAGAACAAATTCTTATTTTCAATGATGGCCTAGGAACAGTGGGTTAAACTGCCTTGTTCAGGGGCAGAACAACATATTTTTACCTTGTCAGCTCAGGGATTCAATCTTTCAGTTACTAGTCCAACGCTCTAACCACTAAGCTACCTGCCGCCCCAAATTATCCAAATTATCCAAATGATAAACTTGGATTAGCTAACACAACGTGCCATTGGAACACAGGAGTAATGGTTGCTGATAATGGGCCTCTGTACGCCTATGTAGATATTCCAATAAAAATCTGTCGTTTCCAGCTGCAATAGTCATTTACAACATTAACAATGTCTAACTGTATTTCTGATCAATTTGATTACTGTAAATTCCGGACTATACGCCGCAACTTTTTTTCCCAGGCTTTTAACCTCGCTGCTTAAACAATGGATTTTATATGGATTTTTGGTAATAATATATGGATTTTTCCCGCTCAGTTTTTTGGCGGCATGAAGCTTTCATTAGACCATTGAAATTGCCGAACGGGTTAAGATCAAACAACTTTTTTGTTTACTGTTTAGATTAAATCGAGCGCTCTCAAACTTCCCATCATTCGGTAGTCATTTTGTCACCCTCATCATGGCAAAGACATGGAGAAATGCATATGATGCAGCTTTCAAGTTGAAGGCGATTGATCTGGCTGTTGGAAAAGGAAATAGAGCTGCTGCATGGGAGCTTGGTCTTAATGAGTCGATGATAAGACGTTGGAAACAGCAGCGTGAGGAATTGACTCAGTGCAAAAAGACAACTAAAGCTTCCTGCAAATGTTTTATTTTTTGTTACAAGCCGTGTTTCGTTAAAGCCTATTTATTTTTGTTACAAGCCGTGTTTCGTTAAAGACTATTTATTTTTGTTACAAGCCGTGTTTCGTTAAAGCCTGTGTAAAGTTCATTTGTTTCAATATACCGGTAGGCACCTGCAGCTTATAGACATGTGCGGCTTATTTATGTTCAAAATAATATCTTTTTTTTAATTCAGTGGGTGCGGCTTATATTCAGGTGCGCTTAATAGTCCGGAAATTACGGTACCCTACACTTTTGAACGGTAGTGTATGTTTCTCTGCAACAAGTTGGAAATATTGAAAATATGTATATGAAACTGTCTAGTGCCTTGCTAAACAAATCAATATATTGCATCAATAGTATCTTAATATTAATTTAGATTATTACTGATGCTATTAAGACAGATTGAGTGAGAATCAATTACATGCTGTAAACCAAAATAAACAATATGTACATCAAAGATCTATACATGTCTGAATCTACACTGAACAAAAATATAACGCAAAATGCAACAATTTCTAAGATTTTACTGAGTTACAGTTCATATAAGGAAATCAGTCAATTTACAGTGCCTTTGGAAAGTATTCAGACTCCTTTACTTTTTCCACATTTTGTTACACTAAAATGTATTAAATGTGTTTTTTTCCTCATGAATCTCCACACAATACCCAATTTTTTTACAAATGTATTAAAATAAAAAACTGAAATATTACATCTACATAAGTATTCAGACCCTTTACTCAGTACTTTGTTGAAGCACCTTTAGCAGTGATTACAGCCTCGAGTCTTCTTGGGTATGACGCTACAAGTTTGGCACACCTGTTTTTGGGAAGTTTCTCCCATTCTTCTCTGCAGATCCTCTCAAGCTCTCTCAGGTTGGATGGGGAGTGTGTTGCTGCACAGCAATTTCCAGGTCTCTCCAAAGATGTTTGATCAGGTTCAAGTCTGGCTGGGCCACTCAAGGACATTCAGAGACTTGTCCCGAAGCCACTCCTGCGTTGTTTTGGCTGTGTGCTTAGGGTCATTGTCCTGTTGGAAGGGGAACCTTTGCCTCAGTCTGAGGTTCTGAGTGCTCTGGAGCTTGTTTTCATCAAGGATCTCTCTGTACTTTGCTCTGTTCATCTTTGCCTCGATCCTGACTATTCTCTCAGTCCCTGCTGCTGAAAAACATCCCCACAGCACGATGCTGCCACCACCATGCTTCACCGTAGGGATGGTGCCAGGTTTCCTCCAGACATGATGCTTGGCATTCAGGCCAAACAGCTCATTCTTCTCATGGTCTTAGAGTCTTTAGGTGACTATTGGTAAACTCCAAGCGGGCTGTCTTGTGCCTTTTTACTGAGGAGTGGCTTCCGTCTGGTCGCTCGACCATAAAGGCCTGATTATTTAAGTGCTGCAGAGATAGTTGTCCTTCTGGAACGTTCTCCCATCTCCACAGAGGAACTCTAAAGCTCTGTCAGAGTGACCATCAGGTTCTTGGTCACCTCCATGACCAAGGCCCTTCTTCCCCGATTGTTCAGTTTGGCCAGGAGGCCAGCTCTAGGAAGAGTCTTGGTGGTTCCAAACTTCTTCCATTTAAGAATGATGGAGGCCACTGTGTTCTTGGGGACCTTCAATGCTGCAGAAATGCTTTGCTACCCTTCCCCAGATCTGTTCCTCGACACAATCCTCGACCCAATCAACACAATCATCTCAAGGATGAAGAATTGAAACAGGATGCACCTGAGCTCAATTTTGAGTCTCATAGCAAAGGGTCTGAATTCTTATGTAAATAAGGTAGGCTCAATGGGTGATATGTCTGGTGATTTTGCAGGCCATGGAAGAATTGGGGAATTTACCTTCGAGGAATTGTGTACAGATCATTGTGACATTGGGCTGCGCATTATCATGCTGCAACATGAGGTGATGGCGGTGGATGAATGTGAAGCCAATGGGTCTCAGGATCTCGTCACAGTATCTCTGTGCATTCAAATTGCCATTAATAAAATGCTCATTGTCATTAGCTTATGCCTGCCCATACCATAACCCCACTTCCCCCATGGTGCACTCTGTTCACAATGTTGACATCAGCAAACCGCTCGCCCACACAACGCCATACACACTGTCTGCCATCTGCCCAGGACAGTTGAAACAGGGATTCTTCCGTGAAGAGCACATTTCTCCAGCGTGCTAGTGGTCATCGAATGTGAGAATTTTCCCACTGAAGTCGGTTACGAAGTCAAACTGCAGTCAGGTCAAGACCCTGGTGAAGGCGACGAGCATGCAAATTAGCTTCTCTGAGACGGTTTCTGACAGTTTGTGCAGAAATTCTTCGGTTGTGCAAACCCACAGTTTCATCAGCTGTTTGGGTGGCTGGCACGGGGAAAAAGCCGGATGTGGATGTCCTGAGCTGGCATGGTTACACGTGGTCTAACCGGATGTGGAGGTCCTGGGCTGGCGTGGTTACAAGTGGTCTGCGGTTGTATGGCTGGTTGGACGTACTGCCAAATTCTCTAATACGACGTTGGAAGGTGGCTTCTGGTAGAGAAATGAACATTAAATTATCTGGCAACAGCTCTGGTGAAAAAACCTGCAAACAGCATGGCAACTGCACACTACCTCAAAACTTGACACATCATTGTGTTGTGTAACAAAACTGCACATTTTAGAGTGGCCTTTTATTGTCCCCCGTACAAGGTGCACCTGTGTAATGATCATGCTGTTTAATCAGCTTCTTGATTTGCCACACCTGTTAGGTGGATGGATGATCTTGGCAAAGGAAAAATGCTTACTAACAGGGATGTAAACATTTTTGAGAAATAAGTATTGTGTGCATATGGAACATTTCTGGGATCTTTTATTTCAGCTCATAAAACATGGGACGAACACTTTACATGTCACGTTTATATTTTTGTTCAGTATACATCAAATCAATATCTTTAGGAGTGTACACATCTCATAGAGATACTTTTGAGCAACAGCTCAATTAAGGTCAACCTCAGTTAAGATAAGTTCATAAAACTAGTGAGGACAAAAAGTGTGGATCTTTTCAAATCAAATCAACTACTCAGCGGTTCTCCTGTGCTGATACATAGTGGAAACTTCACATATGCAAACGGAGGCATGGTCGAACTCATCCTCACACTGAGTTGTCATTCATAGCAGTATGGCGGCTGCTAAAGTAAGAGCTTGTGGACTCCTTGTTAATATTTCACACTGAACTTTTTATCAAAACAATGTTATTATCATGTAGAGTGGGATGCTGGAACAATGTCATATTTTCTAGGTTTGAAGTGCCATACACTGTCACAATACCTTCCACAGGGGACAGCGGGAGAAATGAATGATTAATATGAAACACTGGTTAGAGGGAGGGTTGTTATAGGGATAGTTCAGTAATTGCGCTGACGCTAGTTGGCAACTTCCTTCAAACTGAATGCAGAGACATCATAATGGTACCCACGAGTTCATCTGACTCTGGGGAAGTAGATAAAGGGCTTCATTGCAAAAATCCCAAACTATCCCTTTAAATAGATATACTGTTTATAGATGGGTTAGCTGACAATGTCACAAAAACGATGTGCACGCTTCCATATGGCAGAAGTCAACGTGTCCTTGTGATTCTGAATGACCAGATTGCTAGCAAGAATGACAAGAAACCTCCACGTGGGGAATCGTTTTAGCTCGTTTCATCTTGTTCTTGATACCATGTCTTGTTTTGACTGATTTGTTGTCAATGCAAATATGGCTAAAATTCACTAGCTAGCTAACCAACAACTGTAACGATGTATTTGAGAGACAATAAGTGCTCATTGTGCAAATGTATTTATGTTTCCAATAAACATTGGGGACGAAATATTGCTTACATGTTGTCAACAATCTGTTTTGCCCCATAGTTGCACACACATTGGTTTTGCTTGTAAACAACCAACCTGTCTATATGGTGTGATAAAGGATAGGTGGCATATTTAAAATGTCATGGAAGGGTCCGGTTGTAAATGGATATTTACATCTACATTTTAGTCATTTAGCAGATGCTCTTATCCAGAGCGACTTACAGTAGTGAATGCATACATTTCATAGATTTTTTGTTGTTGTTGTACTGGCCCCCTGTGGGAATCGAACCCACAACCCTGGCGTTGCACACACCATGCTGGCGTTGCAAACACCATGCTCTACCAACTGAGCCATAGGGAAGGCATAAAACTATGTGGAATTAAGCCATAACACTATTTCCTGAAAATGATTCACAAAATACTGCTTTAAATGGTTTCCAGCCATTGGTTTCCAGCTATTTAACTTTTTGTCATTAATATAACACATGCTGTATTATACAGCATTGAGTCATTGTGCATCTGTTGTTGTCTGAGATGTGGTTACATTCAAGAAGGCAATGAAATATTATGGAACCAGGTCAGACTTGTCAACAACCCTCATGTTGGAAACCATTACATATAAACCTCATAATAATAATAATAGTCTATCATTCAGACATAACATGTTTCTCTCGTCATAGCTCATAGTCATAGGTGAATTGAATCATAATTCCTTTCAGTGATGACACAATACTGGGTGAAGGGACAGTGCACTGCATTGATCCTGTTAACATGGTGTTTAGATAATATGGTTACGTAGTGGCAGGCTCTCAGTGTCCATGTAGTGAACATGGGGCCCACCTTGTGGAGGCCAGCAGAGGTCGTACACAACCAAACAAAACCCAGACAAACAGCTCCATAAGAAGAGAGAGAGTCAGGCAGAGCCACAGCAGTGTCCTGAGGCAGGCACACAGGGATTATCTCCATGGCTGCCACCGATACAGCCGTGATCTGCTGTGTCGCTCTGCCTAATCCCTGCCGACCACGGCACACCCCCAGCACCCACGCTGCGATCAAATGACACCAGAGACAGCAGAGAGGCATGACAAGCCAACCCCGCTACCCAGACCGCTGCCAACCCTCATGGATAGCATGGGCAATACTCCCTCCCTCTGCGGTACCCACCAGCGATCTGCTAGTGGGTGGCTGTAGAACATAGGGAAAGGAGAGCTTTTCAGTGGAGGGTTTGTTGGTTTTCTCAGGTTCTAAAGAGGGTGAGTTGAGACAGAGCAGGGGACTTGAGCTTTAACTCAAAGGGATCGCTACCACTTTAATGAGCGATGCCATCAGTTAAAAGTGAGTGCGTTTATGCAGTGGGAGAAATTCAGTGTTATAAATAATAGGGGAGTTGATATGACTGATTCTCAGAGCATTAATCTAGCTTCTGATATCTCTGATGCTAGCTACACATGAGTCATTGTTAATTCCAATGAATCAATTACCGTTTCATGCACCTAAAAATAGAATACTGATAAATCAATGGGGACACTTCAGAGACTGAAAAAGAAAGGGGGGTTGAAGGGGACGGGGTGCTTGTCTTTCCTGTGGAAGATTATACCATTGCCACTCTTTACTGATTATTCTCAATCATTCACTGATACACTTCTCTAGCTACATTTGACGAGGCTACAACAGACCTTGAACTAAAAGGTTTTCGGCAAATTCCCCTCTAAACAGAGTACTACACCTTTCCAGTGATTTCAGAGCAGACAAAAACACACATATTTCTATTTCGTCAGTATCCTTGACTTGAATATTTCTATAATGGCTTTGACCTATTGCTCATTCAGGACAACAATGACAGAATACTTTTTTGGCAATTTCACTCTGTGGAAAAGAAAAGGCGTAATCCATTTGAAAAGGTGTGCAGCGATCTCCAGTGCCCATTGGATTGGTCACAGCTCAGCAAGCACGATGCCTTCTGCGCAGACAGTGTCCCCCAGACCTGCCCCTTCTCTCCACTATTCAAAGTCTTCACACACATGGGCATTGCATGGCCTCCTTCACGCCATGCACTAGGTACAAGGGCAGCCAGGTTCGTCTGTGCACAATCACAACGGACGGCCACATTCCATTCCAATTGCAATGATGAAAATATCCCCTCTGTGCATATTATTATGGTTATATATACTACATACGCACACACACACACACATAACACACGCACATACCGGCATAACACAAACACACATACATACACATAACACACACATGTAAACTCATGCACACACAAACACACTTTTACACCCATCATTTGCTGCTGCTACTCTGTTCTTTATTTTACTCTTATTATTATCTAACCTGATGCCTAGTCACTTTACCCGGCCTTCATGTACATATCTACCACGTACCTCTGCACATTGATCTGGTACTGGTACTCCCTGTATATAACTGCACATTGATCTGGTACTGGTACTCCCTGTATATAACTCCACATTGATCTGGTACTGGTACTCCCTGTATATAACTCCACATTGATCTGGTACTGGTACTCCCTGTATGTAGCTCCACATTGATCTGGTACTGGTACTCCCTGTATATAACTGCACATTGATCTGGTACTGGTACTCCCTGTATGTAGCTCCACATTGATCTGGTACTGGTACTCCCTGTATATAACTCCACATTGATCTGGTACTGGTACTCCCTGTTTATAACTGCACATTGATCTGGTACTGGTACTCCCTGTATATAACTCCACATTGATCTGGTACTGGTACTGGTACTCCCTGTATATAACTCCACATTGATCTGGTACTGGTACTCCCTGTATATAACTCCACATTGATCTGGTACTGATACTCCCTGTATATAACTCCACATTGATCTGGTACTGATACTCCCTGTATATAACTGCACATTGATCTGATACTGGTACTCCCTGTATATAACTGCACATTGATCTGGTACTGGTACTCCCTGTATATAACTCCACATTGATCTGGTACTGGTACTCCCTGTATATAACTCCACATTGATCTGGTACTGGTACTCCCTGTATATAACTCCACATTGATCTGGTACTGGTACTCCCTGTATATAACTCCATTATTGTGTATTTTATTTTATTCCTCGTGTTACTATTTTATTTGTATTATTCTTTTTAAACTGCATCGTTGAGAAGGGCTCGTAAACAAGAATTTCACGGTAAAGTCTACAACAGTTTATTCGGCACATGTGACAAACACAATTTGATTTGATTTGAGACAAATTGATCGGAGATGGAAAGAGAGATGGAAAAAAGCAGCCTTGTTCTACTAATCGGAGCATTCCACACAGTGTTCACTTTCCTACAATCACAACATCTCACCAAACCCGTCGAGTCCATAGCTCCGCTGCCCTACCTGTCTCTGACAGAGGAGAGTGAATTCATTAAGATAATAAATTGCACATGTCATATTTGTCATCTTTTCAATCATCGGTTAATGAGGTGAAACATGTGGAAGGGCGTTTCTCTGAGTGAGCTGAGCTGCGTTGGCAAAGGAGCATGGAATGACATCACCCTGACTGAGGGACATTGAGGAGATGCATCTGAAAAGGGGAGGCCTGACATAAAATTTGAATGACACCATGAGGTAAAGTTTGTCTTTATCTGATGTGAAATGTGTACATTTATAGGCATGCGTGATGCCAAATGTCTATATGGATTGGATTCTGCATACTCATGAATACAATTGATCAGAGAGAGCAATGGGGAGAGAGAAAGAGAGAGAGATAGATGGAGAGAGAGTAAGAGTCAGTCAACTGGGGGGTCATAGAGAGAGGCTCAGTTAGCTGATACCAATGTACCTTGATTAGAATATTGTCAAATTGCAATTTACAAATGAAAATGAATAGATTTTTCCCTGCCCTGACCTCCATTAAAAACACTTCATTGTTGATGAGCCATGATGCCATCTGCTATCGATTGAAGAGCATCAGTATGGCCAATCCTGCCTCATCACAAGGAGGTCATCCAAAGCAATCTGGGCCTATTGAGAGATTGATCAGGTGAAGGGAGCTGGGAGCTGCCACTTGGGCCTACTCAAGGCCTTAAAGTCTGTAGTGTGTGCTGGTGATGCACCCCAGCCACTGTCCCTCTACGGGGGTTAGGAGAGGGGAGCGTCTCAAATCTAAATGCTAATGTCTTCTTTAAGAGCCTGGATGCCCTTTAACCACTACAGTGAGGAGTGAGGGATGGTTCTCTGTGTCTCGACAGCTCTATCTTGTCTCTACTCCTGACCCACCTCCAGCCTCCTTCCCACACAGGTTACTGGTACAAACCATTTGTAATAGGATTCAAAGCTGCCCACAGACCAGACATGAATCACTTCCTGGTTGTTATTGTATAAACCAGAAATCATCATCTACTGATGATATATTTCCAGGAGAGCTGATGTAACCATCCATAGCTTTTTTCAAGGACTACTGCGATGCTCTCTATAAAATATCCAATACCTATTTGCGTAGAACATGTCATGCTGGTTACAAAATTGCTCGTGTTTTGATGTGAATGCTAGCTTATTCTGTTTGAAAGCTTTTCAGAGAACATGGAATCATTTAGTTTTGATTTCCCTTCACCAAAATAGAGCTTGTAAATCTAATCAAAATCCAACAAAATCGGAATTCTTCCTGAATTATTATACACCAAGGAAATTGACGTAGTGTACGCCCCTCTGAACGAGACAACCATTAGGAACTCCTCTGGGCAATAGAGATAATAAGCCTTACATTACAGTATGCAGCCGCTTGCAGCTCTAGACTGTCCACCATTTTCAACCTTCAGCTGCACAATTCATTCACTTGCTCTCTCGCTTTCACTCCAACTCTCTCTCTCTCGGTCCATTCTTCCTCATACATTTGCAGTGGGGAGTATATTAAAGGCACATTGTGCTACACTATTATGCGTCTTCAGCGCTAGAACACACATTATTGTGGGCTTCTCCATGGTAACAGAGATCAGAAGGCAAAGGTCAGGCTGGGAGAGAGCTGGTTGAGGTGTAGTTGTGCAGAGCTCGGCTGGCTAGCGGGCGGGGGTGGGTGGGTGGGCTGGGGGCGGTGGAAGCTAGGCTCCATGTGGGCCGGGCCGCCTTCCCTTCCCTCAGCGTGCTCATCATCTCCTGTCCTCCCTCTGCTAGCTCTGTGCAAGGTTATCCAGAGTCAATAAGCCTTCTGCAAAGGTTAAGGAGACCTATGAGGAAGATATTATGCAAACAGTCAACTCTGTGGAGCCGGCAGAACCACACATAACAGACATAACAGGCTTTTGTTCATCTTCCATTCCAAAAGTGAATTATAGAGAAAAGTTTGGTTTCCCTCACTCTCCCAGGGTCAAATGACTTATGGTTTTATATGGTAGGATCTTTCTCTTAAAACATCTGACCTTCAGCACTGCTCAATTAACCATAGTGAAATGAACCTGTTGTCAGTATTATGATATTAAACATTTGCGCGTCCTGGTTTTGAACAAAAACATGTTGGCCACAATCTGATGCAATATCCTAAACAGGCTGAATGAGAATCATCAGACAATTACAACCAACCTATTCTACTTCACAACAAAACAATATACCAATGGTAATAATGTATCAATATAACAATGGTAATAATGTATCAACAGAACAATGGTAATAATGTATCAACAGAACAATGGTAATAATGACACTAATTCAGTATTACCATAGTAAGAAAATGCTAGAAAACAAGGGGTACTCAAATGATTTATACAAAAATATAGAGGTGTAAATGTGCTGTAGGTAATTTATACTTATGAGCAAACCTGCTTATCCACTGCTTTGATAATAATTATGATTATAAATTCTTTATTTAGGTATGTCAGTCTCAAGGCTGCTCCATATGTACACAGATGTGTTCTAGGACATGAGAGGAATGAAAATGTCACGACTTCCGCTGAAGTCAGTCCTTGTTCGGGCGGTGTTCGTCGGTCGACGTCACCGGCCTTCTAGCCATCGCCGATCCACTTTTCATTTTCCATTTGTTTTGTCTTTGTCTTACACACCTGGTTTCAATCCCCCAATTACTTGTTCATTATTTAACCCTCTGTTCCCCCATGTTTGTTTGTGAGTAATTGTTTGTATGTAAGACGGTCTGTTATGTGGGCTCGCTTTATTGTATTATATTTGTCTATTTTGAGTAAATTACCTTTATTTACTCATATCTGCTGTCCTGCGCCTGACTCCTCTACACAAGCTACACACAGACCACATTACAGAATTACTCACCCAGAATGGAGTCAGCAGGAGCAGACGCCCTCCCTGTGGCGATAGAGGAGTGCGTCCAGCAGCACTCGACCATATCGCAACATCTGGGCACCGCCATGGATCGCGTGCTGCAGACGATGGATCGTTGGGAGGGAGGAGGAGGTCATCCAGCACCTCCACCAGCCCCACTACAGCAGGCCCCACTGTCCACCCATCCTTCACCCGGTCCCAGCGGTATTCGGCTCGCTCTCCCTAGGGAGTATGATGAGACGGCTGCCGGATGCCAGGGTTCCTCCTCCAGCTTGAGCTCTACCTGGCGATGGTCCACCAGGCTCCTTCGGGACATGAGAGCGTGTCCACCCTCGTCTCCTGCCTCTCAGGCAAAGCCCTGGAGTGGGCCAACGCCGTATTGAGTGGACCATTACGCAGAGTTTACCTGCCGATTTCGGGCAGTTTTCGACCACCTGCATGAGCGTCGAGCGGCGGGTGAACGTCTGTTCCACCTGAGGCAGGGGACGAGGAGCGCGCAGGATGGAACGACAGGGCCCTGATCGATCACTACCGGTGCAGTCTGCGCGAGGACGTCCGTCGGGAGTTGGCCTGCCGAGACACCACCATCACGTTGGACCAGCTGGTGGACCTGTCCATCCGGCTGGACAACTTGCTGGCTACCCGCAGACGTCCGGATCGGGGCCTGTCAGTTCCATCCCCCAGCACCTCTGCTCCGACATCCATGGAGCTAGGAGGTGCTGCACTTGGTGCTGCATTCCCTGCACCATCTGTGGCCGCAGAGCGCACACTGCTGGTCGGTGCCGACTCACCCCAAGTGAGTCGGCACCAGGCTCACCCAGAGCCCCCTGTTGCTCACATGTATGTGCTAATTACATTTCCTGAGTTTTCCCCGCATTCCCAGCTTAAGGCGCTCGTAGATTCAGGTGCAGCTGGGAATTTTATTGACCGTTCATTTGCTCATAGTTTATGGATCCCCCTTGTTCCTGTAGATATGCCCTGCCCTGTGCACGCCCTAGATAGTCGACCATTAGGGTCAGGGCTGATTAGGGAGGCCACCGCTCCACTAAGCATGGTTACGCAGGAGGGTCACAAGGAGAGAATCAGTCTCTTCCTTATTGATTCTCCTGCGTTTCCTGTGGTGCTGGGCCTACCCTGGTTGGCCTGTCATGACCCCACTATTTCGTGGCAACAGAGGGCTCTCAAGGGGTGGTCACGAGAGTGCTCAGGGAGGTGTGTGGGAGTGTCCATCGGTGCGACTACGGTGGAAAGTCCAGACCAGGTCTCCACCGTGCGCATCCCCTCAGAATATGCCGATTTGGCTCACGCCTTCTGTAAGAAGAAGGCGACTCAATTACCACCCCATCGACGGGGGGTACGAAAAAAAAACTTGAGTAGGCAGTTGAAGTGGAGGGCCGAATGTATCCCTGCCCCAGGCAGATTCGGAGACATATGTTTCCATAGCCGCCATCTCCTGGTAGACGCAGCACTTCCCTGGAGTCACGTGTATCCTCTGTCAAAGGAGGAGATGGCGGCTATGGAAACATATGTCTCCGAATCCCTGGGGCAGGGATACATTCGGCTTCACCTGCCTACTCAAGTTTATTTTTTGTGAAGAAGAAGAAGGATGGAGGTCTGCGCCCGTGTATTGACTATCGGGGTATCAATCAGATCACAGTGAGGTACAGCTACCCACTGCCTCTCATTGTCAGTGCAATCGAGTCAATGCACAGGGCGCGCTTCTTCACAAAATTGGATCTCAGGAGCGGTCCATGGATCACACTCCCATACTTCTGGCCTCTTGCCTGGTGGCACCGGTGGTGTGGGAGCTGGACACGGACATCGAGCGGGCGTTACGCACAGAGCCCACTCCCCCTCAGTGTGCAGCTGGGTGCCTGTACGTTCTGTCTGCTGTCCGCGACCGTTTGATCTATTGGGCCCACACATCACCCTCCTCTGGTCATCCTGGCATCGGTCGGACGGTGCGTTGCCTTAGTGGGAAGTACTGGTGGTCCACCTTGGCCAAGGACGTGAGGGTTTATGTTTCCTCCTGCTCGGTGTGTGCCCAGTGCAAGGCTCCCAGGCACCTGCCCAGAGGGAAGTTACAGCCCCTACCCATTCCACAACGGCCGTGGTCGCACCTGTCGGTGGACTTCCTGACGGATCTTCCTCCCTCACAGGGCAACACCACGATCCTGGTCGTTATGGATCGGTTTTCTAAGTCCTGCCGTCTCCTCCCTTTGCCCGGTCTCCCTATGGCCCTACAGACTGCAGGGGCCCTGTTCACTCACGTCTTCCGGCACTACGGGGTGCCTGAGGACATAGTCTCTGATCGGGGTCCCCAGTTCACGTCCAGGGTCTGGAGAGAATTCATGGAACGTCTGGGGGTCTCGGTCAGCCTCACCTCAGGTTTTCACCCCGAGAGCAACGGGCTGGTGGAGAGAGTAAACCAGGATGTGAGTAGGTTTCTGCGGTCATATTGCCAGGACCGGCCGGGGGAGTGGGCGGCGTTCATCCCCTGTGCAGAGATGGCCCAAACCTCACTCCGCCACTCCTCCACTAACCTCTCTCCCTTCCAGTGCGTACTGGGGTATCAGCCGGTTCTGGCACCTTGGCATCAGAGCCAGATCGAAGCTCCTGTGATGGACGAATGGTTTAAGCGCTAGGAGGAGACCTGGGACGCCGCCCATGTGCACCTGCAACAGGCCGTGAGGCGGCAGAAGGCGAGCGCCGACCGCCAACACAGTGAGGCCCCGGTGTTCGCATTGGGGGACCGGGTCTGGCTCTTGACCCGAAACCTGCCCCTCCGCCTGCCCTGTCGGAAGCTGGGCCCGTGGTTTGTTGGGTCATTCAAAGTCCTGAGGAGACCGAACGAGGTATGCTACAGGTTACAGCTTCCCCCAGATTACCGTATTAATCCCTCGTTCCATGTGTCTCTCCTCAGGCTGGTGGTGGCTGGTCCACTCCAGGAGTCTGAGGTGCGGGAGATTCCTCCGCCCCCTCTGGACATCGAGGGGGCCCCGGCATATGCTGTTCGAGCCATTCTGGACTCAAGGCGTCGGGCGAGGGGCCTTCAGTACCTCATGGAGTGGGAGGGGTACAGTCCGGAGGAGAGATGCTGGGTGCCGGTGGAGGACGTCTTGGGCCCTTCGTTGCTGCGGGATTTCCACCGTCTCCACCCGGATCTCCCTGCGCCTCGTCCTCCAGGGTCGGCGCGCTGCTCGAGCCGCGCGTCAAGGGGGGGGGGTACTGTCACGACTTCCGCTGAAGTCGGTCCCTCTCGTTGTTCGGGCGGCGTTCGGCGATCGACGTCACCGGCCTTCTAGCCATCGCCGATCCACTTTTAATTTTCCATTTGTTTTGTCTTTGTCTTACACACCTGGTTTCAATCCCCCAATTACTTATTCATTATTTAACCCTCTGTTCCCCCATGTTTGTTTGTGAGTAATTGTTTGTATGTAAGACAGTCCATTATGTGGGCTCACTTTATTGTATTATATTTGTCTATTTTGAGTAAATTACGTTTATTTACTCATATCTGCTGTCCTGCGCCTGACTCCTCTACACAAGCTACACACAGACCACATTACAGAAAAGCGTTGCAACATACAATCACTACTCCTAGCTATGAACAGTGAACAGTCCAATAGATGGACAAGCAAAACTAAGACCAAGAGAGAATGAATTAAAGAAACTGTAGAGGTTAAGTGAAAGATGATCTGAGAAGAGGAGTGTTTAGTGAAGCCTGAAAGACAGTGAGTGAGTCTGAGTTAGGGACAGAGCAAAGAAGAGTGTTCCACAGCCTCAGGGCCACCAGCAACAAGGCTCCATCTCCTTCATTGTAGACAGAGGTTTGACTTGGGAGGGGAAAAGCCGTCAGTAAAACCACAGCAGATGAACAGTAGTTGGCAGCAGGATATTACCCAGAGAAGCTCCATGTTTGGTTGACCCTTGGCCTCCAAATCCCACAATAATGAAATTATGTCAAATTATTTCTTCCAATTAAATTGAAATTCTAACACATTAACCTCTAAAGCGAGGATCTCAAGGTGCTATACAGTGAGGCCGGGGTAAAACACACCAGGATCCTCCTCACACATATGCCACACACATCCTCCGTGTGGAGCGCTGCGCAGCAGGTTGCCAAAACAGAAGTGCTCGTCACTCTCCACTCACTCTTTTTCATAATACCCAATACAACAAAACAGCACACAGTATCCCAGGCAGCGAGCGCAACCAATCTGTGGTGAGGATCAAAAGGCAGACCTTCAAGGAGAATGAAATGCCCCAATTGATTGGCTGCGCTGCTTTGGTCCACCCGCGCAGTGATTCTCCAATCGATACCTGGGAGATAAGCAGCCATCAGCGGCCGACATTGGTGATGTACAACCAGCACGTCTGCATGACGGCAGGTCAGACAACCTCTCTGCCTTGTTCACACAACATTCACAGCGATTCAGCCTGAGGAAGGACAATGAGGGCAAAGCCGTGTGTCCTTAGCAGAAACACACCAGCAGTAACGGAAGGTTAGCTATGTGTTGTGTGTTTATTCCTCCGCATTACGTCGGCATGGAGGAACCAGTGGACATCTAAGGTTTGTAGCCCAGAGGGACACAGTGGTTCAATCACAGAACACACCAGACAGAGTGGATCGGGGATCTAACCTAGGTACTAGGAGACATAGCTGGTTCTTGTCCTTCTATTCATCTCAGTCATCTCCCACACATAAACCTCCTCTTTTGATGGTGCGATAGTGTAGCTGCTTACGGGCTAATCAGCTGGTTTTATCTAGTCAGGGCGACTGTCTCACCAGCTTCTAGAGGACAAAGACACACGAGCTAATTACTCACCGTAGGCCAGGGGTTAAAG
Organism: Salmo salar; assembly: GCF_965601325.2. Lineage (NCBI taxonomy): Eukaryota > Metazoa > Chordata > Actinopteri > Salmoniformes > Salmonidae > Salmo > Salmo salar. The sequence continues at coordinate 34,056,018 of NC_138296.1, read as the reverse complement.
GGTTAAAGCTTTAGAAGGTGAGAGCGACACTGCAACAAGGATAAATTACCCAAAAAGTAACCGCTGTTATCGCTCTGTCTGTTTTCAAAAGACAATAATGAAATAAATAAAGGAAAAAATGTCTGGGAGAAAATGAAATGATAGCGTGGCGGTGTTTTGTGAAATTGTGCTGTCAAACGTTTTTCCTTTCTAATTTCCTGTAGCGAAAAATGATGGAGCATGTGCGCTGACAGCTGAATGAGAGAAAAAAAGACTGCCTATTTTTTCACCTCACAAACATTTTTAAGCGACATTTCTAAATATAATAATATAACAATTACTCCATGTGAAATGACAATTGACAGATACAGTGACCTTGTGTCAGTAAAATGTTTAGCCATGGGCATTTATTGACGTGTCAAGGATGACAAGTGCAGTACAACAAGTGCAGACCGCATTCACATACTGTTAACTAGGCAACAAACCTGGTTAACAGGTTTGCTGCCTATTGTCCCTTTGCTAGGGCCTACAGATATAAGATCTTAATTTGATCACCCTGTTGCAGGAAATGTAAAACTTGTAGTGTCATTGAGGTTTATAAAGGCTTCTGAAGTTTGTAATTTCCACTTTGAAATTTCAGACTTTATTTTTTCCCTTACGTATCAACCCCTACAAAAATGCCCATTAATTATAATCCACATAATAATTCAAATTTCCTGTTGCTGCAGGATTATTTTCCTGCTGTAGCAAACTGTCTCAAATTAAGATCCTACATCTGTACATCTGTTTTATTCTCCCAAATGCTTGTTGAAATATGTAGTGGTATTTCAACAACGATTTTATGAAAAGAGTAATGTGATGTCTTGTCATTTGGATTATACTCTGTCTCTCGAATGATTAAAGACAGGATATTCTCAAGAAAATTGACGAATACACTGCATTCTATCTAGAAATTCAAATCTATATCAGTACATGCTTCCTACACCGATAACCAAATGAGGTCGTTCCAGAGATCTTACCTATCAAACATAATAATATTAATAGTACACTGAATACAAATAAATACTGTATGTTTACATACTGTACATCACAATTACCACTATAGAAATCCATATTCCCTGACATTTCTGAGTTGCAGCTAGTGAATTGTTCTGAAGTCCCTGGGATATTGTGTTTGTTATGTCCCTGTGTAGGGAGGCCTCATAGGGAGAAGTGGAGATGGCTGTGTGGAGCCCTGGTGTGATGGAACAGACCCGGTAGCATCCCGGCAGCTCCCCGGCAGAGTTGTCACTTCCCTCCCCTGTTACAGGTGCTCCACACAGGGGAACTGGCAGCCCTGACGGACGCCTCCTCCCAAGGATTTATGGGAAATGACAGCTCCAGCTAAATAAAGCCAGAGAGTGGCGAGGGAGGGAAGGACACGGAACTTCCAAACGACCAGCACATGGGGCTGACACTATCTGGAATTTATTTCCCAAGCTCTGACTGGCAATTTAGTTCCAAAATGTGCTATTCGTACTGTAGGCCTTAGAAATAGAGCAGAGTGGAGCCCCCAGCCCTGGTCTTCTTCTGCACGCCTCTGTGTTTGTGGGTAATGGTCTACCAGGTCTTTTTTCCTCTGTGTTTGTGGTTAATGGTCTACCAGGTCTTTTTCCTCTGTGTTTGTGGGTAATGGTCTACCAGGTCTTTTTTCCTCTGTGTTTGTGGGTAATGGTCTACCAGGTCTTTTTCCTCTCTGTTTGTGGGTAATGGTCTACCAGGTCTTTTTCCTCTGTGTTAGTGGGTAATGGCCTACCAGGTCTTTCTGCTGGCGAAAATCACATTTGCTACATGGCTGACTCTCAATGAATTATTTCACATTTCACTTACTTACCTTTTTAAAGGTTAATCTATTCTACATCAATAACGTCAAAGGAACATTTCACAGCTACAAATGAACGGTCCCCCTTCTTCTAACTAACTCTAAAGGCGTGGAGCATTGGGGTGTTTAAAAACTCAATTTCAAACTTCATAACTTAACCATTCTGCAGCATATCTGAATGCACACGGATCGCCAGGCGACTGATTTTCTTTGCATTTAAATATGGACTATTTTTAATTGAGCAGAAACTGCTGTGTAAAACAGTGCTGAACTAATACTGGGGCTGAAATATCATTACACTGATGGAAGCCGGCCTCTATGACTTTCATTGGCAGCATGCAGAATAAATGTTCAATCCAGACATGGCTGCAGAGGCAGAGTAATCGACTTTTCGGACAAAATGGTGTGGAAAATGACGTGTTATGCCTAAATCCAACCTGGTGCACAAATGGACACAGTATCAGTCAGATGCACACCAGCATTGGCATTTTCACAAATGTGATTGGGCGGATGATACTGGAGGACTGATGTGCTGGACCAGAGCTTCAGATGAAAATGACCATTTTCAACCAGTTCCAAAAATGTCTGCACATTTTGTTCTGTCTAAATAAAATGATGGTTCGGGTCCAAAATGTTGCTGCATGATATACTCGCATTATCTTCCCACACACACACACATCAATAATCCCACGGGAATTGGAAATTCACCATGATACATGCAAATCAAGTAAGATTTAAGAAGAGGTGAAATTGAAAATCTAGAGATTCAACACACATTTCTGAATACAAGAAATGTGAATATTAATGATGTATGAATACGAAAAATAGAGTGCTCCCCCTATTCTAAATGTAATGTACAAGTATAGCATACTGTACATTTCTGTATTAGTGATGCAGAAGTTTGGCCACAGACATTTAGAATTCTCTCCCAAGGAACAGCAGCTCGCCTCGGTCCTTTTTCCAAACAGATATCCTGGCGTATTGACAGGGTTGTAATGTTGCCGGAGCGCGGGGGAGCGGCGCTGTCTCAGTGTTTTTCAATTTGAGAATACACGGTGCAGGATAAAACTATTTCTGGAAAATGTATTCTGATAAATTCTAAATCAATTATATTTAATGACCACTAAAATGCTATGAAAACCATAGAATGTTAAACAAAAGAAATAGTGTATGTATAGCAGCCCAGATGTAAATGGTAGTTTCTTCCCCGTCTTTTTTCTGGCAGTGGTGAGAATGATGAAGAACTGTAAGCTATGTGTGTGCACTGCGAAAGCCTGTCAGAGGCGTGACCACTTTGGCCAATCAGAACATTGAAAAAGAATCACTAGCAGTTCCTATCATAAACACCATGAGAAGCCGCCTGTTCACAACCACGAGCTTTAAAAAGGCACGTCCACAGCGGACCAGGCTGGCCAGAGCTTCTTCCTCTGGGATTCGGGGAAGAAGACATTTGCATCCTGTGCCAATTCTTCTCCCTCCTGTGCGCCTCCACCATCAATGGCTTTGGGGACATTGTTCACAGTAGGGGAGAACATGTGCCACGCGAGCTGAGACCACTGCTTATGGGACAGATCACAATTTACTGGGGGGAGGGGTGGTCCAAAATTGTCACACTTTGTTTTTGCTGTGGGTATGGTTGTGTGGTTTTTTATTGGGGACAGTGGGTAGTGTGTTTTTCCTCAGTTTACATTCACTCTTTTGCAGGTTTTACTATATAATGTCTTCCATCCTAGCCACATTTCCTCATGTGCTTGCATCCTTATGCACTACGCTTTTCCATGTGCTAACTTTTACTATACCGCAGGTCAGTATAGTCTACCAGTCTAAGTGTCTATCCTGCCCCTATCCACCATTCATAGTAACAATGGTAGGTGGATGCTTTTTCCAGATCTGCAATAGTCTAACTATACTGAACGAAACATGTAAAGTGTTGGTCCCATGTTTCATGAGCTGAAATAAAAGATCCCAGAAATGTTCCGTATGCACAAAAAGCTTATTTCTCTAAAATGTTGAGCACAAATTTGTTTTCATCCCTGTTAGTGAGCATAATGCATCCATTTATGTTTGTAATAAAGCTCTTTTGTGCGAAAAAAAAAAATCTTTCTGATTGGCTGGGCCAAGCTCCCCAATGGGTGGGTGGGCCGAAATCCATAGATTAGGGCCTAATGAATATATTTCAATTGACTGATTTCCTTATATGAACTGTAACTCAGTTAAATCTCTGAAATTGAATGTTGCTTCTATATTTTTTTAGTATAGAATTATATTATCTAGAATTATGTATTCTATAGGCTACATCTGTCGGTAAGGAAATGATGACATCATTTACATTTTGAGCTCCCTCACCTAAAAAAATAGCACTACACCAATGCGTATTGATTGGCTAATGTAGTGACCTATTAAAGCCGGGCAAGCTGCTTCCCCAGTGCGAAGCCAAAGGGGGCAGACCAATAAACTAATATTAATCATCACAATAGGACACAGTTAAACATTGATTACGTAAAGGACCTTTCACTGGGTGTCTCAACTCTGACTCCAGACTAACTCAACTCTGACTCCACTCTCTTCCCTGTCATATTCGTTCAGTGATCCTCCTGCTCCCCAACACTCTCTTCCCTGTCATATTCGTTCAGTGATCCCCCTGCTCCCCAACACTCTCTTCCCTGTCATATTCGTTCAGTGATCCTCCTGCTCCCCAACACTCTCTTCCCTGTCATATTCGTTCAGTGATCCTCCTGCTCCCCAACACTCTCTTCCCTGTCATATTCGTTCAGTGATCCTCCTGCTCCCCAACACTCTCTTCCCTGTCATATTCGTTCAGTGATCCTCCTGCTCCCCAACACTCTCTTCCCTGTCATATTCGTTCAGTGATCCCCCTGCTCCCCAACACTCTCTTCCCTGTCATATTCACTCTCTCTATATCTTCCAGCCGCAGCCTGGAGGAACACCACACAGTCTCACAGTCTCACAATCTCACAGTCTCTCTCTCACACACACACACACACACACACACACACACACACACACACACACACACACACACACACACACACACACACACACACACACACACACACACCTCAGCAGAATAACACATAATTAATGTTGTGCCCTGCCTCAATCGGCTCCGATGCAAAACAGCTTTTTTTGTTACTCGTGTGTGTGTGTGTGTGTGTGTGTGTGTGTGTGTGTGTGTGTGTGTGTGTGTGTGTGTGTGTGTGTGTGTGTGTGTGTGTGTGTGTGTGTGTGTGTGAGAGAGTGTGTGCACATGCGTGCACGTGTGTGTTTGTAGTCTGTCAATGCAGACACACACACACACACACACACACACACACACACACACACACACAAATCCAACATCAAAACGACCTGCTGGTAGAACAGAAAAGCACTTTGGTTCTTTTTGTTTCTGTTGTGGTATCTCCCTCTGTTGTGGTATCTCCCTCTGTTGTGGTATCTCCCTCTGTTGTGGTATCTCCCTCTGTTGTTTCATCTCCCTCTGTTGTTTCTGTTGTGGTATCTCCCTCTGTTGTTTCTGTTGTGTGATCTCCCTCTGTTGTTTCATCTCCCTCTGTTGTTACTGTTGTGGTATCTCCCTCTGTTGTTACTGTTGTGGTATCTCCCTCTGTTGTTTCTGTTGTGGTATCTCCCTCTGTTGTTGGGTCTGTTTTGTGGCGATGAGTGTCTGCCCACTCTCACCTGAGGATCACCCTCTTATTTCTCCTTCACCACTTTATTAACTGGAAATGACTGCTCTATCGCAGAGAAGATTTATTTAGGTTTTTTTCCTAAAGGCAGTTATTAATATCATAAATATTTGATGCTACTTTGTGTGACCCTGGAGAGACTGACAATGAAAGGGGAAGGCGAGGTATGAAGATTAACGCTGGGGGACAGGCTGATTAAATGTATACCGGGTGGCTGGGCCCACAAAACCCCACGCAGGGCCCGTTAAACTTTCTAATGAAATGGACTAAATAAACAATGTAGTCATAGAACATGTTCACGACAGAGCCCGGGAAGACTTTGGGGCATGTTCCTGCCTACATTGAAGTTGTTCTGCGAGATAGAACTAATTCTGTTCCCTCCTGATAAGCGACCTCCAAAATGTTGCAAATGAAGTTGTATGGTAATGCTTTTCATTTCCTCAGTGGCTCCCTGCCCTATAATTAGCATATTTTTCACAGAGGTCTGCAGAGAAACTACCTTTCAAAGCTCTGTTAAGGAAACAACTCAATTCTGTTTTTGTTGTCTTATGGCAGTGGAAAATAACAATTTCCTTCGGTTTCGGTTTACCATATTGCTTTGTTGCAGAGTGTGTAAACCATACATCTTGTCTGGGCGAGACTAATATACCATCTTAACCAAAATGTCAAAAATAACATTCAAATATTTATTATGGAACCTAAAAGTAACACTAGTGAACCAACCTTACTATACAATGATTCTCAGAGAGAGAAAACCGAGTGGTAAATTAACTAAATCAAGCTAGCACATATTTGCAAAACATGTAGGCCTAACAGCAATCCCCAGCAGCTTATACTTATACCGTAAGAAGTTGGCATATGTGGAGATACCGTTGCCTGCTTATTAAAAGTTTTGTAATTGCTGATACCCAATACCCAAAGGTCTGCTTGAGAATTCAGAAAATAAATGGAAAAACAGCCAGAAAGCTCAAGGAGCAGAGCAGAACCCTTGAGTGAGTAATAATTTAATCAGCACATCTGAATGTTTAAACGAGTCAAGAATGCAACATTTATGTACCCTGTGAATATACTTTCCCTTACATCCAGCCATGGTTGAATACTTCTGGCCAATGATTTGAGGCCGACATATCTAGTTTGACTTTGCCGTGGTCTAAAATGCACCCCCAACCAACACTCCTCATGCATAAAGTGTAATTAAGCCTAGAGAGAGTGAAAAGACTACCACAGCCATACCCAATATGATTGGTACCGGTTACCAGTGATCTAATCACTACTATAAACTGGGTGGTTCGAGCCCTGAATGCTGATTGGCTGACAGCCGTGGTATATCAGTCCGTATACCACTGGTATGGCAAAACTGCTCTAATTACATTGGTAACCAGTTAATAATAGCAATAAGACACCTCTGGGGTTTGTGGTATATGGCCAATATACCACGGCTAAGGGCTGTATCCAGGCGATGCGTTGTGCCTAAGAACAGCCCTTAGCCGTGGTATATTGGCCATATACCACACCCCCTCGTGCATTACTGCTTAAATGGAAGATGCTGCTAGAACACATAAATAATACACAGAGAATGGCATTCACTTAACAATTGGCTTTTTCCTTTAACCGGCAATCCAAAGCGCTTTAATAACAGCTCAAGTTATGAAAATGATGTCCCAAGGCTGAAGAAGGAATACATAATAGCTTTCTTTTTGATAGTCTGTCTGCTTATAAGAATGTAGATGTATGCAACTAAATGTTTTCCAGCACATAAGGCAATTTGCTTTCCATAAACATCTTCCTCTAAGAAAATAATGAGGGAGAAAAGAAATGGGGAAAATGCCTTAGTGCTACCAGGAACATTACCAACTTCTCAGTAATATAAATTATGAATTGTGCATGAAAGCTGCAGGCAAATTCCAAAATGAAAGTTATATTAATTGAGAAAGCTTAAATGACTCTCTTGTCGGGAGGTTTTTTTGGGCAGTCTCTTGGTGTTCTGAATATCATACTGTACCTCTGAGGATGTCTCAGGTAACTTTCTTTGGGTTTTCAGAGGCAGAGCTCTGGTGGCTGTGTTATGTAGGCCACTCAGACGTTAGGGCCTTTGATAGGTATTGATCCTACGCCCTCCTTGTCACATAAGTGGGAGGTAAAGTGGGGCCTTGCAAGAACAAAGCACACACTGAGGAAGAGATGTTGTTGTTGTTTTTTCTAAAAGAGGATACTTCTGTGAAGTTTACCAAAAACACTGGGTTCAGGCCTTTTTTCAGGACATGCTGAAAAGGGAAGTGAGTCTCTCTCTCTCTCTCTCTCTCTCTCTCTCTCTCTCTCTCTCTCTCTCTCTCTCTCTCTCTCTGTCTGTCCTTGGAGTCATCGATCTCTGATCTCTCAGTTCTTTCCCTGTATGCATTCTTTCTGGGAGTGTTCATCACATGCCAAACATGTGTATGAGATTTAAGTGCTCTCTCACAGTCTAACGATTCTGGGATTAGTTGACACTTTCTATGCCATGTGAAATGTAAACCATTTTGAGTCTATGGTTAAATGTAGATTTCCTCAACAACAAAAAATAAAGACCTAACCTGGTCGTGTGTGTCAATACAACACACCTATTCTACATCAGTTAGTTTACATTCTCAAGATATTAGAAGAGGACCATTAAATATAGATTCATTATAATCCTGTAACAGGATACTGTAGTCCAACCTAAACACATTTTGGACAGAGAATACATGCATGGGCCTATGGTACACAAACTTTAAACTGTCAATGGGAATTCCAGTTCTTGTCCCTTTTGTTAAAGCTGGAGTAGAAAAGCCCGGGCATAACACCATAACACATGTGATGTAAACTGTAAGCTGTTCCCCATCCCAAGCATGCTGCTGTGAGTCAGACTGTGGCATTAGGGCCAATTGGATGTGTTTAAAGGAGAGTAGGGCTGTAGACACCACGCCTGTCTCTCCCCTGCCTGCATTACCACTGGAGCTGATGACAAGTGCAGAGCAGCCTTGTTGTGTCTTTAATACAGCAGGAGTATTCTCCAGGGGAAATGCAATCTGTGTCCTCCGAACGGCATTACCCCGCGTCAGCCGCTATCACATTATACTCACCCTGCTCCAAATGGGAGAAGGAAATAGGAAATCGCCTCAGCCAGAAATGAACCAGAAGCATAATCAAAAAAAATGTGTGTCACATCAGTACCGATCTGCACCCAGCCCAGACATCCCCTAGCTGAGCACTAAACAATAAGCAGTGGAATTGCTTGGGATTCTTCAGCGGTTGAAAGAATGTACGCCCCTTTTTTCACCCCTAGGCATCTATTGGCTTATACCAGCTTAGACGTTTAAGATATGAGATAAAAGGGGTCTGCTACTCTGATATGTTTTTCACCATGCCTTTATTGCCAATAGAAGGAGACAGCAAGAGCAGAGAAATCCCCAAAGCATTAGAGAGACATTGAACACAGTGTCTGACCTCAGTTTCTAACATTATTAAAGATCTGTCAAAATACTCTCAGCACTATTGCTGGAATCATCCAAGCTAAAAGAATCCTGTTCCATATGTATCATCACATGTATGACAGTGAGTCAGAGGATAGTGTAAATAGTATAAAGAGTGCAAGTATCAATATTGTATACAGTGATACAGTAAAAGTATGCTATACAAATACATCTAAGGCACATACTAACACTCAATTCCACATACACACACTCCTACACTTCCCTTACTAAAATAGTCTGCCTGAGACAAAGGCACAGCACATAAGAAGATCAAGTTAGGTAGCTATGTATGTGTTTGTGTGTGTGTGAGCATGCTCTGCACACGTGTGTGTGTGTGTGTGTGTGTGTGTGTGTGTGTGTGTGTGTGTGTGTGTGTGTGTGTGTGTGTGTGTGTGTCAGCGTTAAGTCCCTGTGACTGAGAGGTGAAAGGACTGTTGTACTCACAGTTGTGCTCGTTTCCCTGCGGTCTGTCGGCTTGTCAGAGTTTCATCCTCTCAGCGGTCTGGCTATCCCTGGGCTGGGCAGGGGGCTTTCTGTCCCTCTGCTCTGGACGAGGTGTGGTAGAGAGACTTAGCTACAGACAGAGAGAGAGATAGAGAGCAAAGGAATGATTGCGAGAGAGAGAATCAGAGAGAGAGAGAGAGAGAGAGACAGAGAGTGAGGGGTGTCCTGCGATTGGCCCGTCAGTCCGGGAGAGGGAGCGTTGGTCTCAGTGGTGTCAGAGTCACGAGCGATGAGTCTGTTTGCTCCTATTTAAGAGGCAGTACAGTCAGCCGCTGCATGGATTCCAACAGCACACACTGCTAACGTAGGCACGCTCACTGGCTGCTGCTCACACGCTGCATCCACATCACAGTCAGGGACAGAGAGAGGGAGGGAGGGAGATAAATAAGAAGAGGTGGAGAAAGGAGGGGGGAAGTGATAAAGGGAGGCAGACAGATACAGAGGGCCGATGACAGCTTCAAGCTGAAGCTTCTCCTTGGCTTCTCATCAATGACAGGTACTGAACAAAAACAGAGAGAAAGAGAGAGAAAGAGAGAGAGAGAGAGAGAGAGAGGTAGGTATCCCCCATCCCTCCACACCACCCTCAGCTCCAAAACACACACACATGCATAAACACACACAAAAATGATTGTGCACACACACACAGACAGACCGACAGACAGACAGACAGACAGACAGACAGACAGACAGACAGACAGGACAGACAGACAGACAGACAGACAGACAGACAGACAGACAGACAGACAGACACAGACCCACAGACACACACACACAGAGAGAGAATATTCACACAAGCACACAAATCACTCCTCTCCCAACCCCATCTCAATTACCATAGCCCTGGCTGGCAGATGTATGGGAGTTGTCAGCTCTCAAGCTCGGCTCGGGGAGAGATGTGGTTCTAACTTATCTCATCTTATTTAACTGGGCAGTAATCAGAAAACAGTGGCAAGCTCATTTAGAGTCGGGTTGGCTGTGCAGCGCTGGGGGTGGCGGGGCCACGGACACAGACCGAGGCAAATGGCAATTATCACATCCCAAGTCATAGAACAGCGCCCCACAGGTTCCATTAAGGCCATTAGCACTGGGGGCCAACACTGAAACTGATCCCAGGCCTGTAGGATAGATAGGGCAGCAGCGTCTGTGAGAGGAGGCAGTGTGCACTGTAGCACAGGCCTGGCCAAGGGGTACTCCGTTAAGATTGATCATCAACATTTTAAATGGAGAATTGAGGGCAGTCATGTGAGTGGAAGGATTCAGGGTTTGTGTTTGGTTGTAAAACTGATTTAATGACGTCCTGACAATGACATCACATGTTATCATGCTGTAGATTCATTATTCCTCCAGATTGTGCTCAATGGAATCATCTGTTTCAACAGAATCATCTATGTTTCAACAGAATCATCTATGTCTCAACGGAATCATCTACGTCTCAACGGAATCATCTACGTCTCAACGGAATCATCCACGTCTCTCAACAGAATCATCTACGTCTCAACGGAATCCTCTACGTCTCAACGGAATCATCTATGTCTCAAAGGAATCATCTATGTCTCAAAGGAATCATCTATGTCTCAACGGAATCATCTACGTCTCAACGGAATCATCCACGTCTCTCAACAGAATCATCTATGTCTCAACGGAATCATCTACGTCTCAACGGAATCATCTATGTCTCAAAGGAATCATCTATGTCTCAAAGGAATCATCTATGTCTCAACGGAATCATCTACGTCTCAAAGGAATCATCTATGTCTCAAAGGAATCATCTATGTCTCATATGAGCAGGACAAGAAGCATTAGGAAGAATATTGGTTTTGACATTTTCCGCCGTAATGCTTAGTTTGACGATGAATGTCACGCTCAGTCTTTTTTTCCTCATTAACTATGGGGCCCGGCACACCAGCACACCAGTTCCAATCTGCTCCCTCCGTCGTCCCACAAAGTCCCTGGAATCCTATTCTCTGTCCTCTTCACTTCACCAAATTCAATTAAAAAGAGAAATTGGCAATTAGATCACTGTTATGATCCTGTAACAATGATCTAATCTGTAATTCATTGGCTTGGCGCTCCCCGGGGGGTCCTGCTTGATGGAGAGGCTCTGAGACTCCTTGGCATTCACCTCAGGCGGTGTGGGGCGGGATGGGCTCTCCTCTCGGCCCCCCGTCACCATTATCCAACCTGCCTGTCTGGTCTCTACTGTCTCACCACCACCACCACCGAGGCCTCTGCTGGCCCGCGGCAACAACTCACTGCACCCACACGTACTGTATACACACACGCATAAATAAATGTGTACACACACATACGCATACACACAGTGATTTGCTTTGTTTTATATGCATAAGCTTCATTCAGCAGGCTGCTGGTGTTTAAAGAGGACAGAGAGCACACACAAGCACATGCCCCTACATGTCGCCTCTCGCGGGAGAACCCTCGGCAATGTTTCCCTCCTTCATTTAATTAACTATATTCCAATCTGGGGGGAGGGGGTGGGCAGGGGTGCAGCTCCAGGCTAAGAATCACATTGAGATAAGGGGTGAGGGTGGTGAGGGGGGAGTTTACCCTGAACACACCCAAACCCGGTGTGTCTTGTCACCAGCCCTGTGACTGGAGCCCTTTGGGCAGCTGACCCTACAGCACCACCAAATGGTTAGCATCATCCTCCTGGAGCCAGGTCGTGGCCACGTGTTTATCTGTCGCTACAAAGCCTTGTTACCTGGCAACATTTAATACTTTATAGAGGTTTTATCTCATCATAGCCTCTAGGGTATATTTAGTCCTGGGATAAATGCAACAAACACACGCAGACAGACACAGTATTGCAGACCGACACACAAACACAGACACACGGATACACACACGGACACACACACCCACAGTGATTGCTCTGCTTGGCTCGTTTAGCACTTCTAAGGCAGAGATCCCCAGAGGCCAGCTATCACATCCAGTTACCGTGGCACCAGACATGCCCAGACCCACCTGGCTGCTCTCACCTCAATCTGAGGAAGACAGGAGGCACTGTAATCATGTCACACAGGACACACACACTGAATCACAGACGCACAGAGACACACACTGAATAACTGATTAACATACTGTACGCACAGACACACACTGAATCACTGAATCACAGGCGCACAGAGACACACATTGAATCACTGAATCACAGACGCACAGAGACACAGACTGAATCACTGAATTACCCCGCGTAGAGAGTTTGACTGTGTGATATTAGGTTGCTTCTTGTGTAAATATTTTACGTCTGGATTTTAATGATTTGTATGAACCACAGACACAGAAAGGCACAGACGCAGAATCACAGACAAGATTGGAGTAAAATACATCGACATAAACAACATAAGCCAACACACATACTAGAGGGACACACAGACACTCTACCATCAGCCCAGGTGTACGGTGATGAACAGTGACATTGCTCTACAGTCACTATCTTTCCAAATCTAACCCAAATTTCCAACGAACCATCCGGTAGAATATGAATCATCAGCCAGTTGTCCTGGGAGACCAGATTGACAGTTATTATTTTCAGTCGCTGCCTCTTTTAATAATTTGATTTGTAAATAACTGAAAATGAGTCAAATGATTAAAGCATACAACACTGACAGTAACTGACAGTGGGAATGACAGGTAAAATAAATGACAAACAGCTATATTAACAGGAACGAAAAGAAGGGCCCTAATGAGAAAGCTCTGCCTTCATTGGTGACTCACATTGATGGCTGGAGGTAATACAGACGTAATGGCTGCTAAAGTATGAGACAGAGAAAAGAGAGGGAGTGAGTGAGAGAAGGGAAAAAGAGAGGTAGTGAGAGAGAGAGAGAGAGAGAGAGAGAGAGAGAGAGAGAGAGAGAGAGAGAGATAAGCAACAAGGTAGAGGAGGTGGAGGAGAGGAGGACTGGCCGGTGATTAGTCCGCTCCAGCGTTGGTTGAGGCAGGTTGACATGGGATGCAATTATGGAGGGGAAATTTGCGGGGCCCTCAGGCATGTGGCAGCCATGCTGTCAACTCTGGCTGACGTGTGGGCTCTTGGCACCGGCAAAGATGTCACAGGTGCTTACTGTACACTTCACTACAGCAGCATTCCTATAAAAATGGGCCTAAGTTTAACCAGGAGAGGTTGGAGAGGAGAGTGTGATGGTTACAGGCCATGGTGTGTGAGTGTGTATGTCTGTGTAGGTTTGAAAAGGTGTGTGTGTGTGTGTGTGTGCGCGCTTCGGTCTGTCCCTGTGCAAGCACTTGAGCGTGCATGTGTGTGTTCGTGTGCATGCGTGTGTGTGCAAAAGGTGCTATGATGGATAGCACCACAGTAGAACAGCTGTTTTAACACCAGTAGGCTGTTAACACTAATCTACCCCCTACTCCTACCTGATGCCTCAGTCTCACTCCCTCTCAGTCCCTCTCTCTCTCCCGCTCTCTGCTAAAGCCACCAATCTCCATTGTGACTGGACCAGTTTCTCACACTGTTCTCCCCATCTTCTCTTTGTCTCCCATGTCAGCTCTTGTGTATAAGTCCCCCTGCGGTATAAGTAAGCACATTAAGGCCCAAGGAAAATTACCTCGGCAGGACACAGCACACTTTTCTCTTATTTTCTTCTCTGCGTGGCGCTTATCAAACCTGGGCTTCCTCACAGAGCCAGCAGCACACAACTCCAGCTTAAAGGCCCAGTGCAGTCAAAAATGTGATTTTCCTGTACTTTATATGCATTGAGTATACCAAACATTAGGAACACCATCCTAATATTGAGTTGCACCACCTCCCCCCTTTCCTTCAGAACAGCCTCAATTCATCGTGGCATGGACTCTACAAGATGACGAAAGGGTTCCACAGGGATGCTGGCCCATGTTGACGCCATGGCAGGATGTCCTTTGGGTGGTGGACCATTCTTGATACACACGGGAAACTGTTGAGCGTGAAAAGCCCAGCAGCCATGCAGTTCTTAACACAAACCGGTGCACCAGGTACCTACTACCATACCCTGTTAAAAGGCACTTAAAACTTTTGTCTTGTCCATTCACCCTCTGAATGGCACACATACACAATCCATGTCTCAATTGTCTCAACGGTAAAACATTATTCTTTAACCTGTCTCCTCCCCTTCATCTAAACTGACTGAAGTGGATTTAACAAATGACATCAATAAGGGATCATAGCTTTCACCTGGATTCACCTAGTCAGTCTATGTCATGGATAGATCAGGTGTCCTTAATGTTTTGTACACTCAGCGTGTATTTCCATACTATGAGGTTGTAATAATACTGTGAAAATTATGATAATGCCCTTTAGTGTAAGTGCTGTTTGAAAAGACCGCTTGAAATTACAGCCTGTTTTGGTGGGATGGAGTTTTGGACTGCCTGGTGACATCACCAGCCAGTACATTAGTTACAGTTTTTCTCAAGAGCTTTGGCTCAATTCTCTTTTTCAAAATCTCTGAACAATTTGTTTCTTGTTCACACCAGATTTCAATTTCTTATTTAAGCAAATTGCACGTGTTTTGGCACGTGTGGAAAAGAGTAAGTACAAATGCACATGGCTTGCTGATCAAAACTGGTGAATTGATTCTCAGTGAAATGGTCATACTCGTCACAACTTCTAAACATTCCCTCATCGTGTGAGCCATCACATGCAAAATTATCAATTCAATGATCAAAATCAGTCAGACATACATGTATATTCCATAAATATCTATGACATGGAATGTTTGTGATGTCTGCTAAATTGGCAAATGACCTGCCAAGAGACACAGTAATGAAATTGGAATCACAATCTTACCAATCAAGTTTGGAAGCATATACACTACCGTTGAAAAGTTTGGGGTCACTTAGAAATGACCTTGTTTTTGAAAGAAAAGCACATTTTTGGTCCACTAAAACAACATCAAATTGATCAGAAATACATTGTAGACATTGTTAATGTTGTAAATTACTATTGTAACGGCAGATTTTTCATGGAATATCTACATAGGTGTACAGAAGCCCATTATCAGCAACCATCACTCCTATGTTCCAATGGCATGTGGTGTTAGCTAATCCAAGTTTATCATTTTAAAAGGCTAATTGATCGTTAGAAAACCCTTTTGCAATTATGTTAGCACAGCTGAAAACTGTCGTTCTGATTAAAGAAGCAATAAAACTGGCCTTCTTTAGACTAGTTGAGTATCTGGAGCATCAGCATTTGTGGGTTCGATTACAGGCTCAAAATGGCCAGAAACAGTTTATTTCTGAAACTCGTCAGTCTATTCTTGTTCTGAGAAATGAATGCTATTCCATGCAAGAAATTGCCAAGAAACTGAAGATCTCGTACAACGCTGTGTACTTCTCCCTTTACTAGTCTAAAGAAGGCCAGTTTTATTGCTTCTTTAATCAGGACAACAGTTTCATGACACAAGGTGAGACCCAGATGCAATCACAGGAGGCAGATGGTTGGAGTCTTACAATATTTATTAATCCCATAGGGTAAGGCAAGAGAATGGTTGTGGACAGGCAAAAGGGTCAAAACCAGTTCAGAGTCCAAGGGCAGGCAGCAGGATGATCAGGCAGGCAGGAAAGTAGTTCAGAGTCAGGCAGGGGTCAAAACCAGGAAGACTATCAAAAAGAGAATAGCAAAAGGAGTATGGGGAAAAACACGCTGGTTGACTTGACTAACATACAAGACAAACTGAGTGACAGAGAGACCGGAAACACAGGGATAAATACACTGGGGAAAACAAGCGACACCTGGAGGGGGTGGAGACAATAATGAGGACAGGTGAAAGTGATCAGGGTGTGACAGGGTCTCTGTACGCCTATGCAGATATTCCATTAAAAATCAGCCGTTTCCAGCTACAATAGTCATTTACAACATTAACAATGTCTACAGTAAACTCAAAGTCAGTAAACTCCTGCTTAATCTGGAAAAATCACCTTTTTATTTAATTGTTTGGTTGATTTGGACAGGTTGACAGATTTTTGCTTTCACCTGGTCTGGTAAAGATATGAGTATTCTGCTGCAAACATTTACTTCCCCATTTTGTTACAAAGTCAGCTTCAAATTTAAAATAGAAAATTCAAATTTTTATCTACACAATACTCTAGTCAAACTGGGTGAAAAATGGTCATATTTGTGAACTAAAACGCCATCTTGATTAGGTAGTATTGACTCAGGGCATTGAATAACAAGTTGCTCTCCTTTGACAGTGATTACACTCTTTCTGGGTAAGTCCCACACCTGGATTGTACAATATTTGCATGTTCTTTTAAATTCTTCAACCTCTGTCAAGTTGTTGATCATTGCTAGACAGCCATTTTCAAGTCTTGCCACAGAGTTTGAATCTGATTTAAGTCAACTTTAACTAGGCCACTCAGAAACATGCAACCCGTCAATCACCACCTTCCATAGACACCTGAAACCCCACCTCTTTAAGGAATACCTAGGATAGGATAAAGTAATCCTTCTAACCCCCCCCCCCCCTAAAAGATTTAGATGCACTATTGTAAAGTGGTTGTTCCACTGGATATCATAAGGTGAATCCACCAATTTGTAAGTCGCTCTGGATAAGAGCGTCTGCTAAATGACTTAAATGTAAATGTACACTGTATTTCTGATCAATTTGATGTCATTTTTAATGGACAAAAAATTTGCTTTTCTAAATGACCCCAAACTTTTGAATGGTAGTGTATATACAACGACCAAAGGGATCATGTTTGTATGTGGCTGCTATGAAAATGAACTGTGTTTGCATGTGATCAGGGGTGTATTCATTCCACCGATTCTGTTGAAAACGTTTCTTAAACGGAAGCAAACGGGAAAAAAACAGGAATAAACATACCTGAATCTGTCCAATAGAAACTCTCATTTGCAACTGTTGGACTAATGATTACGCCTTAGATCAGCTAGATGCAGGCCAGAGTGTGCAAGGCGGTATTGAATGTGTAAATGTCTGTTACCTTTATTACTCACATTTCTTTCAACCTGTGCACCTACGTTGTAAACTTTCATTCATAGGCTAGGTTATAGCAACCCCACTCTTCCACCAAGGCACCTGATGGGCATAGGGAAAATGTGATTATCATGTAGTAGCCTAAACTTATTGATGTTAAATTGAGCTGGGTGAATGGAATATGAATGACAGTCATCCAATATGCTGTAATAGAAATAAGGCCATGCTCATAAAAAAAAATGGTCCTCCCTCATCTTTAACGCAACCGACCGCCACGGCTCTGAACCTGTAGCTTTTACCGAAGGACAGTGGATCGTCTGGATTTCTGTCCGGCCTTTCTTTTTTTTTTAATCATAAACCCATTTTCCCGAAAATGGATTTGTACAAAGACTTCCAGACTACCATCATGGGGCTTGAAAGCCAACTCTAGCAGGCCATCAGGTGTGATTTTCCACTTCAGACATTTATTTTGGGCTGCAGCAGCACAGGAATGGGCCCTCTGAGAGCAGGGTGGTGTTGGTCAGGTCTCTGTGGGCAACAAAATGCTTGGTTGCACTGACTGTGAGCACCCCACTATCATGTGCAGGAGAACAGGGATCAGACAACACAGTGATACCCAGCAAGATGGCCAGATGTCCTCCATTCAATAACAACTTGGCTCAGCAACATTGATCTATGTACATTCACATCCACTCATGCTTGTATAACATGTTTAGAGGAAGGGCAATGAGGAGGCTAACACCTGTAAAGTGGATACATGAGAGGTGGTAGACATGACCTGTTTACAGAGTTATCACAGTCATTGAGGCTTTGTTAGTGTTCTTACTGTTAGCCTCAGTGTTGTGTTGTGTTGTGTAGCCCTGTGTGTCCCGGTGTCCTCTACCTGAACCCCCCCCCCCCCCCCCCCCTCCCCCGGGGTAACTTAGTTGCGGAACATATAAGCCCCCCCCCCCCCCCCCCCTAATTCACAGCCCAACACCTAAGCTGGCAGTGGAGACGATGGGGGCCTGATTATATCAGGAGAACAAGGGCTAATTAAATAGGGGTCTGATCACTGAGGAGTAAATTATTTAACACCAGAGACTCAACTCTCTCTTCATTAGATCCTAAACCACAGAATTCTCCCTCCCTCCCTCCCTCGTCTCCCTGCGTGCCTTGCCTTCGTTCTCTTTGTAATGACAGCTTTACCATGTCGCTCTTTCATCTTTGGGAACCGTGTGCCATTCGGTAGAGGCAGCATGGCAGAGAGAGAGACAGTATGAAAGGTCTAGTTTAGGGCTGTGACCACTGGAACATACCCCATCTACCCTATCATGGTGAGTTGATTAGACACGACATCAAAGGGAGTCAACCTACAGATTAACATTTAAAGATCTCCTGGCAAATCAACACATAATTGACACAATCGGAAACAAATTCATTGTTTGCCACATCCCCCTACCCCCTCACAAGTGCATTAGAATGGATAACCCTTACCACTATCGTGCACTTAGAGAAAAGCTAGTAGATTGTAAAAGTTCTGTTCTGTTGTTGTGTTCCCAAACAGAATGTGGTGGGAGACTTGTAGAGGGAGCTCAGTGTTCAGTCCCTCGGCAGGGGACTGCTATTCCTACTTCTCCTTAGTGTTGTGGTTTTTCTCTGACAGTCGTACTCTCTCAGGGCCAGTTTTAGACTTACTGATCACCCGCTGGACCACTTTCCCCTCTCTCTCCCATCTACACGGCAACAAATGCTAACTCCAAAAGCCAACGTTCCGAGGTAAAGGGAAAATCACTGACCCGAGATGATACCCGGCGGAGCACAGAACTACTGCTCGCAAACATTATTTTCCATTGGCAATCTGTTCGCCGAAAAACAATTAACCTTAACATGGGCACATTCTATTTGCTCTCCGGATATGCATAAACAGAACTACGAACAACACTACCAACATTATTATTACTATATATAAACTCAGAAAAAAAAGAAACGTCCTCTCACTATTAACTGCGTTTATTTTCAGCAAACTTAACATGTGTAAATATTTCTATGAACATAAAATTCAACAACTGAGACATAAACTGAACAAGTTCCACAGACGTGACTAACAGAAATGGAATAATGTGTCCCTAAACAAAGGGGGGGTCAAAATCAAAAGTAACAGCCAGTATCTGGTGTGGCCACCAGCTGCATTAAGTACAGCATTGCATCTCTTCCTCATGGACTGCACCAGATTTGCCAGTTCTTGCTGTGAGATGTTACCCCACTCTTCCACCAAGGCACCTGCAAGTTCCCGTACATTTCTGGGGGGAATGGCCCTAGCCCTCACCCTCCGATCCAACAGGTCCCAGACGATCTCAATGGGATTGAGATCCGAACTCTTCGCTGGCCATGGCAGAAAACGGACATTCCTGTCTTGCAAGAACTCACACACAGAACGAGCAGTATAGCTGGTGGCATTGTCATGCTGGTGGTCATGTCAGGATGAGCCTGCAGGAAGGGTACCACATGAGGGAGGAGGATGTCTTCCTTGTAACGCACAGCATTGAGATTGGCTGCAATGTCAACAAGCTCAGTCCGATGATGCTGTGACACACCGCCCAAGACCATGACGGACCCTCGACCTCCAAATCGATCCCGCTCCAGAGTACAGGCCTCAGTGTAACACTCATTCCTTTGACGATAAACGCGAATCCGACCATCACCCCTGTCTCCCTGTAGCGCTGTCTTAGGTGTCTCACAGTACGGACATTGCAATTTATTGCCCTGGCCACATCTGCAGTCCTCATGCCTCCTTGTAGCATGCCTAAGGCACGTTCACACAGATGAGCAGGGACCCTGGGCATCTTCCTTTTGGTGTTTTTCAGAGTCAGTTGAAAGGCCTCTTTAGTGTCCTAAGTTTTCATAACTGTGACCTTAATTGCCTACCGTCTGTAAGCTGTTAGTGTCTTAATGACCGTTCCACAGGTGCATGTTCATTAATTGTTTATGGTTCATTGAACAAGCATGGGAAACAGTGTTTAAACCCTTTACAATGAAGATCTGTGAAGTTATAATTTTTTTTCTGAATTATCTTTGAAAGACAGGGTCCTGAAAAAAGGACGTTTCTTTTTTTGCTGAGTTTATATACATTAAAAAAAAAATATATATATATATATATATATATTTTTTTTTTTTTTTTTTTTTTTATGTATTAACCCCTCCACCACCCCCCCCACCCCCTTCGGAGGACAAATATCAGTTTTTTTACAACTTTTCTTCTCCATATACATACATTTTACATACACATTTTGTATACACATTTTACATATATGGTACTTTAGAATAAGGCAGTCACATAACAATAATACATTACCAAATATAAGCTCTTTAATCCAAACCCTCAGCCACTCTCAGCCTTCCCACCATAGACCACTCTCGTTTGGTTTCCATGTGCCATATATTTTTCAATTGTGCTGTGATGTTTTACATTATTTTTTAAAACTTTCTAATCGTATAGTATCCATTATTTTCCATTGGCAATCTATTCGTCGAAAAACAATGAACCTTGTCCTGCCACATAACATGGGAACATTCTATTTGCTTTCTGGATATGCATAAAAAAACTACAAAACAACATCACCAACATTATTAGTATATTAGTATATTGAGTACATTTTCAGATGTCTTATCTAAAATGAATCAAGCTATGGCATGGCAAGTCATTACATTTACTATCTATGTTTTGATAGTATTGCCTTGCCTATCCAGACATCGAATAAAAACTAACATTTGATTTGTCAGTATGTTATTATGGTGAATATATTGATCACATACTGTACCAGTCTCTACAAATACACAATAGAGGACACACAAAGTAGAAAATACTGTATATCGTAAATGTTGTTGTCATGGAAACACAAGTCAGCAACACACATTTGGAGCCTTGAAATAACTCATCCAAACCCCATAATTGTATATCTTTTTTTTTACTTAACCTTTATTTAACTAGGCAAGTCAGCCTAAAGAAAATGTATTTGTAAATTCTATACATCCTCAGTGTTTTGTATTGACTCAAAAGACCTACACTCCTTCATCAGTGAAGATAATCATGGTTTTCTAACAGCGAAATGGATTACACAATGCAGAGAACTATGCAAAAAGTTGACAATGAGAAAGGAAAAAATAAGAAAGACTATTTTACAGCTGTTCTATCTTTTTATTGCTTTATTCTCTGTGAGTAAAGCTGTGCTAATATGGACTTGGTTGTCCTTAAAGCACATTTGCAGTCCATTTACCATGAATATACACATGAGCTTAAAATAACAAAATGGATGTTGACCTTTGGTCTTAAGGCAAACCAAATGCTGCCACGCTGTGTCCCACGCCACTAGGTAGGTGTTGGAGCGATGACTCATTCTACTCCTGTGGAGGTGGGCGGAGCGGGGCAGGGCACTGGTCTGTGACAAGGCACTGTCCTGTGACAAGGGCACTGTCTGTGACAAGGCACCACTGTCTGTGACAAGGCACCACTGTCTGTGACAAGGCACCACTGTCCTGTGACAAGGCACCACTGTCTGTGACAAGGCACTGTCGCTGTTGCTGCACCCGCTGACTGCCAGCATAACATTTTACTTCAATTAGATAATTGAATGAGTCAATTCCCGTCACCTCTCCCACTCACAACGTCTACCTGAAATAGACTCCCAAAATGATGTGTTCAGAGCGAGGGAGGGAGAGAGAGGGATGGGGAGATAGGGAGGAGGGAGGGAGAGAGAGGGGGATGGGGGAGAGAGAGCAGCCCATGCAGCCACACTAAAGCAGCCTGGCTCCCTCTCATTCCCCAGGGAAATTGCATCACATATTGATCCGTGTTCCCTCCACCTAATGGACGTAGAGGGTGGAAGTGCCGCTGGCAATTGGGAAATGGCTGTGCGAGTAACAAGGAGTCATTAAGGCATAAAACCCAGGTGAGTCACCCAAGGACCTATCCTCTGGCCTCGCACAGGGCCTCTCGGTGCTGCTGCCTTTCTGGAGTCCACATCTGTATGTACCAAGGAGGGAGAGTACCAAAGCAGCAGGCCCACGGGCTCAGACAAACATTTATCCTCATTACACCCCATACACTGTCCAATAAACAGGGGAGAGAGACAATCATTCTGTATTACATCCATGACTATAGCACTTTACATTTTCTATCAGTTTAACAGACTCCCTTGGCCATCTTACAATCCTCACATTCATTTTTTACAGCCTTACACACATTCTGTCTTGCCATGCCTACAGATGGGGCTTTTACAGTGCAGGGATTTTCACTGGAGCCATAGTGGTTATGTTCCTTCTCAATGATACAACAGCAGGGTCTGACTTCACATTTCCAGCAATATCACACAACTCAGTGCCAGAGCCATCAATGCTTCATTCTGTTTGACAACAAACACACAGAAATAAAACACAGATTGTGTCATTATACTTCTAAAATGTGTAATGTGCAACATGTCCTGGAGTGGGCCAGGTTGTGTAAAATACATCACCACACTGTTACATGGCCGCCAATACTTCACAAGTTCTCTTCAAGAGCACATGAATGAGCAAAGAGGACATTTTTCAACTACAGCAACAATATGAACTGCACTGGCAAGAGAAGAGAGAAGGGATCAGTGATAATCATCAGTGGTAGGGGGAGGAGGAACATACGCCCAGCCGATGGGTTCACTTTCTGGGACTGGCACAGTTTGATGTTACACACACTATTTGAACTGCAAGGGCAGAGCAAAAATTCAATTCAACACGATGGTTCTGTCTGGGTTTAATGCTCTGTTAAATCAGCGAGAACAAATAGGAACCGTTCACACGCCTTTGTTCAAACGTGAAAATGTTCCCTCTAATTCCAATGCATGAGAAATGTCATCTTAAAGTACAAGTAGAGCTCTCTACTACTCAGCCTTCTGTGCCATTTCAATTTGTTTATTAATCCATTTCCTTGGCTGATGTCACCAGTAAAAAAGCAGGAACAATCATAGCCTGTTAAGGTGTTGCTGTATACTTCACCATTACTCTGGAGGTGTGTATAGACTTCCATATGGATAACCCCCTGCCTGCATGTAAATGCTTGATCACCTCCCGCCCCTAAAACGAATTGGCTGTATGCATGTAAATATGGTGCATTACTTAGCCGAGGTGTTTTACCCCTGTGTCTCAGACTGAAGGTGATTTTGATTTGCTGCCATTTGGATATTAAGTGCAGTGGATATTGAGTGCTATTACAGCTGGGGACAGGCAAGGCATCAATCTCTGTCAGAGAAGTGGAAAATCTCTCTCCAGACAGATGCTGTCAGTCAGGAAGAAACTCATGAGCTGCATGAAAAGCAGGAAGTCCCAGCCGGGGATAATGGACCCTGTGCCATACACCTCGGCTTAGTCTTGAGGCACTCTCACACCTCATCCCTTTTACTTCTTGGGTTGGGGATAAATTGGGTTCGGCTCGGAGAAAGTAGTGACGTGAACGCACCAGGGGTGCTCATCAAATCAATCGTCTCCAGCTCCTTTGGGATGGGCGGTGTCATGAGCATGTATGTCACGATAACTCCGTCTCAAGTTCATTGTCTTCGACAAGCATACATAACACATGCACATATTAAAGTGTATAAACTTAGGACGATATATATGTACTTGTGTTACTGTATGTATCTATCCGTGCTTGCCAGAGACACACCACAGTTTCTGTTGATGACACATTTTGGATCATTTCCTGCAATGCCACTTTATCTTCCCAGCTTAGAGCCACACTCTCACAGGATCCCCTAAAAGTTGTCTGATGAACCCCGCTCCTCACTCAAAGGTGTGTTGCAGGAGGGGGGAGACAGAGAGAGAGAAAGAGAGCTCTCATTATTTCTTCCTAATTGCCCACAAGTGACCCTCGTGAGTCCCCCCTCTGCAGCCAGGTACGGTGCCTCATTACGGGCCGGCAGTCTCCTCCTCTGCTCTCCCAGGAGGAAGCCATGAAAAGGCCATGAAAGGCCTCCTCTGACAGGGGCCAGCCAGACTGGACCAATTAACAGGTTTTTTTCTCTGCTCGCCGCTCGCCACTCTCCCAGTCTTCCGGCTGGGCTCCCCACACACACACACACACACACACACCCAGGCAGACAGGCCTGAGCCCCTCTTCCTCCATCATCAGGTCTGGACGCAGTGTTCCCAGGTTGGAAGGTGGAAGAAGGGGATGAGGACAATGCCGGACAAGACGGCTCATTTACATGTTTCTCACGGTTCCATGTCTCGCATTAGGCCTGTGTTTTGTTCTGGAAACGGTGGAGGAATAGAGGTCTGGAGCAGAGGAACAGGGGTATGATTGGAGCTGAAGTTGTGTTATCAAGGCTGTTATTAGTGTGTAGATTTGAGTTAATAATACTGTGACGTTATTGGACCTTTAATACCAGGAAATACGAGTGAGTGTGTGACTGTCATTAATATCCAGAGCTGGGCTCCCAATTACTCTTATGTGACCAAAATACTTGTATCTTAACTAAGTGTGATCTCTGAGACTGGGCCGGAGCATCAAAGTTACATTTATGGTGAATTTTAGCAGCCCTGGTGTCGTCACTTCATGAAGACTAAATGTAATTGTTCTGAGTCCCTCCGTCTCAGAGTGCCAGGTGACTCAGACAGACTGGCAAAATAAATGACCCAGTCAAGGTGAACATCCAAGTTTCAGGCTAGGAGCAGCAGAGACAAACCACAGCAAACTTGCCTTCCACCTTTTTCCTTTCCACCTGGAGGACTCCATTTTCCTTCTCCAAGCCCCGGCGCATTCAAGGCAAACTAGTCTGAACCGGTCGTCTGAAATGATCGATCATTACTTAGCATTCAGGTAACAATCTTTCAATAACCAACATGAAATGCAACACTTTTGTCTTAAGGCCTTGGAGTT
Organism: Salmo salar; assembly: GCF_965601325.2. Taxonomy (NCBI): domain Eukaryota; kingdom Metazoa; phylum Chordata; class Actinopteri; order Salmoniformes; family Salmonidae; genus Salmo; species Salmo salar. The sequence goes on along the minus strand of NC_138296.1, from coordinate 34,030,651 downwards.
GCCTGGCGCTCTGCAAGGTCACATTGGAAACCATTCAGAACGAACCAAACGTAAAGTAAACCAGTTTTGCCTGATACAAGAGGTCAATGATGGATTCTGGCGACAATAAGCCCATTCTGAGATGGAGAGTATGACAGTGACAGTGAGTGTGTTTGGGGAGTGGGTGTACAGACTCACTCAGAGCAGAGGTCCTGATTGGTCTGCTGTCTCCAGGGGTGTGTGCACTGTGCCTGCAGGCGGGGAAGGTCAGGGGAGGGAACAGGAGTAACGAGGTGTGAAGGAAAGGCACTGTCCTCGGCTCCTGGGCCCTGGGAGATGCCACAGCCAAGGTGTTAATGCAGATGCTGCAGGCTCCCGAGCTTCACGAATTACACCTTTCCAGGGATAGCAGCCTGGAGCCTTTCCATCAGTCAATACAACAGTTAACATGCTTCCCACAGGCACAGCCTCGCAGCCATCCTCAGAACCTAGTAGTGTGGCCAAAACAGGTGAGCAGAAACAGGTTCAACAATACAATAGAACAGTAATAATGTGATACCACACAATTTAGACAATAGTCACAATAATAGTGTTTGGCCTAACAAGAACACTGTGCAACTTCCTGTACAACTATCCACATTCAGCAAATAAAAAATGAAACAATGTCAGAATGAACAACTTCCACCAAATAATATGTGTAAAACAATTACTTTGGGTATCAGAACTGACAAAAGACTGCCTCCCATCACCCAACTGTATTCCTCACTGTTTTCAAGTCTGCATGGTTCCATCCTGAGGCCAGGGCAAAATGAACTCAACACCACACAACACCACACGACACAGTGCCCTTAATTATGCATCCAATATCATTCATTATCTTCATTGAATAAGGCACAGTGTGGTCCCCAACACTGACTCCCTTGGGCCCTTGCCCAAGACTCCACCTTGCCCTGTTCCTAGTCAGTGAGCTTGCCTTTGCACCGTTACATTCCCCTGTCTGTCTGTAGGTGACTTTTCTCCCCTCTGGTCACTGCTTCGAGAGCTGCCAGTGATTTATAATGTTGTGACAGTCAAATAAACAGGGCTGCTGCTCACTGGAGTGAAAAGGCGCTGTATTAAAAGGAATCAAAATGGCTCCAAATGGCGGCTTTAATGAAAGAATAATCTTGGTTTAGGATCTGTTCTGGGCTGGCTAATTTAAATGTGTTCAGGGTGACAGCTTAGTGGAAGAGGGACATAATGAAGTCCATTATCATCAATGGTGCAAATTATAAAGAACGATAACTCTCATTATCAGGGTTTTCCTGTGTACGAAGGAAATATGTTAATCCATTATAAAATATGCTGAGAATGACAACACGGAGGAAACATAAGGCGATGTAAGCTGTGACTCGCCTCTGGAACTAATGGGAATGGGTCTTGCTGAAAACCGGACCGGCCCTTTCATACAATGCCTTTTTCTGGCATTACTTGTGCATAAGGTGCTGGTTATTTTCATTGCTCACAAAAAGGACATGTATTCGATTTTTGATGTGGCTGAGACTGTAATGTGTTGACAACTTTGATCTCAGGCTATGTTATATGTGAAGGCATGTAATAGCAGGAATACCTATGCTTTTATTTCCAATGCCTTCCTGTGCCACGGGCACTGGGAAAAAATATTTTCTAGTTGTAATCTGCCATCAGCAGGACCATGCTGAACCTTAAACACTGTCTACCCACAGATTATCTTATAGAAACAGAGGCTTGGTAATGCAATCCCATTAGACAACACTGCAAATAACAATATGTGACTTGAACAAGAATACAACAAAAATGGTCTTCTCCAGATCTCTATCCTCTGCCCAAAAACTCTGCCACCTCTGACTTCAAGGTGTTCCCAGAAATGTGTTGTTAATATCTGAGTGTGAGGGGAGATGAAGAAGGCAGCGGTGAGAGTAAAGTACAGAGGTGTAATGGGAGCAGGAACAGCAGGAGGGCAGGGGTCAGGGGTCAGACCCACTGAGGGAAGTGGGTGGCCGTGCCCAGTGGGGCGCGCGTGTGCAGCCCGCTCCTGGAAGCTATTACCCTGTGTGGTGGCAGGGGGAAGAGGGGGGAGGGGGGACAGCACACTGAGGGTCTGGAGCAGCCAGGGCTCCCTGACAGTGCTCAGCGCTCAGGGCCTTTGATGGACTCAATGATTACCGGCACCTTTGAGTTCATGTCCACTTTGTTCCTCCTAAAACGACTCACCAGGAGACGCCTGGCGAATTTCCCCTTAAATCTTACTGAAAATAGTCTAGCACAGTTTGTCAGTGCAACGAGAACCTTAGACATTTTTACATGTTTTACATTTTAGTCATTTAGCAGACGCTCTTATCCAGAGCAACTTACAGTTGCTTACAGTGCATTCGTCTTCAGATAGCTAGGTGAGACAAACACATATTTCAGTCGTAGTGAGAACATTTTCTCCTCAATAAATAAGTTATCAGCAAAGTCAGTGCTAGTAGGAAAAGACTAGTAGGAAAAGACACATCTTCAGTTGACCTCCCGTAGGGGTGGGACGGCCAAGAGACCTGAGGTGGCAGAACGGAGTGCTCGGGTTGGGGTGTAGGGTTTGAGCATCGCCTGAAGGTAGGGAGGGGCAGTTTTTCTTGCTGCTCCGTAGGTAAGCACCATGGTCTTGTAGTGGATGCGAGCTTTGACTGGAAGCCAATGGAGTGCACGGAGGAGCGGGGTGACATGGGAGAACTTGGGAAAGTTGAACACCAGAAGGGCTGCGGCGTTCTGGATAAGTTGCAGGGGTTTAATGGCACAAGCGGGGAGCCCAGCCAACAGAGAGTTGCAGTAGTCCAGACGGGAGATGACCAGTGAATGGATTAGAACCTGCGCTGCTTCCTGTGTGAGGAAAGGTCATACTCTCGAGGATTATTATACTGTATATTACACTTAAAATACAAGTTCAAAATTATGAATAAAATGCACATATAAAATAAATCAATTATAGATAACGTACAGATTCATATTTCATTTTCACTGTTAACGTTCAGCCCTTCTCGGAAGTACTCTAAATGTCTTACACGTTCCTCATTCAGGTCAATATTTGCAGAGGGAACCCAAGCTACTTTATGTACCTCTGTCAAATTTAACAAACACTGTTTGACTCATATGAAATAATGAGGAGGAGAAAGAGGAGGAGAACCTTCAAGGACAAGTGTGGTTCCATGTAGACTTCTTCAACATCCTTCATTCTGCACTCTGTGGGGCCAATTGGCAACACAGAAATGTAGAAAACAACCATATTACTTACAATACTTTAATTACTGCAAATAATTGATATAAAGATGCTATCATAATATACAGTATTTCAAACTAAGTTTGAATAAGTACCATGCCAAGTAGGCCCATTTGAAATGATACTGTACAGTTGTTTTAGTAACAGCACTAAATGTAACATCGCTGCCATGATGCCATCCTATGTGTATCAGTGACAAACACTGACAATTAGTGCTAAACCATTTTACACCATGCAGTGTAAAGTCAAATTACTTGCCTTTCACTGATTAACAGTGGTGACTATCTCTAGATAGTGTGTGGGTTGCCTCTGAAAAACATTCCACATTTTATAGAAAAGTGATCAAATCATGAATTACGTCAATTGAGTAAAGTGTGGATGTGTCATCCTTTGTTTTGACCAGATGTCTTGCTGTTACAGCCTGCTGAGTGACTGGGTGAGGCCTTCTACACGTTTCCCATATCAGGTGAGTAGGAGGAAGGGGAAACCGACAGGGAAACAGGAGACAAAGAATAAGAGAGCGAGCGAGGGAGCGAGAGTGTGAGAGATAGAGAGGTGGAGTTGAAGATGATAAGGAATCATAGATAAAGCCTTTGCTCCAGGGTTGAAGTGATGTTCCACATAAGAGTGACCAATCAAGATACAGTGAAAGAGGGTTAAACTGTGATAAGAGTGATGAGTCAGTCGGCCCTGGGACTGGCATTGGCTCTGACCTTCTCTCGTCCCAGTTCATGATACAACACAGGCCCCAGTGCTGTGCCAAGACCACTGTTTAAACCAGCAAGCGTGCTCTAATCCTTTCTACAGATAGGGCACGTTAAATCCCCAAATCTGCCAAGGTACAGTATATCTTACACTCGATTGTAAATACAGTCCGTAAGAAATGCCAATAAACTCCAGTTTGAGTCTTCTCGGAAAATGTAAATTAATTTAGGCCTAGGGTATTAAGAAAATACTACAGAGATTAACAGCCATTCTTATCTAGCTACTACGTGACAGACTGTAGTACAACTGAGTTTGGGTGGGAAAAGGGGAAGATGTGTAATTAATGACAGTATGCTCCACCAGTGTATTGCTGAGGCATGTGAGCTGGGTGCTTCAGAGTTCTCAAGTGTCCTCACTGTACCTCCTAAACACAAAGCTCAGTTGAAGAGCACTCTCTGTTTTGGTACCTGCATCACAAATATCCACAAGCAGTTGGGGCAGGGACATATTTTGTTTCTGAATGGTTGACAGTTGCAAAGTGTGCACATATTGACAGTGATTAGAATCGGTAAGGGCTCACTGCGAATGAATATTCAGGAGCACCTGTCGGCAGAGGAACTCTTTCACTTCCACAATGCCTGGTCAAAACATTCAATATGAGCTACTCACCTGTTCTTGTGTTCTGGTCAAATACAGCAGAGTATTCTAAAACAATACTTTAAAAAAGATATCTCATTGGGTCGATATGAACTTATGTTATGTATTTCATCCATGTACATCCATACTTCTGATCAGCAAGACAGCAGGTGAGATGTGCACTTGGGATGGAGTTGCACTTAAATGTAATCTGAAAGCTATCTCGTAAAAATCTAACCTAAAATACTTCTTAAATTTCTCATTAATCATCATAGACGATATTGTAGATTAAGCCCTAATGTAACATATTTTATGTTAATTGTTACACTACCATAATATCCTGTACATAAAATAAAAGCCCACTTCAAAAACCACTCCCGTCTTTCTTGAAACATTCACATTAACTCCGAAACAACAAAAGCTGAAATAGTCAAACATTTCATATTGATAAAAAGAAGAAGTCAAACAGTCACCCCAGTTTTGGCTCAACAACAAACCTATGAATTTTGATGGGTTGTTACAGTATTAGATACTAATATGTTTGAGTTTGTAATCATGCAACTTCGGTTTAGAACGTGCTGTGCCTTAAGTGACGCCAATGATATAATATATAATAACTGTACCCTATCATTCTGTATCTATGGAAACAATAATGGGGTCATTGTAATGTGTTATCTTTGCCTGCTCCCAGACCATTACTGACATCATTCTAGTTTAACCAGCTGAAGTTCAAAAGTCGTCAATAGACGAAGCTCCAAGGAAGCACATTCAGCCTCAAGCAGGAACTCATCCAGAGATGGCAAGCTATGGCTAATGACTAGTGATGCTGCCGATTGTGCCCGCTATTGTTCTCGGAAACTTTCCAAATGTGTTTAATTAGCTCCACAGCTGTTAGGATGCTATTATATCAAGTGTAAGGCAAGGGATGTGAATTAGTATGTTTTATCATTAGTAATGACACAAACCATTATCAACAAATTAAAAACGGCAGAAAGGAAACAAATAAATGTCAATTTACTCCACAAATAAATAGTTTAAGCTTTAGATTAACTTAATCCTTATGGTTAAAGAAACACAGTGTATTCAATCCTTTTTATTTCTATGACATCCATGTCCTTACCACTATGACTGGTTGTTTGCTTTACTCTTGCCTATATGACTGGTTGTTTGCTTTACTCTTGCCTATATGACTGGTTGTTTGCTTTGCTCTTGCCTATATGACTGGTTGTTTGCTTTACTCTTGCCTATATGACTGGTTGTTTGCTTTGCTCTTGCCTATATGACTGGTTGTTTGCTTTACTCTTGCCTATATGACTGGTTGTTTGCTTTACTCTTGCCTATATGACTGGTTGTTTGCTTTGCTCTTGCCTATATGACTGGTTGTTTGCTTTACTCTTGCCTATATGACTGGTTGTTTGCTTTGCTCTTGCCTATATGACTGGTTGTTTGCTTTGCTCTTGTCACTATGACTGGTTGTTTGCTTTGCTCTTGTCACTATGACTGGTTGTTTGCTTTGCTCTTGCCTACTATGACTGGTTGTTTGCTTTGCTCTTGCCTATATGACTGGTTGTTTGCTTTGCTCTTGTCACTATGACTGGTTGTTTGCTTTGCTCTTGCCTATATGACTGGTTGTTTGCTTTGCTCTTGTCACTATGACTGGTTGTTTGCTTTGCTCTTGCCTACTATGACTGGTTGTTTGCTTTGCTCTTGTCACTATGACTGGTTGTTTGCTTTGCTCTTGCCTATATGACTGGTTGTTTGCTTTGCTCTTGTCACTATGACTGGTTGTTTGCTTTACTCTTGCCTATATGACTGGTTGTTTGCTTTGCTCTTGTCACTATGACTGGTTGTTTGCTTTGATCTTGCCTGTATGACTGGTTGTTTGCTTTGCTCTTGCCTATATGACTGGTTGTTTGCTTTGATCTTGCCTATATGACTGGTTGTTTGCTTTGATCTTGCCTATATGACTGGTTGTTTGCTTTGCTCTTGCCTATATGACTTGTTGTTTGCTTTGCTCTTGCCTATATGACTGGTTGTTTGCTTTGCTCTTGCCTATATGATTGGTTGTTTGCTTTGCTCTTGCCTATAAGACTGGTTGTTTGCTTTGCTCTTGCCATTATGACTGGTTGGTTGCTCTAGCCTACTTGCTCCTGAAGGATATGGAATTAAAGACTTGATGTCACAATCTCAACACTTCCTTGGGGATGGTCATAATGGAATTTGACCCCATGTCTGCTCCTCATCTAGCACCTCCACACCATGATGAATGTTCAATCACAAAAATAACAGTCAGTGAGGGAATTGACTCAAAATCCCCAATTTGTCCCATTTCACTTAGCCCTTTCCCATTTCATAGGTTCTGCACTCATTTCTGCTCAACCATTTCACACTGACACTGATAGGCATACAGCCTAGGAGAAGTCTCAAACAACCCACTTGGCACAGACGTCAATTCAACATCTATTCCACATTGATTCAATGTAATTTCATTGAAATGACATGGAAACAACGTTGATTCAACCAGCGCACGCCCAGTGGGAATCTCTTACAACAGAGACCTGTTAAAATGACAAAATATTATGTTCACATTTTCTTTACTTGCAGTGGAAATAAGGAATGCGGGAATTAAATATGCCAATGTGGATGATGGAAGCCACCAAGGCATGAAAACATTGACTAGCACAGGAATTAAGGCTCTCAAAAAAAATCCACTCAACATCACCGATCCTGGACACTTTCTCACTGCCATCTTTCTGAATACTCTCAGCATATCATAGCTCTGTCCTTAACTATTAACTAATGTCCACTCTGGTAATGACTCCACCAGGCAGTGTTCATCACACAGAACGGAGAGGAGGAGAGCAGGAGAAGAAGAGGGGAAGGTAGGAGAGGAAGCTTACTGCAGTTAAGCTGCAGCTGCAGTTTCCATAACAACTACCTGCAAAAACCTGCTCCATCGACCATCATTAGAATAACATTTTTACTCGTCAAGTGAGCATTAGTGGAATCTACATGAGCAATGAGGATGGAATAACAAAAACGCATCAGTGTCCCCTGGAGCTGTCATTTAACAGCCCTGGGTAGATGGCTTCTTTTCACAGGTTACACATTCTACAGCATATGTCATCCTGAAGTAGGTTGATATAAGCCAGTTTCCTAAGAAACTGTGTGCATTGTGTGTGTAAGACATGCTTGTGGAGGCCTGCCGTCCTGCCATTTAAGACTTTACACTGAGCAACGCTTGAGCTCAGAATTACTTAAGCTCAAAACCCACTTACATACCCAACATCCGATACACAGTTCACTCCTTAAGAGGGACCCCTTGATTATAACCTTGCTTTTTTTCTCCTCACAGCGGTAACTGCAGCCTCCCCTCTGATCATGCATTACAATCTGAACATGAAAAGGGGATAATCAGGAGTTTAAAGAAGGAGTGGAAGAGAAAGGGAATATGTTAAGTGCTGGCCAGTCCGGGATATCATTTAGAATCAGTGCTGATGGCTTCATTGCTGCCAGGCTGTATGGGCTGTAACCTTGAGCGAGGGCTTGTGGACCCTGGTGACCAGGGAGGGGATGGGGAGAGGGATCGTCTGTTCTTGCTTTCGCATTCTGCTCAGCAGGCACCCGGGGGCTATAACCCTGAGAATCTGTATTAGGTGAGCCAAAGTCACCATTAATATAGAGCACTGGGCCATACTATAACCTTACACTTCACATCTCTGGGGTGTCCTGAAGGGGGAAAAAACGGTGCTTTGGAACAATCACTCGGGAGGACTTTAAAAGTGCCCTCTTACCAAAGTCAATCTGTTTGCTTTTCTGTTTTTTATCAGTTTTTATTTACATTTGACATTTAGCAGATGCTCTTATCCAGAGCGACTTTAAGGAAGTGCATACTTTTTCATACTGGCCGCCTGTGGGAATCAAACCCACAACCTTGGCGTTGCAAGAGCCATGCTCTACATCTATATTTGATCTCACTGCTCAATCTCTCCATCTCCCTGGCTTGGCACGGCTGCTCTGGCCTTGTGCTCCATGGCCAGCCATGTCAGCGGAGAGGCAGAGAAGCTGGACTCCTACCCTGGATTCAATCACAGATTAGAGGCACAACAGAGGTTTAGCTCTTCCTTCCTCAACATCTAATCCAGCTCCAGGGGCCTATAGTTCACTAGAAAGAGTAACACTGACAATGCAAACAGTGTAATACATGCATTGAATCCTCAGACATAACCATTTTTTCAGTGGTTATATGCTATAACAGAAATGTACATAAACTGGTGGAAACAACGGCACACCATCAAAGCCTCAAAGGCCATACTCCTTGCAGTCCAGAAAGATTTAATGTAATAATCATGAATCAACATTATGTGGAACACATGAAGACAGCAAGCCATGTCTTCTCATTTGACCGTTGTCATTTCATTACCAATGTCATTTCCAAATAATTGCACTAATGACAGATAGAATATTATTTTGGGCGGTTGAATCACTTCTATAATTTGGGTGCCTCTTCCTTCTGCCTTTCTATACGTTTACTACAAAGCATTCTGTAGCATCCTAAACTATAGGTACACCCAAAGCAATCCCTATATTGTATCCTGCATTTTACATTCAGATGTTGGAACCATTTCGGTCGGCCAGCAGCGTGTGACCGTTTTGGTTCAGCCTATAGACAGTAGTAAAATGTCTGACAGTGAGAGCACTTTGAGGTGAATGTATTTTGAAATGATACACAGAGAGGAGATATGATTGCCCCTGGTATAAACACAGGGTCAGAGAACAGCTCCTTCCCCTGAATGAGGGCAGATTTAACACTCTTCTCCTGCAACCCGACTCTGCTCTGGAGCCAGAGGGGGCTTAGGGGTAAAGGCCCAACGAAGCTTGACTATACCCAGCTAGCACATAACATTCTGAGAACCATATAGTTTCTTAGAGCTTGGTGAGAACGTGGTTGTCCTACGTTGACAACCTTCCCACAACTTTCTGGGAATGGGCCAGGATAGTTTTTGGGCTTTGGAACAGTCTCATCACGTTTAAGGAACTTGACAAAAAACTGCATTTACTTTAACCCTTTACACTCATGGGAATTGGCCTATATGGAAAGAAATGTTCCTTACAGAAGAAATATGAAAAACATATGCATAACCATGGTAGCAATTAAAAGGGAACAGTTGGAGATTATGGGGAAATTATTAGACTAAAGGTGAGGACAAAACAGTTATTCTGACACAAGACTGAATCCAGACATTAAACTGCTGATTTTATGTGCATTTTAAATGTACTGTACTTTTTGCCACATTTGTTGATAACAAAATCTGAAAATACTCAGATTTTGGGTACATTCAGCAACATGAGTGTTTGAGTGAGAGGACTTACTGGTTTCTCCAAGTGGCCACAAACCTCACCAAAGTGTGCACAGTTCCTACGTAATTTCAATGCACTTTTAGGACTCAAAGAAAACTCTTCAACTATAAGGTGCTTTTTTGAGCTCTCCAGGCTGTGCTATTGAGGAAGTATAGCAAGCAAACTTGTAGCTGTTTTGTTTGGAACACAGCCCTGCATCCCGCCATCTGACTATTACTGTTGTTCATCACAAAAACAGTCTATTATAAATCGTAATCTGGTCAGGTGGGCATCATTTGAAAGCGTGTTCGATTGCAAACACGGCTAGCTAAGTTACAAAATACAATCTTACAATGTTAGGCTTTCACAAGGCAATTCAGAGAAGCAGATCGTTATGTCGGTGTGCATAGTACAGAGTTACTAGACCAAAAGTATGTGGACACCTTCTTGTTGAACATCTCATTCCAAAATCATGTCATTAATATGGAGTTGGTCCCCCCTTTGCTGCTATAACAGCCTCCACTCTTCTGGGAAGGTTTTCCACTAGATGTTGGAACATTGCTGCAGGGTCTTGCTTCCATTCAGCCTAAAGAGCATTAGTGAGGTCGGGCACTGATGTTGGGTGATTAGGCCTGGCTTGCAGTCGGCGTTCCAATTCATCCCAAAGGTGTTCGATGGGGTTGAGGTCAAGGCTCTGTGCAGGCCAGTCAAGTTCTTTCACACCGATCTCGGCAAACCATTGTCATGCTGAAGCAGGAACGGGCCTTCCCCAAACTGTTGCCACAAAGTTGGAAGCACAGAATCGTCTAGAATGTCAATGCAAAATGTAGCATTAAGATTTCCCTTCACTGGAACTAAGGGGCCATTCCCGAACCACAAAAACAATGATGGCAAGCTTTACATCACTCCAGCTTTGCATTGCATTGCACATGATGATCTTAGGCTTGTGTGTGGCTGCTCGGCCATGGAAACCCATTTCATAAAGCTCCCGACAAACAGTTCTTGTGCTGACGTTGCTTTCTGCAGTGAGTGTTGCAAATGAGGACACTCAGCGGTCCCGTTTTGTGAGCTTGTGTGGCCTACCACTTCACGGCTGAGCAGAAATTTGATGAACGGACTTGTTGGAAAGGTGGCATCCTATGATGGTGCCACGCTGAAAGTCACTGAGCTCTTCAATAAGGCCATTCTACTGCCAATGTTTGTCTATGGAGATTTCATCGCTTTGTGCTCGATTTTATACAACAGTCAACAACGTGTGTGGCTGAAATAGCCGAATCCACAAATTTGAAGGGGTGTCCACATACGTTTGTATATATAGTGTATGTCAGTCAAGTGGCTAGCTGCCGGCAAGTGGCTACCTTTTATTGCAGTAATGTTGAAGGCTAGTAATACTTAGCCAGCTAGAAGAAGGAAGTAAGAAGCTAATGTTAAACGGAGCCTAACTCAGCAGGAGCAAAAAATAGGATACTAAGTTCTCATAACTTTGCTTTACAGAGAGGAGGCTACTGTGCCAGATAGTGATGTGGCGCTCAGTGGTTAGGCTGAGGCTGGCTGCAATGCATGCAGGAGGAAGCAGAGAAAACAGAGAGAAATGCAGCTCATTTACTGCATTTCTGTACAATTTAAAAACTAAAATGCTATTTGGAGAACACATAGCCTATTAGCTATACAGTTGTAATGTTCCAATTGTAATGAACATCACTTAAACTCAAACCCTGGTTACGGCCCTGTTTAAAGCATTTCCCTCTCTGAGACAACAAACAATTTGCCCAATTGACGGAGGCAACTTCTCGTCGCACGCGGTGCTCAAGTTCAGAACCGCTGTCAGTAAAAACCCATACTGAGCTGTGAAGCGGAGACCTTGAGCTCTGACATCATGTATACTTACTGTACAGCCACTACGTTCCAATTTAGGTGCTTATCAGTGTCCAAATATGCAATTTTCAACCTGTATACGGGTACAAGTGCAAAGAGCTACCAGATTGTTTCCTAAAAGTTCAAACATGGTTACATTTAATTTCATTGTTTGTAATGTTCAAGGAACGTTCGCCAACTGGTTTGACATTGGGAATGTTCTCAAATAGTTCAGAGAACATTCAGAAACAACGTTCTTCTGTAGGAATTTCAGTACTTCCACAGAACATTCCACACAAGTTCCCATGTGGTTCTTTTTAATGTAATATTTTTACAACATTCTGGGAACGTTCTCAAAAATGGTGTGACTTAAGCGATGTTCTCAGAACGCTCAGAGAATGTATGGTTCTCTTGTATGTCAGTTGTTGGTAAAATTCTGGAAATGTTCAAAAATAATAATTCTTCACATTAAATCAATTAGCTCTAAAAATCTTCCATTAAAACCACAAGAAAACTTTCATAGCATTTTTAAGAGAATGTTCTAAGAATGTTATTTAAAAACATATACAAATACATTCCGTTCTCAGAACATTAAAAAAACGTTCCATAAAATACAAAAGAAAACGTTGTTAGTGTTCAGAAAACGTTTAAAAACATACAGTGCATTCAGAGTCAACAAAACAAGATATTGGATGGTGAGAGTTAAGTGTGTTCATGTGTGTTGGCCGTGCCCACTAAATGGCCAGACTTGATCTTAATAAGTGCTTGTTTCCTTTGAAATAGGGTCTGTTTGAATATGTAAAAAAACATGGCAAGCTAGCTTCGTTCTGGTGATGCATTAGACTAATTCCAGGGATAGAGAACAGAAGATCATACAGTGCCTTCAGAAAGTATTCACACCCCTTGACTCTTTTCACATTTTCTTGTGTTAAAGCCTAAATTTAAAATGAATTAAATGTAGATATTTTTTTTTGCTGGCCTACACACAATACCCCATAATGTCAAAGTGGAATTATGTTTTCGAAAGGTTACAGATTAATTAAAAATGAAAGCTGAAATGTCTTGAGTCAATAAGTATTCAACCCCTTTGTTATGGCAAGCCAAAATAAGTGCAGGAGTAAGAATGTGCTTAACAAGTCACATAATAAGTTGCACGGACTCACTGTGTGCAATAATAGTATTTTTGAATGATTACCTTATCTCTGTACCCCACACATACAATTGTCTGTAAGGTCCCTCAATCAAACAGTGAATTTTAAACACAGATTCAACCACAAAGACCAGGGAGGTTTTCCAATGCCTCGCAAAGAAGGATACCTATTGGTAGATGGGTAAAAATAAAATAAGGAAACATTGAATATCCTTTTTAGCATGGTGAAGTTATTAATTACACTTTGGATGGTGTATCAATACACGCAGTCACTACAAAGATACAGACGTCCTTCCTAACTCAGTTGCTGGAGAGAAAGGAAGCCGCTCAGGCATTTCACCATGAGGCCAATGGTGACTTTAAAATCACAATGCCTGTGATAAGAGAAAACTGAGGAAGGATCAACAACAGTGTAGTTACTCCACAATACTAACCTAACTGACAGAGTGAAAAGAGGAAAGCCTGTACAGAATACAAAATATTCGAAAACATGCATCCTGTTTGCAACAAGGCCCTAAAGTAATACTGCCAAAAATAGGGCAAAGCAATTCAATTCTTGTCCTGAATACAGTGTTATGTTTGGGGCAAATCCAATACAACACATTACTGAGTACGATTCTCCATATTTTCAAGTATAGTGGTGGCTCCATCATGTTATGGGTGTTTGTAATCGTTAAGGACTGGGAAGTTTTTCAGGATAAAAAATAAACGGAATGGAGCTAAGCACAGGCAAAAACCTAGAGGAAAACCTGGTTTAGTCTGCTTTCCACCAGACACTGGGAGATTAATTCACCTTTCAGCAGGACAATAACCTAAAACACAAGGCTAAATATACACTAGAGTTGCTTACCAAGACAACATTAAATGTTCCTGAGTTACAGTTTTGACTTACATCAGCTTGAAAATCTATGGCAAGACTTGAAAATGGCTGTTTAGCAATGATCAACAACCAACTTGACAGAGCTTGAAGAATTTTTTAAAGAATAGTCTGCAAATATTGAACAATCCAGGTGTGCAAAGCTCCTAGCGACTTACCCAGAAATACTCACAGCTGTAATCGCTGAGAAAAGTGATTCTAACATGTATTGACTGGTTGAATACTTATGTAATCAAGATATATTGGTGTTTTATTTTTCATAAATTGTTTACAAATGTTCACATTTTTCTTCCACTTTCATTGAGTGTTTTGTGCAGATCATTAACAAAAAATGACAAATAAATTAATTTTAATCCCACTTAGTAACACAACAAAATATGGGAAAAGTCAAGGGGTGTGAATACTTTCTGAAGACACCGTAGGGTCGAATCTCACTGATGCTGTGTCACAATAAAAAATAATAATAATAATAATTTGCATGACTAATGCCTAAAGCAAAAGTATGTCCATGTTTCCTACTGTATCTGTGCTTGGAGTTCAAAAAAGTGAACCCAAAATAAGCTAGCAGTGTTATTAAAGTCTTACTGATACATTCAGTGAAAGTTTTAAGTTATTCAAAAACATCAAAATAACCTTTACATATAGTTTGTAGTGTTAAGAACAGTTTCAATAAAAACCACAAGAGAACTTTAGTAACGTTCAGAAAACATTATCAAAATGTTACTTAATTACTTTCAAATAGCCTATAATTTCCATTAATAAAAAAGCATTAATAAAAACCTACCAGGAAAACTTTAAAGGAACCAGAATAAAACATTCCTCAAAACCTCCCTGCAACCTACAAATAAACGTTTCCAAAACAGGCAACATTTTTACTTCACTTTAAAAAAACATTACATTTTATCGGTCAGGAAACGTATTATTTTGTTCCCACGACCAATGTGAAACCAAAAACATATGTTCCCACAACTTCCAAGGAACCAAATGTGCTAGCTAGGTAATGATTGACACCTGTGAAAGAGGGCTTGGGAAAGTGTGAGGATCATATCAAAGAGGATCAGTCAGGGCACACTGTGACCTGACTGTTATTAGGTGCCAAAATGAAATGACCAGTCTACAGCCGCTTCAAGAAATCAGTTAGCCAGTCACAACTGAGAATGACATATATATGGATCCTCTCTCTAGGCAACTGTATTTCACAAAAAACCATCAAGAATAGTAAAAAATAAATTCGATATTTCAGAGTTATAATTCTTACCAGATTTTCTCCCAAGAACAAGGACTGTTCAATCAGTCATTAGCTATTATTTATTGGCTAATAAAACTGGTTCAGAAAGAGGTAAAAAGCAATTACTGTAAGCAGGATTTCTTTAAAAAAATGTATAGGAAAGTTGTGTGCTCTTCAACAACTTTGTTTTAGTGATATAATATCAGCAGTCCTTTCAAGCATTCTAAGATCTCCAATAATTATTGCTCATTGCATTTCACCTCAGTAGTGGCTTTAGGAATAGGTAATGAACCACTCAGCAGCCTCTACTCTATGCCTGGTAAAGCTATACAGACCATCCACCATTGAAAAAAGAGACATGAAGCACTCTAAACAACCTCTCACTTACATTGTTATAGGTGCTGTATGGAGCTTAGTGCAAAATACATCAGATCTTGACCGTCCAATACCCATTCCCCCAAGTGCAAAAACCATAAGTCCTTTCAAACAAATGTGAGATTAAAAATGCTACTTTTCACAGCAGAGATTCAAGGTTAGCTTCAATGCTATTCTCTGTTAGATGGATCTGAAGAGCTGCCCATAGGGAGCTGTCATTTAAATAGTTATTGTTCTTTACTGTTCCAGTCCATCCCAATGGGGAATGATTATGGGAAAGCTCTGTCAATGTTGAACAGTGGTAGGTTTTCAGAGCTTTAATATGATCTTCTTCCGTATGCCTCTCAAACAGCCTCAACGGCAGCTTTTAATCGAGAGGTGAAAAGATTAGGAGGCGCACAAGTTTTATCTCTAATATATAGTAATGTTTGTTCTACCTCTAATATACAGTATAGGTTCTGTCTCTTTGGGTGAACCCACAGTGTTGTTCTCCTTTATCTGAAAATGATTGAATGGAAGTGTTGGTCTGAATACAACTGCTTTTACACACAGTAGGTGTTAAAATAACAGAAAATATACTCAATCTGCCACCTGGCCCTCTGACTCTTTCACACTGTCTGGGGGAATGCCGACACGGTTTAGAAAGGTATTATCTGTTACCAATCTGATGAGTATACAAGCAAAGCAAAGCTTTGAAAATTATTTCAACAAAGCAAGACATTAGCCCTTGAACCATAACAGAGATGGTTGTACTGCATTCACACCTAAACTCCCATTCACCAATAACACAACTCTAGCCAAATACTGCACCAGATCTCTCTGTAAAAGGGCTGTCAATAAAGAGAATGAAGAATACTTTATTGATCTATACTGGACAAAAATATAAACGAAACATGTAAAGTGTTGGTCCCATGTTTCATGAGCTGAAATAAAAGATCCCAGAAATGTTCCAAACACACACAAAACCTTATTTCTCTTAAATGTTGTGCACAAATTTGTTTACATCCCTGTAAGTGAGGATTTCTCCATTGCCAAGATAATCCATCCACCGGACAGGTGTGGTATATCAAGAAGCTGAATAAACAGCAAGATCATTACACAGGTTCACCTTGTGCTGGGGACAATAAAAGGCCATTCTAAAATGTGCAGTTTTGCCACAGATGACTCAAGTTTTGAGGGAGCGTGCAATTGGCATGCTGATTGCAGGAATGTCCAACAGAGCTGTTGCCAGAGAATTTCATGTTAATTTCTCTACTATTAGCCACCTTCAAATTTAGTTTTAGAGAATTGTCAGTACGTCTAACCGGCCTCACCACCGCAGACCACGTGGGGAGTATTTCTGTCTTTAATAAAGCCCTTTTGTGGGGAAAACGCTGATTGGCTGGACCTGTCTCCCCGGTCGGTGGCCCCTACCAAGCCATGTGAAATCCATATATTTGGGCCTAATACATTTATTTCAATTTACTTATTTCCTTCTGTGAACTGTAACTCAGTAAAATCTCTGAAATTGTTACATGCTGCATTATATTTTTGTTCAGTATATTTTCCTTACCATGGAACAATGTCAGAGCACCATTAAAAGCTTTGTTTCTCTGGTAATCCCGATCCAAATTATAGCTTGGTGATCGACCATTGGGTGTGGCATTACTACAGATTGCATTTGAGGCCTATTTGCTGTATGGTGATGTGTCCTTGTAGGGTAGGATGTGACAGTGGGCACAATGGCATCAGATCCCTCAGAATGATGGCGCAGGATGGGAGTGTTTTCCGTGTCCTTGGGTACAAAGCTGCAGATGGAACTGTTTATTCTCTTTCTTTTTCATTCTCACTTCACTCATCACATTAAGTCACCGGCACTCCACAAAGCCTTGGCAGAATGAAATACTCATTGGGAGATGGCATTTTCCTTCTAGTCCTTTCAGAGAATTTGTGACCAAAAAATAAAAATGTATTTGTCTCATCTGTCCCTTGTCCACCAACCCCTGTCTGGAATTCGATTCGCAGCCACTTATTCCCTTTGCCTTTGTTCACTTTGCTTTATTCTTCATCACTAGTCTCCTTCCTCAGTCAACTCAATTTGTGCCAACGTCATGTGACATACTGTATGTCTACAGTAGATATCCTTATTCCATCTGTTCTGTCAGTATAGCCTTGTAATTTGCAGCCTTGGTCCTTCCAGTCTCAAATCAAATCAAATTGTATTTGTCACACGCGTCGAATACAACAGGTGTAGGTAGACCTTACAGTGAAATGCTTACTTACAAGCACTTAACCAACAATGCAGTTTTAAGAAAATCCCTTTTGCGGGGCTATATACAGGGGGCACCGGTACAGAGTCATATCTCATCTCCCATGTCTTGGTTATCCTTTCCCCATCCGCATTGGTTGTGCACTCCTATCCTCTTGAGTCTATTTCACTCATGGCTCCCACTGTTGTGTCTCGGCAGTCCTCTGCCCTTTGCACAAACAGATCGATCACTTCCACCTCTCCTTTTTGTCACCTTTTCTGTCCTCAGCTAAAAATACTTTTCACACTCAATTCAACGTTTCCACCGACCACATCCAATCCTCTCACCTTCCTCCTTTGGCCCCTCTCCTTAAATGTAATCCTTCTTCATATTTCTGCCTCCATGTTTGTTCCTTCGAACTCTGACTTGTGACCTCTACCGACCAGAAACTGTTACCCCCAGACACTACCACCACAGCTCAGGGGTCAGTGGCCCTGGTGAACACTCACGGATGGGTATTTAAAGTCACAGGCATTCTGGAATCCCTGGAACACTCGTGCACAATAAATGCTCATAGCTGTGTTATAAGGTTCATTTCACTCATAAAAACATGACAACTCCAAGTTGTTGGCTGAGCCAGACCTTTTACAGGGGTCAATAAAAGGAAATTCATGGAAAGCTGGTGGCCCGTAGTATGACCGAAAACATACAACCCACCGAAAGTAATGCTTAAACGAAAGGTAAACTTCAAGGACATTTTCTATGGACCTGATACCAGATGTAAGTCCAGAATGACAGTTTAATTGCATAGACATGGTCATCCCCATTGTTCCAATAATAAATCCCAGCAGTGGCCATTTTCCCCATTGATGGAATCTCACCGGTGATCCTCTTATCTCCTTGACAACACTGACACTAACAGATAGGGAAGGTGGAAGAGACGGAAGGTCACTGCAAAGACATTTGTGACTCCTGAAATAACAAGTTTGGATCTCATAAAGCAGAAATAATGGCAATACGCTCCAGATCAGTGGGCCATACATATGCCCTTGGCAGCCGCAGAAAACAGTCTGTAGGAGCTAGGTTGAGACGATTATTGGGCCGAGTCCCTACTGAAGAGTCTCAATCAACAGGGAGAAGCAACTGATTCTAAGGGTTCTTGACCATGGATGAGTATCTAATGGAAGAGAGACCTCGAACGCATGAACAGACGTTGAACTGCTGAGTACCACTAAGACCAAGGTGTCATTAAGGGAAGGGATTATACTTAGATGACAGTCTGTGGTAATGGCTTCAGTGTGAAGTGAAGGGTAAGCAACAAAGCGTTGCGTCATGCTGAGGTTTTTGGGGGATGTTGTTCTGACAATGGCCAGACACCTGCTTAACCACCCCAGCTGATGAAAAAAACATGACGCAAAAACTACACAACATATTAAATCTGATCGCGTTGTAACGAAAACCAAGCAGTGATAATAATAAGCTCTGATGGGGTCCTCTTATGGCCCATCGATTTCCAATAGGCGAGATCATAGAGACCTGGAGGGGTAATTACACTGTGTACGCAGAGGTCGTCCTGAGCAAATATCATTATCATCAGATTAGAATGAAAGGCTGGCGCAGGTTGTACGCGGTGGGGTGAAGGAGACCCAAAAGAGAAGCCAGGGGAGAAGCATCTCTCACACGCCTCTGACCCCTCATCTGTTTCCACGTCCCCACCTGGCTCCCGCCTAATCTGGGCGCCACCTCCACAGGTAAGCCCCTACATCACACTGACACAAACAAGGGGACTCCAGGTCAGAGAGGCAGACCCATTCATCAGTTAGAGACAGGGCTGATGATGAGGAAGATAGCCCAGAGTATCAACAAGATGAACATGGAGATAAGAACATACAGAGGATGGGCAGCCATATTGTTGTTATTGACGAATTACAAACTGGTAGGAGGGTCTTCATGAATCATCCCATCATCTTTAAAGATACCGTATGTTATATAACAATAAACTTACAGTAGAATGTGTGAAATACTGTATGTGTTCCTGTTTCATAAACTGGGCCGAAAATAAGAGCATCATTTCTCTAACTGCAGAATGTTTTGAAAAATACACATCAGGATACTGAGCATACTGCACTTTCAAACTGTATTTTCATCGTTTCTGAGGTTCATGAAAAGAAAGGGCATGACAGTTGAGCATGGCGCCCTCGAAAGCAAACTGTGGCTGTTGTTCATATCAAGTGCACAGAGGAAGACGGTTGAATCATGGCTGACTGATAGAGCCCTACCGTGTCCCTGTCTGTGGAGGCAGAGTTTCTGGGTGCCCCAGTGAGAGGTTGCTGTGCCACTCTGACGAGCCTCTGACGTCTCTATTGGTGGAGCACAGCGTGGGAGCTTGCTTGGCCGCCTACATTAACATAAACAAGCCGTGCTGCTAGGGTCCGCCTGTCAGGGGCTGTCACCGAGGAGGACAGAGGAGAGCTGCCTCTGCATTAACCTCCAAGCTTATCTCCCTCTCTCCTCGCCCCGCAAAAAGTAGGGATTAGTTCTCAGTTAGGAATTGCTTTTGGCTCCTTGTCACTCCTGGACGATTATTGAACCCCCATCCCGAGGCTATTATTCTACCCTCTTCTGCCACTTTCCCTATGGGAGGGAATCCCTGGTGTTTCAAGTCATATTTTTCTCCCCCGCGCCACCGCTCACCCTTCTCTCCTGTCGGTCAACCCACATCCACCTCTGGTTGAGGATTTAGCAGATTCTTGACATTCCTGCCTCAGTAATCTCCGTGGCTGCCATGCCACCTCCGGGAGAGCCAGTCACTGCTGCAGCGTCACTGACGAAGACACAGCGTGAAGGCGAGAGAGACTCCCCTCGTTCACCACCTCCATGCTGAGTGCGGGCTGAAGGTTGTCCCTGTCACAGGGGGGAGAAAAGCCGCAATTCAACTCCTCTTCCTCGTCTGTAAACCTCAACCACCCAGTGGAAGGCTGTGCTGTGTGGTGCTGTGTGGTGCTGTGTGGTGGTGCTCCACGGCTATGCCTGCCTGCCTGGCTGTGTGACGCTGGGAGAGACTAATCCATATCTCCAGACCTCAGGCCTAATGAAACCGACTGAATGTTGGATGGAGTCAATAGATGCTTAATTACTAACGAGAGTAATGACAATAACAATCACATTCTCTCCTGGCCGACATAATTAAGAGAGGCATGAAAGGCATACCAAGGGACAGCTGCCTCTGAGCAAGCCAGTAATTAGTGCAAGGGCTGAGGAGGCAGCTTCCGGCTAAGATACAATAGACAAGGGGAAAACACCAGGTCAGTCCCTTCCCATTTCTTCAAACTTCTTTGTGTCCTTTCAGGGTTCAGTGAACGGACATAGTGCCAACATGTGGCTAAGTTAAGCTATTTCATGCGTTTGGATGGAGTGCGTGCTGTTATACAAACGTTGTTGTTTTCCTGTTCAACTTGCTTTTCCTTCATGGCAGCGGAGGCTGCAGCGCTGCCATGTGTGTCAAACCTCCTCCTCCTGTACTCAGCCACTCTGGCGGCACAGCGTGAGACCCAGGGAAACACTCAATTTCTGTAATAGCCTGGAATGGAGTAAATATCACTCGGCCCCGGCGTTTACTCATTCAAGCTCTGTTATCGCTTGCTGCCTAATTTTCTGGTGCATCGACAAAGGCAGAGGGCGTTTCCGTGGAGAGGGAACCCTGACGTTTTGCTGCTTCCCTTCACTTCGCGCTCTGTTCATTTCACAGCAATTATCTTGAGTTATTCCTTAAATTCAGCCACAGAAACTCAAGGGAAAGACCCAGCCACTAGCTAATTGCTTTCAAATGGAAATACAAAATAATCACACGGCTACTTTGTCAAAATGACTCCTGTAATGCAACATTTGGCTGGGGAAATTGATCTGGGACTCCTTTTAATGTACCGTTTACGACGAGTCCTCTGCCATTTCATGCTCAAACCTTTTTCCAGAAATCCCTTGTGAAATCCTGGCCTTGCTTGTTTCACAAGCTGCACTTCCCATTCCAGCTCGTTTGTGTAAAAAAACTATATTTTAAGGAATGTTTCACCCAGAACTCTTACAGAGAGGTAATGTGGTATCCTGGAGCAGGTTTCCCTTTTTGTTTTATGAGTCTCAGCATGTTTCCTCCTCTTTGAAGCTGGGGAGTGTCGTGTGGATGGGCGGTGGGAGGCAGGCAGGAGGAGGCAGCTGCTGTGAATCTCCATGAGAGGGAGAGAGCGCCATTGTGAGAGGATCTGTGGAGAGGAGCATTATGGAGGAGCCCTGAGTCAGAACGAGTGGGGTGGCAGGCAGGCAGGCAGGCAGGCAGGCAGGCAGGCAGGCAGGCAGGCAGGCAGGCAGGCAGGCAGGATATTATGGGGATGGAGGTGTGTATGCAACCCTGTTCTGTGGGCGAGAATAGAGTATCTCCCGGTTACCAGATAATTATCGTCAGCTGTCCTGTCTCATATAGCATCACTCAACAGACAAATGTAATATTCAGTACAGGCTTAGAGAAACACAAAACATTTTTGGGGCGGAAATGAAACAGAACTATGAACTATAAACCAGCTTGTAATCATTTAGAATGGTTTGAACCGCTAAATGCAGCAAGACAAGTTATCTTCTATGAGTATGAGCATTTTATTTAGGTCAATAAAGCTAGGAGATAGCAGTGGTCACACATATAATACCATGGTCAAAGTTGTAGTACAGCTTAAGGCATATTTGAATACCTTCTACAATAATACTAAAACAATGATATACAACTTTAAGTGTTCCTGGATGGATATTTCAGGTAATTCTTTCTCTGAATTCCTTTTCAGACTGAGACTCTACAGAGGCTGCTTTATCTTATGTGGTACAGACACACTTTTTCTTTGCAGTCTAAATGCACGTAAAGAAATAATTAAATATATGGTACAGAAACCAAAATGTCACAGTTGAGCTGCTTTTTGAAGCTTTGTGTAAAACATAAAGGCACATAAGAAATGTTAATGAATTGTCTGTGGAGTAGAAGATCAGAGGAGCCAAACGAATTTCATATCACACCTAAAGACCTGGCATTTAATTAAAGTGGCTTGAAAAATGGCTGCCTGGTCGGCTGACAACGGCTTCTCTTGAAACAAATTAAAGAAATCAATTACTTCCTTGTGAAGGTGTAAATCCAGAGCGCTGGAGCCACAGAAAGCCACCAGGCCGAGAATAGAGGAGCACGGGGGGGGGGGGGGGGGGGGTACCATGCTACATCTGACTAGAGCTGCTGCTGCTGGAGAGTTTATCACGTCAACCTGTTACAGGCTAGAGGGCCTGAAAGGCCCCACACGCTGGAATGGAGCTGCAAATCAGCCCTGGCTGCTGCCTCCAAATGCCTCACCTCCCCTCTGCTGCTAGCTCATATACACCTCACTCACTCTTACATCAGGCCTGTTACTTAAGCATCCGAGGCAGAAGGTATGCATGTAGAACACATACTGATATGACACATACACTACCGGTCAAAAGTTTTAGAACAACTCATTCAAGGGTTTTTCTTTATTTTTACTATTTTCTACATTGTAGAATAATAGTGAAGACATCAAAACTATGAAATAACACATATGGAATTATTCCGGCACCGACAGAGATGGCCGCCTCGCTTCGCGTTCCTAGGAAACTATGCAGTATTTTGTTTTTTTATGTGTTATTTCTTACATTGTTACCCCAGGAAATATTAGGTTTTATTACATACAGCCGGGAGGAACTATTGGATATAAGAGCAACGTCAACTTACCAACATTACGACCAGGAATACGACTTTCCCGAAGCGGATCCTCTGTTTTGCCCACCACGCAGGACAATGGATCGGATCCCAGCCGGCGACCCAAAACAACGGCGCGCAGAAGGGGCAGACGGAGCGGTCTTCTGGTCAGGC
Source organism: Salmo salar (assembly GCF_965601325.2). NCBI lineage: Eukaryota > Metazoa > Chordata > Actinopteri > Salmoniformes > Salmonidae > Salmo > Salmo salar. The sequence goes on along the minus strand of NC_138296.1, from coordinate 34,007,091 downwards.
ACTGTAGACGGGCACATCGCGCACCGCTCCCGAGCATACAACTTGCCAATGTCCAGTCTCTTGACAACAAGGTAGACGAAATCCGAGCAAGGGTTGCCTTCCAGAGAGACATCAGAGATTGTAACGTTCTTTGTTTCACGGAAACATGGCTCACTCAGGATACGTCATCAGAGTCGGTACAGCCACCCAGCTTCTTCACGCATCTCGCCGACAGAAACAAACATCTCTCTGGTAAGAAGAAGGGCGGGGGTGTATGACTTATGATTAACGAGACGTGGTGTGATCATAAAAACATACAGGAACTGAAGTCCTTTTGTTCACCTGACCTAGAATTCCTTACAATCAAATGTCGACCGCATTATCTACCAAGAGAATTCTCTTTGATCATAATCACAGTCGTGTATATCCCGCCCCAATCAGACACATCGACGGCCCTGAAAGAACTTAATTTGACACTATGTAAACTGGAAACCACATATCCTGAGGCTGCATTTATTGTAGCTCGGGATTTTAACAAGGCTAATCTGAAAACAAGGCTCCCTAAATTTTATCAGCATATCGAATACGCAACCCGGGCTGGCAAAACCCTGGATCATTGTTATCTAACTTCCGCGACGCAAATAAAGCCCTCCCCCGCCCTCCTTTCGGAAAATCTGACCACGACTCCATTTTGTTGCTCCCAGCCTATAGACAGAAACTAAAACAGGAAGGGCCCGTGCTCAGGTCTGTTCAACGCTGGTCCGAACAATCCGATTCCACGCTTCAAGATTGCTTCGATCACGTGGACTGGGATATGTTCCACATAGCATCGGACAATAGCATTGATGAATACGCTGATATGGTGAGCGAGTTTATTAGCAAGTGCATCGGTGATGTTGTACCCACAGCGTCTATTAAAACATTCCCCAACCAGAAAGCGTGGATTGATGGCAGCATTCGGCAAAACTGAAGGCGCGAACCACTACTTTTAATCAGGGCAAGGTGACCGGAAACATGACTGATTACAAACAATGTAGCTATTCCATCCGCAAGGCAATCAAACAAGCTAAGCGTCAGCATAGAGACAAAGTAGAGTCGCAATTCAACGGCTCAGACACGAGAGGTATGTGGCAGTGTCTACAGTCAATCACGGACGACAAAAGGAAAACCAGTCCCGTCGCGGACCACGATGTCTTGCTCCCAGACAAACTAAACAACTTCTTTGCTCGCTTTGAGGACAACACAGTGCCACTGACACGGCCCGCTACCAAAACCTGCGGGCTCTCCTTCACTGCAGCCAACGTGAGTAAAACATTTAAACGCGTTAACCCTCGCAAGGCTGCCGGCCCAGACGGCATCCCCAGCCGCGTCATCAGAGCATGCGCAGACCAGCTGGCTGGTGTGTTTACAGACATATTTAATCAATCCTTATCCCAGTCTACTGTTCCCACATGCTTCAAGAGGGACACCATTGTTCCTGTTCCCAAGAAAGCAAAGATAACTGATCTAAATGACTATCACCCTGTAGCACTCACTTCCGTCGTCATGAAGTGATTTGAGAGACTAGTCAAGGACCATATCACCTCCACCCTACCTGACACCCTAGACCCACTCCAATTTGCTTACCGCCCCAATAGGTCCACAGACGACACAATCGCAATCACACTGCACACTGCCCAAACCCATCTGGACAAGAGGAATACCTATGTAAGAATGCTGTTCATCGACCACAGCTCAGCATTTAACACCATAGTACCCTCCAAACTCGTCATTAAGCTCGAGACCCTGGGTCTCGACCCCGCCCTGTGCAACTGGGTCCTGGACTTCCTGACGGGCCGCCCCCAGGTGGTGAGGGTAGGTAACAACATCTCCACCCCGCTGATCCTCAACACTGGGGCTCCACAAGGGTGCATTCTCAGCCCTCTCCTGTACTCCCTGTACACGCATGACTGTGTGGCCATGCACGCCTCCAACTCAATCATCAAGTTTTCAGACGACACTACAGTGGTAGGCTTGATTACCAACAACGATGAGACGGCCTACAGGGAGGAGGTGAGGGCCCTCGGAGTGTGGTGTCAGGAAAATAACCTCACACTCAATGTCAACAAAACAAAGGAGATGATCGTGGACTTCAGGAAACAGCAGAGGGAGCAGCCCTCTATCCATATCGATGGGACAGTAGTGGAGAAGGTGGACAGTTTTAAGTTCCTCGGTGTACATATCACGGACAAACTGAAATGGTCCACCCACACAGACAGCGTGGTGAAGAAGGCGCAGCAGCCCCTCTTCAACCTCAGGAGGCTGAAGAAATTTCGCTTGTCACCAAAAACACTCACAAACTTTTACAGATGCACAATCGAGAGAATCCTGTCGGGCTGTATCACCGCCTGGTACGGCAACTGCTCCGCCCACAACCGTAAGGCTCTCCAGAGGGAGGAGCGGTCTGCACATCGCATCACCGGGGGCAAACTACCTGCCCTCCAGGACACCTACACTACCCGATGTCACAGGAAGGCCAAAAAGATCATCAAGGACAACAACCACCCGAGCCACTGCCTGTTCACCCCGTTATCATCCAGAAGGCATCAAAGCGGGACCGAGAGACTGAAAAACAGCTTCTAGCTCAAGGCCATCAGACTGTTAAACAGCCATCACTAACATTGAGTGGCTGTTGCCAACATACTGACTCATCTCTAGCCACTTTAATAATGAAAAATGTATGTAATAAATGTACCACTAGCCACTTTAAACAATGCCACTTTATATAATGTTTACATACTCTACATACCCTACATTACTCATCTCATATGTATATACTGTACTCTATACCATCTACTGCATCTTGCCTATGCCGTTCGGCCATCGCTCATTCATATATTTTTATGTGCATATTCTTATTCATTCCTTTACACTTGTGTGTATAAGGTAGTTGTTGTGAAATTGTTAGGTTATATTACTTGTTAGATATTACTGCATGGTCGGAACTAGAAGCACAAGCATTTCGCTACACTCGCATTAACATCTGCTAACCATGTGTATGTGACAAATAAAATTTGATTTGATGTAGTAACCAAAAAAGTGTTAGTGTATTCTTCTCCAAAGCTAATACACTACGGACAAATAACCAGCTAATTATATGCCATATTGCAACACAAAGTACAGACAATGGCAGATATACAGTTCAAAGAATGACGTTTCGAGAATAATGAAGAAATCTAATGTGAAACACTACCAGCACAATGAGTAGAAATGCATCCACAGTACATCTTTATCCAAGAAATGGTCATCAGTCCTTAGATGATTCGTTCCATCCTAACTCAATATACTGCTGGTCTGCACAACGCTACTCAGGGCAAACAGAATGTGGCCTTCCTTAAATGTTCATCTCATTGTTATCAAATCAGTGTCATGAAGCATTGACAACAAGCAAACAGCTAATGCAATGCAATGGCATAACCATACAGTGAAGGTCATAGCCTTGTAGTTTGGGCATATATTCAGATTGATGAAGTGCTGACATGTACTTTCAACCCTTACAACGGTAACATTACAGTAAAACAGTAATAGCAGCAGAGAGCCCAGGCAGAGTGGGACGTGTAACGTGCATGAAACATTAAATCAAAGCCAAGCGACTAGTCCTCGAGTGCGAGCATCCTCCTGAATTTTAGCCTTGTGCACTGCCCTGAGCAACGTGCTGTCATTGGCAGTTAACTGGCCATGTTGAGTCTGTACTGTTACTGTAGGTACCCGAGTGTAAAGCCTCCCAACAGCTGAGCAACAACAGCGTCCCTCTGTTATGGCCAGGGTGTTTGACAGGTGTGAAAGAGTCCTCTCTCTTTACCACCTCTGCCATTTGCTTGTTTCAGTGGGGGCTCCTCTGGAGAATTTTTTTTCCATTTCAACAAAGCCTCCCCTTGACATGACAACACCATGAGAGAGGCTGTCAGCTGCTGCAGGCCTGGCCCACTGTGGATCACACCCCATCAGATAGTGCCAAACATCGACAAGGGAGAGGGAGGAGAGGCAGGGAGGGGGTCTGCTATGCTGGCTCTGTTGCTGAGCAATGCCGGCAGGGAGGAATACGCATGAGAACTAATTGAGCTATGTTAGTGGGCAAAAAGCCTACATTTGACATCACTACCTCCCCTGCTCCAAACCATAATAATATCCAAGATGCAAAAACATACAAGTGATGAATCTATTGTTTATAATACAGAGACCACATTTGACGCTGTATCAGCATGAGCTATATGAATTTGACATGTAATCTCAACAGAATTAACCATAAACACAATTATAGTAGTGGCCGCCGGTCTGGCACAGTGGATACTGAGCTAAATGCTTATTTGTGTGTAACCTGATAGAGGGCTATTCATGCATCAAATGTCTGTTTACGTACAATTCAAAACACAGCGAGTGGGCTCTCTGAACATTGGCCTGTACTTGACCCCATGATTATCAGCCACCAAACAGTGCATGCTCAAACAAACAGCATGCTAGTCATTTAAACCTTATCGATGAGTTCTTGGAAATGAAACCAAGGGGAAATTGTTCAGTTAAAGACGGAACAAAGTCGGTTCATGACAAGGAATACCACATTTAATCTAATGGAATGTTTCAATCAATAACATGTAATGTGTACTGTATATCTCGTAGAAGACAGAGAGCTCCAACTACCAGATGGGTGGACAGACAGAAAATAAATTCCATACAATTTGAGAGAGTTTCACTGTATTGTTTAGTGTGATCGTATCCTTAGTTGTAATGTCTATGTGGTGCAATAGTATTATATGGGCAGCAGGGAGTGCTAAAGACAAATAATTCACTTTTCCACAAGATGCAAAAATAGAGATTCTCTGTGGAAATTATAAACAGAATTGTGAGGGTCATATAAAGTTTCCCTGCCCCTGAAGTTCAGTGTGTGTGTTTTTTGATAAAGTTCTCATGGCAGAGATCTGAGACTCTCCCTTGGTCTCAACAGTCCTAAATGCTCCACCAAATCTTGCTGACGTTGGACTAGGGATGGAGTTAATATGAAACAGCTACTGAATATGAATGAGGTAAATGAGAGCTGATGAATGTTATCCCTTATCTCCGTGAAGATTAGATATTTCCCTTGAACTCCCGCCAAGGACAAAAGAAAGAACCCATTTGAAGTGCTTGCTTGTCAGGGAATTTGATCGACATTGATAAAGTAGCATCATAAACCAGTGAGTGATATACAGTACAGTGTCTGGAAGGGTACATGATTTGAAGTAAAGCGCTAGAAAGACAGAGGCCACAGAAAATAGTTTTGTTTTGTTGTTTGTTTGTCCATGGTCATGGTGGCAAATTCCAAATCTAAAAGGATATTTAGCACTAGCCCGAAGCTAAAAACACATTGAGGAGTGAGTTATTAAAAGGAATATGTCTATGTTAGGGGAACGTAGTGGGAGAAATACTTCAGTGCTACTCCATACGATATGATATGTGGCTCTGTTCATGCCAGGTGGACTGAGCAGGAGTTAACGACTTTGGTGAAACTCCACATAATTATTGCGTTTCCATTTCCATGTGTTTCCCTTGCATTCAGTAGCATCTATGAATCACATGTCCAGCCTATGCAAACGGAAGAACCAAGAACACGGATGGTTCCTGATGTTGTGGGATTCTCTCTGGTGTTTACAGAACAATTGAGGCCAATTTTTCAGTTTTTTATTTGTTAAAAAAGTTTGAAATATCCAATAAATTTCGTTCCACTTCATAATTGTGTCCCACTTGTTGTTGATTCTTCACAAAAAATGACAGTTTTATATCTTTATGTTTGAAGCCTGAAATGTGGCAAAAAGTCGAAAAGTTCAAGGGGGCCGAATACTTTCGCAAGGCACTGTACATAGACATGGAATCACTGGCCACTTTAATAATGGACCACTAGTCACTTTAATAATGTTTACATACTGTTTTACTCATTTCATATGTATATACTATATTCTATTATTTTGTATTTTAGTCAATGCCACTCCGACATTGCTCGTCCTAATATTTATATATTTCTTAATTCTATTTTTTAGATTAGTGTGTATTGTTGTGAACTGTTAGATACTACTGCACTGTTGGAGCTAGAAACACAAGCATTTCGCTACACCCGTAATAACATCTGCTAAATATGTGTATGTGACCAATAACATTTGATTTGATGTGCTTTGGTGTGCATATGAATGCACACAGCATCTTTTTCCCCACTTCTATTGATAAAATAATTGTACAACGTCATACAAAAGTTTTACTGTGTGTGAACTTTCAAATGCATCCTGTCCTTAATAAATAGGTATTTTAATATAACTTTTTTTGAACACAAAAAAAATGTGATAAATAAAATATTGAATCGGTCATCATCCTCAAATGAAGGGAATGATTACGCAATGTTTGCAAGAGGGTGGCAATCTGATTTCATTGGTCCTCAACTAGCGACAGACACTTCATTCAGGATAAACTGAGTTATGCCGAGCTTTACATGGAAGACGGCAAACCAAATGTCATTGTTTTCAATGAGAGCATGACGGTAAATACCGCTGAGCCTGGCGGTGAATGCCGTCAGCCGCCACGGTAGACGGGACTTGGCGCCAAAGTTCAGACTTTTGCAGTCTGCCGTAGCGTTGTGTTCTAACTGTCTGTTTAGTGAAATCATCATAGCAACGCATACCGTCGTGCTGGCTTGCTTTTGCCGTCACCATCTTTCTTGCTTTCTTGCCCCGCTATGCCGACGGGTATGACCGTTTTTGCGTACCCCGTCTAAACGCAGCATTAGCCCAGATTTATGCTGTGTTTAGACCAGGGACGCCATTTAACGTCGTGCTCTCATTGAAAACAGTGACATCTGGTTTTCTGTCTACCTCGTACCATCTAAACGCAGCTTTAGCCTCCCCAGAGCAGGTTAGTTCTAAAGCATTCATTGCCATAGAAAGTTACCTGGCTAACTCCTCAAACCAGCTACTTAGTATACACCCTGGATCTGTGAGATCAGGATATCATGATTCAAGGTTGCTATTAGATTAGGATAGTTCTGTCCTTGTGCTGTTCTTGTCTATTAAGGTTATGTATTATGTCATGTTTTATGTTTTGTTTGGACCCCAGGAAGAGTAGCCACTGCTTTCTAATAAAATACTAAACTAAATAGTAAATACTATCAGGTTACGGTTTCCCTAGAGACTGGAGTTCACTGATGAAGAGGTACATCCTCTCATTTTCTTCTCAATTTTCTAGGCGAAAGATCGATCATGTACCATCCACACTCAAGGTGAAATCCATACGTGTCTTTTCGCTTTGTCAATTATTCACTAGAAACTCAGAAAGACGGATGGACAAACGGACAGACAGACGGGCAGACAAAATGGATGGATGGACAAGCAGACAAAGTCCATGAACATAACAGCCAAGCGGACAGTCTTGTTTACAACATTCTGGAACTGATATCTTGCAATCACAATAAAAGAGAGTTCCTATACAAGCACAGGAACAAACATTGGATGGTAATTACACAGTACATAAAAACATAATCAAGCAACATGCATAAATGTGCTGAGCAAACATCCATCTAATCAACTAGATACTATATGATCAGATAAGATGAAACTTTGATCACATGCTGCTGGCACAGGGAAGGGAAATGTGCTCAGGTGTAATGGGAAGGGGAGGGGCTTTAAGGCTTTAACCGTGAGGTGCTGGAGTCGGTGTATAGCAACAGCCTGCATACCCAAGGATCGGAGTAAAGTGACAGACTCAGCTCTGTGTCGTACCCACTATGTTGTGGACAGTGAGTCTCTGCCTCCTGTTGGCCGCGTCCTCTTCAGGTGTACCGCTGGATAGATACAGCACCAAAGGCCAGCATAAAGTACTGCTCGTCTCCTTCGATGGCTTCAGGTGGGACTACGACCGCGATGTGGACACGCCGAATCTGGACACAATGGCCAAAGACGGAGTCAAGGCCAGATATGTGACCCCACCTTACCTCACCATCACCAGTCCCACACATTTCACCCTCCTAACAGGTACCTACTGTAGATCGATACCCAGGCATAACCCTTTTCTACAGGCTCCAAGAGAGCAGGTACCTACTGTAGATCGATACCCAGGCATAACCCTTTTCTACAGGCTCCAAGAGAGCAGTGATTCTGTGGAGGTTCATGTTCATGTCATGGCGGTCCTTTTTTTTCTCTAATTATTGGATCACAAGTCATTCCCAGTTTAGTTAATAAGAAATTAACTGTAATTCAATGTCCCAGGGTCCAGCAGCTTTCAGAGTTGAGTAAGATGATTATGTTGGGAAGGCTGAAGGAGGAATTTCTATTTTCCTTGACAGAAATTCTCATTTTTGACTCTTGAATCATCAGTGCCAGTTTAAAAGAAATGTAACTTCCTTGAAATTAAATTCCTTTCATCTCCAGTGTCGGTCGTAAGACCTTGTCCAAGAAGCGCCATGGCACTCACAGGCTATAAAGTTGATAGAATTTGTCATGTGAATGTGGCAGACTGAATATTGAGAGATTGACAGTGACTCTTTTCAGGGCGCTACATTGAAAACCATGGGGTGATCCACAACATGTGGTTCAACATCACCACCAGTGAGAAACTGCCTTACTATGCTACCCAGTTTAAGAATGAGTGGTGGGACAACGGCACTCTACCCATCTGGATCACAGCCCAGAGACAGGTCAGAATGATTTCAAATGCACCTTCATCTTAAATCACTCCTGCATTTGCTTTACATTAATACAAATCAAATCAAATGTTATGTCAATGCAAATAGTCTGGGTAGCCATTTAAATGTCTGTGCATATATGCATGTACGGTGTGTGTGAGAGTTGTATGTGAGACTGTATGTGTGTCTGTGTGTGTTTGTAAGACTGTGTGTGTGTAAGACGGTGTGTGTGTGTGCGTGACACCTCTCTTCATCCCCATTTTGTCTATTCAGGGCCTGAGGGCTGGCTCTCTTCACTTTCCTGGCACGCAATCCACCTACCAGGGAGAGACGCAGACAGTGAAGGAAGTGGAACCACGGTTTTATGACTACAAAAACGAGACAAAATGGCAAGAGAATGTAGAGAAGGTGATGGGCACCTGGTTCAGTGAGATGGACCTGGACTTTGTGTCACTGTATTTTGGGGAGCCTGACGGCACAGGCCACAAATACGGGCCTGATTCCCCTGAGCGGAGGGAGATGGTCAAGCAGGTGGACAGAACAGTGGGCTACATCCGCAGCTTGGCTGAACAAAATGGACTTGCCGATAGTCTCAACATCATCATCACCGCTGACCATGGGATGAGCAATGTGTACCGCAACGGCTTGGTGAAGGAGATCACCCTTTCCAGGATCCCCGGGTTCTCCTTCAGAGATATAGCCTTTCACCTGGTGGACTTTGGGCCCTCTGGGATGCTGCTTCCCAAGAAGGGCATGCTGGATAAGGTCTACAACGCCCTGAAGGGGGCGCACCCTCACCTTCATGTCTTCAAGAAGGAGGAGATGCCCAAGCGCCTTCACTTTGCTAATAACAACCGCATCCTACCCATCATTCTCTTCTCTGACCCTGGATATGTCATTAACGGGGTGGGTTCATAGCATGTCTCTATAGTATTTAGTAATAGTAGTTCGCTTAAACAAATGAATACTTTTTTTATGGGTTTCCGTCATGCACAGAACCAATTTCATGCACACAAAAAGTGAAATGAAGGCATACTTTTACTTTTGTGAGACTAAACATGCATATTGTTGTAGACTTTCCAATTCCATGCTTTAATGTGAATTACTGATTAGAGGGTTGGCCTCAGTGAACATAGTATGAGCAAAGAAGCTGGTTTAAAAATAACCATGTAACCTATACAGTATATCTTTAGGCATCTAGGATATTTTATAACTTCTATAATATACAGTACAGTATGGCACAACCTCATGCATCCCCCTGCATGCATTATGTGATTTCTGATAACATGCCATATTTCAATGGACTACAAATATTGAAGGAATTACCAAGTGAATTTGGTTTGTAGCGATGGAGAAAATGGAATATTTTAGACCGGAAACAAGGAATTCAAATCTAATCTTAATACATTACAATTTGAATCAAGTGCATTACCACCTTCCCAGGATAATGCAGGTTTGGCTGACGGCATGCAGAGCTCTCTAATGCTTCATGAAGATATTCATGCCACAAAATTCGACATTAGCATTTACATTTGGCTCAACCCTGCTGCCTGTAACTTTACCACTGGAAGTGCTACATCACTCCATTGAGTGATACTAAATCATAAAGAAATCTGATTCTCATTTTTGCATACGAGAGATGGCCACTACAAATCAACATACTGTAAAACAGAAATAGCAATATAGCTAAATTACAAATGTCTTCAAATGCTATACTGACAGTAACCCATCAGAGGTATTGATTACACCTGAACGAATATAAACTCATTGAAGGCTGTGGTTACAGTGAGGGTATGTGGTAGTGTTCATTTGATCTTCAGTGTAAAGTCTAATTATCAAAATACATAAGTTCAGGGTATTTGACCCTCTTGTGTTATCTCCTGTTTACGGACCCTTTATTTAGACATTTCAAAAGGTATTCCTCTCAGTTTTATCAAAGCAAATGTTATGCATGTTCAGAGAAGGGTTACATAATATCTATGGTAATTAGCCTACCTTCTCCCTGTGTATCTAAATATATCAGTGTATTTTCTGTGAACAAAGTGAAGATAAAAAAGTGTTCGTATAACTGTATCACTTGCTGTTCATACAATCCATTGTAATATCCATTTCATGATCAAAGTAGTTGTCCTGAATGACCAAAGGAACTATGTGATGTTTAGGCCTCCTTAGTTTATGAAAGGATTCCCTCTTAACCTGATTAACAGTCATTTTAACAGTATGCGTCTAATAATGGAGAACAGGGAAATTCTCCCGTTTCTGTTCTTATAAGCACGGAGCAGATGTAATGGTTGCTCAAGCAACCCTTTCCTTCAGTTAGTCAACATCTCCCTCTGCTGTCCAGTTGAGAGTACATCATAGAAAGACAAGTTGGACTTCAGGCTTCCCATTATGATGATCAATATGAATTGCAACATTCTGATCATTCACGATTTCACTTCTCCTACTCTAAGTGGACTCCTACAGACTTGATCACCCTGACTCTTCTTGGCTCTTTGTCTCTACAGTTCCTCCCAGTGCAGTTCAATGCAGGGGAGCATGGCTTTGACAACGAAGAAATGGACATGAAGCCCTTCTTCAGAGCTGTGGGGCCGGCGTTCCAAAAGGACCTGGAGGTGGGCCCCTTTGAAACAGTGAACATATACCCCTTGATGTGTCACATACTGGGCATCAAGCCTGATCCCAATGATGGCCACCTGGATGCCACAAAACACATGCTGGTCTCTGTCACAGAGGGTAAGTTTATATCAGGCTAATGACCCAAAAAGTGTTACACCTGCTCCTTCATTACACAGCCAAAGTAATCTATTGTCTAACGCAATGTATATAGAATGTACAAATATGCAACACAACAGAAATTACAAAATGGATTAATAATGTCGGTCATTGACATCCATGTACACAAATCAAATGACATTACATGTGCATTACGTCTCGTATTTCAGACCTCCGTCAGGACATAAAATCAAATATCTTTGTTGGATTGGCAGCAGTGGCTGGATTTCTTGTTGTGGTCTTCATAGCAGTTGTGTCGTTTAATGCATTCAAGAAGGAGAAAAATGATAGAAGGTATGTATGTCTGCATATGTATGCAAATCAATGGGAATTGGAAAATGTGAAGAATATTTGCCTGCACAATCTGATATATAGAAATGTGTGCAATGTAATAAGAGAAAAAAGTAGAAATTGACTAACCACAGATACAGGCTCAGATATGTTTCATTCTCCTAATGGTTAAAGGGAAACTGAAACCTCAAACATACAGTATTAAAATAAACAAGCAGAAGGATATTTGCCCACTGGCGGGTACATAGAGTTGCAAACAACTTTGTTTTAAATGCATCATTTCTTTTGTTTACTGCCGATGTTGGATTCCGTCAGTTTCTCAGCTTCTGTCACTGTTTCTTCCTCTGCCATAAATCAAGACAATAATGTACTGATTGGAAGCTTTCTATAGTTAAGGTGTAATTCCAAGAGACAGGTAAACAAACTGAACGAGTCGAGCGGTGGAAACAATCTGTCGTGGGTAAAAAATAAAAAGGACAAGTCAAGTGCTCTGTCTGTATGTTAATACAATTAGGGACAGCCCATATCTGTTCACGTCCTGTTGCTGATTGTAGTCAGCGGGATACTGACTCTGCAGAGGCCTAGTTGGATAACATGGTGCAGATAGGCTACATAAAGTTATAAATTCTGTAAACATGTTTGGGTATTAATGAGTTAAACATGTCATACTATTAAGTCATGCCATTGGTTTAGTCCTCACACTGACTGTGAAATGTATATTTTAGAAAACTATGATAACCCTGTGTCAACATAACTTCCTCCCAATTATTCAGAACGTATCATTCTTTCCTATGTTTCAGCTCTGAGAAGTCAGTGCTTCCAGGGGGAAAGGAAGCGACTCAAACTGCCCTTTAAACTGCACCCCAAGTGAAATCTGAAATGGATAAACAAAGGGACGCCACTACTTATGACATTATGGACATACTCCCTAAAAACCTCCTTATAACAGACTAGTGCATCCCCTCCATGTTGAGACTGACACCCTGCACTGATCGGAAAGGTTTTTTTCCTTGCGAATGTAAGCCACTACAGTCACCATGCCACCTGGGACAACTTATGCTTTAGACATTTTCTAAAAGGATGTATTCTCTAAACAATGATTGATGCCATGATACACTGATGAGATCAGTAGACTACAGCAAAAGAACACATTATCTGAATCTAAGTCACCGGACAAAACCAGTTCAAAAAGTGACAAATTGTATACTCTGACATCAGTGCAGGCATGCATTATATGAAAGTTGTTTAATTATAAATCCATTTCTGATTTCCAAGTTATATTTTTCAAAATCCTGTCAACTAACAAAATAATTGTTTGTGGTTTTGTTCTGGATGGCAGTGAGTGAGTGGAGTGAACCTATAGGTTTCTGTATAAATACGTTATATAAATAAAGGAATGGAAATACATTTCAAGAGTAATATAATATCAATATTTGGTGTGACCACCCTTTCCCTTCAAAACAGCATCAATTGTTCTAGGTACACTTGCAGACAGTTTGAAGGAACTTGACAGGTAGGTTGGCCCAAACATCTTGGAGAACTAACCACAGTTCTGTGGATTTAGGCAGCCTCAGATGCTTCTCTCTCTTCATGTAATCCCAGACCGACTCGATGTTGAGATCAGGGCTCCGTGGGGGCCATACCGTCACTTCCAGCACTCCTTCACGCTGAAGATAGTTCTTAACGACTTTTGCTGTGCGTTTGGCGGTCATTGTCATGCTGCAAATAAGTTTGGGAACAATCAGATGCCTCCATGATGGTATTGCATGATGGATAAGTATCTGCCTGTACTTCTCAGCATTGAGGAGACCATTAATTCTGACCAATTCCCCAACTCCATTTGCAGAAATGAAGCTCCAAACTTGCAAGAAATCTCCACCATGCTTCACTGTTGCCTGCAGACACTCATTTGCGTTCCGCTCTCCAGCGAACAAACTGCCTTCTGCTACAGCCAACTATTTCACATTTTAACTCAGTCCAGAGCACCTTTGCGATTTTTCTGCACCCCAGTTCCTGTGTTTTCGTGCATAGTTGAGTCACGGCCTTGTTTCCACGTCAGAGGAATGGTATTTTGGCTGCAAGTCTTCCATGAAGGTCACTTCTGACCAGACTTCTCCAGACAGTAGGTGTGTGCACTAGGGTCCCACTTTTCTGCCAATTCTGAGCTGATGGCACTGCTGGACCTCTTCCGATTACAAAGGGAAGTAAGCATGATGTGTCTTTCATCTGCTGCAGTAAGTTTCCTTGGTCAACCACTGCGTCTACAGTCCTCAACGTTGCCCGTTTCTTTGTGTGCTTCGATAGAGCTTGGACAGCACATCTGGAAACCCCTGTCTGCCTTGAAATGTCTGCCTGGGAGAGACCTTGCTGATGCAGTATAACTATCTTGTGTCTTGTTGCTGTGCTCAGTCTTGCCATGTTGTATGACTTTTAACAGTAAACTGTCTTCAGCAACCTCACCTGGTTAGCTGAGCTTGGCTGTTCCTCACCCAGTTTTATTCCTCCTACACAGCTGTTTCTGTTTCAGTTAATGATTGTGTTTCAACCTACATATTGAATTGATGATCATTAGCACCTGTTTGGTATAATTGTCTAATCATACACCTGACTATGTGTCTACAAAATCCCTGACCTTGTGCAAGTGTACCTAGAAGGATTGATGCTGTTTTGAAGGCAAAGGGTGGTCACACCAAATATGGATTTGATTTAGATTTTTCTTCTGTTCACTCACTTTGCATTTTGTTAATTGATAAATATTTTCTATTAACATGTCTATTTTTGAAAGCATTCTTACTTCACAGCATTTTTTCACACCTGCCTAAAACTTTTGCACAGTACTGTATTTCTTGACATGACCTTACAGATATATTTTATATGTATTGTCATTTGATGATATATCAACTGGATTTAAGATGGTGATTACTAATTGTTAAAAAAATATGTGGAAATACAACACGTGACAAGATAATTATATAAGTTAATAGGAAATTACATAGAAAATCTGCATTTTAACTTTTTTAATTATACTGTAAATTATGACAAACTATCATTACAGGTCATCATTATGCTAGTGAACATTACCAGAAGAGTAATACAATTACAATAAAGTAACAGGCCTGACTAAAGGCCTTCCATTTTAAATAATAGATAAGGTATTGGGTATGGGGGGGAAAGATAAGCAACTGTTCTATTTTTCATACAAGGCTTTCAGTAACATATTTTCCAGGGAAAAATCCAATAGAGTACCACAGTATGAGTCATTATACCCATAAAACCTAGCGGTCAAACAGGGAAATGGGTCCAATCATTTTTCCACCATTCATTTTTTTCCCATAGGGGTTTTAGAAACACTTAAAATAAGGGCTGTGTTTTGTGTAGGCTTACCCTGGCGTGACATTTTGATAACCATGTAAATCTCTCTTGGACAAGGTGAATTTTATCAATATATTCGCCTGTATTTACCCCCCAAAAATGAAATGATATTAGCTACAAATGCCATGATGATCTGGATGAGATTGCCGAATGGAGGCAAAGAATCTCTGGATTAACTATCTAATGTTGGCTAAATGTAGTAATGAATAAACTGGCTAAACTTCTGTTAGACAAGGTGTCAGCTAGAGATGACGTGCAAGAGCTTGCAGGGCTTCTATAGTATTGCATGATGCTAATTAGCATTTTCAAATCTGAGAGTAAATAGAGCCGAATATATTTATAAAAGTCACCTTGCCCGAGAGGTTTATATGGTTATTAAAATGTCACACCAGGGTAAGCCTAGACAGAGCACAGCCCTTATTTTTTTTACGTTTTTCTAAAATCCACTATGGGAAAAATGAATGGTGGAAAAATGATTGGAACCATTTCCCTGTTTAACCGCTAGGTCTTATGGGCATTATGACGCTGCCACTGTGGTGCTCAATAAACCACAACAGAGGGGAAGAGGCGAAGGGAGAGAGTTTACTCCGCCAAAAATCTGTCCACGAAACAGGCCACGAAGTGAGGCATTTTTGCATGGAGGTCAATGAGAGTGTCCAATTTGGTCAACAAAAAAAGTAATTTCTAATTTGTTACATAAGGCTTATTTGATATGTTATAAGTTTCATAATGGTTATGTTGTTAGGAATTCGCTGATATATGTGGATGCACGTGGCATTTCGGAAACAAAAAACAACAACTACTTTATATTGTTGTTCAGACACGTATCTGCCCTTTCATTGGCTAGAATGTTCTCACCTGATCTGGCCTCCTCCCTCCTGGCTTCCATCTTTGAGGACATGTAGTTCCATTGCTTGAGCGGTCACTCGATTATCTTGTCAATATAATAGAACATTTTTGACCACAATATGTGAAAACGATTTGATTGGTCACACGTCGAGGTGTGACGTTTACAGGGACGGTATCTGCCAAGGGACAAGCTTCGAGAATGCGTTTTCTTTCCGCCCTCTTTTCCATTCTTTTCATAAAATACTAGAGTAGGCAACAGCGAACATGGAGGAATTGAGCGCCGTAGGAGAACAGGTTTTCGACGCGGAATGCATCCTGAACAAACGACTAAGAAAGGTTAGATGTTGTAAAATATAATTTTCTCATATCCCAAAATATTTTCTGCCCACAGTTTGGTAACATTTCCTTTTTTATTTTCGCAGGGGAAGTTAGAGTTTCTTGTAAAGTGGAGGGGATGGTCATCCAAGTAAGTACAAGTGGTGCTGCAGCTGCGAGTGCAGCCTCAAACAATGAAAACAACAACAACGTGTCGCTTTTTGCTTCACTGTTGTTGTAAAGGATTCATACATTCCCTAAATTCGCTCGAAATCATGCTGCACGTGAAAACGAGAAAGTATGGTTTTACGCTTGCCTCCTCCTCCTACTAATATTATTGTTGTTGTTGTTGGTTTTAAGGTTTGGAAATTAACCTAGTTAGTTATGCAAAACAAGCAGATCGTTTAGGGTTTTGGTTTCTCGTATTCAATATCTGCTGGTTTGTCTATTTGACATCTCAGTAATTATGCCACACAAACTAGGCTATAGAAACTCATATTTGATCACTCGCTACTGAAACTCTAGCTAATGGTTTATCAGTGTAGCTTTATATTATATGCTTTATTGATAAATAAATTACAAGCAGGAGTTGGTAGATGTTTGGGTTGGGAAACGTATGCCGAGTCTCACACACATCCCACAAACTACAGTGTCCAGTTGGTACACTTGCCTAATTTTTGTGATGGTTGTTTAAATGTATATGATAATGTAATATAGTTTATTTATTGCCTAACGTGACTCGGTAGTATACATATCATTTTCGTAAATCAGTCTTTCCCCCCTTTCGAGCGCTCCAGCTGCCAGCGCGTCCTTGTCACAGTTGCCCTTTCCCTTGTCCCTTCTGTTTCATTGTTGCTATTAATCCCATCATCAATGGGCATTCTGCCTGTCGCTCACACCCCGTTCTTAACCCAAATCCTCACATTGCTGTCGGATTCTGCCAGGGCCATCGATTTGTCAAGTTATTTACTTGTTGTGATATAAACAGGTAAGATGTGGCTGGTGGAAATTATAATGTGCTTGCCAATTTGCAATTTCTTTCTACATTAACTCAGTATTGGCCCTCTTGAGATTCTCTGATTCCTGTGAAGGCGGCAGATCCTACACACTTGGCTTTAAATAAACTTCTCTCCTTATCTTCCCCCTTTGCTATGTGGTTAAGCCTCCGACTCACAGCTCTTTGCATATGCCTCCTATCTCCTATCTCTACACTAGGTTACACTAGGCCTCCTTTCTCTAATCGCTATGTTAGGTTACACTAGGCCTCTTATCTCTACACAATCACTAGGGTAGGGTATAGGTTATACTAGGTCACTAGGTTAGGTTACACTAGGCCTACATTTCATTACTGGTACACTATGGTCCAATCAGTGCATTGACGAACTTGTATCATCAACTTTTACCAAGAAGTACTGCAATGTGGACATTTTAAGTGATTTTAGTATTTTGATGGACATATTTTCCTTTTGCTTCAGGCACAATAGCTGGGAGCCCCAAGCGAACATCCTTGACCCAAGATTATTGGCTGCATTTAACAAGAGGTGAGTTTCTATTTGCCCAGGACCTCACTGAGTGAGCTATCCACTATATCCAAACAATGCCCTCTGAAATGCTCCAGCAGGGGTTAATAGTGCCCCATTCAAGCCAATGTGGAGCCCACAGATAGGCATACAATCTGTGTTTTCAGGCTGTAAACACATCGATATGAGTTTAGGTTTTCCCAACCCTTCAAGTTTTATTTGATGGTCGTTCTGTTCAATATACATTTGATGTAAAAATACATTATTTAGTATTGGTAAGGGATAAAATAATGCATTTGTAAAATAAAAGGAGTCATAAGTGCCAGTTAATCTTAAAACTGAAGCAGGGAAAATATTTCATTTCAAATGTATACTTTCCTTTGCAAACATACATTTGTAGAAGGATAACAATGATTTAAAAGCATATACAGCAGGAAATGAGGGGGTGGAACAAAAACAGGAACCAAATTTCCAAAAGTGAAAGCGTATCTAATGTTTTCAGATGAGCATCTGGGGATTTTTATTGCAACCTCTGATTTGTTTTTGCCAAGCATTGGGCATTGCAAGATAAGACAATACTTCACGAGATGTTACTTGTAAAAATTCTGTCTCGCCATGAACACACAGTCCATATGTCTCTGTCAAGAAGAAGGCTACAAGTCAGAGTGTATATGTTTAGTGATAGAATACCCTCTCCTCAGATGGTTTCCAAAACACTCAACAGTGCTCGCTCTGTATCCTTGACTCCTGCTCTACTTCTACCATAACTACTGCTGAAGACTGTTTCCTGTATTTTGTTTTTACAGTGAACAAGAAAAGGAAATTCTGATCTGCAAGAGAGGGAAAAGGCCGAGGGGGAGACCTCGAAAAGTTGTGGTATGATTTCCTCAAGACCTTTGACATTTTGGTAGAAAATACTTTTTAATATTTGTATAAATATAATGTACTATGACTTTTCCCGTTCTCATTTCAGGAAACTGTGCCTGAAGTGTCAAAGTCAAGCAGCTCTTCGTCATCGTCATCTTCGTCTGGCTCATCATCGTCATCTTCTTCCTCTTCCTCCTCATCGGATGATGACGACGATGATAACAACGATAGAAAGGCAAAGCCAGGTCCCAGAACACGGGAGCTCCACCCTGTCCCTCAGAAGAAAGCACAGATTGTTGTGGCCAAGCCGGAGCCCCCGAGGAAGAAGCGAGGCAGGAAAGCACTGCCTGCAGAAATGAAGGCCATTCAACAGAACAAGGGCCAGCGCAAGATCATAAAGACAGTTGCCAAAGAATCCCCTGCAGACCTCCGAGGTGGAATCAAGAAACCCTTTCACCCAGCCAGCTTCACCTTCATGGGGTTGAACAGCAGAGGCCCTCTGAGTGTCCAGGGCAGATGTTCCCTGGCCCAGGGTGGGACTACTAAAAGCTCCATGAACACTGCAGGCTCTGGCCGGTCAAATACCTCAGCTTCTCTCTCTTTCAACCAGAGATGCAACCAGAGCAAGAGTCAAGCTTCTGACTTCAAACTGTCGGTCTCTGATGTGTACAGTGGAGCAGGTTTGGACTTAAAAACGACTGCAAGCAAATCTCCTGGAGTAGCAGCGTTGAATTTGCATAACTCCAAACTCTCAACCAGCAATGGCAACCCGCAAGGAGCTTTTCAGCCACAGCTGGGTTCCCACAACGGGCAGAAGAAACCAGATGCCCCTGGGCAAACACCACTGCAGCAGGTACCCAATAACAAACCTGCTGCGCCCTTCTCCACTCCTAAAGGCCCTGCCAACCAAGCTGCAAGCCTTCAGGCACTAAACCTGCAGAGTGTGAACAAATCAACACCGGGCAACGGTACTCCAGGCAATGGCACCGCACCAGTGTCCAACCTGCGAAGCACCGCCAACCCAGTACGGAAAGACACAGTTGGTCAGTATGGTCAAGAGAAAAATCCTGTACAGAGTCCTGCCACGCCTGGTGGACAACAGCCCAGAAAGAGCCATCCTGGAATTAAGGTCAAAGCTGAGGAGACCAGTGAAGTGGGTGTCATGGCCGAGAGGCCTGAGAGGCTGACTACAACAAGGGCCCAAGGGAGGGTTGAGAAGAGCATTGTCCAGAACCCCTCCGTAGAGGCCAGAGACATCCTGGGCAAGCGGGAGAGATCTGCCTCCAAAGACAGTGGCAAGCAGGCCAAAGTCCTCCTGAGTGAGATGAGCACCGGTGAGGAGAGCACCTCAGACTCTGACCAGGATTCCCCCTACCCAAGTAACAGTCAGGACTTGTCCATCTCAGTCCAGACCGGCCAGGACTGGAAGCCCACTCACAGCCTGATCGAGCATGTGTTTGTTACTGATGTCACCGCCAACCTTGTCACTGTCACAGTCAAGGAGTCCCCAACCAGTGTGGGCTTCTTCAACATACATAATTATTGACTGAATACCGGTAATTGAGCTGCCTAGCAAAGGGGCTGAAAAGTAGACAGCAGAGGCCTTAAGTGGGGTATTGAATGAAGTAGATAAGTTAGAGCAGTGTTAATGCACATAGGTTTACTGCAGTGATGCAAAGTTTCCTCTTCTCTACAATGTATTCATCTGAAATCTGCAGACTTACTCTTTTGCTTTGCTCTGTTAGTAAGACAATGTACTTTTGATATATTGTACACACGCAACAAAACAAGCTAATCAACTGGAGGAAAGCTTTGTCTTAAGGGAACTATTCAGGGCCAGGTGTAAACTAGATTGGTAGCTTGTTTGATTACGAAGTAGTAATGCAACTCTTAGGGATGTCATTATAATGTAGCTACCTCTAGTTTAATCCAGCTCTCGTTTTGTATTCAAAGTTCTTCTGGAATAGCAAGCTTGGAAGTACTGTTTTTTTTCTCCCTCGAGTATAAGATGTCGTGACCATTACAATCAATTTGCCAATTCACATTAGTGTAAAGCACCATAGTCTTATATGAAATGTAAAATTCCAATGAAAGGACAAATAATAGCAACATTTCCTTAGGCAACATTTTCCAAAATAGAAAATGTTGTAATTACTGGAAGAGCTCTGTCTCTCGAAGCTATAACATTAACAAAGAAGTTTGCAAGGCAAACCCGGTGTTGCGTTGAGGACCAAGTTCTCATCAGTTGAAAATAAGTTTCATTCCTCAGTGCAGTCAGTCTATCAGTGAAGTATTTCACCCAGGCTGGAGTAGGAGGGAAGAAGATACACTATCTCTGTTCTCCCCTAGTGCTCAGATAAGACCGGTTACTGGCCGAGGTTACTCCTCTCCCTTCAGGTCTGTGTTCCCACAACCCCACTAGGGCATTCACTGGCGGGTGTACTGTCAAAACTGGTGATTATTATGGACGAGCCCAGTGAATAATTGCCGGTATAGATATGGCAGGATGATGATGGACAGCACACCTGACGTGACTCCTCCCCTACCTCAGCCAGAGTTCCCTGTGAAGGGCCTCTTTGTGCCTTTATGAGCGCTGAGGGCAAGCACTCAGGGATTTCACTACTGTGGGAAGGGTGGAGCCCAAGGAAACCTAACTGCCTGATATTGTTTTTCCTTGACCACAAAAAAAAACACCAGATCGAGTATTTAGCAGCTGGTGTTCAAAGTGTAGGCTGATGAAATGCTAGATATTTTCCTTTGTTACATGCAGTGTGCATACACACACCACAATCTCATTTTACTCGCCTGCATGGGATCAGTAGTTAGGCCCTGCTACCCACAGAAGAAAAATGTGTTTATCTGATGTAACTGAAAAGAAACCACAACGTCTACTGTCTTTCTGCTCCCTAGAGAGGAGTTAAGCTACACAGCACTTCAACTGAACTCCCCACTCTAATCATACTCTGCAGACCATGCTTTAAATGTTTTACTCAAATGAATCAACAAAGGCGTTACCCCAAAGAAAGCTAACGTGTCAGGTTTGCAGAGAAGGATGGTTATTCTAGTGCATCTGTTAATTATACACAGAGTGGTAATCATTGCTCCCTACTTGTTTAAATCTTGCCACGCAGATGCACCGTGTTTGAAAGTGCAGTTGTGTCATGATGTAACCTATGTGGTAGTGTATTGTTTAAACAAACACAAGAGAGATTTTTTTGTGAGAATTCTGGAGACACAACATTTGAGTGTGATTTGCCTCTCATACAGATCAAGTAGCCAGGCATTGTCCAGACATGTTTATTCTTCAACTAGATTTACAATACTTACAGATTTATGGTCAAATTGACTAGACTAGAACCAGCAACCACTTAGGTGGTTTTAAGTGCTTGTATTCAGCTGTTTATGGTGATAGTGCCTTAAACACTATTTGAGGCTATCTGGACCCTGGATTTGGAAAAATGTTCTCTCAAATATGTTCATATGCAAACATTACTGACATGATTAATGGGAAGCCTTGAAGGAGGACAAGGCATTGTGCCTTGATAGATGAGAAATGACCCTCATCCACAGGGTTTCTTAAATGTCAATGACATTTGACAATTTATGGGAGGATGGGGCACTTACAACTGGATTGCTTTGATAATTGTATCTCACATTTGACATGAGCTGGAGCCAGGCTACAGACTCCTGTAACGGTGGTTTTATGTTTTCCTCTCTCCATTTCTCAAATTGTGACGCGAGGGAGTGAAGGCATACAAGAAAAGACAATTGTTGGGCTGTGGTCTTTACACATTTGTAATCTTCTTTTGATATACTAACCATTTCAGCTGAAGGCTGTATTCTTCAAACTATTTATTTAAACGAGGTCTTCAGGATAGGACAATGTCACCAATCTTTGTATTGTGCATGTTGTCGTGATATTAACCTTAAATAAATAGTACTTTAATAAGTCTGGTAATCATTTCTGTTTTCACTGATCATGTTAGGGGTGCCCCTTAACCCTCAACTCATAATGTCAACCCAAGTCATACATTTTCTGTTAATTTGCCTTAGTATTAGAAATTCTGCTGAATTTAAATAGCCAATAGGAGTCTGAATTAAATTATTAGGTACGTGTACGTGCGAGTGTGTGTTACAAAAATACTTTGCAAAAATCCTCTTTGCAGGAGCCTCCTGAATATAATGTAGTTATTCAGTCACTAGATGGTGGTGTTGCATTTCAAACAAGGCCCATTCAGAATGGGGTACTATGTTTCTCCCCCTGTAGTTGTAACAGATGGATGGGTTCACCAATGTAAAGAGGGGTGGGCAATCACACTCACGTGGTTGTGAGACTTGCTGTTCCATTTGAAAAGCACATACTCACATTTTTCACTCTGACAGATCAAATCACTATCTGGTTTAGCTCCTAATTGATCCAATTGGAAATATATAATTTCCCTTCATGGGGATGTGTCAGGCTGAGCTAGTTACAGTACTGTCATTCAGGGTGTTCTAATCTACAGCCCCCTCCGCCTCTATGTGCCTGCTCACCCTGGTCACATCCTCCCTGGCTTTGGATTTAATATCTACAGTACCAGTCAAAAGTTTGGATTCACCTACACATTCCAGGGTTTTTATTTTTTTTACAACTTTCTACACTGTAGAATAATAGTGAAGACATCAAAACTATGAAATAACACACATGGAATGATGTAGTAACCCAAAAAGTGTTAAACAAATCAAAATATATTTTATACTTGAGATTCTTCAAGGTAGCCACCTGTTGCCTTGATGACAAAAAAAAAAAGATTTCACCTTTATTTAACCAGGTAGGCCAGTTGAGAACAAGTTCTCATTTACAACTGTGACCTGGCCAAGATAAAGCAAAGCAGTGCGACACAAACAACAACACAGTTACACATGGAATAAACAAACGTACAGTCAATAACACAATAGAAAAGTCTACATACAGTATCTGCAAATGAGGTAAGATTAGGGAGGTAAGGCAATAAATAGTCCATAGTGGCGAAATAATTACAATTTAGCAATTAAACACTGGAGTGATAGATGTGCAGAAGATGAATGTGCAAGTAGAGATACTGGGGTGCAAAGGAGAAGGGAAAAAAATAAACAACAATATGGGGATGAGGTAGTTGGGTGGGCTATTTACAGTTGGGCTATGTACAGGTGCAATGATCTGTAAGCTGCTCTGACAGCTGATGCTTAAAGTTAGTGAGGGAGATATGAGGCTTCAGTGATTTTTGCAATTCGTTCCAGTCATTGACAGCAGAGAACTGGAAGGAAAGGCGGCCAACAGAGGAATAGGCTTTGGGGGTGACCAGTGAAATATACCTGCTGGAGCGTGTGCTACGGGTGGGTGCTGCTATGGTGACCAGTGAGCTGAGATAAGGTGGGGCTTTACCTAGCAAAGACTTATAGATGACCTAGAGCCAGTGGATTTGGCGACGAATATGAAGCGAGGGCCAGCCAACGAGAGCATACAGGTCGCAGTGGTGGGTAGTATATGGGGCTTTGGTGACAAAACGGATGGCACTGTGATAGACTGCATCCAATTTGCTGAGTAGAGTGTGGAGGCTATTTTGTAAATGACATCGCCAAAGTCAAGGATCGGTAGGATAGTCAGTTCTACGAGGGTATGCTTGGCAGCATGAGTGAAGGATGCTTTGTTGCGAAATAGGAAGCCGATTCTAGATTTCATTTTGGATTGGAGATGCTTAATGTGAGTCTGGAAGGAGAGTTTACAGTCTAACCAGACACCTAGGTATTTGTAGTTGTCCACATATTCTAAGTCAGAACCGTCCAGAGTAGTGATGCTAGATGGGCGGGCAGGTGCGGACAGCGATCGGTTGAAGAGCATGCATTTAGTTTTACTTGCATTTAAGAGCAGTTGGAGGCCACGGAAGGAGAGTTGTATGGCATTGAAGCTCGTCTGGAGGTTTGTTAACACAGTGTCCAAAGAAGGGCCAGAAGTATACAGAATGGTGTCATCTGCGTAGAGGTGGATCAGAGAATCACCAGCAGCAAGAGCGACATCATTGATGTATACAGAGAAAAGAGTCGGCCTGAGAATTGAACCCTGTGGTACCCCATAGAGACTGCCAGAGGTCCGGACAACAGGCCCTCCGATTTGACACACTGAACTCTTTCTGAGAAGTAGTTGGTGAACCAGGCGAGGCAGTGATTTGAGAAACCAAGGATGTTGAGTCTGCCGATAAGAATGTGGTGATTGACAGAGTCAAATGCCTTGGCCAGGTCGATGAATACGGCTGCACAGTATTGTCTTATATCGATGGCGGTTATGATATTGTTTAGGACCTTGAGCATGGCTGAGGTGTTCCCATGTCCAGCTTGGAAGCCAGATTGCATAGCGGAGAAGGTACGGTGGGATTCGAAATGGTCGGTGATCTGTTTGTTAACTTGGCTTTCGAAGACCTTAGAAAGGCAGGGTAGGATAGATTTAGGTCTGTAACAGTTTGGGTATAGAGTGTCTCCCCCTTTGAAGAGTAGTCACCTGGAATGCATTTCAATTAACATGTGTGCCTTGTTAAAAGTTAATTTGTGGAATTTCTTTCCTTCTTATTGTGTTTGAGCCAATCAGTTGTATTGTGACAAGGTAGGGGTGGAAGACAGAAGATAGCCTTATTTGGTAAAAGACTAAGTCCATATTATGGCAAAAACAGCTGAAATAAGCAAGGAGAAACAACAGCCCATCATTACTTTAAAAAATGAAGGTCAGTCAATGTGGAACATTTAAAGAACTTTGAAAGTGCTATGATGAAACTGGCTCTCATGAGGACTGCCACAGGAAAGGAAGACCCAGAGTTACCTCTGCTGCAGAGGATAAGTTCAATAGAGTTACCAGCCTCAGAAATTCCAGCCCAAATAAATGCTTCACAGAGTTCAAGTAACAGACACATCTCAACATCAACTGTTCAGAGGAGACTGCAGGAATCAGGCCTTCATGGTCAAATTGCTGCAAAGAAACCACTACTAAAGAATATCAATAATAAGAAGAGACTTGCTTGGTCCAAGAAACACGAGTAATGGACATTGGACAGATTTCCACCGTTTTTTTGGTCCGATGAGTCCACATTTGAGATTTTTGTTTCCGACCGCCGTGTCTTTGTGAGACGCAGAGTAGATGATCTCTGCATGTGTAGTTCCCACCGGGAAGCATGGAGGAGGAGGTGTGATGGTGTGGGGGTGCTTTGCTGGTGACACTGTGATTGATCTATGCATAGTCACTTTAATAACTCTACCTACAAGTACATTTTACCTCAATTACCTCGACACCAGTGCCCCCGACTCTGTACCGGTACCTCCTGTATTTAACCCCGCTACTGTTATTTACTGCTGCTCTTTAATTATTTGTTATTCTTATCTCCTACTTTTTTTTGTTGTTTCTTAAAACGGCATTGTTGGTTAAGGGCTTGTAAGTTAGCATTTCACTGTACGGTCTACACCTGTTGTATTCGGCGCATGTGACAAATAACATTTGATTTGATTTATTTAGAATTCAAGACACACTTAACCAGCATGGCTACCACAGCATTCTGCAGCGATACGCCATCCCATCTGGTTCGCGCTTAGTGGGACTATCATTTGTTTTTCAACAGGACAATGACCCAACACACCTTCAGGCTGTGTAAGGGCTATTTGACCAAGAAGGAGAGTGATGGAGTGCTGCATCAGATGACCTGGCATCCACAATCGTCCGACCTCAACACAATTGAGATGGTTTGGGATGAGTTGGACCGCAGAGTGAAGGAAAAGCAGCAAACAAGTGCTCAGCATATGTGGGAACTCATTCAAGACGTTTGGAAAAGCATTCCAGGTGAAGCTGGTTGAGAGAATGCCAAGATTGTGCAAAGCTGTCGTCAAGGCAAAGGGTGGCGACTTTAAAGAATATAAAATATAAAATATATTTTGATTTGTTTATCACTTTTTTGGTTACTACATGATTCCATATGTTTTATTTCATAGTTTTGTTGTTTTCACTATTATTCTACAATGTAGAAAATAGTAAAAATAAAGAAAACCCCTTGAATGAGTAGCTGTGTCCAAACTTTTGACTGGTACTGTATGTTGATATCACATCTCTATGTCCTCTGCCCACCCATCACAATAAAATCTGGCTGCTCAACATCAAATCATGGATGCAAGCCAACTTCTCAAAGCCAAAAAGTAAAAAGCAGTGGTATAAAGTACTTAAGAAAAAATACTTTAAAGTACTACTTAAGTAGTTTTTAGAGGTATCTACTTTACTATTTATATTTTTGACAACTTTTACTTCATTACATTCCAAAAGCAAATAATGTACTTTCTACTCCATTTATTTTCCCTGACACCCAAAAGTACTTGTTACATTTTCAATGCTTAGAAGGACAGGAAAATTGTCCAATTCAAACACTTAAAGAGAAAATCCCTGGTTATCCCCACTGCATCTGATCTGGCGGACTCACTAAACACAAATTATTTATACTTTTACTTTTGATACTTAAGTATATTTTAGCAATTACATTTACTTTAGATACTTAAGTATAGTTAAAACCAAATACTTTTAGACTTTTACTGAAGTAGTATTTTACTGTATGACTTTCAATTCTACTTGAGTCATTTTCTATTAATGTATCTTTACTTTTACTCAAGTATGACAATTGGGTAC
Source organism: Salmo salar (assembly GCF_965601325.2). Taxonomy (NCBI): domain Eukaryota; kingdom Metazoa; phylum Chordata; class Actinopteri; order Salmoniformes; family Salmonidae; genus Salmo; species Salmo salar. Next base: position 33,979,778 of record NC_138296.1, on the reverse strand, counting down.
TTTTTCCACCACTGGTAAAAAGTGTGTGCTGGAAAAGCTGGGTGATTTCAACATGATTGAGGGTGTCACGGTCTCTCCCTGCCCCCAGGCCTGAAACCTTGGTGTTACCTTTGACCCCACTCTCTCATCTGAATGTCACATCAAGAACATTGAGATGGTCTCCTTTTTCCATTGCCAGAGTTTGCCCCTTACCCATCCTGATGAAGGAAAACGGATACACACCTTTGTGACAAGCTGACAGAACTAACTGTTACCACTATTCTGTGTCATTAGTTCCAGATCCCTGCACACACTTAAGTTGGTTCAGAACTCCAGCCCAGAGCTCCAGCTCAGAGCTGAGCCAAATCCCCAATCCTGGACCCATATCACACCTACAACAGCACTGGCTCCCTATCAAAGACAGGATTGATTCTAACTTAGACATTTCTGACAGTTTCCAAACACCAGACTCCACTACCTCTCCAGTTGCCAGGACTGAGACAACTCTTTATTCACAACTGAGATCACAAATAACCTGATACAGCTATTGATTGTATAAAGGATGAAGTAAACCAGGTTAGGGTTTGGCCAGAAATGTTCAAACAGCTGATTATCAAACTGTCTGAATGCATCTAAATGCTACAAGAAAAAACATCTTCAAAATCACTAGCCAATGACTTTTATCGGAAATGTCAAAACACAAAGGTATTGTTTATTCAGTTTTAACTTTACAAGCTCTCCTACAACTTGTTTGCATGCCAGAATCATTTCATGAGCACACATGTAAGCAAACAACAATAGTCCTCCCCAAAATGAAAAAGGTCATATTTTGGATGTTGTTATGTCCCATTGTCTTATCTAATTCAATTCAAACTGAAGGCCCTGGGTCACTCTCACGGGAGGAGCAGACACTTGAGGCAGTATTAGCTCCTCTACCACGAAGCCAGGAGTGTTACATTATGTTACATATCTCCAGTGGAGTGTCACCCCACTCTCCTGGCTGTATTAGCACCTCTACCATGAAGCCAGGAGTGTTACATTGTTACATATCTCCAGTGGAGTGTCACCCCACTCTCCTGGCTGCCTAGGTCAATTAACCCTGAGTGGACAGTGTCACACTTGACCTGTGGGTGGCATGTGACCTGTAGCCGTGACTGATAAGCAGAGTGTTCTGTGTTCTCTGTTCCACTACAGATACGGATGGGGAGGTCAGACGGAGGTGTCTTCCTGGAGAGTCACCTTTCACACAACACAGTGACATAAGTCAGTATTTCAGGAGTCACATCGGCTTCATGGCTCATACATCATGGTGACTGCATAAAGATGACTTGGGTTTAAGTCTTACGAAGGTCAACGCTGGTCAGTTCCCTTTGACTATTGGGCTCAGGTGGTAACATACAGTGCTCATTGCTATGCATGCATACAAGTGTATGACTGGCTAATGCAGGGATTGTTACTTTGGCCCTCGCTAGCCAAGAAGATTACACCCTATACTTCATAGTTTTGTTTGGCAGCACTTTTTAAACTAGTGTCTAAATCTGTAAAATATCCCCAACCCATTGTGCTTAAATCTATTATGAGTGTGTTACGGACAGTCAAAAGGTCCATGTTAAAGGTCCAATGCAATATTATATAATTTCTGGGTAACAATTAAGTAATTTATTGTGATTGTTTTCAATTAAAAAAAAAAGTAAATAAACAAAAATAGCTTCCTAGCAAAGAGCAATTTCTCAAGCAAGAATTTTGCTAGGACTGTCTGGGAGATGTCTGAGTGGGGAGGGGAAAACTAAAAACTAGCTGTAATTTGGCAGAGAGGTTTGGAACTCTCTTTCTTATTGGTCATTTAATTAATTTACCACCTGGTGATGACACCAGGCAGTCCAAACTTCCATCCCACCAAAACAGGCTGACATTTCAGGTGGGTTTTTCCAACAGCTCTTACATTGAAAGGGCATTATCATCATTTTCACAATACTATCACTATATATACAAAAGTATGTGGACACCCATTCAAATGTGTGGATTTGGCTATTTCAGCCACACCAGTTGCTGGCAGGTGTATAAAATCTCCATGGACAAACATTGCCAGTAGACTGGCCTTACTGAAGAGCTCAGTGACTTTCAACGTGGCACCGTCATAGGATGCCACCTTGCCAACAAGTCAGTTTATCATTTCTGCCCTGCTAGAGCTGCCCCGGTTAACTGTAAGTGCTGTTATTGTGAAGTGGAAAGGTCTAGGAGAAACAATGGCTCAGCCGCGAAGTGGTAGGCCACACAAGCTCACAGAACGTGACCACTGAGTGCTGAAGTGCGTAGCACATAAAAATCATCTGTCCTCGGTTGCAACACTCACTACCGAGTTTCAAACTGCCTCAGGAAGCAACGTCAGCACAAGAACTGTTCGTCTGGAACTTCATGAAATGGGATTCCATGGCCGAACAACCGCACACAAGCCTAAGATCACCATGCACAATGCCAAGAGTCAGCTGGAGTGGTGTAAAGCTCGCCGCCAATGGACTCCGGAGCAGTGGAAACGCGTTCTCTGGAGTGATGACACTTCACCAACTGGCAGTCCGACGGACAAATCTGGGTTTGGCGGATGCCAGGAGAATGTTACCTGCCCGAATGCATAGTGCCAACAGTAAAGTTTGGAGGAGGAGGAATAATGGTCCTGGGCTGTTTTCATGGTTCGGGCTAGGCCCCTTAGTTCAAGTGAAGGGAGATCTTAACGCTACAACATACAATGACATTCTAGACAATTCTGTGCTTCCAACTTTATGGCAACAGTTTGGGGAAGGCCCTTTCCTGTTTCAGCATGACAATGCCCCCGTGTACAAAGTGAGGTCCATACAGAAACGGTTTGTCGAGATCGGTGTGGAAGAACGTGACTGACCTGCACAGAGCCCTGACCTCAACCCCATCGAACACCTTCAGGATGAATTGGAACGCCGACTGCGAGCCAGGCCTAATCGCCCAACATCAGTGCCCGACCTCGCTAATGCTCTTGTGGCTGAATGGAAGCAAGTCCCCGCAACAATGTTCAAACATCTAGTGGAAAGACTTCCAAGAAGAGTGGAGGAAATATATTTAAACCACAGGAAAATCACATCTTTGACTGCACTGGGCCTTTAAGCATTGTTTGTCTGTAATAAAAGGAGACTGCTCATTGGGCGATCTCACATGCCCCCAGCCCTCGGCTAGTCCCCCAATCCCTACCACCTTTCAACACACAGACACCCACCCCTTTCTCTCACCACCCATATATTTAGAAACTCTTAAAACACTGTCACAAAGAATGACTAACTGAAAGAAGTTATCATTACAAAGTGCTAGATTCCTTAATTTATAGAGATCCCCATCCCGATACTGTGGAATTTTCCCAAAATAAATTAATGTAAACACTTTAGCGACAGAGGCACTCACAGTGGCCTGGTATGCATAAACAGTATGAACAGTGTGACACAGTGTAATCCCTCCCCCCCACCCCTGACTTCAGGCCGGTCTGGAAATGTGGAGTCTACCCCCCCCCCACCCCCCCCCCCCCGACTCCCAGCAAAATAAGCCAGACTCCAATCCATCTTACATGGAAATAACACCCTGCCCAAATTGGTGTTGTTTTGGAGACTCCACGGCAGGTTTGTCTCAGAGGACTTTTTTCCACTACAGGTTATTGTTCCAGTGACACTAGTTGAAGAAAGCTGTGATCAGCTATCTCTACTAGATCACATTGTCTATTTTATACATTTACACACAGTATTCTAATAATGTAATGAAATAGTCTGCAATAATGTTTGTATTTTTGTTTTGTTTCCCCTAAACTTTCGGATTACAACCAGGGGCTGGTTGTGTTTAAACTACTCTCCAACTTTAACGATGGTTGGTACTCGATTTCAAAGGACTGTTTAGAAATCTGATACAACCCTCCAGCAAAGCCTACCTTTTTCACCCACATCTCCTATGGTCTGTTTCTAAATCACTCTGCTGAAGCAGTGTAAACAAATGTCAGTTTGCCCTCTGATATTGAGAGGCAAGACAAGCGGCAGTCCTCCACTATGACAACACGGCCTCAGACAGACGATGTCATCCGTCTTACCTCACTCGCCATCCATCACTGCGCCGGAGTCGACATGTCTGACAGTCCCACTCTCGCTGTTCTAACTGGCACAGGCCTCCACATCTGTCACATTTTCCTCCAGGCTTACTTTATTACACCAGATGACCCCCCCACCCCCCCACCCCCACCCCTGCATTCATGGACACCTGAAGGGCAAGCAAGCAGAGAGAAAACATATTGATTAGTCTCAGTATCTGATGTCATCTTGGTTCCATAACCCCTTCTTCAACTGCTCCGTCAGCTACCTGTACACTCTTAGAAAAAAGGTGCTATCTAGTACCTAAAAGGTTCTTTGGCTGTCCCCATAGGGGAGCCCTTTGAAGAACCCTTTTTGGTTCCAGGTAGAACCCTATTGGGTTCCATGTAAAACCCTTTCCCCAGAGGGTTCTACATGGATCCAAAATAGTTCTACCTGGAACCAAAAAAGGTTTTAATTGGAACCAAAAAAGGTTCTAATTGGAACCAAAAAGGGTTCTCCTATGGGGACAGCTGAAGAACCCTATTGGAACACTTTTTTCTAAGAGTGTATAGAGTAGGAATTGTCCTGAAACTGGGATTCTACAGCCACAAAATGCAACAAGCTAGCAACTATGACAACTCCCCAGCTATCTGATATCATGTATTGATACATGAATAGAGAGTCATTAAGGTGGATGTACACATCGACTGGTTGATCGACAAGATAAACAGAAAAGATAGATAGATTCATGAATATGCAGACAGTCAGACAAACAGGTTGGTCCCACAATCAGATACAAATTGGGGAGTGAAATCGGTCCATACAATCCACTGTGTTATGACAGGGAAGACCTTGTCGGTCATGAGTTGCTACCACCCACAGGCAGGGATCTCCCGCTACTGTCAAACTGAGTTAGGGTTAGTCCAGCTGTATCTAATTAAATACAGAAAGCAGACAGAAGGTGCCAGGGTAGTGTTCGTCTTTCAGATCTGTCCATCATTTGTATAAGTATAACTCTTCTAAAACTCTGACTCTTAGGTCCCAGTCTAATTTGGTTAAGAGGGAGAGCCACCGTTGATAGACTCTCAGGGCATTAAAGTCTACATACTGCATCAAACAGATACTTATATGATATTAGCTGAGAACTCAGCATATTGCACTGCAACCTTATAACACTGCATGTTTTCACCATGTTTCATACCGCTTTAAAAAAAAGACCAGGAAGACCCAGACCGGTCTTGTTGAGCATTGTCAATAACAGGGGCTGAAGAGATTTTTGACTGGGCATTTCACTCTGTCTTGATACTTGTTAAGAACTCGCATCCTGGGCAGCAAGTGATTTTGCTAAACCTTTCTTGCATGGGCAGCCTGTGTACAAAATGTGTTCATGAAAAAAAATATTAAAATGAGGATCCCTTGGCCAATGCACATAAAAACTCACAAAACCACTGGCACCGGGAGAGGCCCGCTCCGATAAATCAGAGGCGCGCCAAGAACAAGGGCCGGTGCCGGCAGACCTGTGTGCAACAGGACATCTCTATCGGTGAATTTCACAGGTCATTACTCTGGCTCCAGCCATCGCAGCCTCCAGTGGCTCTAGAGACGGCCAGCTTGTTCTCAGAGACAACAGCTTACTGGGCTTTGTGCTGGCTAAACAAGCGTGTCTGTCTCACAGCGGTAGATTCATGTGTAGATAGAGGGCTCGCTCCTTAGGGAGACCTGTAGAGGAGCCATCCATCAACCTTTGGAGGCCATTACAAAATAACAAAATCAAAAGGAGGGCCCACTGATCTCTGTTTTCCAGTGCAGGAGGGAGAACAGAGGAAGGGGGAGTATCTCCCAGAGTTATCCACATAATGTTCCAGTCACAATTCAATAGACAGAGGCGGAAGAGTTACTGTTATGGGGGGAAGTAACAGTGGCCGCTTTGACCAAAGAGAGGGAAATGATTCCACCAAAGCCCTAATGAGCACATGAACACTGTTTAGCATGCTCTGACGGAGTCGAAGCCTGAGCTGATGGTGGAGGTGTAAAATTCATCAGTAACAGACCACCCTTTCTTACACAGCTGAAATAAAATGGCTCTGCATTTATATTTTTGGGGGGTCCTATGACATTAGTCCAGCTAGGCTACAGTCTCAGGGCGATCTTGATGACTTGTGTGTAGCAATCATGGTGTGGCTTACTTTAGAGGAGGAAAGGTAATACAAACAACTTCTGACATTTGCTTCAAGCTGGTCGATCAAACACGAACCCCACCGGGAGAAAATCTTGTTTCCATTGCTTGTGCAAAGTTGTTTAGGAAAGGAGATCAGGACGTGACGACTCAGCGGACCTGAGAACACAGAGCTTCACAGAGGCGCCAGGTTGTAATTAACACTTTGCAGATTGCGTTTACAGGACTGACATGAGCTGTCCCACTTTTATTACCCCCTGGGCTTTACTCCTGCCTTCCAGGGGGAAAACATTCTCTGCTTGATGGTGTCCTGTGTGAAAACTCTGGACAGCTTGGATGGTGTTGCTGGCGCAAGTCAACTGATTCTCATTACCACTCATTTCTCTTTAGGCAAGGATCATGAGAATATCACTGGCACGCTCTCTACCAGATCCACAGTTCTAATTGGATATCAACTCACACTGAGAGGAGACACTGGAGTTTGACAACCTTTATCTATTTTTATCTCCTTATCTGTGGTCCTCATTAGTTTATTTGGCCTCATGCTGTCATTCTAACAGACTTGTTAGAGCAATCCATGTCTTGGCAGTGGGCAGGCAGGCGGGCAGCTAGGAGGCTGGAGGAAGCGCTGATATTGCAGTGTAATAATTTTCATGCAGCTCATAATTTTCCCTCTGGAATGCACGCACACACACACACACACACACACACACACACACACACACACACACACACACACACACACACACACACACACACACACACACACACACACACACACACACACACAGACACACACAGACACACACACACACACAGACAGACAGACGCACGCGCCTGTCTCTCTCTCACACACACACAAACACACACACACACACACTGGGCTTCAAGTTAACATTCCAGCTTAATAAAGCGGCCGGTGTAAATCTACAAATACGCTCGGCACACTGACCTGATAGTGTGAGATTCACCTCATTCAGCTCTCCTCAAACAAGCCACTCAGTCTGGAGTTCCTAAACCTGGGAGCAAACACAACACTAAAGACAGACTAATGAAAGTCTCCGACGCCATGCAGGGGATCTATGACTGCCACACACACACACATCCTGTCCTGTTGATTGGGCCAGTAAGCAGACATTGTTGTGGAGTGTGAGGTGTGCCTCTTGGAAACACTAAATGAATGTGCCCCACTGAGCCCTCACTAGGGAGGATGATGGAGCTAACAGGGTTTTGCACTGTCTACCATCAGAGAGAAACAGATCATTCACTAAAATGAGGGCACATTATACTCAGTACTAGTTTTTGCTACATGACATGACCTCCTCAATACACTATAGTCTTGGTCATGTGGCCCATAGTTGTGATAGCCTACTAAAGCATTTTAACATGTCTCTTAAAAAATGGGCCTTACTGTAGCGCCAAATCCTAACTTTTGATACACCTATAAAAGTGGAACTGTTGCACAATTATCTACTGCTGCCAATGGGTAAAAGGTGTAGTTATTTTAAAATAAAACTTCTGTAATGTGTATAAGAGAATGATACGTGTGAGTATGAAAGTTAAAAGTTAGGATTCGGCGAAGAAAGTTAAGAGAGGAACGATTGGAGAGGAACGTTTCAAGGATGCACATTCAAATGAATGTCAGGTTTAAATGAGGAGCATTCTGACATGAGGAGCTGTGGGAATACCATCTGCTTTGATGTTGGCCACTAGATGTTGGCCACTAGATGTTGGCCACTAGATGTTGGCCACTAGATGTTGGCCACTAGATGTTGGCCACTAGATGTTGGCCACTAGATGTAGGCCACTAGATGTAGGCCACTAGATGGCATATATGCATTATAATAATGAGCACTTCAGAGAAGTAAGAAAGAGCAGTGAGTAAGATTGCCTCATTAATGATGCAGAAATCCTGATAAATCCTGAAATCCTAACTTCTTTCTGATGATCTGACCAGGACAGCACCCTTACTGACTAAAGATGCTTCCGGATAGAAGTAGACAATAAAACAATCCTAAATCCAATCCTAATAAAACAATCATATTGTACAACTGATTAGAAGACATCTTACATACCATTTTCCAGTGAAATACCATTGGGTCTAGTACTGACTTTCAACTATAGCAAAAACTACTGGGCTGAATCTGAGAAGCTATAGATCAGAACACTGGGACTGTTCAGTCTTAATGGGGAAAAGCCTGCCTGGATTTCACATCCACCTCACAAAGCCACGCTGCTGTCTTAAACACTTCACACTGAATTAGATTGAAGTGAAAACCCACTGTTCGAAGAGAGGGGTGCTTCTTTCCACTCCAGGCCTGGGTGATAAATCTAAAGCCCTCCCTCGTCTGCGCCCTGCTTCTCTTGCTCCTCTCTTTTTAAAAGCCTTCTACTTCTCCCCCTGTTCAAGCATTTACTGCAACGATAACTGTGATGATGAACACCTTTTTTCAAAGTATCCTCACTTTACTCTCTTTCAGAAGTAGGTCTACTGCCCTGAATGAGCTCTCGATACTGTTAACAGCATTCTTATTATGCTAAAGCAAACCAGACAAATTGTTTGTGCCAATGATCTAATCATACACCGAAACCCTCATGAATCTATAACTTGCCATGAGATGTAAATGAGTGGCATGACTGACAAACTCCCTCCATTGTCAATGAACTCTAAAAGAGTTCGGTCCAGGACAGCAGTGACATTTATAATGATGTCAGCTAAGTCAATGCACGCTGATTTATTATCTTGCAGTTCTATACACATGAATAAGCCCCGAGTGTCACAATGACTTACAAATTGGAAATAGGTAACAAACAGGACCCTGATTGGCATGACAACAGTGGAAGCCATGCAGATTTTCTATTGGATTAGTGCAAACCTTGAACACTGTCTATTGGTCAAGCAGGAAGCCCACAGGCTTCTCTTTCACTGAGCCAGAAACCCATTTGGTCTTAAATCTGACTTGGTACGAAAGTAATGATACATAAACATTTCATGAGTTCGCCAAACCAATTGAACAGATCAATGGGAGTATGCTTATGAAAGCTTTAGATAAAACGATGAACTTCTTTTCAGAACAATCTGTCATCATTCATGAGAATCAAGCCTTTTCTGAGGTAATGTGACCTACTTCAAGGACTGGTTGAACTTAACCACATTAGAACAGTGTTCACAAAGTTTCGTCCTGAAAGTCAAAGACCGACCTGACTGACTCTCACTGAAAATCCAGTCCAACTTTCGTATCTGATCAAAGTCAGCAAGGCCTCTCTCAATGCACAATTCAACAGTGTGGCAAATCGATAAACGAACATAAGAGTGATGGTTGGCTTCGTAACGCACGGTGGCAGAATGATAGCTTTCTGCAGAGACTTGGCATGCACACAGGAGTGACTAAACTTCAATGTGGTGGGGTTCGGGACGTGCCACGGAGGGGATGGTTAGGGGGAACAGGGAGACACAGGAGAGGAATGATGGACGGCTCACACGCCAGCCATTGTGAGAAAATTATAGCGAGGTGCCGCCAACTGAGGCAGCATGGCGGCTGGCCAAAGGCCCGGGAGAACAAAGGCCCAGGATCTCTGTGTGTGAGTGAGCGCCGGCCTGCCCACAGAGCCTCAAACGTTCATATTTACATGCGACACTGAAGAGTTAATTGCAGTGAATTCCTGCGCTGGGTGCAAAGTGGGGGCTGTTGTGTTTTATTTTACATAACAAATACGTTGTTTCTAAGCACCCTTTTTTGCTTCCAAGGCTCTCTGAAAGAAAAAATGCAAAAGAGTATTTGAGCACTTGGTATTCAAGAGGTTGATTGTAACTTCGATATAATGCACCCAAAGGCAAAAAACGACCTTATAATTAATCACTCAAATTGTGAAAAATGTGTTGTGATTCAGTGGAGAATATAAAATGTGTGCTGAAAACCATGCTTGTAATACAGCAGACCAAGATTTGGAGAATGTAATTCTTAGAATCTTGGGGGGGGGGGGGGGGAGAATAGGGAAACAAACAACTAATTGAAGTTTACATTTCATGAATGTGTTTGGCATGTGTTGAGGTAACTTTGGTCCTCCGCAAAAGTGAACGTTTTAGGTTTGATACTAATCAGCAGTGGCTCCTTGGGGAAAACATTCATTCTCCATACATTCCTCAGATTATACTGTGATAATGGAAAATCATTTCTATTTGATTCATAAGTTCACAGAAATGCTGTACATGTTTTCAATAGCTGGAGGGCTAGGGGCCCCTTTAACAAACCTCATCTTCACAGTGGTTGATGGACAAAGGCCAAAATGTGTCAGGGTTGCTACGGTTCCTGATCCTTCGTAAACGAGCAGTGCCCTCTCGCCTCAGACTTGGCTATGCTATTCCTAGCACATCAAAGTAGAGCTGACCTTGCATACCAGATGAGGTTTGGATTAATGGGCTTGGGATATCAAACCACCACATCACCCCCACGAACCATCAAAACCAAGTCAAAGACATTCACAGAGGAAAAATTGCTAAAAAATCTACATCAACCTGTCCATGTGTCTCATCCGAACACCGTGACCAAGACAGGGCTAAGCAACAAGAGAGGATATTTCAAAAGCCTCCAATTATCTGATGTGTGGGAGCGTACAATGAACTAGGCCATAGGCCAAAAGGCATCCTTTACCGAACAAATAAAACGTTTGACAGGACATATCAGCCTTTCAAAGCATTCCACTGCAAAATGCAGCTCATCATAAGTCATAAGTCAATTAAAGACCATTTTAAGTTAACGTATGTTAATGTTTTAATCACCAATTGCATGTACAAGTAAAAAACAGGGAACCAGATTCAAATTGATGAACTTTCCCTGCTGTACGGTAAGCAGGCATCCAACTGTTCTCATCCGCCCGTGAACACCTGTCTTTATACAGAGTAGGTTTGATTTCCAGAGGCCTTTAATACTAGCTCAGCTGGGCATCTGGGCTGCCATTGAGCAAGGCCTTAATATTTCACCATATTGACAGATGTGTGCAAAAGCATCTGTCAGGTCATTAAATTGAGGGTTGTCCTACACTGACAGACTGGAGATGAGCTGCATCTTAGACAGGATAGGTCAAATAAGATGTACACTACCGTTCAAAAGTTTGGGGTCACTTAGAAATGTCCTTGTTTTTGATAGAAAAGCACATTTTTGGTCCATTAAAATCACATAAAATTGATCAGAAATACATTGTAGACATTGTTAATGTTGTAAATGATAATTGTAGCTGGAAAAGGCTGATTTTTCATGGAATATCTACATAGGAGAACAGAGGCCCATTATCAGCAACCATCACTCCTGTGTTCCAATGGCACGTTGTGTTAGCTAATCCAAGTTTATCGTTTTAAAAGGATAATTGATCATTAGAAAACCCTTTTGCAATTATGCTAGCACAGCTGAAAACTGTTGTCCTGATTAAAGAAGCAATAAAACTGGCCTTCTTTAGACTAGTTGAGTATCTGGAGCATCAGCATTTCTGGGTTCGATTACAGGCTCAAAATCGCCAGAAACAAAGTACTTTCTTCTGAAACTCGTCAGTCTATTCTTGTTCTGAGAAATGAAGGCTATTCCATGCGAGAAATTGCCAAGAAACTGAAGATCTTGTAGAACGCTGTGTACTACTCCTTTCACAGAACAGTGCAAACTGGCTCTAACCAGAATAGAAAGAGGAGTGGGAGGCCCCGGTGCACAACTGAGCAAGAGGACAAGTACATTAGAGTGTCTAGTTTGAGAAACAGACACCTCACAAGTCCTCAACCGGCAGCTTCATTAAATAGTACACGCAAAACACCAGTCTTAAAGTCAACAGTGAAGAGACGACTCCGGGATGCTGGCCTTCTAGGCAAAGTTGCAAAGAAAAAGCCATACCTTAGATTGGCCAATATAAATTAAATATTAAGTGGACAGAGGAAGATTGGAAAAAAGCGTTATGGACAGACGAATCTAAGTTTGAGATGTTCGGATCACAAAGAAGAACATTCGTGAGACGCAGAAAATATGAAAAGATGCTGGAGGAGTGCTTGACGCCATCTGTCAAAGCATTGTGGAGGCAATGTGATGGTCTGGGGGTGCCTTGGTGTTGGTAAAGTGGGAGATTTGTACAGGGTAAAAGGTATCTTGAAGAAGGAAGGCTATCACTCCATTTTGCAACGCCATGCCACATTCCCTGTGGACGGCGCTCAATTGGAGCCAATTTCCTCCTTCAACAGGACAATGATCCAAAGCACAACTCCAAACTATGCAAGAACTATTTAGGGAAGAAGCAGTCAGCTGGTATTCTGTCTATAATGGAGTGGCCAGCACAGTCACCGGATCTCAACCCTATTGAGGTGTTGTGGTAGCAGCTTGACCGTATGGTACGTAAGAAGTGCCCATCAAGCCAATCCAGCTTGTGGGAGGTGCTTCAGGATGCATGAGGTGAAATCTCTTCAGATTACCTCAACAAATTGACAACTAGAATGCTGCAAATGGAGGATTCTTTGACGAAAGCAAAGTTTGAAGGACACAATTATTATTTAAATTAAAAATCATTATTTATAACCTTGTCAACGTCTTGACTATATTTCTTATTCATTTTGCAACTAATTTCATGTATGTTTTCATGGAAAACAAGGACATTTCTAAGTGACCCCAAACATTTGAACGGTAATGCATTTAATACAAACTTATCATCCTGTGCGGTTTAACCAGTATATGACTACAATATAGACTACAGTATACGCTGAGCTGAGAGTGATATGACTACAATGTATTATTAAATGATGTCAGGGACGTAGACCAAGCCCTAGGCTGACTATAATACATTTACAACTATGACAAGTTCTGAATTATTCATTTTGTACATGAATTTCATAGTTATGACATATTATATAAGGCCAAATGAATGACAAAAGAAAGTAGTTGCCACCATATCAACTTGCGACCACAGGTTTAAATAAATGTACATGGATGCCTTTCATTCTTATAAGCTGAAAAATATGTTTCAGGTATCCTATTTCAAAAAGCTCTCTCTGCTACTTTGAAGGTGATGGATAGTTGAATAAACAGGTGTAATTTTTAATCAAGGCCAAAGCATTTCAGAGATGTGTAAACCCTTTGATGATCTCTGATGCCAGCCCCAACACCTTCTTCCAAAGAGTTCTGAAAGATGTCAAGGAACACAGGCTTTGCCAACATTTGAGTCTTTACAACTGATCTCTAACTTCCATCATCTGATAGTAGTAATAGTATTGTATGTAAAGTGAATATTGGCTTGGAATTTTTCATTACAGGAGAATGATATGCTGCCCATGCACATAAATCAAAGCAATACAACTCAAAAAAGGTAAAAGTGTAGATCAACAAAGCTTTGAACTTTGTGGCAATTATTAAATATATTTGTTGTGAGTTAGTGATCATTTAAATTTGAACCAAGAATGTATGTCATCCCATGTTGGAAAAGGAAATAATTTGACTGAAAGCATAGTCCTCCTATGGGAAAAGTAATAAAACAAAAGCATAATTCACCTTATTGCTCTTATACACCTATCAAAAAGATAAGAAATGTTGATGTCAAAATGATAATAATTTATGGACCAGCCAACCTTCATTTTAATGATACAGCTAGAAGTTAGCGTAATCTTTTCTCAATTAGTGAGCCACTCAATAAATTATCAATCCAGTTTTCCTATACATCAGGCATAAACGAGTTGTCTGTTAATCATAATTGTATTATGGTTGGCATACTTATCTAGCAGACGCTGCTTTGATTAGGCAACTATCTGAAACCTTCAGGGGAATTTAATCAGCCACAAGTTTTGGCTCAAATGTGTCTGCACGAGCCTTGCAACAACAACAAAGAAGTTGATTAAGAAAAGAAAAAGAAAGAAAAGCAATAAAAAGAACCCATAGCTAAAAATATCATTAAGTTTATGGATTGCTGGTGGCTAAAAGCATTACATTGTTGTATATCTCAGACTTCAGAGATCTCTGGCCATGGAGCCTGGGTCTTTTGAGGCCCAGCATGCTGTGTTAAGGGAGGGAGCACTAAAAGCCAGCTCACAGTGGCAGGGGGCTTTAGCTGCCCTGCATCCTCCAGTCTGCAGCTGGTATTAGCAGGCACCAAGCACTCTGTCAACACTTATTACTCCACACACAAATCTTCTGACCAGCGTCAGCACTTTCCTACAGCTCTAAGACACAACCAGAGGAAAGAAAAAGATATGCAGTTTTATATAAAAATCTTCCCCTAAAGTGATGACATGTGGTTGGTCAAGTGAATCAAAGTGAAATTACATTTTAAAAGGAAATGGTCTATATTACACAATGAGGAAATATTTTGGGAGAAAAATATGTCTTAAAAAAATTATATATATTTTACACTTTTCATTACAGATGTAGGATCTTCATTTGATCAGTCTTTTGTCAATGAGAATTTTCCTGCAAGGCAGGAAATACAAACTTGTAGACTATTTTAGTTTTAAAAAGGCTTCTAAAGTTTGTAATTTCCACCTAGAAATTTCAGACTTGATTTACTATAACAAAAAATGTATCAACCCCTAGAAAAAAATATTATTTAATTATAATGCACATAATAATTCACATTTCCTGTTGCTGCAGGATTATTTTCCTACTGTAGGAGACTGGCTCATATTAAGATCCTACATCTGTAAATGTGTAGCAAAATAGAAAGACTGCAAAGGCTATCTAGACTTGATTCGTTTGCTTTGTTCTGTCGCTGTGTACCTTGCTCGACAATGTCTTACACTGACCCTATCAATATTAAATCCATATTAATTATAAAGTGTTGGAATATAATAGAACAAATAAGTATATTTGATACCTACTTTCTGAGTAAAAGTAAAATTAGTTTATTCATATTTAACAACTTTTCCAGGCCAGCTGTTACTGAGTAGACACTGTAATCCTGCCGTCTACTTAAATACCCCACAATGACACACAAAACCTGAAATAGGTGGTCACTTTACATAGCTTGTAAACTGAGGCTTGACAGTCATAGGCATTATAACCATATGAGATTAAGTTCCATGGAAAAGTCATTTGGGTCAGTGTCAGTCAAATTCTTCATTGTTCATTGATGATATACTGTGCATGTTCCTGCATCTGGAGCTCTATCTCCATGTTGATTCAGCCCAGATTGTGTAGATATGAGAACCCTTGACTAAAAATCAAAGCCACTGCATATCCACATTATGGCTTTTATTCACTCATAAGTAAACCTCAGTGACCAGCAGAAATTGGGTAAAAAATTATGGTAGTGTTCCCCTGCTCAGACATTGCACACATCAACCAATGGTTGCAAGCCACATCATCGACTGTGCCATTGGGCACCAGATTGCTATAACATATGCACTGGTGTAGAGGAAACACCCGCTGCCCCCACAAGCTATGGGGACCCACACATTTTAAAACGTTTTTTTTATAAATCATTTTGACAGTAACCCTCTTTTCTAATTTCCGAATGTAGCAAGTGAAGTGTTTGTGTTGTCCAATCTACATGGTAGTAGGTGAGGCAGACAGACAATATAGTTGTTGTGCATCTAATTAGGCTATTTCTTAGCGGCGCCGGCGGCAGCCCGCCTTCCTAGTCACCTAATTGACAATCAAGTAAAAAAATGTAGGTGAATCAGGTCGGACTCGGATGGAGAGTGAGTGCGTTGTTCAAGATGGATAAAAATAAGGCAAGACCAAGTGGTGCACAAAAAAATGATGCAAAAAATCTTTATCTGATCAAGCTCGTGCCAAATTACCCATGATAACCACATCAGCAAAGCAACCACCTCATCCTCCACTGACGAAACACCATGGCAGCAGCAAGCACAAGCAGCCTTCCAGTCCCGACAGAGACCTCACTGCCGGGCCCGGCAATGAAAGAGGCCTGGCTCCTCCTCTTCTTCCTCCCCTCGAGAATAGTGACAGTTCCTCTAGTGAGAGTGCCGTCCCTCCTCCTCCTCTCTAGAAAACCAAGCTGATGACTGCCAGAGACCAAGCGGCCTCATGATAGCGACCCCCCTTCTGTGAACACTGGTAAGCCTATGAGTGATGAGATGGATAGCCCCGACAGTGTGGAGTCTGAGTTCCAATGTGTAATATAAATAGGCTACCAGCTAAATACTGTATATTGCTATGAATAGGCTAGTAGGCTAGACTGCATTGTCTGCATAATGAAACAATCCCTAATAAGCTATTGTTTTGATGGTGGATTGATTGGATAATTATTATTTCCATTAATAGACTGGTTTTATGCAGCACAAACTTTCTATCCAAGCTGTGAGAGTGCGCAAGGACGGCTAAGGTAGGCCTACAGTTGCATCAGAAATGTATTTTACAATCTGCAGTGTTTGAATTTCCCACTTTAATTACTGAACAAGTAAATACATTATTGCTGCCAGCCAGCATTCTAAATAGCAGCATTGCGACACTGTAGGCCTATAGATTCGTGGAGCAAACGTTAGGCTTAACATGAGAAAATGACCAAATAAAACATGTATTCATTAAAGCAAAGCTATAGGCTACTACAAGCACTAACATTACATAATCTGATAGCCTATTGATAAGCAGCCGCATAGATTTAGCAATTTCAGAACCTCGGACTGTGATCGCTGATACCTAAAATACCTACCCAGGCATTGTAAGATCTGACATGCGTCCAATAGTGTGCAACTGCAGCCCGCAATTCGGGTCGTTCCTGTCGCCCCCCAGCTTGCTTGTTAGAAACACTGTCTGCTAGTTAGTGACACTGTGTGCTAGTTTGCTAGTTAGTTAGCACACTGTGTTGCCCCTGCCTCCCACCTGCTGTGTACTGGAGAAAACGGTGCCCGACAGGTGGGGGAAAAGGGCACTGTCTACCGGTATTGTATCCGCCTACCGCTAGCTACTCCGGTACACAGCAGGTGGGGGCAACACCGTGTGCTTGCGACACAGTATGCTTAGCTAGCCCGCCTTCCGCCTGCTGTGTACATTTTACATTTTACATTTTAGTCATTTAGCAGACGCTCTTATCCAGAGCGACTTACAGTAGTGAATGCATACATTTCATATTTTTTTCCCCCCGTGTACCGGAGTACTCCTTAGGACTAGCTGGCTAAGATAGCTAAGATGGCACACAGTGTCCTTCATACATTTTTTCCCCCGTGTACCGGAGTACTCCTTAGGACTAGCTGGCTAAGATGGCACACAGTGTCCTTCGCTACCGCCTGCCCGAACACCTGCCCTCGCCATTGTCCCCTTTGGCCTCTTCTTCTTCTCTGGGGTTTATCGGCGGTTGCATTACCGTCATCTACTGTACTGGAACGTCCTTGCCTCCCGCATATGTACTGGAATCATAGATTACAAATGTACCAGTAGAAGTATAGTATAAATAGGGGTTCCTGCGGGCTGCAGTTGAGCAGTTGCACCCTTCTCCATATGTCGGCAAAGCCTGGGCAGAGGAACGCGCCCCTTGAATCTGAGGAGTACATTTAGAAACATCATAACCTGGTCATCAGGTGACATCATTATAATGCGTTGCGCCACAAATTAATTACAAATTAAATGCAGATAAACTACAGTCGTCACACTATCTGACTTGAGACAATGGGTCAACCTGGTGTGTGTTTGTATGCAATTTCTCGTATAACAAGCATAGAGGGTGGACTACTGTGTTTATCCTGAACTGACGCAAAAATGGTGGGCTGATTTTGTCTCCTAGAAGCTGAAACTTTTTTCACCTGAGTTAGTAAACTTGATAAGGAACAAAATGAAAGCAGCCAAATATTATTAATCCTTGCACCCTGTTTAAATTCTACAAAAACATAGACATAGAAATAACTTCTATTTGTTCAACTTCAGGTGGAATATTGGCCTCTGCTCACTCTGGAATTCCAGCTCCATTCTAGAGCTCACTCCTGCTGTGTTCCTAATGAGGAGGTGGGTGTTGGAGATGACTCTCTGAGAACTGTCAACAGCTGCTGAAACTATGGATCAATAAATCACTGTTACTTTATCAGCACCTACATTTCTAATGAGTTCGTAAGCTGATAACTGTTTGATGGAGGACAGATGGTTTTACTATGATAGGGTAATTATAGGACTGGTCACTGGTTGATAAAACAAATGTGGGAAAATATCAACACAATTTGAGACTTTGATATATTGTCCAAGGTCACCAAGCATCTTGTTCTCATCAATATTTTAGTTTCAGTTGCTATGAAGCAAAAAAGTAAGATTGTAGAAAAAGCACAAAACTCCCTCCATTTATCCAATAGTGTGCGTGAATGGTGCGCATTTACACATGAATACAAACGCTTAACAATTATGACTCGGGCAATCCTCAACCCGTATCCATTCCTGGGAACCCCAAGTTTTAACAAATATAATTCCGAAGTAAGTCTTGGCCCCAGCTCTATGAAAGTGTATAACTGTGTAAGTAAGTAATCTACTGAGAGCCGCCCATAGGTTACCCATGTATGACCGGTGCACGCTGCTTTACTGAGAGTCTCTTGAACCAGACTGCTTACTTGCGCAAACTACGCGAGACTCCTGAGAGCTTGGTTCAGAGTGAGTGAGTGCGCACACTGTAAACCCTAATTGTGACAGGTGTCATTACTCCATCAAAGGGTTCACCGTGTGTTGAGTTGACAGGTATAGGGGAGATATATATTTTTAAGACAAAATAGAGATTTCATTATTTCAGTGACATTTTATTGTATGAATATAAAGAATAAATAGCAGTTCTCTTAATTTACATGATAAATCGTTGAAATAGGCTACCGATATTCAGCTGTATATCAGCTGCAAGATAACATAATCCACATGAAATCTGAGGTCGATAGAATCGTTTCCATAATGAAAAACAACATGTTTATAAAACGGCACCTATGCGCCATTGATCTTCAATATAAATACAACAAATATAACCAATACTTTCCACAAATACGGTAGACTCTGGTTACACGTAATACTGACTTTTTACAATAACCTATATAATTGAATGGCACCTCATATACATAAAATACATTCCTACATTCGGTAGTGCATACAAAATTACAAAGTCATCATAATTTATACTTGAAAACAGTCATTTCAGTTCGAGCAGGCGCATTTGCATTCGGTTATCATGGGGTATTGAACTGGTATCCAAGTACATTTGAGGCCCCCTTTCTTCTGTATACATCGCCATCTCAATATCGTAAAATGGGTCGAGTTTGCTGGTTTACAGACCATCCCCTCTGGAACCGAACATGATCTTTTGCTTTGACAGTTTCCCACTCTCACATAACGTGGCCAAAATCTGTTGCCGAGGTCGTTCCATGTGTAAATGACGGGACAGAACGAGAATGACCACAGCCACTGCTGCAGCCTCCGTTTAAGTTTTTTACTGGGTTTGTGCTTCTTGCCAAACTGTACGTCAAAATCCATTGCTTTGATTTCATTCGGCATCACTCCACTGGGCTTCTGTTGAATGTCCAAATCGTCAAGCTCATCGTTGCCAGTGTATTTATCCTGTGGTGGTGTAATAGACATCAAGCGACTATCAAAGTCCCCCAATACACTTTTCAGTTCGGTTTCATTGAGGTCTCTCTCTTTTGGGTCAAAGACAGGATCTGGGTCCTCTTTTAATTCCACAAGTGGCAAACTGTCACTCGGGATAGGACGGAGGAGGTAATAATGCTGGCATAGCCCTTCTTCTATTATAAGTCCGAGGGACAACATCAGCAAGTACATTGCTACAACATGCTGTGATTGATCCATGTCCGTTACGCACAATAAGACAGTATTATAGGATACAGCTAAACAGGTAGGCCTAGGCTACTCTGCAGCGTACAGTTGTGCCCGGTTCTTGCGGAGTGCGCACCGGCTTGAGTAACATCCAGCCAAACTTCACTTATTGAGTGTTGGTGTCCTTAAAATTCACACTGCTTACTCCATAGCAAACGATAATTGATTGAAGATGGTAAAGATGAATAGTCTCTTTCGTAAAACAAATCTAGATATAGGCAGTGTTTCCCTTTTACGCACGAATTCAATATATTGTATGAAATGGCTCTGTGACAGCATCAATGGCATCAGCGGTTTTCATTCTTGTGCGCTTTGACGCGTGATTCCAGTTTCAAGTCCTCCCCTCTGAGGATCGGCATGGTGTTTCGTTTTCTTTTGCAGGACGCTGAGAGAGTAACCTGCTCCCTCTGATATATCCTCCACGGGTTGTGATGTAATTAATATATCCATCTGAATGTGGGTTTGTTGTAGGAGATCCCCGACACCTCCCTCAATCAAGAGGCGGGGATGGGTTAGGGAGAGGAGGGGTCCGTCACTTTGGATTCTGATCGCCCTCTGTCGGAATATCTGACTACTTCTGCTAATTTTCCATTGATATCAGAGGGGGGGTATTAGCTAGAAGGCTGAACAACAATTAGAACTGAATGTGAGAGGCCATAGCCACTACTATTTCTATTCATTTGAGAGGTTAGCCTACTGGCTACCCTGTACAAATACTGCTGATGATTAAAAAAAGGCTTACTAGGTTATAAAACAACAGGATATAGAGATAGTATTTGTCATGAGGAAAAACATGTTAAATACTCTATATAATAGCATCCTTAAATGACACTCATGACACATACACTCTACTCAATAATACCAACACAAAATGCTTGAAATATTTGGAATTGTTGTGAGCAAGTAGAAGGTAGGGAGAGATCTTATAAAGAACATGACTGAACAAACAACTGTTTATTTTACTAATGAAGAGTGTTCTCTTTGTTGGCAGGGACAATATTTCAGTGTGCAACCATGTCACAGGGAACCTCTCCTTTAACCTTGGCCAAAATAACTCCCAAATAAACAACTCTCACTAAGCAGCAGCCATGGAAAGTATCACCATTTGCAAACCTTTCTACCCTCAAATGCTTGGAGAATCATTCCTTGAAAATAATTTAATGGAAGAACTGACTGGCTGCTACATCAGCCATAAAGCATTTACTTAGATAAATGCATCTCCGTTTCATTTTCAATGAGCTAATTCACACAAGCACTTCTGCGCACGACTCATTTAGTTTATGGTCAAATTATGGTGAAAAGTCTGGAAAAGGTCACGTTTATTTTTAATTTTTGAAACAACAATTGATCTGACTATTCAGGCATTCTTGGGCATTGACAATAAGGCATTGACAAGGTTTAACTTAATGTGACAAACCCCCATGTATCTGAATACCGGTGTTGAAATGCTGCAGCGATAATAGGTAAATACTGATGAATAGATACATAATCATCTACAAGCAATATATTACAATGATTATAACTTTCAATGGTCTAGATACGTGGTAGCATCTATGGAATACTTTAATCTATGCGATGAAATTCATTGGAGAATACAGCTACATTAGAGCCAACAAAGTGACATTTCAATATGGTTCTCATTACATTATGGACTTATTGCCTGCCCTCATTTCATGGTGATAGTTATATATTCACCTTGAAAAGACAGAATACTTTAGACAGACGCCTGCTTAATTTAAGAGTTTTTATTCAGGTAGGCTAAACCAAAGTCAATTTCCTCAGCTAGTAAAACAGCCAACATAATTATCATTTTCAGGGTCTGGTCCTTGAAAGGTACAAAGGCATAACAACTTCTGCTTAATGGATATGCATTCAAAATGAATACCTTTAGGTTCTGCATAGGTCGTTGTACCCTTTCCTGCTGGTTTCTCATTTAGTGAGGCAAACCAGACCACTCTCTTGGCAGGCACCTTATTTTTTATTTTTATTTAACCTTTATTTAACTAGGCAAGTCAGTAAAGAACAAATTCTTATTTACAATGACGGCCTACCCTGGCTAAACCCTAACAACGCTGGGCCAATTGTGCGCCACCCTATAGGACTCCCAATGACAGCCAGTTGTGATATAGCTTGGAATTGAACCCGGGTCTGTAGTGACACCTCTAACACTGAGATGCAGTGCCTTAGACCACTGCGCTACTCAAGAGCCCTTAAACATAGGCACCAAGAAAAGGCCAGCTTAGTTAAACCATTAAAAACACACTAAGAGTGATTAAGAATGGACCTAGACTTTCCAGTGTCTTTTCAACTTTGCTTTTATTGTGGTTGTATTAAATTATTACTTTCTCCTACAGTTGAAGTCGGAAGTTTACATACACCTTAGCCAAATACATTTAAACTCAGTTTTTCACACTTCCTGACATTTAATCCTAGTAAAAATTCCCTGTCTTAGGTCAGTTAGAATCACCACTTTATTTTAAGAATGTGAAATGTCAGAATAATAGTAGAGAGAATGATTTATTTCAGCTTTTATTTCTTTCATCACATTCCCAGTGGGTCAGAAGTTTACATACACTCAATTAGCATTTGGTAGCATTGCCTTTAAATTGTTTAACTTGGGTCAAACGTTTCGGGTAGCCTTCCACAAGCTTCCCACAATAAGTTGGGTAAATTTTGGCCCATTCCTCCTGACAGAGCTGGTGTAACTGAGTCCGGTTTGCAGGCCTCCTTGCTCGCACACACTTTTTCATTTCTGCCCACAAATGTTCTATAGGATTGAGGTCAGGGCTTTGTGATGGCCACTCCAATAACTTGACTTTGTTGTCCTTAAGCCATTTTGCCACAACTTTGGAAGTATGATTGGGGTCATTGTCCATTTGGAAGACCCATTTGCGACCAAGCTTTAACTTCCTGACTGATGTCTTGAGATGTTGCTTCAATATATCCACATAATTTTCCATCCTCATGATGCCATCTATTTTGTGAAGTGCACCAGTCCTTCCTGCAGCAAAGCACCCCCACAACATGATGCTGCCACCCCCGTGCTTCACGGTTGGGATGGTGTTCTTCGGCTTGCAAGCATCCCCCTTTTTCCTCCAAACATAATGATGGTCATCACAGCCAAACAGTTTTATTTTTGTTTAATCAGACCAGAGAACATTTCTCCAAATGGTAAGATCTTAGTCCCCATGTGCATTTGCAAACCGTAGTCTGGCTTTTTTATGGTGGTTTTGGAGCAGTGGCATCTTCCTTGCTGAGCGGCCTTTCAGGTTATGTCGATATAGGATTCGTTTTACTGTGGATATAGATACTTTTGTACCTGTTTCCTCCAGCATCTTCATAAGGTCCTTTGCTGTTGTTCTGGGATTGATTTGCACTTTTCGCACCAAAGTATGTTCATCTCTAGGAGACAGAACGCGTCTCCTTCCTGAGCGGTATGACGGCTGCGTGGTCCCGTGGTGTTTATACTTGCGTACTATTGTTTGTACAGATGAACGTGGTACCTTTAGGCGTTTGGAAATTGCTCCTAAGGATGAACCAGACTTGTGGAGGTCTACCATTTTTTTCTGAGGTCTTGGCTGATTTCTTTTGATTTTCCCATGATGTCAACCAAAGAGGCACTGAGTTTGAAGGTAGGCCTTGAAATACTTCCACAGGTACACCTCCAATTGACTCAAATTATGTCAATTAGCCTATCAGAAGCTTCTAAAGCCATGACATAATTTTCTGGAATTTTCCAGGCTGTTTAAAGGCACAGTCAACTTAGTGGATGTAAACTTCTGACCCACTGGAATTGTGATACAGTGAATTATAAGTGAAATAATCTGTCTGTAAACAATTGTTGGAAAACTTACTTGTGTCATGCACAAAGTAGATGTCCTAACCGACTTGCCAAAACTATAGTTTGTTAACAAGAAATGTGTGGAGTGGTTGAAAAACACGTTTTAATGACTCTAACCTAAGTGTATGTAAACTACCGACTTCAACTGTATCAAGTTATTGAGATTTGTTATGAATATAATGGACATAGGTTTTCCAGTTACTGCATTAGTTACACTTTTACCTCAGTTGACTGTTGATAACAAAGATTAACTGAAAGCATAAGACAAGAAAAAACTATGTTATTCTCTGTACAATGACAAAGTTTAAGCATTTTCTTGCTGTTTCAGAGTAAACTGTATTATTCATGTAGGACATGAATCAAAATGTGCATTCTGATAGTACTAGATCAGTGTTTTTTTTTTTTTTTACTGATGACTGTTTACTGTGTTTGCTTGAATAGGACCCACAGCAAGAATGATCAGTATGCTCAACACAGAAGTGGTCTAAGTCAGAGCACCTCACAACCGATAGACAATACAATCTCTTGACATTCCCACTCAACCGGTGGGGGGGGAAATTGTGTAGTCTACACTGGAGGCGATGGTGGGGGGCACAGATAGTTGTCATAACTGATGGAAACAGTGTGTGGTTTCAATAAAATGAAATTGTCTCAGCAAACAGTCCATTTCACGTGGCGCGCTTCCGACACAGCACCTTTCACACGGTTTATTTCGCGCAATCCCATTTTCACACTCCAGGCTAATTGAGGCCACATTGCCGCTGAGTAAACACAGACATGAAATGGGTGCCATTTTCTTTACTCTGGCACTCTGGTGGTGTGCAATTTGGTAGTTTGTTTAGCACTTTTTCCATGTTCCTCCTGCGATCCAAGAGCCCACAATCACAATAATCACACTTACTATGTGCTTTATCTCAACAAATTGCTAGGTTTCACTAGAGCAAGGTGAGATCTTTCCTCACAATGTTAAGCCTTATCGTAGATGGTGTTCTTTCACGTCAAACAAGGCCACTCTACTGCTCGAGCAAAGCCGTTAGAGTTTACAACACCAATCATTTGTCTAGATCAGATCTTCACAACTACAGGTTTTATGTAGTATACAGATGTCAATCCTATTTCCGTTAATCTATTATCATAAATATCCAGTTATGTAGTCGTTATACATTACCATGCATGGAAAATACTGTTCTTTGAAGGCACAGAACCGTTAAAAAAAATATATCATTTGTTTAATTACAGAGAAAATTGGTAGACACATTTTGCCCGAGTCATTACTTGCCATTGACTGCATGAAAATGTGTCTAAAGCACGTTAGAAAACGCTCTAAAACACTCCACACCAACTCCTATTACATCACAATCCCATTCTGAATCAGGTCTCTACACCCAATTCTTGCTATTTTTTTCCACTGTCCCATAAATCCATATTTGCATATTTTTCTGTTGTTGTTATAAACAGCATCATTCAAACATGGATTTATGGCACAGTGGAATGTTTTTAGTGCAGAGACATCATTCCGAATGGGATTCTGATGTAATATGAGTTGGTTTGGAGTGTTTTAGAGTGTTTTCTAATATGCTTTAGACATATTTGCATATTGCATCATAATCAATGCCAAGTGATGACTCAGAAAAATGTGACAACCAATTTTCACTGTAAAGAAACAAAATATCAACTACAAGCACAGAAAGAGTGAAAATAAGGCCAGATGGGTGAACTTCCCCTTTAACAGGCTCTTTAATTAGCAGCTAGCCTTGTTTTCCCACAGGTTGTGGAGTCGAGGCATCACACTGTTGTGTGTGTTCATTTCTTTTCATCCCATAAAGTTTTCATAGACAATAGCATTTTATCCAAACAGAGTAATTAACCAGAATATAAACACTGGGCTATTTCAATCTCCGAACTGCCCTCGCTAGCTATTCAGACAAATTACTTAACATAATGTCTATTTGGGATTCAAAACAAATAGAGTACTTTTACACAGTTAGTTTGGGCCTGTACAATGAAATCGTTAAGAAATTATGAAAGGCAGTTGTGTCATTATTTCCAGAAATGATCAATAAAATAAAGAAACTGATGCACAGATTTGGCACTTTGACCAAGATACGGGCCTGGGAAAATGATAATACAGTATTGTAGGCCTACTTATAATCTAAAGCAAGCTCAATACCTCATATGTCAACTAACATATTACATCAGAGCGTCATGGATGGTGGAGGGCTTAAGGTTTCATTGAGCTCAGGAGGTGAGCATGAACTCATATGTCATCCAGTGTAACAGTGTCCTCAGCTGAGACGGAGGAGGACCGATGGTTCTAACAAGCCAGTTACACAGCAAGTGCACTGGGCTGTGATGCAGCCCGAAGGCAGTGGTCAGCTCTCAGATAGCAGCCCCTTTAGCATATGAAAAATAAATACTTTGGCTTTTGATTGATGATTCAGCAGTTCATCAATCCACCATGTCACAGTAATGGAGCGTGAACAACAGCACAGAGAGACGGTGGGCATCCACTGCGGCTGCCAAGATATTTAGCACACGTCAAAGACGGCTTTTCAGCACCACCAAAGCCAGCGTGGTGATCCCATGTAGTAATCAAGGTGGATTTACACGGTTCATCAGGACAAAGCTGCAGATGCGCAGCCAGAGCCTCCTCTATGAACTAACAGGCTGGGGGAGTTGGAGACAGGATGGGGAGCCAGCCGAGGGGGATCCCGGTGTCTCAACCTATAACACAGGGTGCTGTGTTTGCCACCCACCCCCTTGGTCTCTCAGACTCTCAGCTCCAAATTCACACATCATAAATCAAGATGACCTGTCCTTACATTAATGAATCCCTCTCTTTGCTTTATAGTGGTGCTTTTGCAGCATTGCTAGGATTCATTTCATGGATGTATTCACTCCCTGATAACTTGCTGGGGTGGCAGGTAGCCTAGTGGTTAGAGTGTTGGGCCAGTAACCGAAAGGTTGCTAGATCAAACCCCCGAGCTGGTAAAAATCTGTCGTTCTGCCCCTGAACAAGGCAGTTAACCCACTGTTCCTAGGCTGTCATTGTAAATAAGAATTTGTTCTTAACGGACTTGCCTAGTTAAATAAAAGTAGATACAAGTCTGCTATAGCAGATAATCTGTTGATCATCAAAGCTGAAACATGTCTGAGTAGAAATGAAAAGATCCATACCAGGCTTCATATTTCCATTTGGTAATATTTTGAATATATCATGAGAGGCGCTATGTACTAAGAAAATATGAGCCGTAATTGTCCAATGTCTATTTCTGTACTGAATAAGTATTTGAAGTGTTTTGTTTGTGAAATAAGGCTGTTCCCTCTCTGTGGGAGGTACTTTTCAGTCCACAACATGGAAAAAATAATCAGCTCTTGATTTTCTTTGTGTAAATAAATAAGGTCGTTTAAACGAAAATCTGTAATACAGTATAGTTTGTGTGAGGCTTGCACAGCTCCCTGTGACATCATCAGTGTTGGTTGACCCATGAGCAGATGAGTGATGCACACAGTTTTTTCTCTCCTCTTCCCAAAGTCATGTTTAGTACAGCAACTCTTTCTCTACCTCTCCCTCTTTCACTGGGGGGCGTTTGGTAATGAAGCAAGTGTTTCTATGCATTGCGAAGGGCTGTCAGCTCTGCACACAGCAGACCTCTTTCACCTGCCGCAGCCAGGAGGGTTGGACAGCGGGCGTTGAGCCAGCCTGGCCCGCCAGCAGCAGGCCCCTGCCTCCACCTATGGATGGCCAGCTCAGTGACTTACACAGCCTCTTCCCAGGGGTGGCATGTCCAGTTGTGTACAGAGGGTTGGTGCTAATTGAAAGTTGGCAGTGGAATTAAAGCCAGTTCAATGTCTGTACTTTATATTTCTAAACACCTGGTCTTGGTCTTGGTACCATATGAAGCGTTAACATTAGTACTGAAATACAACTATTATAATGATCTCTCTTAAGCTAAGAATAAGGACTTTACCACTGTTTTGTTAGGACTGTAAAATGTATCAATGGAATGACGTTTGTTTTGATAGCAAGAGTCTTCTAAGGCGGTCCTTTCCAGTAGTGAGATTGAGATAGGAGACCCTGCTCTTGACGAGGCCAGACTCAAGAACAGAGAAGTGAAAAAGGAGAGGAAGGCAGTGAGAGGGAGACAGACAGCAGAGGAGGGGGAGTGTGCTGGGGGCTTGGGCAGCAGCTACAGAAGGAGTTAAAGTGAGACAGTAAAGTGAATCCAGATGGGCTGTTATTATTAATATCTCTGGCTGATGAATGGGAAGGTAAAATTACAGGCGCCAGCCAGGGAGGCCCCACGCGCTGCCCTGCCACCCAGGCGCGTCCCAGCTCACCTCACCTTCGCGGCTCCAGCGCTAGCCTAGCGTCATGCTCCCTGTGATCCGCAACGGCAGGCAGACGCTCCGAAGGCCTCCACGTGGCTTCAACACGTCACACAGGCAAAGAGAGCAACAGCCTTAACCCCAAATCAATCTTTCATTTCAAAACATTGAACACCGTGATTTATATTAAAATGGAATCATCTGAGAGGTAGATGATCCTAAGCATGGTGAGGCATGAGGAGGACCAGACACAAATCTGTAGTAACAGACACCGGCGGGTAGCAAGTTACTGCAGAAAGGGGCTAAAGAACTGAGGCTGAGATTTAAACAAGCACCCTTTAACGATAAAAGCTAAGACTTCCACTTCATTGCCTTTGAAATCCAACTGAGAAAGCCTTACACCTCTGGTTTGTACTGTAGGAAATCTATAATCTCTACTAAATGGCTTTATTGGTACTATTGGCTCTTCCCACCTCTCTTTCTCACACCGTTTGCCTTTGAATTGGTGTTGATCTATTGTGGCCATGTAAAGTGGTAACAAACAGACACAGAGAGGGCAGATTTCATAGGGTGAGTTCTATGGAGGCAGGACCTCTCTCACTCAGCCCATCATCATAAAAAATGACACCAGACAGGGCAATTTATGACAAGTCCCTACTGCGGTTTAATCAAAACCTAGAATGCCAGAGTCATTCCTGAGGGCTGGCTGGCTGCTGGAGTGTGGATCTGTCAGCTCAGCTCACCGCTCTGTCACAGTAGTTGTTTACGGGAGCAGCAGGAGAGCCCAGAGAGGAGGGGGAGGTTGCTCCTGAAAGACTGACACAAGGGGAACTGGCGGGGGAAGCAGAAGGGGAGAAGAGGGAGGGACAGGGGGGGTTGAGAAACGAGTGTAAATCCAGCAGGGGAGATGGAGCCTGGTTGGCTGCAGGGGCTGTTGTTTTAACCATCAGGGGAGTCCCTCTCGGGTTGCTGTCCCCCAGCTGTCCTGGGAGAGATCACAGCGAGCCTCCCTGTCACTGTCTGCTCCCTGCACCCCGCATGGGGCCCCCATCTCTCCACATCACAGCTTAGAAAAATGCCTCATGCGGTCTTACTTTCCCCCTTTGTGCATTTTCAGCACAGGGATGCCAGACAAATTATGCTCAATGACTAGCAGTGAGGAATGGCTGTTTTGTTGCTACTGCCAAGAGTGCTATACAGTATGCAAACGTCAGGGCACACCCCTATCCCCGCCCCCCTCTTATAACCTGCCCCGTGGTGTTGAATACACTAAGTAGTAGAGAGCTGAGAGACAGACTGGACATGGTTTGGGCGTTTATCATGGAGGGCGGTGTCGCTGTGCACACCAGGGAGAGCAGATTGTATGGGGCTATTCTCCACGGTATAGAGGAAGAAGCCCTCAAAAGCACTCCACTCTCCCCTGCTGAACCACAGGCAGAGAGACAGCACCTCTGTCTCCAGACAGAACTGAACCAATAGCTACATGAATAATGGCCACTGAAACATGTCGTATTATTGTACAATCATACAATCATTTTAAAGTCCGTAATATGAATTTAATCTAATTTCTATTTTTTATCACCTTCTTCTGTTTCATGGTGAAGTCTATTTTCAATGACAATAATAAACTTAAACCAGTGTATGGATGACCATAACTTTAATGGGTCCAATGTGATGTAACATGTACGATGGGTGTATCATGACCAGGATTGAATCCTCTACATTGGCAGTGAATTAGTGAGAACAATTCCAACAGGAAAATGTATTTTGATTTCAGATTAATGTACTGTAACTGAGACTTGTGGGTCAGACTCTAAAGCAATTTTAAGGTTGGATTTCTAGTCTGAAAAACGAGCAGACCTTTTGAAATGGCTGGAGTCAGTCTGATTAGACTACTCCCCAAGGAGAAATTTCCCCTCTTCCTCCACTAATATCATGTTTGTATTTAATGTAATATGCTCTCTGTAAGAGATGATGTTTCAGAGCTATATACATTACCAAATTATATAAACATTTAACATTTACCAGCTCATATTTTAATGCAATGCAGAAAGACTAGTTCACAAAACTAGCACAAAGTGTTATTTTGGTAAAGGCAAATCTAGACTGATAGATGAACTGCTGTTTTGCGACATGGTGATTCAAGATGTAAGGACAGATTGTCATCAAGGTCCAGTGATCAAAAGAGACACAGAGATCAGCAGGACAGTTCACCAGACTGTTCACCATACATGTTTTACAGGACCGACACATATGATCTTTCACCTCATCCCCTCATGGTGTTTGGAAGACAGTCTAAATGAACACATTTACACGTGACTTAAAATGTGTTAGTTTACGTTAAGTATACATCTTTCACCAGGTGGAGTAAATCCAGAAGCTCGGTCAGATAGTAAGCTTTGGGGATCAAAGAAATTCTCTGTCAGCATGGCTGTTTGACTGTGAAGCCTCACTTGTACCCCTGAATAGAGGGAATCCTCTATGAGATACAGACAGAGAGGGGATCAGTGGTCGGCTCAGGGAGGGGAAGAGGGGGTTGAACGCAAACAGCCCACTGCCAGTGTGATATATGTTTAAGACCATTGGGTGTAGAGCAGAGACACCCAGCTTAAGATCTTTAACTTGTCTCAGGAACCAGGATGGTCGATCCCTGCCGACTCCGTGATTCAAGCTGTTGCGTTATTAAAGAAAAACAAAACCATGGTAAAACGCCCATATGAAGGCTAAGGAGAAAGAGCTTTCTGTCTGCTTGCAAATCTGTAGTCATAGAAATCAATATTTTTTTCTTCCTATTGCAGGAAAATATATGATTGCATGATATGTTGTTTAAAGGAGACGTAACATTTTAACTCAATTTGAGACCCTCTCTAAAACAACAAAATGATCTTTAACAGTCTATAAATGTTTGTATAACTGTCTGTCTGAATCTCATATCTTGCATAATCCTGTACATCCTTAGCTAGCTATATTTTGAAGGGCTGAATTATGTAACCTCTGTCAGGGGTTCTATTGCACAAACCTGGCAGTAGGTCTATCAAAGTATGTTCTGTCTGGAAGTATTGAATGTCAATGATGTCAATACATTTATTCTGCCATCAGCTTAATCATTTTTGCCAATGTCTTTTCAAGTCATACTCTGGGGTGTGATCAAGACAACCTAGAAAATCAGCTCGGTTTGGGGGCAATATTGGTTTGAGTATAGGAAGTAAGAAAATACAGGCTGAGAGAGAGATACCCTGGGCTCTGACAGACCATGTTTAAACACCAGTCCGACACCAGCCCAGCTCCGCAGTGTGACTGAAACTCTGACTCGACACGCTGTAACATTTAATTAGGAGTCACTCGGATTACCTGTGCAGCCAGTCCAGAGACTCAGCTGAGAGGCTCCCTCACCAGGAGAGGACTGAAAGACCACCCAATCCCTCAAGAGCACGTCTTGTGTTGTTTCTGTAAATTATTTTAATAGCAGGGGACTGGGCTTTGTAGAGGGGGTCAGGTCTGGGTGGGTTGACTGAGTCTGACGAGGTACGCCACCCGTTGACAGACAGTGGCTGGGTATTTCATACACCTACCTCATTCATTCATATCAATGTTTTATCAAACTGAAATAGAAAATCTATATAGAATTTCTGCATCAACAAACAGATTTGGCTGGTGAGGACAGATGAGCGAGTGTGATGGGTGAATGGAGCTGGGTGGAGGGCCCTGTGGTAGGGTTGTTAATATTGTCTTTATTAATCTGATCAGGCAGAAACCCATTACCACATTGACTTACATAACTTATGTTATATTTTCTTTAACAGAGCTGGATATATACCTTCGTTTCTTGAGTCCTGTTAGGACTTGGGATCCTCTCCACCCAAAGAGCTGACAGTTGGGTTCCAGTCTGGCGTTGGCACTGAGAGGGAGCCTGGGGTGCTGGGGGCTCCAAGGAGATGACAATGAGTGATGTGCGGCTGGTCACTCAGACACACGGCTTGGCGTCTCCCAAGACCTTAGAAAGAGAA
This sequence comes from Salmo salar, assembly GCF_965601325.2. NCBI lineage: Eukaryota > Metazoa > Chordata > Actinopteri > Salmoniformes > Salmonidae > Salmo > Salmo salar. The sequence goes on along the minus strand of NC_138296.1, from coordinate 33,947,607 downwards.
CAAACAGAGAGGTCAGACAAAACAAAGTGCTGTCCATCCTTGTCTCTCAGAACCCTACAAAGACCAAAGCATCACAGGCAAAGCTGGTCCCCAGGTCATTTTAAATCCAGCTCAGAGAGGGGACAAGTAGAGACTAAACGGCTGTGTAGGCTGAGATAATGAGATTGCCATTAGATTTAGATTTTAATTATAGACATTACAACATATTGATATTTAGGTGCAACACTATTGAGACACATACCATGTTTATGAGAGGCTGTCCTCTGGTTGGTCGGGTCTCTAGGTTTTCTGTTCCCTAATGGTGACATTAGATATCTCAATGTGTATCACTATTGATGTAAGTGTGGTTGCACCAAGTCCAGCAGTAATCAGCTGCACTGCACCACATTCCACAGGGGCAGCATCACACTATGTTTTCCTAAGGAAATGGGTTCATCATAAGTCATCATACTAACTGCCACATCATACAAAACAGCCCTTTGCCAATTTGTCCAGCTGCCAACCTTTTCAACATTAATTAACCGACATGTTGAAAAAACTGTCCAGCATAACATCAATCTCAACGGAACTTCATGTCAAAGGTTTATGTAACGAATAATCCGTAAAGAGATTCTCTCCAAAGCAGTGAGTTAACATCTTTCTGAAAGATACATTCTTATGAATCCTTTTCTTTCACTATTGTTTTAAATGGGTAAATCTTCTGATGTAGTAGTACATTATCACAGCCCTTCTGCTCAGATTATTGGTTAACTGAACAGCGCTACGAGTGGCAGCCAGCCAGCAGGTGGCAGTCTTATCAGGAAAGCCAAGTGAGACTTGACTTGATACAGGACAGTCAACTTTCTGATGGTTTAGAGTCTCGCCACGGCACTCTGATTACACCCGAATAAGCAACCTCCTTTACAGAATACACTCTACTGCACACAGTCAAACAGAACAATAAAGGAACTGTCCTGGAACATATCGCAGGGGAACAGCCAAGGTCATTTTCCGTGTTGAATTACTGTATTTAAAAACAATTGTGAAACCACATGTTCAAATATACATAATTTGAACTAAATATTGTTGGAATTTCTAAATAGAGGGCTTTATGTTGCATAGATCTGTCATGGACATTATATAACTAGCTCAAACCATATGTACCAAGCATTTGCTCAATGTGAAGGACTGAGAATGTTTAATATCATCTGATTCTGACTCGTTTTCTTTCCAGCACCACAGTGAGACATCTGTCTGACTAGCTTTGTTCATTCTGATAGACAGATACATTAAAAGGCTTTTGTAATTGTGACAGTAAAAGGTCAATTTTCCGATTCCTCTGAATGTCGACTACATTGAATAATATGCTGTAATCTGTGTTACAGAGGTCTCATTAAACTATCCACAAGAGCCAGACAAAGGTCAGTAACTCACAAGACTGATATGCTTGACATAATATGCCCCCAAAAATGTAATGGACTGCTTTCAACATCTAGTAGTAGGCATATACAGTATAACAACTTACCTCAGGTTACCTCTGAGAAGCACTGTCTATATGTGCAGGACACAAAATGATACATTTTCCCCCCTTCAACAAATGAGACGTCTAGATAAATTGGTTCAGTCTCACATTCAGAGAGGTATTTGAAGGGACTAGCATATTGCTCTCAAAATATTTGTACAGTTAAATCTGTGAGTGAGTATATATCCTCATTTTGACACTGGTGCATAGCAATGTGGAGCTAAAACACACTGCAACATGTGGAATCATCCCACGCAAGAACCATGGCACCAGACCTATTCAGACAGCTTTAATGGCAAGCTCTGTGAGAATCCACTCTGGGCTTAAATTCCTTCCAGTATTTGTGAGAGTGCTTAATAACTGTAGAATTAAACTAATTACAAACACAATGTTATGGCGACAGAGCAGATAGATGCCAGGCTTTAAACCCTGAGAATCTGCACCTATCTCTGATTAGAAAAACAAGCTTACAAACTATGGTCTTAGTGGGAGGATTAAGTTGGATGCAAAGAAAGAAAGAAAGAAAGAAAGAAAGAAAGAAAGAAAGAAAGAAAGAAAGAAAGAAAGAAAGAGAGAAAGAAAGAGAGAAAGAAAGAGAGAAAGAAAGAGAGAAAGAAAGAAGAGAGAGAAAGAAAGAGAGAAAGAAAGAGAGAAAGAAAGAAAGAATGATATTCAGGAGGTCTGATATGTCTATAGCAGAAACTAACCATGAAACACAAACAAAATGCTCATGTGCAGTATGGTAAAGTGAACGTTATTTTTCCAGGAAAAGTGAAAGAGACAGAATTTCCGTTGCTATGGCTGCAGCCCTTAAACACTTCCAGTTCCCTGGTATGTGTGAATTCAAGGGCAAAGCTGTAATGAACAGTGGCTTTAATGACACTGCAAGATGTGCGCTTGCCACAGTGTGTATTACTACAGTTAACTGGGGCTGTAATGAGATAGTCTTTCAGGCATCAGTCTGAGAGGAGACAGACAAAGAGCAGGGTTCAATCATATCTAAGTGCATTAATCAGGGAGAGAGAGAGGAGATAGTCACTACTGGTTATTACTGCTGCTGCTGTAGCCACACCAGGTCAGCCCAGGTGGGGGAGAGGCTCTTTACTGCATTCATCATTTCAGACAATGAAATCAAAACAATACATCAAATCTATATATTGGCAGCCACGGGTTTAACATTCATAGATTTGGTCATTTTAGAGGAAAGACAAGTACGGTTTTAACAATATGAATGAAGTCTGTAGTTACTTACTCAGGTGAATTCTATATTTGACTAAGGACAGTTAGTTGTACGTATGCTGTAAAAGACAGAACAGGACAGTAATACTGTCTGAATGGTTGTCTGTCCACTACCAACACTGTTGTTTGTGGAACCAGAGGGTACGAGGCCTGCTGGTCTTTGATTCTGGGAATGCGTAAATCAGCCTATAGACTGAGACATTTCATTTGTGGTATTTATTTTGTTTATTGGTCCCTAAATGGCCCCATCCATCTCTGACCAAGACAGGGTTGGTTTTGATTGGGAATTTGCTGTTAAGAAGTTTATAGAATAACACTTAAGTTCACAGATGGGTTTACTGATGGTTACTCAAAGGTGTTATTACCTATGCATAGCACTCCTTCATCATGTCAGCCACTACAGTCAAGTACAATCCTCAGAAACCAATGGGGTCCATTTAAGCAAACCACTATTCACGACTCATACCAACATGCCAAAATCATTAAGTCCATTTAAAACGCCATCTACTGAAAGTGTATGCCACAGAGAAAAAACACTGTACATTATGTTGTCGTATGAAGAACTTGTGAAGTAAAGAATTTATGTTGTTTCGACATGCTGCACAATTTCTCCATCAGAGACCAATTCTAACCACAATATTTATTCGATGTGGTAAATCTGCATTCTATTGATTACAGTGATAAATCATTATCTTGCAGGTTTAACTCATATTTCTTTACTAACTTACTTCTAAAAATAGTTATCTTTTTCTAAATGGAAATCAAGCAAAGAAATGTAGGAATTCATTTTTAAAACACTCACATTAGTGTTTATCAGGTCTCATCTTTTTTTTCCACAAAAGGTTTTTACTATTGTTTAAACCAAACAATCACCTACGCCAAAACTGCACTCCAAGCAAAGCACTTGACTTGTACAAATCATTCCATTTATCATTCCTAAGTAAACAGGTCTTTGCATTACATGCATTTTTTAGCAGAAATCCTTATTTTCTGGATGGTTTGCACATTCTGTCACTTATTCATGCCATCTACTTCCTCAGTGCTCTAGTACTATTCTGCTCTATGTGGTCTGCAGGCAGCTGTAGTCAAGCAAAAACAGTCATCTCTTCTTCTGCCAGAGGGGTAATGACATAATAGGAGGTATCAGGTCCCAGAGGAGTTTCATTAAATGGAATTTAGAAGAAGAGCCAGAGTGATAAAACAGAAGAGGGGATAATCAGTAATCACTCGAAATGTTTGCAATCAGACATTTGCCAAATTTATATTTTGTGGGTTCAATTCTTTTGAAAAGAGCAATGGAGAAAATAACTGGACATTTTCACGATAGTAGTGGTGGTAGTCCTCAACAACTCCTTAATGAAGAGAGCAGCCAATAGAGCCTCTGTAGTTAGGCTACCAGAGCTGAGGAGAGCTTGCATGCCCCCTTTTGGCTCTTTGGGGAAGAATGGTCATCATCTAGATTCAGAGGAGGGTCACCAATCTGAGAGAGAATGCAGATGCTGCTTCTCCATATCCAAATGAAATGCTTCACCTACTTTATTCTGCTTTGTTTCAAGCTGCTTGGCTGACTGCAGGTCTGGACTCCTGATTACAGTGATAGACATGCAGGAATCTGGAGTTGGCTGCCAGAAACCACAGAAGGAAAGAAGAGGACCCTGAGTCTGCGGTCAGACGGTCGGGAGAGGTAAACAGGAGTAGCCCCTCCTTGGAATGCAAGGCTTGTGTTGGCCCAGAGACTAGGTTACGTGTGGAGGAGGTGCCAGTCCCAGTCCACGGCAGCTCAACAGAAAACACAATTATTTTTAATGAATGCAAAGAAACACCAAAGAAAACAAATACCTGACATTAAGCTAGCGCCAAAGCCTTAGCAATTTTGTGTAATGCAGCTTACACTGTGCATTACTCCTATGTGATTGAATCTGTACTTGCGCAGACAAGCAGAGCTTAGTCATTTAAACTTAGAAGAGCATTCATTGTAACCATACCATAAGACCAGCAATGGGTGTTAATTATGGTCTGTGTGTACCTCTCTCTTTTTGGCAGCGGCCTGCAGAAAAACAGCAAATTTTGCAGTTATTGTTACTCCTCTGAAAAAGAAAATAGCCTGTATCATAGTCTGTTTTCTCAACATCATCATAGACACAAGCCTGCATTCTAATGACCAGAGAATTTAGGGATCGTAACAGCAGGTAGAAAGTGAATGGAAAGAAGTCAACATCCAGTCACAGGCATTAGCCACGTGTCTGACCCAGTTCACAAAAATACATTTTATTTTTAACTCTCTTCTGTGTATTTTTGTAGCCTGTAAATGTATGCTCAAGTCAGGAAAAGGCTTCTCTTTTTTGTATTAATTTGTTTAAAAGGACCCGTATTTCACACAGACATTTTTTTCTGCTTGTTGAATGAGGAGCTGTTTGCAGTAAGATTGATGGATGAAAATCAAACATTATCTTACACAGCTGTAACGATCCAAAATCCATAAATACCCCTGAGTGCCCAGCAGCAGCAGCCTGCCATCCTGGTGATTTCCGAGTTCCGTAGCAGGAGAGCCCTGAGACAATATTGTGTCTCTCCATGTTTGTGAAGAGACCATTCATTACCTCAGTAGCAGGCTAAACGTTGGCCCTGAGGAACAGACTAGACTCTCCCAGAACCGGAATGGCTCCCGCCAAATGAGCTATCATACAGAGAGATACAGTATTTGCCATCCTAGACAAGCATGTTTTTAAAACAGAAAGAGTCAAACATCAAGTGTTTTGACTGCAAGCTTTCTCAACTCAACTAAACCATCCTCTGTGGTAATAAGAACATTAACAGAGCCATTATAAAAGTATTGTCAAACAGTTGGATTCCTGCCTGGTATCCTGATATACGACTTACTACGGTCCAATATTTCTCCAAAATAAAAGGGGGCACAAACTGAGCACACATAACAACACAGACAGAGGAATAAGCTATAACTCTACCAGGTTGCATGCCAGTTGTTGAGAGATTCAAATACAATACTGCTATACATCTTTTTTAACCATAAAACTAATGGAGTTAAACAATCCCTCCTAAATATTCTCATTTTGCAGGGCTGACGTATTTCCAACATCATAAATACATGCGTATGTAGCCTATTTCTGGACATTTGTTATACTATTGGTTATTCAAAAAGCTCTTACTTCTGGAAATCATTAAGTTTGGACTGAATTAGTAAGTAAAATATGTGGTTGGCACAAGTACCCAGCAGTTAACAAAGATGCTGTTGAACTGAACCAGTGCGACAGGGTTGATTGATATTCATAATGTAAAGGAAATGCTTTTATTTTATGTAACTAGGCAAGTCAGTTATAAACAAATTCTTATTTACAATGACAGCCTAGGTTAACTACCTTGTTCAGGGGTAGAACGACAGATCTTTAACTTGTCAGCTCGGCGATTCGATCTAGCAACCTTTCGGTTACTGGCCCAACGCTCAAACCACTAGGCTACCTATGCTTAAGAAAAGAATTGTATAACCTTAAGATTGGGCCTTTTTGAATAGAGGTAAAGCAAGACAACTGTGCTCAGCTAGAACCCCATGTGAGTCTGCATGTATAATTGAGTTGAACTACAGTTGATTTGCACAACACTGTATAAAATCATATAAAAGCCTATTCAGGATCAAGGATTCCGATTCCCAGAGCACACTGATATCTATAATTGTAATCTATTAAAAATCACCAAAAAGGAGGTTGAAAAAATACATTTCCAAGCACAGCCATTATTGTGTTACCTCTGGCAGACAGCAAGGCACCTGGGAAATCTGAGCTGACATTTAGGAGAAGCAGGAGTCCAGGAGAAAAAGTATATCACTTTCTAAAGCTAATTAGCCCTGTATATTACCAATCAAAAGAACCCCCCTCTAAAATACAATGGCTAGCCAAGAAATATATTTGTCTTCCATTTGTGAAAGACTGGCAATGGAAAGAACCCTTTTGAGAACTGAATATTATTCACTCAAGAAATTCCAGTGGATAAAATGGTGCATAAAAATAGAAATGTAAGGCTCTGATTTTTATCATTACTCCCATAATTCAGTTCCACCAAAAAAGAACGGATGCATAAAAAATCTTACAAAAACTCTTCCAAGATTCAAAGTCCTTAATCTAATTCCAAAGTCATCGACCTACTACTATCTCGTAAATGGATTCAGCTCTACCTGCTATGACAATTCTTGACCCGTCACTTACATTGCCAGAACTGAAGTGTGCCTTTGATTACTCTATTAAAATAACTAATGCACGCCTATGCTTTGTGGCCCATTGATGGAATTTGAATTCAGTAATGTAATTAATACTGTAAAGTATTCATGAATCAAATTGAGATATTAATTAGATACACAAATGTGTTCCTTGTACTTCCTGATAGTCTCAGGGCTGAAAGAAGTCATGAGTCAAAATTGAGACCGGACCTTCACTGCAGATTATGTTCGTTCAACCTTCTACTATTCACTCCACAGACCACTAGGTGGAAGAGAAGAACAAAGTAAGTGGTCAATCTCCAGCACAGTGAAATCAATGAGCCCTAGGCCCTACATCACTTTCCATTGATGATTAAACAATACCCACTAGGCATAGACATCAATTCATCTAATCCATGTTGGTTCAATCTAATTGAATTGAAATTACGTGGAAACAACGTTGATTCAACCAGTGTGTGCCCAGTGGGTAGTGATTCCATGATTGCACTTTTCTCTAACTCCTTAATAGCAAATAGCCTAATAATCAATATCAAAGGCTATAGATGGCATGTTGTGTACACTGTAGCCTACTGTACATGCACGGGGCTGAACGCCTGACAAAGGGACAACAAAACATTCCGATTTTAATAACTGCCTATATGCCGATGACTAGAAACTTACCTGGACAGTGCTTGGAAATGTAATGGCAAAGACAAAGCTATTCTCTTTGGGGTTTATGGGAGGGCTTTCACACAAGACATCCTAGGCCTAGAGCAATGACACTAGTGAGGTGGTGATCTCATAGGAAGCCAGCACCATTTTCACTCAGGAAACATCTAGAACAATGCCCAGTTCGCTGACAGGTCAGCAGAAGTGAAACGTCAGAGAGAGGAACACAGTGAGGATGGGAGGGGAACACTCTCTGGTCTCACTCTCCACCAGTGGACTGGCAATAAACAGGAGTATAGTTACCAGTAGCGGTGTGTGGGTAAAATCCCTGGGGAAGCCAAGCCAGAAAAAAAGCCCTATGAAAACCTACAGTATGTGATAATTGCGTTGTTTATTCTATAACCTGTTAGTTCATATGCCTTGCAAACGTGATACACTACATGACCAGAAGTATGTGGACACCTGCTCGTCAAACATCTCATTTCAAAATCATGGGCATTAATAAGGATTTGGTCCCCCTTTGCTGCTATAACAGCCTCCACTCTTCTGGGAGGGCTTTCCACTAGATGTTGGAATATTGCTGCGGGGACTTGCTTTCATTCAGCCACAAGAGCATTATTGAGGTCGGGCACTGATGATGGGCGATTAGGCCTGGCTCGCAGTCGGTATTCCAATTCATCCCAAAGGTGTTCGGTGGGGTTGAGGTCAGGGCTCTGTGCAGGCCAGTCAAGTTCTTCCACACCGATCTCGACAAACCATTTCTGTATGGACCTCGATTTGTGCACGGGGCCATTGTCATGCTGAAACAGGAAAGCACCTTCTCCAAACTGTTGCCACAAAGTTGGATGCACAGAATCATCTAGAATGTCATTGTATGCTGTAGAGTTAAGATTTCCCTTCACTGGAACTAAGGGGCCTAGCCCGAACCATGAAGAACAGCCCTAGACCATTATTCCTCCTCCGCCAAACTTTACAGTTGGTACTATGCATTCGGGCAGGTAGCATTCTCCAGGCATCCGCCAAACCCAGATTCGTCCGTCAGATTGCCAGATGGTGAAGTGTGATTCATCACTCTAGAGAACGTGTTTCCACTGATCCAGAGTCCAATGGCGGTGAGCTTTACACCACTCCAGCCGACACTTGGCATTGCGCATGGTAATCTTAGGCTTGTGTGCGGCTGCTCAGCCATGGAAACCCATTTCATGAAGCTCCTGACAAACAGTTATTGTGCTGATGTTGCTTCTAGAGGCAGTTTGGAACTCGGTAGTGAGTGTTGCAACCGAGGACAGACTATTTTTTATGTGCTACGCATTTCAGCACTCTGTGGTCCTGTTCTGTGAGCTTGTGTGGCCTACCACTTTGCGACTGATACGTTGTTGCTCCTAGATGTTTCCACTTCACAATAACAGCACTTACAGTTGACCGGGGCACCTCTAGCAGGGCAGAAATTTGATGAACACTTCTTGGAAAGGTGGCATCCTATGACTGTGCCAGGTTGAAAGTCACTGAGCTCTTCAGTAAGGCCATTTTACTGTTAATGTTTGTCTATGGAGATTGCATGGCTGTGTTGCGATTTTATACACCTGTCAGCAACAGGTGTGGCTGAAATTGCCAAATCCACTAATTTGAAGGGGTGTCCACATACTTTTGTATATATATAGTGTATATCATTTTATATTAAATACATCAAATGTATATATATATATATATTTATTTTATTTGACCATGCTATTTAATCTAGTGTATGCCCAATTTGTTTGAGGAAAATTGTGCCTTACATAATGTTGAATCAGTCTTTCCAAATGTGTGGGTGCAGTAAAAAAAAAAAAAAATACATGGAGATTTAAAATCCAATCTGAACAATAAATGGACTCAAACAACTATAAATGTGTAGTTCATTCAAAAGACATTTGAGGACGCATGCTCCACAGCTCATATAGGCTGTGATCACAGAATGTTTCACTGCGCAGATACTGTGACATTCTTTGTGTGGGTCTAATCAAGACCAATATGTAATGAAATCATGTTGCTGTGACATGTTGAGGAGGTAGGAAGATGACCAAATGGTATTACCTTCAGATTATGTAGCCACAACGTTGTGAGAAGGTAATGTCTAGTCATGACCAATAATTACAAATCCATTACGTTGGGGGTTGGTCGTGGTTCATTTTACACTGGGGTGACATTTTGTTTTATGGTTATGTGTAACTCTGTTGTGTGAGTAAATATTGATGCTTTGTCAAAGTTATAGGCGCTCTGCCAGTTTGAAGGCGCTCTGCCTTAGAAGCCAGAAACGTCAGTATTTTGGGCCCTTTAGTTTATTTTTTGAACTAGGCAAGTCAGTTAAGAACAATTTCTTATTTTCAATGACGGCCTAGGAATAGTGGGTAAACTGCCTCGTTGTGGGGCAGAACGACAGATTTGACCTTGTCAGCTCGGGGAGTCTAACGCTCTAACCACTAGTCTGTAGTGTTTCTGTTTGTCAGTGATGTTCATCAACTTGTCAATATTCATGGTTTCATCTCACCCTCTATACCTGTAAATAAATACTCCCATCTTCCAGCTGAATCCTGCCTGACTCCTAATGCTTTGCAGTTAGCACCCCACTGACAAGGTAGGGTCCACTTTCTCACAACCTGAGAATAACATCGCTTAATTACAACTAAACTCCTATACCACCTATGTAGCCAGACAAATTCTATAGGACTCACCATACTCATCACCATCACTGTTCATGAGTTTCGGTTTTTCCGGCCTCTCGCGGATTTTATGCTGTCGACGAATTTTAAGATAAAACCTGCAAAGTAGGCCTAGACTGCTAAACCTAGGCTCTACCTTTTTCAGATGATGTCAAGAAATACCCTGTCAATTTATCTTCAATATAACTAGTTTTTAAAAAACACAGCAGTGCTTCCGGTGAGAGAATTGAATTAACAGATACATGTATCAAATTTGAAAGGTCAAGTAAAGTATATCAACTTCATCACGCAACATCAAGGCCGCGCGGCGTGAACATATCATTTTTACCGCAAGAGGGAGCGCGAGCCAAAGAAACAATGACTTTCATTTGTCAACGTCAAAAGGTGGAAAATACAAAAAAAAAATTTAATTGTGTTCGATGAAGGTGGTAGTCCTGTTTTGAAAAGCATCTACGGGTTTCAGTCAAATAATGCATGCAGTGCTTCATCTCAGCCGTCATTTTATTTATATGTATTAGATAGTAATACACACTGTATCACCTCCATAGAACTGGAGGCCTAACTGCAACCACACAAGGACAAAGAGGTATAGGCCTAGCTCTCGAAGATTCAACATATGAATAATTAACTTAAACTATTTCATTATCGTGTTTTTTTATTTATTTCAAGTATCACAACAAATCAGTGCAGGCAACTTTTAATAACAGGACAAAATCAGATTTTTTTAATGTACATTCAAAATGTCCATTAGGGAAATACAAAATAAAAATCTAGTCTGCTTTCGATTCAGCCTTGCTTGCCTAAGCAACAATGTTGCATTGTAGAGTACAGAAATCATTCCTCAATAGAGCTGCTGAGAAACTAATAATTCACTAATTAATAGGCTGATGAACAGTAAAATTAAGGTTTGGAAGTTGATTTGATTTCAGTGCTTAATCACAAGTGCAAAAATGCATATCATTCATTGACTGAACATTCATACATAAAAAAAAAAAGTATAATTTAAAAAACACACATTTGACCATAACAAACAACAGGAAAATAAAAGGAAAAGCCATTGTCGTCAAAGAAACAGTACTCGTTAAAACAGGGGGTAGATCACTACAGATCTCATCCAAGCCCTAACCGTGGGCAAGCCCGAAATGCAACATTTACATAGGAGTAGGAATTCAGTACCAGATAACTTCAATTGAAATATATATATTTTTATACATCTAATAACTAAAATACAGTACATGCCCCAGTCAGTACCACATCCAGCTGCAGATTACACCAACACCACTTTCACCTATTGACTTCGTAATAAGTCTCCAACCATACCCAAAACACCCACAATGGCCCTCAGACACCGTAAGTGTAGACTTTATTGAACAATGGGCTGAAAAATGCAATCCTCATGGCTTTGATGCGACTTCCCACCAAGGGTGTTCATTTCTTGTTCTTCTGGCAGTAGTTTGAGTAATTGCCACAGGCCTTCTGCATGTCTGTAAGGAAGGCAGGCACTCCACTCTGTTGAAACACAGGGAATAGCTGCCTTTGTCAATGAACGTCATGGATAGACTAGCAGAGTAGACACACCCAAATGGGGCAACAGAGAGGAACCATTGGCATCCTAACACAAAACATCTGCTTGAGATTAACAGCGTGAATAAAGCCTTCCATTTGAGATAACAGGGCATGCTTTGGGGCATTCAAAACTGGCAAGTAGATATAAATGTGAGTAAACAAACCGTTTTCTTAATTCTATAGTACTCCTTTATTATTACTCTACTATGAATATGTCAGCCATCCCACCAACAGAAAAAGATGAGCTGCTACACTCTTAGAAAAAAGGGTTTGAAAAGGGTTCTTCGGCTGTCCCCATAGAATAACCATTTCTGGTTCCAAATAGGACACATTTTGGTTCCATGTAGAACCCTCCGTGTACAGGGTTCTACCTGGAACCAAAAGGGTTCTACCGGGAATCAAAAAGGGTTCTTCAAAGGGTTCTGCTATGGGAACAGCCGAAGAACCCTATTAGGTTTTACATAGCACTCAGGTCTGAACTCACCTTGGCTGCCCAGTTCACAAGCCAGGTTGGAATATTACCACCAGGGTTATCAAAGTAATTCATGAAGACTGAAAGAAAACAATGCAAATGTAAATGGCTGTCAATTAAAAGCAAGTAACTTCACAGACAGATCCACAACAGATTCAAGTTCACAACTGAACAGTTTCCCCTATGGACATTTAAAATGGTTCTACAGGGATGAGTTCTGATTGAATCTGGTGTACTCTAGAGTGAGCAGTACCTTTAGTGCCACAGGCACCATCACTCTCCATGGCCACAGTCTGCTTGTAGTCAATCACTCGCTGCACCCCACTCTTCTCTGGTAACGGGGACTGTGGGGAGCTCTTAGCCAGGACCACCCAGATCTTCCTGCTGTCCACGTCAACGTCCCTCCGCTCCCTGACGTACACGTACTGAGGTTTACACTGTTAAAGAAGCCTGGTAGAGATAATATGGTCTAATGTGGTCCACACCTTGTGACTGGATCAGTTACTCCTTGAGAAAATATACCGTCCCGTGTTGTCGCCTAAAGAACAATACATTTCTCACGTTACTCTTAATACTATAAACCATACTTGGTTTCACTTCACCATGTCAGACCCATTGTAAATGTGAAAAGGAGGAGAGAGAGAAAAGCAAGATTGAGACATTGTGGGTGGGTGAATACATAGAACAGGATTATGTGATATTCTATAGTGAGTATGTATTTAGTAAAAACATTTAAACAAAAAAAAGCATAGGCCTAATTGCTTTTACTGAGAAACATGATGACCTGATATTATCTACAGGTATTATTTATTTGGACATTTTACTTCATTAAGGATACGTCTCTGTTTGACAGAGGAAATGGGTATTTCACCTCCCAGTAGATTGCTGAATGACCATCATAGTCCTTCTCATGCAGCTCTACAAACACAAAAAGGCACACACAAAATAAAGCAGTGCTTACATCATGAAACATCAGTCATCTATTATACGATAAGCATTATACTATAATGTCATATACTATTCATTACATGATTAAATCATACACTGGCTACACTTAGCACCTTTTTTTCTATCTAGAACCAAAAAGGGTTCTTCGAATAACCCCTTTTGATTCTAGGTAGAACCCTTTTGGGTTCCATGTAGATCCCCTTCCACAGAGGGTTCTACATGGAACCCAAAAGAGTTCTACCTGGGACCAAAAAGGGTTCTCCTATGGGGACAACTGCAGAACCCTATTTTCTAAGAGTGTGTACAGCGCACATCAAGATACAATCACATGTGCAAGCAAAGACACCAACAGCACTTTCAGAATACAGCATCTATCCAATCTATTGAAATGGCCATTTTATTCAACAGCAAAAAGCTTGACGGCAGTCAGAAGCTGAAGCCAAGGATGTGTTTCCAATAAAAAGCCCACTCCACCCTCTCACGCAACAAGTCTCTGAGAGAGGCAAATGTTACTTCAGTTAGTTATCAATTCCAGGATATCCATAACCCTGTGTCTTTTCTTGAAAAGGACAACAGTACAGTATTTGGAAATCCCAAAACAAGATATGGCCAATGATTTAGGCCTACCCTGTTAAGATGGAACCTGTTGGTCATTTCTCAGAGGGTCGACGAAACAAAAACTACATTTTCAAGATACAAGCCCTGAAAGAACATCTTCAAGTTCCCTTGTTTGTTCACAGTCTAGGCTTAAATGAACATTGGATTAAGCACGTTAATACACAAAGGACACAACAACATTAGCCTATGGCTATACCAGAGTGCTAACTACCCAACTACGACATCAATAGCTACAGTCTATGGCTAAATTCAGGTGGACAGACATGTTACCTGTTGGATACTTTGGGGAGGCAAGAGAGAATAAAAGATGAGAAAAGTGATTAACTGCCAAACGCGCCCTGTGCTCTTAATGTGATCCTCATGAAAACTGAGATAAAAGGGATTATTGGTTATGATTGGTTTGATTGGGATAGAACAGGAGTGAATGGAAAAGGACAATGGAAAGGTGATGGGCTCATTTTTAAGATAATTAAGTAAGCGTTAAAGGGGCTATACATATGAACAATAACACATGCATAAGTAAGCACCATATAAAACAAGCATTAATATGCAATACCATGTCATCAATACTCAACCAAACTGACAGAATTGAGTTGCTTATGAATGTGTTATGAGTCTTATAAATGGCCCTTATTAGGGGTTGAGTGCGACAAGAGGTTTGAATGGAAGAAAGTCGATCTAGGGAGAGTTTGCGTTACTCTTTACCTTTGACATATCCATCCCATTGTTTCCGATAGGGCAAGTCCATGTAGACATCAGCACACAGTTCTGGAGTGCAGGTGGCAAGCACTCCAAAGACTTTGTACTCATAAAGTCCAGTTTCCTGTGAACAGCATATGAAAGAAGTTCTCTCTTCCAAATATATACCACACCTACAATGTAACTAATCCCATACCACAGGATTATTGCCAGTTGGAGAAACATGCAACCCCAAAAAATGTGCTGGATTTGCACAGGATATTATTCTCCAAAAACTTGAGCTGGGGATAGAGTTAGGCAGGGGGTTTAATAAAAAACAAACATGCATTCTGTGAAAAGGTACGGTCTGAGCATGCGTTAAGTTCTAGGCTACAATTTGGCACACCATACCCAACAGACGCAGCACAAAATGCAATATTTGGCATATTTCTGAGGGTGCCATTCATCCCACTATCTCTAGCCTACAACACCATCGTTAAGTTTGCCGACGACACAACAGTGGTAGGCCTGATCACCGACAACGATGAGACAGCCTATAGGGAGGAGGCCAGAGCCCTGGCAGTGTGGTGCCAGGATAACAACCTCTCCCTCAACGTGATCAAGACAAAGGAGATGATTGTGGACTACAGGAAAAGGAGGGCTGAGCACGCCCCCATTCTCATCGACGGGGCTGTATTAGAGCAGGTTGAGAGCTTCAAGTTCCTTGGTGTCCACGTCACCAACGAACTGTCATGGTCCAAACACACTAGGACAGTCGTGAAGAGGGCATGACAACGCCTACTCCTCCTCAGGAGACTGAAAAGATTTGGCATGGGTCCTCAGATCCTCAAAAAGTTCTACAGCTACACCATTGAGAGCATCCTGACTGGTTGCATCACCGCCTGGCAACTGCTCGACCTCCGACTGCAAGGCACTACAGAGGGCAGTGCGTACGGCCCAGTGCATCACTGAGGCCAAGCTTCCTGACATCCAGGACCTCTATACCAGGCAGTATCAGAGGAAGGCCCTCAAAATTGCCAAAGACTCTAGCCATCCTATTAATAGACTGTCCTCTGCTACCGCACGGCAAGCGGTCCTAAAGTCTAGGTCCAAAAGGCTTCTTAACAGCTTCTACCCCCAAGCCATAAGACTCCTGAACAGCTAACCAAATGGCTACCCGGACTATTTGCACTGACCCCCTCACCCCCCCCACATTTTTACACTGCTGCTACTCTCTGTGTATTATCTATGTACAGTCACTTTACCTCTACCTACATGTACATATTACCTCAATTACCTCGACTAACCTGTGCCCCTGCACATTGACTTTGTACCGGTACCCCCTGTATATAGCCTCGTTACTGTCATTGTTGCTCTTTAATTATTTGTTATTTTTCTGTTTTCTTAATTAGTATTTTTTTTATTGTTTACTTAAGTTTATTTAGTAAATACTTTCTTAACACTTATTTTTTTCTTAAAACTGCATTGTTGGTTAAAGGCTTGTAGGTAAGCATTTCACTCTAAGGTCTACACCTGTTGTATTCAGCACGTGACAAATAACATTTGATTTGGATTTTTCTTTTAAACCTAGCATAAAAGTGAATCCTTGTACCTGTGTGGGCAAATAGTCACAATGTTTGCCTTGGGGTAAATTGAGCCAATTGAAGTGTTTTCTTTCCAGGCATAATGCACGGCATTATCGCTGGGATATGAGGTAACAACAGGGCCTGGCCTATGTTAAAAAAAAAAGAAAAAAAGAAATGTGTTTTTTGGGTGTTAAGCTTTGTTAAAATATGCTTAAAATGACTGAAATACAAAAAAGCGATCGTAATTGTGTTGAATTGCCGAGGTAAGTTGTGCCAAAAGGCCACTTTTTTTATGGACAAGCTACAGTATGCTTTCAAAACTATGTTTACATGATTTCTGAATGGCTCAACTTACCCCACTCTCCCCTAGCTTACTCCATCATCAATATGACGTTTAAAACACTTTAGTTGATGATAACTAATAGCGACTTCCGCATTTTGCCAGTGGGCCTGCTGCTCGAGTCTAACGTAGGCTACTCACAAAATCTGCTATGCTATTTCGTCCTTTTCGACGTGAAAATAATACAACGTATGAAACGTGAAAATAGTCTACGTGCGAGCACATCCAACAGATCGATGCCAGTGCGTCATTCAATCACGCCAATCCGCATAATCACAATGAATTAACTATCGCTTCGCCAGCTAACGACGCTAACCGTCGATAAGCTAACACAGCAGTTTTCACTTTCTATTCCTGTCTCAAAACAGTAACTTAAATGTACCTTGTCATACAGCCGGTAGATTTTGACACCCATTGTCTCTGTGAAAAACTCCCACCCCCCCTCCAACTGAGGTTTATCTAATTCCTTCCATGCCTCCAGAAAATCCTCATCTGTAAAGTGCAGCGACATGTTTTCAAACCGTGCTCTGACATTTGATCATGTGATCTAGGACTCCGTGTGTGCGCGTCAGACGCCGTGCGTGCGCTGAAGTGCGTCAGTCATTCCAGTGATATACTTAGAATCACTATCTATTTATTTTTGTGATTGAAATTGTATTTTGGATTTAAACTGTGCGTGTGTGTGGTTAATGACTATCTGCACTGCACTGTAATGTTTTTGGAATGCTCCTCTGTCTATCCCACCTCCAAATTGAAGTGCCATCCAAGGAAAAATATAATTTGGAAGCACTGACCATCTCCAATTACAATAGATAGGAAACATAATCTGTAATGCTTTGTGTCCTCCTGGTGCCCTGTCTCAGTTGCTTGTTGATGATTACTCTGAGGTTAACCACTCCCATTCCATTCAGAAATCCCAAAACTGTAGGCTATTTCAAATATAGGATAAGCTACATCTGGTGGTTTTAATAAAATATATCAATGCCTTTAGGAACTTCCAGAGGTAGAACCCTGGATCTGTGGTTTAGCATCCTTTGCAAACACACCAGGCGAATTCAGCATTTACATATGCCACTGATTGAAGGTAGGCCCAAATGATAATCACTCTAAAATATGTCACTCCATAAGTGCCTCTGAGGGATAGTTTAGAGACATGTCATATTACTAAAATCAGTTTTCCATCCGGACAGTATATGGTCCAGCTAAGGGTTGTGGAAGAGCCATGATTTCCCGTTGCCACTGTCTCTTTTTGGGAAGGGATTTACTGCAGGAAGGAAGAGACAAGACAACACCCCGTATCATATTACCATGTGTCAGATCTGTCTTGGGGAGCACTTGTGTTACAGGCAGTAGGCATATCCCATCCACAGGCCCTGGTGGCTGCCATTGGATCATAGGCATAGCATGGGTGTGACAGCATGAATTTCCAGACACATAGGTCCTATGAACCATGGCCCCAGTTTGATAGACCATATGTCATTCATCTTAGAGAGTCCCTTGTTTTAATTAAAAATAACCAAACATGAAGATATGTGCATGGATATTCTTGTAGGCTCAAGTGTGTGTTTGTATGTTGTATGTTTTTGTATGTTTGTGTGTGTATGTTTGTTTGTAATGATGTGATAATATTATAATATGTCAACTGCTATTGCTCATCTTCGTATTAGCCAACATCTGCTTCAAAGGCCTAGGCTATATAAATGTGTCTGGACATCCCAACAGCTGTGCTTCGTGTTGGCCCTGCCTTAGTCAAAAGAGGTTAAAAGGTCCCCCCTCCTCTGAAGCCAAGATAATAATACAAACCTGTCGCCCGCTTTTGGTTCACCCCACCCCCATAGCCACCGATATTCTACAAACGTGCTTGCAATGCAAGAAGATGGCAGTCAAACAGTCGTTTTCTTACACAGGAGGAAACGCACAGGGGACATCCGATGAATGGGAGTCAAATTCCAACACAACGTTTACCGTGCTAGCTGTAGACTGGCTGAGCGAAGTGGAGAGTGAAACTGTGTTCTGGACCAACACATTGAATCTGGCTTATAATTTAATGTACATAAAGACGGAGGGGAGTCCCACTTGTGTCGGCTTTTGAAAGTATACGGCGTTACTGGAATACAAAAGCGTATTACAGTCCATGTTTTATTCATCGATGGGCAAAACCACATTTTAAACGGTGCGGGCATGGAAAATGCGTGCAAGGTAAGTTTAAACACTTCGTTAGACACTTATCGAACATGCTGATTTTTTTTCTTCATCACACAATATTCACTGTGTGTTTATCGGAAGTTGGTCCACGCGTAAAACTCGATCTCTCCAACCCAAACACTTTTCCTCATACATGATATGTTCCCTTTTATGTAATCATTATAATAACTTCAGATAACGTGTTTATATATGGTAGGTAGACTATGTAGTCATCGGAATTATAGCCTATGCATGTGGCACAGCTAAGGCTACAATATTTTCTATTACTAACTTTCTAGACCCATTGAAATTCAATTCAAACATAACACCCCTTACAGAAAAACCGCATGATTTTACATGTGTAAAATCACATAATTTCACATTACATTGTACATGTGAAATCATGTGAAAAATTGTTTTGGGAACATTTCACATGTGTAATTTCATGTTATCTATCACATGTTGCTTTACTTGTTGTCATATGTTATCACATTAACTTCACATACTATCACGTGATCACATGAAAACATGTGTTTTTGGAACACTTCACATGTTCACATGTGAAATTAATGTGTTTTTTCTATCAGGGACCTCATCAACAAAGGTTACTATAATAAAGGACTAGGCCTACTACAATAGATAGGCTATACGTGAAATATATTCCATATAGAATATCAATTGCAAAAGGTCTACAATTTTGCACTAGGCCTATTAGAGTAATACATTTCTAAGATGTTATGACATGGACTAATGTTTTATAACAAGCATCTTGAATGACATTTTTTATTATATTTTCTAAGTTTGCGGACATGGAGAAACAATGACTGCTTGTGAAATTGCTGATGATTTTGAGGCTGCTCGCATTACACGGAGTAGTTTGTAATGCCATCTCCCACGCTCTCCAGGGAATGTGACAGCTTGTGCAAGGTTGAGTGGTTCTGCGTCATTCAGCCAATTTCTGACTTTGCTGGGCCAGAGGCTAGCATTGTGCAAGGAGGTTGCCTGGAGTTACTAAGTGCCAAATGAAGGCTCATGTCTTAAGCTGTCAACAATTCCGACTGAGGCCATGTGCATGCACATAATAGCTACTTAAATGATTGTTTAGGCCTATTTTATTATGTCCAGTGAGGCTACAATTGGGCAACATGTTGAGGAACATATGGATTTTGACACTCCCTTCAGCATGACATGACAAATGATATATTTCTTCACATAGATTGGGACACGCTGACAGAACAACCTCAGGATATAAAAAGTGAAGACCCATCTGTGGTTAAAGTGAGGATCCATCTGTGGTTGGAAAGAAGCAAAACTTTGATGCTGGATCCTGCGATGCCAGAGGAACCCAGTAAAGACACCATGACAGTGCCAGCAGCCCCAGAAAGAGCTGTCGTGGAGAAGGCCAACATCAATGACCACACTCCGACTGTGACTATAATAGCTATCCCTTTGGTCACTGAAATCCAACTGAACGCGGCCACAGGTGGTGCAGAACTCTCCTGCTATCGCTGCACGGTGCCGTTTGGCGTGGTCATTCTCATTGCCGGTATCGTGGTCACTTCTGTGGCCTACAGCTTCAACTCACATGGGTCCACCATCTCCTACTTTGGGCTTGTGCTACTATCTGCTGGACTGGTGCTATTGGCGCTAAGTGTGGTATGCTGGAAGATGAGACTTGAGAGAAAGAAGGAGAGGCGGAGGGAAAGCCAAACGGCACTGGTCGCAAACCAGAGGAGCATCTTTGCATGAAGGGAAAGACTGATCATCAGGAGAGAAATAAGTCTGTGATATGTTTGGGTGCAAGAGGAAACAGAGGTAGTGATGCATTTGAAAGCGGAGTGGAGACAGCTGTACCCAGATGTTTTCATGACTGACCAACGTCTATGTGGTGGGTCGTTGACCTGCAAGGCTTTGACCTCAGACTGTCTCTAGGCTAAGCAAGTCAAAACGTCTTAGCTTTCATGAAGTTGTTGGGTTTTTAATCTGTCAAACAGACTGGTCACATCTGGGAAGCTGGGCTGACAGCCAAACTGAATGTATCAAAATTAAGACAAATTACCACTGTACAAAGCAATGGAGAGGATGTTTCCCATTAATCTACTGTTGCATCTGGTGGCTTAGATTTACTGGGAGGGATAGTGGTCTGAAAGGAGGGGGACATGGGAAAATCCAGAACAATGAATCATGCTTCATTTACCATGTTTTAGGCATAACATCTCTCATAAAGTCTGATTGTTCCTTTTCATTTCACACATAATTTTGTTCAATTACCTGACATGGGAATATGGTACTTACATGTTAGTATGTAATGATATATATTGGCATTATGGGGACACAAAAACGTGTTGTTTTTGTTTGATGTTTATTATCGTATTCTCTGAAACAAGTCAAGCTCAGAGATAAAGTCAGTTAGATGTCACACAGTAATTATGTATAGTACCAATGATGTACCTATGATGTTATAGGTAGTATTACATTATGAGGGAATATGATTATTGACTAAATGTAACTTGCATCAAATTAACCTTTATTAAGTATTCTCTGTAAGCACTTTGTTCCACACCATGACTAACATGGTGTTCTATGTAACTATGACGACAAGATTCTTTGGAATTACTAGCATCTTGCCACAGTCTTGTTGTCACTACAGTACTTGCCATTGTCAGTAAATGTATTTCATATATTGAGCGATATGAAATGGTCTAGTATTTTATTCCACTTTATTATAATCATTTTTATGTATGACTTCTCTGTTAACAGTACATCAATTGTTAATAGGTTATAGTGAGGTTTAATAAACTCTCATCCATATTTAAACATTTCATTTGTGTCTGTTTTCATGATCCAAAGGTTCACTATGTATGCACTCTGAAGAGAACAGCTGATATATAGGGGAGAAGTCGAAGTGTTCCATGAGACAGTCTGGCTCATATCAGCTATTAGCTTGACATATCAAATGAAATGATCTTTCTGTTTAACACAACCACACATGGTTTATTTCGCCGTTGGGGTTTTTTAATGACTGAAATGACATAATAGAATGTCTCTCACTTAATGTATTTGTCAAAGAAGAAAGAGTAGGGCATAACTGCTAAAAGCAGTTAAGTGGTGTGACTTGAACATTCAATAGTGAATTGAAGGAAGTGTGTCTTTCTCTCCTGACGTACACCACTAAGTCCAACTCCTTATCCTGGGGTTCCATTGTGTATTCAACCTTATGCACTTGTTCTGCCCTTTGTTGATTGTTTAAACTGCTTTGAGGGCAGGTTTGCCTAGGATTACATTTCATTAATTTGCAGTGAATGAAATGTGTTCGTGATAAGGATAATAAATATTGTTTATGTATTATATAAATAAGTTACAGTAGTAATATCTACTTAATATTTGTTCTAAAATTACAATGTATTAACTATTTGTTGTTGTTTTGTACCTCTGTCAGGATCAAATTGTGTAGCTGCCAAAGGTGACATCACTGTATGCTTTGACAGCTGAGAAATCACTTCCACCGTTTCTTCCACTATATAGTAAAGTCCAAATAATCTACATAACAGTGGTCAGTTGGCCAACAGAATCAATACTTCATTCTACCTTCCAATACATACATTCCCAAAGGTAAAAGGAAATTGAACTCTCCTGTTTGACTTGGTTTAAAATAGCACAGACGCGGAGGTATATTTATAGGCAGCATTTGCGTTGCTATGCGTCCCTGTGACACCAGACACTACAACTAAATGGTTTGCTTGCGTCAGAGGAGCACCTACAACATACTTTGTCACTTTTGAGGGCGAACCTTACCCCACGCATAGGGAAGCTCCTTATAGGGGGAGAATGGAGTCATTCAGACACCTGACTCTGAGACCAAATGTTAATCACTTAGTAAGATGTGTCCTTTTTCCGCATGACATTTTACCAGCAGCTAGGGCTAATATGCAGTGAAGTTGGAAAAAAGGGGTGACCTGATATGGGATTTAACAAGTGCTCTCCACAACCGTACCCTCTTTCTGAATTTGGTGTACGTCACTTTTTTTGTTCCAGGGACTGCCAAGCAGATAATTATGTTTATGAATAAGACAAAAATGAGATTGGATCAAATTATTTTAATTGAATTGAAGAAGCCCATAACGGCTAGCTGTTACAAGCCAGAATGGGATGAGCACAATTAAAAGTAATGAGGCAGACATTACAGGGATCCTTTTCAGTCAGTTACTTCCTATCAAATACTTGATAAAAAAAACACCAGAGAAGCATGACTTAACCATAAACAGCTTGAAATAATCAAAATATGTGGTACCAGAGGAGCAAAGGGCTTATTTATTACAGCTTCTATTTCAAATGACCTCCAATCAATGACCTTGGTTGACCTGGAATATGAGGTCAACGTTTTAGAAATATTTCTTTAATCGTTGCTTGTGAGCTCACCCTGTTATCATTAGGCTGTTAGGGCTTGTCACGTCCTGACCATAGTAAGATGTTATTTTCTATGGTAGAGTAGGTCAGGGTGTGACAGGTTTTTTCTCTCTCTATGTTTTCTATTTCTATGTTTAGGTTCTAGTTTTGTATTTCTATGTTGGGGTTTTGTTTGGGATGATCTCCAATTACAGGCAGCTGATCCTCGTTGTCTCTAATTGGAGATCATACTTAAGTAGGGGTTTTCCCACCTGGGTTTTGTGGGTGATTAATTTTGAGTTGTGTATGTGTTCATCTCTGCATCACGGTTTGTTGTTTTTTCATTCAGTGTATTTATGTATTGCATAGTTTCACACTATAAATAAAATGTGGAACGCTGCACTTTTGTCTACTCCTTCCTATGACAACTGTGTCAGGGCTGTTGGTGTAAAGGAAGACAAATTCTCACTTTTTGTGTCTGCACACAAATAAGACTGCCCATGTTCTTATACAGTCCAGCCCAAATGGAAAAACAGCTAACCATATCCTAATAATTGTGGATTGTTCACTTGAAAACGGTGTTACAAAAATTCACTTCAAGAGATAAGTTGCTGTTATGAATATTAGAACTGTGTTTCTGATCAAGGTGTCATTTGAAGTACAGTGAGGGGAAAAAAGTATTTGATCCCCTGCTGATTTTATACGTTTGCCCACTGACAAAGAAATTATCGGTCTATAATTTTAATGGTAGGTTTATTTGAACAGTGAGAGACAGAATAACAACAAAAAAATCCTGAAAAACGCATGTCAAAAATGTTATAAATTGATTTGCATTTTAATGAGGGAAATAAGTATTTGACCCCTCTCAATCAGAAAGATTTCTGGCTCCCAGGTGTCTTTTATACAGGTAACGAGCTGAGATTAGGAGCACACTCTTAAAGGGAGTGCTCCTAATCTCAGTTTGTTACCTGTATAAAAGACACCTGTCCACAGAAGCAATCAATCAATCAGATTCCAAACTCTCCACCATGGCCAAGACCAAAGAGCTCTCCAAGGATGTCAGGGACAAGATTGTAGACCTACACAAGGCTGGAATGGGCTACAAGACCATCGCCAAGCAGCTTGGTGAGAAGGTGACAACAGATGGTGCGATTATTCGCAAATGGAAGAAACACAAAAGAACTGTCAATATCCCCCGGCCTGGGGCTCCATGCAAGATCTCACCTCGTGGAGTTGCAATGATCATGAGAACGGTGAGGAATCAGCCCAGAACTACACAGGAGGATCTTGTCAATGATCTCAAGGTAGCTGGGACCATAGTCACCAAGAAAACAATTGGTAACACACTACGCCGTGAAGGACTGAAATCCTGCAGCGCCTGCAAGGTCCCCCTGCTCAAGAAAGCACATATACGTGCCCATCTGAAGTTTGCCAATGAACATCTGAATGATTCAGAGGACAACTGAGTGAAAGTGTTGTGGTCAGATGAGACCAAAATTGAACTCTTTGGCATCAACTCAACTCGCCGTGTTTGGAGTGGGAGGAATGCTGCCTATGGCCCCAAGAACACCATCCCCACCGTCAAACATGGCGGTGGAAACATTATGCTTTGGGGGTGTTTTTCTGCTAAGGGGACAAAGACAACTTCACCACATCAAAGGGACGATGGACAGGGCCATGTACCGTCAAATCTTGGGTGAGAACCTCCTTCCCTCAGCCAGGGCATTGAAAATGGGTCGTGGATGGATATTCCACCATGACAATGACCCAAAACACACAGCCAAGGCAACAAAGGAGTGGCTCAAGAAGAAGCACATTAAGGTCCTGGAGTGGCCTAGCCAGTCTCCAGACCTTAATCCCATAGAAAATCTGTGGAGGGAGCTGAAGGTTCGAGTTGCCAAACGTCAGCCTCGAAACCTTAATGACTTGGAGAAGATCTGCAAAGAGGAGTGGGACAATATCCCTCCTGAGATGTGTGCAAACCTGGTGGCCAACTACAAGAAACGTCTGACCTCTGTGATTGCCAACAAGGGTTTTGCCACCAAGTACTAAGTCATGTTTTGCAGAGGGGTCAAATACATATTTCCCTCATTAAAATGCAAATCAATTTATAACATTTTTGACATGCGTTTTTCAGGATTTTTTTGTTATTCTGTCTCTCACTGTTCAAATAAACCTACCATTAAAATTAATAGACTGATCATTTCTTTGTCAGTGGGCAAACGTACAAAATCAGCAGGGGATCAAATACTTTTTTCCCTCACTGTATTCTATGGTCAGAGCTTCTGTCACGACTTCCGCCGAAGTCGGGTCCTCTCCTTATTCGGGCGGCGCTCGGCATCGCCGATCTTCTAGCCATCATCGATCCACTTTTCATTTTCCATGTGTTTTGTCTTGTTTTTTCTCACACATGGTTCCAATTCCCTCAATCACTTGTATATTTAACCCTCTGTCCCCCCCATGTCTTTGTGTGGGATTGTTTATTGTAAGTGCTTGTGCACATGTTGATTGGTGCGCAACGAGTTTTTGTACCCATATCTTGTTATTTTTATGCCGTTGGTTTTGCTATTAAACTGCTCCGGCTATTACCAAGTTCTGCTCTCCTGCGTCTGACTTCCCTGCCACCGGTTATGCACCCCTTACAGAATCCCACACCAACTATATGGAGTCAGCAGGAGCAGGTGCCCCTGGAATAGGGGTGGAGGAGCGCGTCCGGGAGCATGTGGCGATGCTCCACCATCTCGGCACCGCCATGGACCGCGTTGTCCAAACTATGGACCGCTGGGAGAGACAGGGAGTTCCTCCAGTGCCTCCACCAGCACAACCAGGGTCTCCACTACTCGCCCCCCCCCCCTTCCCCCGGTCCCAGTGGTAATCGTCTCGCCCTTCCCTGGGAGTATGACGGGACGGCTGCACACTGCCAGGGTTTCCTGTTACAGCTCGACCTCTACCTGGCAACCGTCCACCCGGCTCCTTCAGGTCATGAGAAGGTGTCCGCCCTCGTCTCGTACCTCTCTGGGAAAGCCTTGGAGTGGGCCAACGCCGTGTGGGGAGAAGGAGATGCGGCGCTGGACCATTTCGAGGATTTCACCCGCCACTTCCGGGCAGTCTTCGACCATCCACCCGAGGGTAGAGCGGCGGGTGAACTTCTCTTCCATCTGAGGCAGGGGACGAGGAGCGCCCAGGAGTTCGCCATGGATTTTCAGACCCTGGCCGCCGGCGCGGGATGGAATGATAGGGCCCTGATCGACCACTATCACTGCAGTTTGCGCGAGGACGTCCGTCGGGAGTTGGCCTGCAGGGACACCACCCTCACTTTCGACCAGCTGGTGGACCTGTCCATTCAGCTGGATAACCTGCTGGCCACCCGCGGACGTCCATATCGGGTTCTATCGGTTCCATCCCCCAGCACCGCAGCTCCGGTACCCATGGAGCTGGGAGGTGCTGTGCGTAGGGAGACTGGAGGTGGTTCCGGCTCGTGCACCATCTGTGGCCACAGAGGTCACACTGCCGGTCGGTGCCGGGTTGGTTCCTCTGGGGATCGGGGCAGCAGGCAGGGCACTCTGGCATCATCCCAGGTGAGCCGGCACCCTTCTCACCCAGAGCCCTCTGTTGCACACATGTTTTTGTATGTTTCTATGGTTTGCTATGGAAACATATGTCTCCGAATCCCTGCGTCAGGGGTACATTCGGTCCTCCACTTCACCCGACTCCTCGAGTTTCTTTTTTGTGAAGAAGAAGGAGGGAGGTCTGCGCCCGTGTATTGACTACCGAGGCCTAAATCAGATCACGGTGAGGTACAGTTAATATGGTAATCAGGGGGGCGCTGTAACCTATAACAAACCTCGTTCACTCTCCTCAGGACTTTAAATGGCCCCACAAACCGCGGACTCAGCTTCCGGCAGGGCAGGTGGAGGGTTGAGAGCCCTCCACCTGGTCGAGAGCAGAACTCCACAGATCATGGTGAGGTACAGCTACCTCTTATCGCCACGGTGATTGAGTCAATGCACGGGGCGCGCTTCTTCACCAAACTAGATCTCAGGATGGGCTCCTGTGCTTGCCCATCCGGATCCCTCTTTGGCATTCATAGTGGAGGTGGACGCGTCCGAGGCTGGGATAGGAGCCGTGCTCTCTCAGCGCTCGGGTACGCCACCGAAGCTCTGCCCCTGTGCCTCCTTCTCGAAGAAGCTCAGCCCGGCGGAGTGAAACTATGACGTGGGGGACCGGGAGCTGTTGGCTGTCATCAAGGCTCTGAAGGCGTGGAGACATTGGCTTGAGGGGGCTAAACACCCTTTTCTCATCTGGACTGACCACCGCAATCTGGAGTACATACGGGCAGTGATGAGACTGAACCCTCGCCAGGCAAGGTGGGCCATGTTTTTCACCCGTTTAGTTTTTTCCCTTTCCTACAGAGCAGGTTCCTAAAACGTGAAAGCAGATGCACTGTCCCGACTGTATGACACAGAGGAGCGGCCCATGGATCACACTCCCATACTCCCGGCATCCTTCCTGGTGGCGCCGGTAGTGTGGGAGCTGGATGCGGACATTGAGCGGGCGTTACGTGCAGAGCCCGCTCCCCTCCAGTGTCCCGCTGGGCGCCTGTACTTTCCGTCTGCTGTCCGTAACCGGTTGTTCTATTGTGCCCACACGTCACCCTCCTCTGGTCATCCTGGGATCGGTCAGACGGTGCGCTGTCTGGTTGGGAAGTACTGGTGGCCTACCTTGTCCAAGGACGTGAGGGTTTATGTTTCCTCCTGCTCGGTGTGTGCGCCCAGTGTAAGGCTCCTAGGCACCTGCCTAGAGGGAAGCTACACCCCTTACCTGTTCCACAGCGGCCTTGGTCGCACCAGTCGGTGGATTTTCTTACCAACCTCCCCCCCTCACAGGGAAACACCATGATCCTGGTCGTTGTGGATCGGTTCTCTAAGTCCTGCCGTCTCCTCCCTCTGCCCGGTCTCCCTATGGCCCTACAGACTGCGGAGGCCTTGTTTACGCACGTCTTCCGGCACTACGGGGTGCCTGAGGATATAGGGTCTGATCGAGGTCCCCAGTTTACTTCGAGGGTCTGGAAGGCGTTCATGGAACGTCTGGGGGTCTCGATCAGCCTTACCTCAGGGTTTCATCCCGAGAGTAATTGGCAGGTGGAGAGAGTGAACAAGGATGTGGGCAGGTTTATGCGGTCGTATTGCCAGGATCGGCCGGGGGAGTGGGCAGCGTTCGTGCCCTGGGCCGAGATGGCTCAGAACTCGCTGCGCCACTCCTCCACTAACCTCTCCCCCTTCCAGTGCGTACTGGGGTACCAGCCGGTTCTGGCGCCTTGGCATCAGAGTTAGACCGAGGCTCCTGCGGTGAACGACTGGTTCAGGCGCGCGGAGGAGACATGGGACGCCGCCAATGTTCACCTCCAGCAGGCCGTGCTGCGCCAGAAAGCCAGCGCAGACCGTCACCGCAGTGAGGCCCCGGTGTTCGCACCGGGGGAACTGGTCTGGCTCTTGACCCTCCACCTGCCCCTCCACCTGCCCTGCCGGAAGCTGGGTCTGCGGTTTGTGGGGCCATTTAAAGTCCTGAGGAGAGTGAACGAGGTTTGTTATAGGTTACAGCGCCCCCCCTGATTACCGTATTAACCCCTCGTTCCATGTGTCTCTCCTCAGGCCGGTGGTGGTTGGCCCGCTCCAGGAGTCTGAGGTGCGGGAGGTTCCTCCGCTCCCTCTGGACGTTGAGGGGTTCCCGGCGTACTCCGTTCGCTCCATCCTGGATTCGAGGCATCGGGCGAGGGGCCTTCAGTACCTCGTGGAGTGGGAGGGGTACGGTCCGGAGTAGAGGTGCTGGGTTCCGGTGGAGGACGTGTTGGACCCTTCAATGCTGCAGGAGTTCCACCGTCTCCGTCCGGATCGCCCTGTGCCTCGCCCTCCGGGTCGTCCCCGAGGCCGGCGTTGGCGCGCTGCTGGAGCCGCGCGTCAAGGGGGGGTACTGTCATGACTTCCTCCGAAGTCAGGTCCTCCCCTTGTTCGGGCGGCGCTCGGCGCTCGGCGTTGCCGGTCTTCTAGCCATCATAGATCAATTTTTCATTTTCCATGTGTTTTGTCTTGTTTTTCCTCACACCTGGTTCCAATTTCCTCAATCACTTGTTGTGTATTTAACCCTCTGTTCCCCCCATGTCTTTGTGTGGGATTGTTTATTGTAAGTGCTTGTGCAAGTGTTGATTTGTGCGCGACTGATTTTTGTACCCATATCTTGTTATTTTGTACCCATATCTTGTTATTTTCATGCCGTTGGTTTTGCTATTAAACTGCTATTACCAAGTTCTGCTCTCCTGCGTCTGACTTCCCTACCACCGGTTATGCACCACTTACAGCTTCTCGTAAGTCCAAACCATTGTAAATTCATTTTGAGGAGACTTTTAAGTTGCTCTACAAGGGCTGGTGGGTTAAAGAGATGGAGCGTAACTGTTTAGTTGCTCTACATGGGCTGGTGGATTAAAGAGATTGAGAGTGACAGTTTAGTTGCTCTACAAGGGCTGGTGGGTTAAAGAGATGGAAATTGACTGTTTAGTTGCTCTATAAGGGCTGGTGGGTTAAAGAGCTGGGGAGTGACTATTTAGTTGCTATACAAGGGCTGGTGGGTTAAAGAGCTGGGAAGTGACTGTTATTTGCTCTACAAGGGCTGGTGGGTTAAAGATCTGGGAGTGACTGTTTAGTTGCTCTGCAAGGGCTGGTGGGTTAAAGAGATGGCGCGTGACTGTTTAGTTGCTCTACAAGGGTTTGTTGGTTAAAGAGCTGGGGAGTGACTGTTTAGTTGCTCTACAAGGGCCGGAGGGTTAAAGAGCTGGAGAGTGCGTCAGCCACCTTTCCCCTGGAGGATTGGCCCATGTCACTACTTCCTCTGTAAACTCACCCCACCTGACACTCAGCGACCATGGGTACAGGCCAGCTGATGCAGGAAACAATAGGCAGCTAGCCTGCTTATCAGACACGATCCTCCCATTTCTTGAACGTGAGCAGTTCTTTGAAGGTTATGTCAGTGGATACAACAAAAGTGGAACCTTGGCAATCAGGAAAGGGTTTTGATTAGATTGTTGCAGCAGTCGCTTGTAATAATGCTTGCCTTCCCAAATTTTCACTGTCAGAAATATTTGTTCACTTGGAGTTTCAAACTTTTAAGCTTGTGCCTCTGCTGAATTCCAACATTGGCCCATGTTCTTGATAACTGAAAGAGCAACCACAGAAGCACTGCTAAATTCCATGTATTGGTTCAGCCCTTCAAAAATTCCAATCTATATTTCAAGCTCCTCGTCAAGCAATGTTTTCTTCCTGCTCCTTCTGAAAGGTACTAAGTGCACACCCTCCAAGATAAATAAATTGCTTATCAAAAAGTATTTCAAGGCAATCGTTAACCACAATTATGGTGGTAGTTCTCTTAAACAAATTATTATTGTGATAGCTGGGAGAGGATAAACATATTAATTACTTTTTATTGGAAGAAATCCAGACTACATCCATTATCCAAGAAGCACATTTTACCTTAAAAGGAACAGAAAAGCCACTATGGCATTCACAACAGTTATCTTCACTGGCACTGCCCAAGACTGTCTTTTCTTTCATGCTGTGCCAACAGCTCTCAAAGAGGTGTCTGAAGTGCTGCCTGCCCGCTGCCTCTGGGGTCCTAACCCATGGCATGTCCTCATTCCCATGCACACTGGAGGTAAAGCCCTTCCTGACAAACTCAACAACTCAGAGGGATAGAGGATGCACTGGATCACCATTAAATCTCAGTTCAACCCAACATTTCCCACTGTTGTTTTAAAAGAAAAACTTAAGCACTGCTTTTTAAAGCCTATTTTAAAACTGTAAAGTTCTTCACCCTCTTGTATCTGGCAGTATAACTTGAGTTTTGAATCTTGATTCAACTTGACATGAACAACTCTCAGCAGAGTAAAATAAGTCTGAACAACTAACAATGCAGTGACATTATTGAGTCTGGACATTGTGTAGACCCTTGGAAGGGTGGTGGGTCAGGGCCTCTAGAAACAAATATTTTTGTTTTGTATTATTTCCCTAAATTCTTATTCAGACTACAGGGCTTTCTTCAGCCATAACAAAAGGCCATCTTGACTGATACAATCTTGATGATTGAAGCAGCTGCAGCTCCCCCAATGCCCAACTGTTCAACTAGCACATTAATCTTCTAATCAATTGTGCTGTGTAGTATTTTACCTTTTATTTCCCCCTTGGCAAGTCAGTTAAGAACAAATTCTTATTTTCAATGACGGCCTAGGAACAGTGGGTTAACTGCCTTGTTCAGGGGCAGAACAACAGATTTGTACCTTGTCAGCTCAGGGATGCGAACTTGCAACACTCTAACCCAACACACTAACCCAACACTCTAACCACTACTAGGCTACCCTGCCAATTCCCTACCTCTTGTCTCCTTGTAGCCAGCCACCCTTCTGTCTCTCTCCCCACAGACTTCCTAATTAAACCAAGGAGTGTACTGCTAACAGTGTTTTCCCTTTGTTTCTCTTTCCTCATCAAGACCTCTTTCAAACATAGTGAGCCTCAACCAGCTGCCTGCTGGAAAAGGGTGAAAATGATTCCCATCATGCAACAAAGACGGAAGGACGTCAAAACGGCACAAAGGGAAACCACAAAAGTGACATCCTATCGTGACTGTATTGTTGACTCCGTCAAGCATGAAGAGACATTTAATCCATTTGTCTGAAAAGAGGAATGAGAACACACGGTCAGAGTTTGGTTTCACTGTGATACATAATACAGGATACTTGGCCGAATTTCTGTTGGACCATGGTGTATGTTGTATCTTGTGATGTACAATACATTGCAAAAAGCTTAGAGAGATAAATAGTATGAACAAGGCAGTGACGGATATGTTATTCATGGTCAATATGTTGGCTCAATGTTGATCTTGAAAGAAGTTCTCACCCTGAAACAATCGAATCCTTGTACCCTTGTTGGAACAACAGAGGAACAATCACTCCTGTCATGGTGTAAAAGACCAACAGAGCTGTTTCATGTCAATCTCTGACACCAACAGGAAAAAAGCGACTTCCACAGTGTTTACCAACTCTGCCTCAGGAAATCTGTTTGTAATCTGCAAGTTCTCCTTTGAAACCAGGGATTGGGAAACAGCTGTAATTGAAGAGTTATCTATTAATCAGTGTTTCTTTTTTGCACTTCTACCTTAATAAAAGTGCGTGTGTGTGTGTGTGTGTGTGTGTGTGTGTGTGTGTGTGTGTGTGTGTGTGTGTGTGTGTGTGTGTGTGTGTGTGTGTGTGTGTGTGTGTGTGTGTGTGTGTGTGTGTGTGTGTGTGTGTGCATGCATGTATGCAAATTCTCATTACAGAAGTATTTGAGAAAAATTGATCAAATAAGAGACAATATGCCAAAGTACATGTGCTGCAAAAGGATATTTTTAAATCACAAAACAGTGGATAAAAACTCAATGATTAACATGTCTCCTGTGTCTAGAATATCAGTTTACTGTAAAGAAACAATGTGGACAGTGAGTTAATGCTGGAAGACCTCAAGTGTAATTGGTTAGACTGCAATAATACATGCAAGGTGTTCACTCTTTCCAGTACCATATTCTTGCATGTGTGCCAAGAAACATCTTGGCAAGCATGGCCAGTCTTTTTCCCCTAAGTAAATGAACTAAATAATTGGAATGGTTTAGGGAGGAAATGACAAGGTGTGTCTGACACAGCTGCAGAGGTCATTTAACAAACACAGTGATGTCATGGGAAGTAGCTTCTTCACAGCACTTGGTTTCCTTTCATCTGAACAGCTGAGCTACTTTGTAAAGGGTTGGATTTTCCTCTATAGGCGTTCAGAAACTCCATTGCATAGATCTTTTTGAATGGTAAGTAGAAACTTCTACTTTTGCTGTTGGTTAGGTAACCACCTTGATATTCCTCAACAGATAAACTAATACAGTTATGCTATAAATGTATTGATCTTTGGGGGGAAATGAAACAATATCGAGGGAATAATCTAAACGCTTCATCCTTGAATGTATTAATGGAGACCAAGATAGAAATGTATATTTATTTACCTTTTTCTGCCCTTATATGACATGAAGTGAAAGCCCAGAGGCTCTCCTATTTGCCACGCTCTGTCAGGTAACTTTCACACCCAGAAGCTATGGCCCCATAAACCAGCCTGGGAGCCTAGGACTTGGTCAGACCTGGTCACACAGAGCACAGCAAGGAATGTGGCCCAGCTGAGAGTAGTGGGACCCCAGCTCCAAGCATCACCTCATCTTGAACAAGTGTGAATAGTTTACTGTGGGAAACAGTGGGGGAGCGTTTAATGTGGTCTCGTGGTGTAATTCGGCATGCTTTTAATCAGCTCTGGACGTTCTTCTGAGCGCTGCCTAGGGAAGAGAATAGCAGCATTTCTGATGACGTATGCAGGACAATGGAGAGGGGACACAGTCAGGGCATCTGTTTTGTAGTGCCCCAATGACTTATTACTGTGGCCAATGGGACCCACGTGTAAATCTGAGCTCCTTTGGAGCTGAAAGGCAAAAGTCTCTTTGATGCTGAGTGAGATTTAAAGCAAATAAAACAAGTCAACAATGCATTAGATGGAGAAAGAAAACCCTTGTCGACAGCTCTCTGTCCTCCTGAGTATGTAGAACATTGCTATAGGTTGCAATGTGTTCTGAGACATATGGCCAGAGAAGAGTGTTACAAAGGAGTACACAGGCTTCATATAGAGTAAAACAGTTAATTGAAATCCTATTACTCCATATTACATAGATGTCTAAGTAGGCTACAGATGTAGGATTTTAATTTGAGCCAGTTTAGTACAGCAGGAAAATTCTGAAGGAACAGGAAATGTGAATTATTATGTGGATTATAATTAATGTAAATGTTTTGTAGAGGTTGATACATTTTTGTTAGGGCAAATCATGCATATAAAGTCTGATATTTTCAAGTGGAAATGACAAACTGTAGAATCCTTTTAAAACCTTGAATACACTACAAGTTTGCATTTCCTCCTGTGCAAGAAAATTCTCAGCAACAAAAGAGTGATCAAATTAAAATCCTACATCTGTAATTTAGTGCTGTCTAAAAACCATTTCAATGATTCATGTGGTGTTTCGGTAAGGGTCTTTACATGTGTCACATACTCTCCGTGCGGTTTAACACCACTGTAAAAGCACTACTCTCGCAGGCTGGGCTTTAAATGTAAGTCACATGGTACACAGACTGGTTGTGCTTTGTTTATTTAACTAGGCAAGTCAGTTAAGAACATATTCTTATTTTCAATGACAGCCTAGGAACAGTGGGTTAACTGCCTTGTTCAGGGGCAGAACAACAGATTTGTACCTTGTCAGCTCTGGGATTCAAACTTGCAACCTTTCGATTATTAGTCCAACACTCTAACCACTAGGCTACCCTGCTGCCCCTTTGTGGGGTCCTTGACTAGAGGAAGCCCTGAGCTCTGGGAGGAGCAGGTTCCCACACCCAGAAGAAGAGACGGAGGACAGGCTAACACAAACAGTCCGCCTTTCAGGAAGGAAAAGGCTCCCTTTAGGCCTTTATCAGATCTGCGAGCGCCTCAGTCCGCCAGTCGCCTGCCAGCTGCTGTCCCCCCGAGAGGTACGGCTCCACCCTGGTCCAATTTAATGGTCCCTTTACTCTGAAATAATCAGTCATCATAATGCACTACTAATATATCAGGCTAGCTGCTAGGTCACTCCCTTATTTGGGTCTGAGGACACAGTGCATACAGAGGTAAAGTGTGGAACTAGTCTGTGAGTTTTGGGACCAATTTCAAGAATGCAGGCTAATGGCAACACTATCAGATAGGGCTAGACCGGCAGTGCAATATGTGATGACCTGTGCACGATAGGCCTACACCCCATCACACGTGTTCAGGAAGGTCTGGCCAATGGGATACAGCAATGTGGTAACAATTACTATAGAATGAACAAAATAATAGACCTGTGGGTAGAGTTTGGGTAAGCTTGGTTTACCACACCACACATTGTTTCCTTCCCGTTCAGGTCTAATTTCCTTATCAAACAAGTTATTCTATTCATAAAAACAATTCTGAAGGAAATAAACACAACACGAAACAAATCCTCAACCCCCTGGTTCCTCAGTCTAGATCCCCTCTACTCTCTGTACCCATGGACCAGTATGTCTCTCCTGTGGTATTCGTACACATTGCGGCCGAACAGGAGCTGCCCTCAGCTGTCTTTTGATTGCATAACCCTGCCTCTTTGCTTACCTCATGGAACATCTCTGGAGTAACTCATGGAGACTGAAGACACAGAGAACAACATCTGCTGGCTTCAGCACCTCATGACTGTGTATGCCGCTTGGGCAGCTCCAAGTGAGTAATAGTTCCCTTATGTCCAGTAAAGGGGGCTGTGTCTACGTTGATCTTTTTTCTAAACTTACTAAACCCTTATGAAAAGGAACCGGATGTGGAACGGAATATTTAATGGGGGAAGGAAACTTTGATACTTTGAAACTTCAGTTTAGTTAAACCTTTCAGCAACTTGGTTGACTCCTCCATTCTTTAGATAGAAACAGATCTCAGCAACAGTCATGTAGTATAGGGACTGGGAGTAGATGATATCCTACTAACATCATAGGGAAACCTTTGCCACATCAAGGAGGTCTCGATTTTATAGGTTGTTGCGAGAAATTGATACGCTAACGCATTACAAAATTAGCACTCTGGTTTAATTTTTTTTCTTTTTTAAACCTGCGCCTGAAACCTCTGCAATCTTTTTTACTGGCATGGCTAAACTCTCCAAACTTGTATAAAATATATCTTCCATTTACATTTACATTTAAGTCATTTAGCAGACACTCTTATCCAGAGCGACTTACAAAATGGTGCATTCACCTTATGATATCCAGTGGAACAACCACTTTACAATAGTGCATCTAAATATTTTAAGGGGGGGGGGGGGGGGGGGGTTAGAAGGATTACTTTATCCTATCCTAGGTATTCCTTAAAGAGGTGGGGTTTCAGGTGTCTCCGGAAGGTGGTGATTGACTCCGCTGTCCTGGCGTCGTGAGGGAGCTTGTTCCATTCGTTAGTAGTAGAAAGAACACAGTGTACTCCAGTGTCCGCCGATTGAATTTCATTATTATCAGATCTGTAAAACAGAGCATTTAAACCTCAAATGTAAACATGCTGCCTTTTGATTGATGTCAGTTAAGTTGTAACAACTTTCTACATTTGGCACACCCACATGGTTGCCCATAGAGACACCATGGCAACAAAGACAAGAGTGCTTGAATACATACATGTCAAGACAAAGGTCTATGCTGTTCAGTATTTTAACGTGAAGCTAGTATAGGCGAGAAAGGCTCTTGGGGCCCTGTAGTGCCGATTTATCACATTGTGTTGGATTGCAGAGAGGGAAGGACCTTTTGAATGTGTATGCCTTGTAACTCATTTGTTGTGGACTTGGAGGGGTGAGGGTGGGGGGTCAGGATATGTCTGATGGAGGGAGGGACACCACCGAGTATTAGTGGCATGCTGGGAAAATAAACAAACATTGAGCAGAGTTGTGTCTCTTTCCCTTGGAGGTAAAGTCTTTGGGCTCTAGCAGAAAGTGAGGCTTTTGTTGACGGAAAAGTCAAAGAAAAGACTAACTCCCCTAGCGTCCTCAGACATCCACACACAGAAAGGCTCCATCCAGACAGAAACGACAGATGTGAAGGCCCAAGGCCCTCTGGCAGGTTTCTCTACATATCATTTCTCCCCAGCTCTCTCAGGGCGTCTGTCTGCTTCCAGTCCCGTGGAGACGGCTGGACACCCTGGCACCAGGTCTGAAGCTGGGAAAGATCGTCGGCCCAGATATAAACAGGAGAGAGACCCCACCCATGGGCATGGGACAGACAGACAAACCTGACATATCCTCTCCTGTAATCACTTCCAAAGAACTCAACAAAAACATCCCTCAGCTTTTCCTTCAACCCAATGTCAATGTGCTATTTTTTGTTTAGTAATCTTGAAAATGAAGCTATATGGATTGCAACGCACAAAGTAATCTTACTGATGCTTACCAATATTAATCCATACCCACAATGTCATCTCATTGCCAAAATGTACCATTTCCCAGAAGGAAATTCTGGCCTCCAAAAATAAGGTTGATGTTTGCAAAAAAATGCAGGTTGAAAATGTTCTGCATATCAATCCACAAACAGACAGGCTGACTGTATTAATGCTGAGGCCTCCACACAAGGGCGTAGCCTTTTCCAGATGCTCATTTTTGGAATTTGACCAGATTAACAAGTGATGACGAACTGATGACGTGCAGAGGACTGTCAGAGGACATGGTTGCTCAATGAGGACTTTTTACTCAAAGACAGAGAAGGCATTAGTCTTCTTCATAAGTTTCATGAAATATTGTGCTGATTGTCTTTCAGAGGCCAAAATAACCCTCTTGTTTAAATCAATGTCCAAATGGACAGTTAGATCATGACATTTTGGTGTGGCTATGAAAAATCTTTGTAACCTTTGACATTGATCACAAGAACATTAAAAACGTATTAAAGGCATGAAATTCCAGTTCTGCTATGAAGTAACAGTGAATCTTAACTAAACCTCTTTTTCAAAGAAATTCTTACTTTTTCGAATTAAAACTGCTCTGTCCTTTGTTCTAAAAACCCATGTCATCTGTTTGGGGCTTGTCCATTGTAGACAATCATCCTGATAAATGACCAGTTGATCCAGAGGAACACGAACTCTAAAAACAGAGCTGTTAGAAGTTCATCAATTCACATAGGATCTATCTGCTTTTATCTTTGTTCAAGAATACAATCTGAAACTCATGTATGCACTCATAAAAGTGCACCAATCAAATCTCATCTCTTTGTATTGAAGTGCCTAATAAACAAATATTGATTGCCAACAACATCAAGTAGAACATTACAGTTTGCCTGTCCCCATACATGACAGACACAGGAGTGTGTGTGTGTGTGTGTGTGTGTTTTGTGTGTGTGTGTGTGTGTGTGTTTTTGTGTGTGTGTGTGTGTGTGTGTGTGTGTGTGTGTGTGTGTGTGTGTGTGTGTGTGTGTGTGTGTGTGTGTGTGTGATGGCAGTCTGGGTCAAAGTTCAGATTATCATCCTATAGATGGTGCTGTTCCTACTGCGCAGCTCATGTTGACGATGATGACTGCCCTCTGCTGCTCATCTAACCCTCTCGCTTGAAAGCAAAAGGATGAAAACCATACCACAGGAACAACATTAGCTTCACTCAGTAAAAATATATCAGTAAATATATATGGTAAAGAAATGTCCTTGTGGTGGAAGTTTTCTCTTCCACAGAGCATGTGTATTTGAAATTGAAAAATGGCACTGCCTTAATTGACATGCGTCAGCACAGATTATTGACCTCATAGGAACGCTTTCAATTCCGTTAATCCGCCCTCTGATATCTGTGCAGTGGCAGCCTACAACGACTGTGTCAATCCTCTGCTACACAAAGTGAACAGAAGAGTACTGATCACACATATTTACCACAATAAATATGCCTGCATTGATATTTAACATTGAAAATATGAAAGTCAAAGACCCCTCTTTCACATCTGAGTAGCTTTTTAAGTTGCTATCGCGGGTCTCTATTTAGCCAGATGGCTCCCTCTCTCAATCCCCACTCACAATCAAGATTAAGATTACAATATTACACACACACACACACATTCACACATACACACACACACAACACATACACACAACACACAGAGAGACAGACACACAGAACACAGTACTCATAAATGCGTCATACACATGTTCATACTAACGACAGACTGTCCGTCCCCACCCTGCTTTTTCTGTTAATTCTCTAAATCCGTGCTGTTTCCGACATTAATATGCCCTTGATAAACAGATTCTGGTGATATAACACAGGCTTTCAAAAATGGCCTTTTTAAAAGGGCAGAATCCTATACGAGATTCAGTTGTTGAAATTACAACTGAGGCTTAAGTTATTAAACAGAGCAGCTTTAATCATTGATCACAGAAATTCAAGGTTGGAGGAATGGCATGGATTAAAGTATTTTTACCACAAAGCCACATATCCACTGTGATCTGAGAGAGAGAGAGAGAGAGAGAGAGAGAGAGAGAGAGAGAGAGAGAGAGAGAGAGAGAGAGAGAGAGAGAGAGAGAGAGAGAGAGAGAGAGAGAGAGAGAGAGAGAGAGAGAGAGAGAGAGAGAGGCAGAGAGAGAGAGAGAGAGAGAGAGAGAGAGAGAGAGGAGATTGACGAGGATAGATTGACGAGGATAGAGAGAAAGCCCTGCTGTCACTTGCTAGTTTAGTGATTCCAGCTCCACTGAAGGCGACCGTCTTCCATTCTCCGTCCCATCCACCAGCTGTTTCTTCTGGGCCTGTGGGCCGCACAGTATGAGGCAGCTACCATGGGCTTTAAGGAAAACTTCTCGGAGATTGATCCTGTCACTTTGAACCTCTGCATCCTTATCGCCAGCTATGTTATCTTGCTTCTGGTTTTCCTGATATCTTGTATAATGTATGACTGCCGGGGCAAGGATCCAACCAAGGAATACGCGCCGGACCCTGTGCCTACCCAATCCCCCATCAGACTGGTGGTAATGCAGCAGACCACCCCTTCTCCGCAACATCAACGCTGGGACCAGACCAATATGGTCACCTCATATGAGCCTCAGCCCAGTCCAGACTTCAGGGAGAAGAAGAGCACCATGGTCTAGATTCTAGAAGGACTACTGTGGTGCTGAATAACTCAGTCCACCACCCGTTGGAATTATCGCAGCGGGATAAACTTTTGTACATACATGTTTTTTAAAATCTGTTTCTACATTTATTTTTTAGACTGTATTTTTCCCTGGTGGCCAGGACAATGCTAGGATTGGACCTGCAGAAGACCAGTCTGAGACGGTAAGAGAGAGGCATGTGTGTGCAGTGTTGATGCACATGAAATCCGTCTTTTAGAAAGCTCTGGTGGATCACAGAAGCCTACAGCCTGTTCTAAAAGAAGAAATGTCACAACTGATAATCAACATGGAAGTCAGGAGCTGTACTCTTAACAGTGGTTTGTGTTACACGACATGAGAGGGAAATGCAATTGACTGAAAAATGGTTACAGTTTTCAAACCTTATCTTTGCACGTAGCTCAACTATTTATTACATCACAAAATGCCTCAGGGTTTAAATTTGATACAAAGTATTACCAGTTATAATTTTTCATTTTTAAAGAGAGACAGGTCTGTCCCCTCTCAGTGAGCGTTCATTGTCATCTTGCTTCACTACTTTGTCAAATGTTACTTGATAGACATTTGTATGATGCTCTGCTAGTGTAATGTTTTCATCGATGACAGACTTGTTGCCCTATCTCAATCAGGACTCAGGAGGAGTGTATTACAAAGTGTGCCCTGGCATTTTCAGATTAGGAGATTGCCCAACATTTCCTCGTATTGTTTATAGGCAAACTAAGGTAGCCATTAGCCAATTACATAACTTGACAGTGTTGAGTCTCTATGAAGTAACCAACCACAGTTCAGCCAAGTGCTGTCCAACCATGGTCATGACCTGTGAGGCCCAGATTATTCTGCTATTTTGAGACTTGCTTCTTTAATCGCTCTCCCACCCGCCATGAGAAACAGGTCATTTATGGAGCCAATTTCAGATATGTACCTGCTAACCCTTTGATGTCAAGACATGTGACTTGATTCAGCCAACACAAGTTGATACATGTAAATAAATATATTAACAAATGCTATGTAACTGTTTATATACAGTTAACTCATTAATTACAAGCTGTATTGAACATACAAATGGTCAGAGTAACACATCAATCAATCAATGTTGCATACTGTGTACTTTTTCTGAAGTGCTTATTGTTTTGTATAATTTACCTGTATGAGTAGTAGCTTCCTGTGCAAATGTTCCCTTATGAATAATGAAACTACAGACGCTTGATACAGACTACTCCTATCATCAAGCAAAAATAAACATACTTTCTAAATAGTGTTTTACTTTGAGAATTGCTGAATCCTATCAGTGCATGTAAATATTACATGGACTGTTCCAATAAAGAGCTGCAGTATCTAATACTGATAAAGGTGTCCGCAGCTCACGCATGGCTATTTCCTGACTGTAGGGTCCAGACTGCCCAGGGCACTTCCCTTGTTGGTGATACAGAGAGCACACCATGCATTGCCCGGATAAACCTGTATCTCTCGTGACACAGATACGATGGGAACATTGTATTCCCAAGTCCACACCAGTCATAATGTAGTGCAGCTCTGCAGTGTACACAGGAAACGAGCAAAGTCCTATAGATATTTATTGATGTGATGCAGGGCTGTTACTGTAGGTCCTGAGTCCTGACTTTGCCTAATGTGCAGTATATGATTCACTAAATAGCCAAATCTATGCACAGATTCCTTGACTTGATGTGGTCTGATTCCAATGTGTTTCCTCTTTTATTCTGACTGGCAGTGTTTCCATTTGGCATCTGTGTTATAGGTATATGAGACGCTAGAGAGGGTCTGTCTTTTGTCCTGTTGTCCTAATGCTGAAAGGGGACAATGCATCCACAATGCAGACCTCATGAGGACTCGCAGGTATGGATTGTCATGGCCATACATTCCCCTCCCGAAACTCACTAGGTCATCACAGACTCCATTGAACGACTACAGTATATTGTGGGACAGAGGTTGTGGCTAACACTTATCCAATTATTCAGTCAATCTGCTTGAATTAGGATCTCTAAAAGAGAGTGCAAGCTGAGGCTATAAACTGAATTAAGCCCTTGCATGTAATATAATTAAACGCCAGTAATCATACATTCACTCGAAGGTGTGACGGAAACCCGTAGTAGTCACTGCCAAAACTAGCACCTGTACACACCGAAATAGCTTTGCCCATGCCGTCTTACCTGGAGCATAAACAAATTAAGCTGTTTTAGTCCTTATACTTAGAAACGCTACATGTATGCACCTTGCCCTGAGCTGACACACCTGGCAAAGCAGCTCCAATAGCTTGATTACAGTACAACATCAACACCTACAGTACCAACAGAAGATTACAGTACAGCAACATCAACACCTACAGTACCAATAGAAGATTACAGTACATCAACAACACCTACAGTACCAACAGAAGATTACAGTACAACAACATCAACACCTACAGTACCAACAGAAGATTACAGTACAGCAACATCAACACCTACAGTACCAATAGAAGATTACAGTACATCAACAACACCTACAGTACCAATAGAAGATTACAGTACAACAGCATCAACACCTACAGTACCAACAGAAGATTACAGTACAACAGCATCAACAACTAGGGAATCACAAAAGCTGGAATCAAGAGATTCCAACTGATGAGAAACTAGCAATCTGAAAGGATCCTGTTCTGCTGAGTATTAAGATGTAAAAATAATTACCACTAAGATAGAATACCACGGAATCCCGTCTAAGAATATACTGTATGGGAACAAATAATTGTACCATTTAGAAAAGGCAACATGTTGCAGGACAATGGGGCCACTAAGGTCTAATGTGAACATAAATCCAAATGTCACAAATATCTGAAAATGCTTGCAGTATTTTTGTCAACAGTGAAGAGCAATGTTGCACCAATGTATTAGCTGGGTGCAGGCCGGCTGTCATGCCTCTAAGCAGACACTACACCAGTAATCCTTTGCTACAGGGGGAAATGTGCTTTACAGGTTAAGAACACACCATACTCAGCTTGTTAGCTACTAGATCAATTCTGAACTCTGTTGAGGCTGGGACACAACACAGGCTCTAACTTACTTTACAGCAGTTTGATTTATTGATTGAAATGGGCATTGACAGCATGGCTATAACATACACTAATATATCCACCATGCCATGAATTGCAAAAAGCAGCCATTTTATTTCCATCTCTTTACTGAAACCTCGAAGGGCATAGCTATGTATTTAGATGTTTAGCCTTTTCACATTGACAACATTGATTCATCAAGCATCTGAATATCACAGCTTTACATTTCTTGTCATCTTTGTCAGACAGAATTAGCGTTGTTGTTATTCTAAGTGCGAGGATGGGAATATTCCGTGGCTTTTCCTAGAGGTGTTTCCGGCCTATTGTAATTCACAGTATTGGGATTCCCATGTCTTCCCTTTTTAGAGGTACTGCATTCCAGCATGAAGCAGTAAACCAATTACAGAGCTGTTTAACCCTGGCATCACGTGTCTTCACAAAGCCTCTGTTATCCTGTGGGTAGTCCCACCAGTGTCTGTCTTACAGTAGCCACTAAAGATGTCATATTAACAGCATGGCCTGCTGTGTGCATGTACAGTACAGTACATTGTTGTTGGGCAGTATGGAGCATTGTTTAGTTCTGTTGATCTACATGGTGTAGAGAGCTTTTACATCCTGGCAGAGGGCTTTGTTGGGCAAGCTTTGAGTGTTTAAAAGCAATCAATGAAAATAGGTCACACACCGCCTTTACAGTATGTGTAGCTATATTGTAACACAGAGGGTGATTCTTGTCTGATGCTTAACATAATACCTGACCTGAGGGACCTTTAACCGCACTTCCTCTGTAACATGAGCACTTCCACTTGCACTGCCATTGTGGCTAGTGGAGTAAGTGAAATTGGTCTTCAGGTTGTTGACTGTGAGCAGAGTGGTGTAACGGATGAACTCTGCATGTGCCTCTAACATGTAACAGTGTCAGAAATAGAATGAGCTAAACACTGTTTTGTAGCATATTTAGAAACACAGGGACACTATGCTGAGCTGCTAAACCCTGTGTTTGTATGACAGAATGCCAACCTCCATGTCTC
This sequence comes from Salmo salar, assembly GCF_965601325.2. Taxonomy (NCBI): domain Eukaryota; kingdom Metazoa; phylum Chordata; class Actinopteri; order Salmoniformes; family Salmonidae; genus Salmo; species Salmo salar. Next base: position 33,903,698 of record NC_138296.1, on the reverse strand, counting down.
AGTCCTGTATCACATTAGGGGTGTTAGCATGGCACCATGGGGGAACTGCAGCCTTGCAGCAAGAACAAGGAAACGCTAAACCCTAACATATGGCTGCTCGCATCCTCCCGTTGTCTCTGCTAATGTCATTCTTAAAAACCCTGCCTGCCTGCCACCCACCATCTCAGATGTACTTCCACAGCTCGTAAACCATGAGCTCCTCCTGGGCTGGATAAACCACATTTGAACTGTCCGGTGCATGGTGTACCCTAGGGATAGGATCTTGTGCAAAAAGTGGATTTTACTTTCATGAACTACAATACACATTAGGCTAGGGCTACTTTTGTAATCCTTTGGCATCACAACATATAAAACCAGAGAGATGAATTCATACTTAGAGGCTTACCCGTCTGTCCAAATATAACATGTGAAATCTTTCTCTAAGGGGTTGATTATACATCTTATTCTGAGTTTACCAATGCAAACATTTTAAATGGATACATTTGGGAATGTTATCTTCTCATGCATAAATGTGCTGGTTATTAATGGTTCTGAAAAGTATTTTGCAATGCCACTGTGTTGAAGTTGAGTCAGTATGGGCTTATGTTTCACTCTGGTTGTAATAGTCCAAAGAGAAAAAAAAACTGCAGGCATTTGTCTGTCTGAAACTCATTATCGCACTTAAAGTCTTATGTAAACAGCTATGTGTTGTGTTATCTAATGCTGTTCCTGAATGATCCAGTTACATTACTGTCACTGTTATGTAACTCTATGGGTTAGAGAGTGCTCATCAGATACATTGCTGATGTGCAATTCAACATAGGCTAGCAGCACATTGTTTTGTGTCCTGTCCACATACAGCACAACACAATTACCCATAGGGACATGTTTGCATCTGATAACATTGTGAACTAATCTCTTTGCATGCAAGTATGCATCTGTTGAAACAGGCCTATGATGTAATATCAGTTTATTTGCTCAAGTTTATTGACACTGAGATAAAAAGTCAATACTAAAAGGCTGAATTTGGAAAAATAAATGATTCATTCATGACACAGGACATGATATTCGACACTGAACAGAATACAAAAATATTTTTTTATGCATATTCAGGTTTTCGTCACTAGTTGCCACACCTACAAAGTCATAAACCCCGGCAATTTATACAATTTATATCTTGAAATTAAAATCTGATTTCAAAACTAACGCTAACATTAACATTAACCACACTGCTAACCTTATCCCCAACCCGAACCTTAATTTAAGACCAAAAAGCTACTTTTGGTTCTCATGAATTTTTTCGATAAAGCGTTTTAACTTTAGGGTTGTAGTAACTAGTGGAAACCCATATTCAGGGTCGCTGGTTGAAAAACAAAAGTAACTACTACTGTTACATCTGTCTATCATGTTGGGCCGATTTTGAGACTTCCTCCAGCTACCCACACTGTCATCAGATGCTTGATTGGTCTGATAGGACGACGTCCCACACTTTTAGTGCTATTATTGGTTCAAGCATCCGTCATTCAAAATCTCTTTGCATGAACTAAACACATTTCAGTCGTGAAAAAGGGAACAACGCCGGTGTCTACAAGGGGACACAAGTGTCAGGAGGATATGTCTTTGCTAAATGATAGTATTAATGTAATCGATTGAAGCTAGTTTATATTTGCAGCACAATGGTATTAAGGAAAATACTAAAATAGTGTCTTGATGTATTGATTTGGACTGGGGGTATCTTATTATGTGTACAGATGACTGATTAGTTGATGACGATAGCTGGGCCTTCACGTTCTCTTGTTTTGGCTAGCTTTCTAATTTCCCACTTGGCTAGCTTGCTGATTTCCTATTTTTGACTATAGCTCGCTAGCTAAATCTTGCTTCGTGATTTCCTCCCTTCGTTTTGCGTGAAGGCATTGAAATGAAGAGAGTGAACAGCCTTCAAAGGTGGGTTAGCTAAAAATGTGGCAGACATCATCCAATGTTTGCATTATGATGAATTCAGCTATAGATAGATAGCTGACGTTCATTTTTTCAGGCAAGTGGTCTTGTTAACGTAAGTGAACCTAGCTATTGGCATTTTACTGAGCCTTATTCTTAGATGGATTGTTTCTTTGTAGCCATGAATGAAGCAGAAACATTGTTATTGTAGCATGCAGTACTATAGCGTACTAGCTACAATGTTTACCACCAGGAAATACGATATAGCACAGGTAGATGGAATCCGGTAAAACAAGTCGCCATAATTGTCCAATCATGGCTTTGTAAATAATGGGTATATGTCCTTGATGAAGGGTAATTCCATGTTATCAGAGTGACGCTGAGACTCACTTTAAAATGTGTGGCAAACAAAAACGATTGATTGCAAAGTTTAAAAAAAACATACACCTATATGCAAAAGTATAGTTTTAATAATTGCCACTGAACATTTGACAAAAATACTTATTTGAGGAACAGGTTTGGTATCAGAATGACAGTAAAATCTCCCTCAGTTTTTTATGTGACCACGTTTTTCAAAAACTCTAAATAAGTACTTCGAATTAAGATTCAAAGATGATTGCATTAAGAATTAGGTTTCAGCTATGATATGACACCTTGAGAATGAACAAATCTGTTTTGGTTATTGAACTAAGTGAAGTGGATCAATACCCGGTAACAGTATGACTGTAACAGATTGACATCATGGGTCTGTATTATACAGAAATGTATAATTATGAATATCATTCTCTTCATGGTGATGTGTCCTATACAAAGGTAGAAAAATGTAATATTCTCCTTTGCATGTTTGAGTATTATTCTACACACTGGCTATTATTCAAAATGTATTTTCTATTTAACCCTAATGAGCTCTGCCTCCATACTTGACCAAATCTCTACCAATCATCGATGTCTATGTTTCACAAGTTTGGACATTACAGTAAATTAAAGGTATAGTACTGCCATGTAGAGTATATAGTTCAATACAGCACAGTATAGTTCAGTCCAGAAGAGTATATTACATTATATGGTACTCTACTCATGTGCTCTACTGTACTGAACTCTACTTTCATCTCGGTGACCAGAAATCAAAGCTTTTGCATATTCCACATTTTTTGGGATTTAAAATGGTTGAAAAATGTATCACTCAGCTTTCATTTGGAACAAAATGTTATGTGCTGATGGGTCCTTTTACATGGAAATGACCTGAAACTAAACAACTTTTCTTTTTTTTTCATCGGTCAATCACTGAAATGTGAATGTACCAGTAGGCCTTCTTGTGTTAGTTATATGCTATTTTTCTTTGAGATGTACTGTATGTCAGTTTCTGGTCTTCTCGTGTTATTTTCCTGCTTCAATTGGCATGGCATACTGTTGCATGAACAACCCAGAAACAGTGTGGGAACAGCCCTGAATCAGGATAACCTCTAACACCAGTATTGTAACAGCCCCTAGTCCTCCCCGCTACCTGCCCCACTAACACTTGCTGCATGTTGCTGTATGTTTCAGGTTCATGAACAGGCGGGCCTCTGCTAACTGCCGCTACCAGCCCACCTGCTATGAGCATGCTGCAAACTGCTATACTCACGCGGTGAGTTCACCTTCCCTAAGTGTAGGCCTACTGTTCAAAGATGGGTTTTCAAATGTCAGACCTCAATTGCTCTTTTTCCCATGCTTAATTCTATTGACAGAATCCTATCTGGTGTTGATAGGGTTATGGAGAAAACACATTTGACCAAAAACACTATCAATGTAGACTACACCGAGTGTATGTTACAAGGATAATTTTCAACAGTTGGTGATGTTAATCTGTCTCCCTCTGTCTGTACCCTGCAGCTCCTCATCGTACCAGCCGTTGTGGGCATGGCCCTGCTGCACCGGCTCTCAGACGACCGCTGGGAGAAGATCACAGCCTGGGTGTACGGCATGGGTCTGTGTGCCCTCTTCCTGGTCTCCACAGTGTTCCACATCATCACCTGGAAGAAGAGCCACATGAGGTGAGGAGGCAGAGGAATGTTCTATCACACTAGACCAGGAGTCTTCAACCTTTTCTTGCCAAGGCACCCCCTCCCAGGCAAAACGGTGACCCAGGGACCCCATCATAAGTTAGCAATTTTAAAAAAAAATGTTTTACATGTCTTGTCATGTTGTTGTATGTGTCGAACTGCTTTGCTTTATCTTGGCCAGGTCGTAATTGTAAATGAGAACTTGTTCTCAACTTGCCTACCTGGTTAAATAAAGGTGAAATAAATCAATAAAAATCATCAGGTGAATGGAAAGGAGAAGTAATCAACATTTTAAAATGAATAGATTTGTTTGATTATTTTGACCTCCCCACATTATAATTGAAAGAGGAAGTGTAAACTCATAGCCTATTAGTTAGAAAGGTAACTCCAAACTCATTTTCGCTAAGAGCAGCTGTTTAGCTGGTTAAACAAAGGTTAGCCATGTGTTGGCAAAAATGAATGTCCAAGCCAAGAGCTTACCAGGTCTGATTACAGTAACCGGTCTGACTACCTGAGTTATATTATACAGCACCCAGCACATAATAATTTGAATTGCATACTAGGTATGAGTGGGCAGACACAAGAAAAGCCAAAGAGAGAAATACTGAATGCTTGGTCTTGATTCTAGGTCTGTGGAGCACTGCTTTCATATGTGTGATAGAGTGGTCATCTATTTCTTCATCGCTGCCTCCTACACACCATGGTAAGTTCTATTTCTTCATCGCTGCCTCCTACACACCATGACATGGTAAGTTCTATTTCTAATAGCAATTTCCATATGTCACTTATGGAATGCACTTAAGGGGCGGATCGCAAGGTCGAAGTATCCAATCACACATCGTCTGTTGGAGACAGTGGCGAATGAGTTGAGCCCTCTCCTTCATAAAGGTGGCCACTCGCCCGCCAACTGGTCATTCTCGCATCTACCTTGCGGAAGTGACCGCATTCACTAAAATCTCTCCTCAGCACAACTAGATTCCTGTCTTTCTAGTGAACTGTTCTCAGGCGAACCGTGAGGTTAACGCTGCTGAACTTAGAACCTCAGCTCTTGTCTATAGTGTTGAGTACTGACCGAAAGAATTTTGCTTCGAGTAGAAGTCACTTTCTACTCGTTCAGCCTCCGGTTTTCAGATAGTGCCACACGGCTAGCTACTGAGACTCGGTTAGCCCTCGCGTCGGCTAACTAGGTTAGCACACACCGTAAGGCTTTCACAAACCACTAACACATGTCTAGCTCCCGCCGCAATGCTTAAGCTAACCTGGCTAGCTAGCTACAAAGCAAGCTAACCACACCAGCCTTACTCCCAGCAACACTACTATTGCTAGCTCTCTTCCCTTGTCTGGTTCAAATCTACTTTTACACGTTTGTATTAACACCCAAATGTTGATGTCTTCACCCCCGCGGAAATCGAATTTGCATAATAAAAATATCCCCATAAAAATCTGTCAGTTTAAGCTAGAGATGTTTTTTTTGTGCATAGGATGCGTATCAAACTATCGCATCCGCCGACGTAACACTTCCGCATCGGCGTTGAAAGGTGACCGAGCTAGAGCAGTGTTTGTCAGACCATAAGACATCCCGAAAATCGGTCTTCTCTCGTTTGTAATGTCCGAACGGTTTGGGTTACAAACTATTATTGGCTACGACCTCCACAAGCATCTTGTGACTCGTCTGAAGTCGGTACTGCCGATATGCCAACTTCTGTCTGTAGCGTCCGAACAGTTTGGGCTACACACTAATCTAACGTACATGTCCGTTGTTTTGCTCTAGGACGCCCACAGGCCTCACAAGAATCGTCTGAGGGTCTCCTGTAGCAGTCGGAAAAATGTATGGAAGTAAATTATATATACAAAAGTATGTAGACACCCCTTCAAATTTGCTGACGTGTATAAAATCGACCACACAGCCATGCACTCTCCATAGACAAACATTGGCAGTAGAATGGCCTTACTGAATAGCAACTGGAAGTGCTGTTATTGTGAAGTGGAAACATCTAGGAAAAACAACTGGTCAGCCTTGAAGTGGCAGACCATAAAAATCGTCTGTCCTCTGTTGCAACACTCACTACCGAAGTCAAAACTGCTACTGGAAGCAATGTCAGCAAAATAACTTTGTCGGGAGCTTCATGAAATGGGTTTCCATGGCATAGTGAATGCATAGTGACAACTTTAAAGTTTGGTGGAGGAAGAATAATGGTCTGGGGCTGTTTTTCATGGTTCGGGCCCCTTAGTTCCAGTGAAGGGAAATCTTAACGCTACAGCATACAATGCCATTCTAGAAGATTCTGTGCTCCCAATTTTGTGGCAACAGTTTGGGGAAGGCCCTTTCCTGTTACAGCATGACAATGCCCCTGTGCACAAAGCGACATCTATACAGAAACGGTTTGTTGAGATCGGTGTTGAAGAACTTGAGCCCTGACCTCAGCCCCATTGAACATCTTTGGGATGAATTGGAATGCCGACAGCGAGCCAGGCCTAATCATCCAACATCAGTGCCAGACCTCACTAATGCTCTTGTGGCTGAATGGAAGCAAGTCCTCGCAGCAATGTTCCAACATCTAGTGGAAATCATTCCCAGAAGAGTGGAGGCTGTTATAGCAGTAAAAGGTGGACAAACTCCATATTAATGCCCATGATTTTGGAATGAGATGTTTGACGAGCAGGTGTCCACATACTTTTGATCATGTAGTGTATATACAGTGCATTCGAAAAGTGTTCACTCTTTTTCCACATTTTGTTACGTTACAGCCTTATTCTAAAATGGATTAAATAAAATAAAAATCCTCATCAAGCTACACACAATACCCCATAATGGGCTCCTGAGTGGCGCAGCAGTCTAAGACACTGCATCTCAGTGCTAGAGGCGTCACTACAGATACCCTGGTTAGAATCCAGTCTGTATCACAATCGGCTGTGATTGGTAGTCCCATAAGGCAGCGCACAATTGGCCCAGAGTCGTCCAGGTTCTTAACTGACTTGCCTAGTTAAAAAAAAAATTGAATGACAAAGAGAACTCTTTTTTTTCGAAATGCTTGCAAATGTATATATAAAAAAAAAATAATAATACCTTATTTACATAAGTATTCAGACCCTTTGCTATGAGACTCAAAATTGAGCTCAGGTGCATCCTGTTTCCATTGATCATCCTTGAGATGTTTCTACAACTTGATTGGAGTCCACCGTGACTCTTCCTAGAGATGGCCTCCCAGCCAAACTGAGCAATCGGGGGAGAAGGGCCTTGGTCAGGGAGGTGACCAAGGTCCTGATGGTCACTCTGACAGAGCTCCAGAGTTCCTATGTGGAGATGTGACAACCTTCCAGAAGGATAACCATCTCTGCAGCACCACCAATTAGGCATTTATGGTTGAGTGGCCAGACGGAAGCAACTCCTCAGTAAAAGGCACATGACTGTTTGCAAAAAAGCTCGTAAAGGACTCAGAACATGAGAAATAAGATTCTCTCGTCTGATGAAACCAAAATTGAACTCTTTGGCCTGAATGCCAAGTGTCATGTCTGGAGGAAACCTGGCACCATCCCTACGATGAAGCATGGTGGTGGCAGCATCATGCTGTGGGGATGTTTTTTAGCGGCAGGGACTGGGAGACTAGTCAAGATTGAGGGAAAGATGATTGGAGCAAAGTACAGAGAGATCCTTGATGAAAAGTGCTCTGGAGCAGGTTAGGACCTCAGACAAGGGCAAAGGTTCACCTTCCAGCAGGACAATGACCCTAAGCACACAGCCAAGACAACGCAGGAGTGGCTTCAAGACAATGCTCTGAATGTCCTTGAGTGGGCCAGCCAGAGCCCGGACTTGAACCCGATCTAACATCTCTGGAGAGACCTGAAAATAGTTCTGCAGCGACGCTCCCCATCCAACCTGACAGAGCTTGAGGCTCTACGGATAAGAATGGGAGACACTCCCCAAACACAGGTGTGCCAAGCTTGTATCGTCATACCCAAGAAGGCTGTAATCGCTGCCAAAGTACTGAGTACATGGTCTGAATACTTACGTAAATGTTAGATTTCAGTTTTGTATTTTTAATATATTTGCTAACATTTTCTGAACCTGTTTTTGCTTTGTCATTGTGGGGTATTGTGTGTAGTTGGTGAGGGGGGGACTATTTAATCAATTTTAGAATAAGGCTGTAACGTAACAAAGTGGAAAAAGTGAAGGGTTCTGAATACTTTCTGAATGCACTGTATATGGAGACTGTTTAGTGCCAAAAATAAGGGGTTAAATACATTTATCTGGGACTATCTGTTGTACCATGTAGTCAATGCGTTTGTATGGGCCAATAGCAGTAAGGCCCAAAATAATTTTTAATTAAATACATTTTTTTATATATTTTTTTGATAACTAAAGGGGTCTTACAATTCCAAATCAAATAGCAAAATGATCCTTGGTATGACCTTCTTTAAAATAATTCCATATAGCTTAGTAGTAGCTCAAGTCCCGATGTCTGTATCGATTGGCCAGCTCTGAAAAAATACTCCTATCTCGCATGGCCCTGCTAAGAAACTGCTTCCCACGGTGACAGCCTGCCTAAGAGAGGCTAGGAGCTCATGGAATAAGCCCCTAACCAGCAGCATCCTGAATCGGGGTTCCCTAGCAAGGACATGTATGATCTGGTTTTCCCTCCCAAGGTGGAGCCGTCACTGGCTGACCACCTCCACCCCACACTCTGTGCTGCTAGCACTACTGGCACTTCCCTCCCTGGAAAGATGGATCACTTTATTGCCTCCATTTTCCATAAGACATACAGAGAGTTACAGGAGGATGTGGGGGAAGCAACTGGATTCAGGTACTCTGAATCCAGTTTCTTGGGATGAGATCTGTATGGCTACAGATCTAAACCTCTGTGCCTCCCATAATGCCATCCAAGGCTGTGGTCATATTATGAGTCTGGCGGTGGTGGGAGAATGGGCTCTTTGGCTAAGCTTATCCAGCTTGACAGACAAAGAAAAAGTGGACCTCCTGATGCCCCTGTGATACCCAAGGAGTTGTTCGGCCCGCTGTCACCGCCATGTAGCAGAAGTGCAACGTGTATGGAAGAAGGTGAAACCTTCAACTTCTGCCTGCCCCGCAAACCAGGCCCTTTGGCAGCCCGTTGGTCACTGCAACTCGTCTTAGGACAGGGCAGCAAGCTGGCCTTAGGGGCCCTAAACCCCAGCGATACAGCAGACTGCCAATACCCAGGCTAAGCCCTTGAATCAAGGCAAACCTGAAGCCAAACAATCCTTTTCTGCGGCCTCAGCAAGGTTCCGCCCTCCTACCCCCCCTAAGGGGGGCAAGAAGTGCCAGTCAAACTAGGTCACAGCCCTAAGTGGCAGAGGAGGACAGTGTGCAAAGCCTACGGCCTCTCTCTTGGGTTTAACGTAAGCTGTCCCTCGCGTGACAGTGGTGAGGCACATCTGTAAAAAAAAATAAGAATATGTATACACTATTCCCTTTTGCAACAGCGCACTTTCGTGACATTGCTCACATGGGAGATGGAGGATGTGCACTCTTACCACAAGTGCCATCCCCCTTGGACTCTGCTTGGCACCTTCTCAGGTTTTAGCCAGGGATGAAAAAGTTAGCATGTCCGTTCTCCCGCCGATCTCTTCTGACATACGGAGCTGGATGACAGGTTGCCTTTTGCTATTATACCATGGCTTCCTTATTTTTCCTTGCCTTACGGCATTGTTGCCTCTGTCTTTTGCACTAGCAACACAGTAAAAACAGGCTCATGTGGGCACCTCCTCGGTACTACCACCAGGAGGCGCCATCACGAACTGAGCAGGGCAGGGGAGAAACCTTGCACCTTGCTCTGTTTTCATAGCGACAAACAGGAAATCGGGTTTCTGGGGTTCACTTTAAGAACCACAGTCTTTTTTTGAGGCAATTTTATGGCAACTTAGCTCTATTGATAGAAAACTATTTTTGTTGAGCTATAGGACAGTCAGTAGTACAGTATTCCATATTCCAAAAATAAGAGGGGGGAAATGGTTACCTTTGCTGGGCCCCAGACAGCAATCTGGTACACCAAGTCCAACACGCTCTGGCGTTTTTTTTCCCTTGTCCCGTTCTTACCTGCGCTTGGTTTGCAGATTTGAGATTAGGTCAGCTCCACCTTTGCTTTCTGAACGAGCGGCTGAGGAGATCTTCGCTCATTCTAACCCTCCCTTCCGGTGTAGGGCCAAAACAGACCAGACACATACAGGCAACTGCCAAAATAAAGGAAACACCAACATAAAGGGTCTTAATAGGGCGTTGGGCCACCACGAGCCGCCAGAACAGCTTCAATGTGCCTTGGCATAGTTTCTGCAAGTGTCTGGAACTGAAGGGATGCGACACAATTCTTCCACGAGAGGCTTTAATGGTGGTGGAAACCACGGTCTCAGGCGCCACTCCAGAATCTCCCATATTGGGTGTAGATCTGGTGACTCGCTCACACACACACACACACACACGCTTTAAACCCCCTATGCTTCTTTGAGACCCCTCTTTCAAAGACAATGAACTAATGGGCAACTGGGCATTTTTATACATGAGCATGATGGGATGTTAATTGCTTAATTAACTCAGGAACCACACCTGTGTGGAAGCACCTGATTTCAATATACTTTGTATACCTAATTTTCTCAAGTGTTTCCTTTATTTTGGCAGTTACCTGTAGCTGATCTATTGCTTAGGATTAGGATCTGGGTAACCATCATGTTTCCTTCTTTCGGCTACAGGGTTGCCCTTGTTAGTCATTCCATTGGCCGGTCTCTCTCGCGCAAAGAACCCCGCTCCGGGACACGGTATAGCCATACCTATTGCCACCTGCAGTCCAAGAGGATCAAGCAGGTTTTGCAAGAAACATTCATGCTCCTATGCCTTCAACCCATTACGAGGTATCCTAGATATCCTAGTTAACTGGGACACTCTTTGCTCTCCCCCCAGTGGGGTTATTATGCCCCGGGGTGAGTATGACACTTGCGTGCTGGCACTTTAAACCAGTCCCTGAGAACCCGGCCTCCCCATCTATCCAGACTGACTCGAGAAGACACTGTTAGAAGCGTCAACCCTATAATGGCACCACTAGGGGTGGAAGCAATGGCACACCCTCTCAAGGGTAATGCCCTATGCTTTTTCTCTCTCCTAGGCCTGACACCCCCACTCTAAGCAGAGCGAGGTAACAGGCTTATCCCTGATCTTCGACCCCCGCAATGACCAGGTGCACCCTGGTTAGCGGAGACCACTCTCCTGCTCTATAACCAGTCCTGGTAGCCACCGTTATGCAGGGTTCCACAGACCCTAACATACGGAAAGATTTGCACCCTCACCCTGTAGCCGTGACCCTCTGAGCATAGCCCGTGGGAGGATAAATCTGAATGCGACAAGCCGGCCACGCAAGATCTTTCACAATCCAGAGTGCCAGTGCCCCACTTACATGCCCATTGTTTGGAGAAACAGACCATGCGTTTTTTTGGAGAAGTGGTGTAACCTACACAGATGATTCCTTAAATGCTCCGTATGCTTCATTGCAGGACTTTTTTTGGACCGAGGGAAGATCTCCAAACGTCCAGTTGACTGCTATCTCGCCTGTCACACAGACCTCGACGGATGTTATACTTCTCTTTCTAACCCGCTTTACCGTCTGCCCTATGCCTGTAAAACGAATAAGCGGGCTGCACTCACTGGCAGCCAACCTCTGCGTTTTTTTTGGGGGGCACGCCCCTACATTGTTAACGGCTATATTGAGATAGTGTAGGCTATGGTATTGGAAAATATAATAGCAAGGTTACAGCCCGGAAGGGCTCATTCCACTAGAGATATGGCTACCTCTTGGGCACTGGTCTAAGGCATCTCCTTAGGGGAGATTTGTGCTATTAGCGTGTTGTGCCACCCCTCATATGTTTGTGGTCTTCACCGACTGGATGTCACTGCACCTTCGTGGTGTCGGAGCCTCTGAGGGGTGATGCTGTTGGAGCTACCCTGGCTTCAGAGAGCCTGTCTGTGTTATGGGAGTTGACCATATCCCATAAGTGACACATCGAAACAAGTATAAGAAATAAAACTTTGGGTTACTTGTGAGTGAGATGTGTCACCACTTTTCGCAAGAGCGCAAGGACTAGAGGCATGATTGAAAATGACCAGTTGGCTGGCGAGTGGCTCCCTTTATGGAGGAGAGGGGCACACCTCATTCGCCAGTCTGTCTTCAACAGACGCTGTGTGATTGGATAATTGGAGCCTGTGACCCGACCCTTAGGCATATCCCGTAAGTGACACATGTCACTGGTATTCTCATAGAACCGGGGTTACACAAGTAATTCAAAATGAACTCATGTATGTGATGAGGATCATGTAGTTGGTATGTTTCCCTAGGCTAAAGTGTGGAATGAACATCATCTTTCTCTCCTGCCAGGTTGAATCTTCGTGAGCTTGGCCCACTCGCAGTTCACATGCGTTGGTTTGTATGGCTAATGGCTGCTGCAGGAACAATATACGTCTTCAACTACCACGAAAAGTCAGTATAATAACCTTTCTGCATTTTAATGGTGCCTTTTTTGCATATGTCCAGGCTACAGTCTCAATGAATCTTATAACAATGAAGCTGATGAACAGGGCCATTGTTATATCTGCTAACCATCATCACTTTTGTTCTCAATTTTGTAGTTTTTCTGGTGATAAAGTAGGTCTTTTTTTATATAGAATATTGTGTGTTTTTTTTGTTCTAGGTATAAAGTTGTTGAGCTCGCCTTCTATTTGACTATGGGTTTTTTCCCTGCGTTGGTTGTGACATCAATGGTAACGTACTCAGTTTTACATATTGACTTTCTGCTGTAATCTCCTTACTCAGCCACCACCCACACTCACAGCGGTAGTGGCAGTGATGCTTACATTTGCATCTGCTGCTTACTGTTTGCTTTGACACTGTTTCGCGCTATCTGGCAGACGCATTAAACATGACCGATTTTACATAACTTAATTAAAATGGCCCTAGAAAATCTGGAATCTGTCAATTCCACCAAACCAGGGTCTACATATGTGAAAACAGCGCATTTCTATGATCTGTGGTTAAAAAATGCTTCTCTGCGACCCCACAAGGTAGGATTAAAAGGGAAAAACTGATTTTCAAAACCTGCAATGAGTTTCTTGCCCCAGGGAGGGTATTTTCTTGCTCCCCACGTCTCCGTCAATCTCATAGTGTTTGAAAATCATTGTTTTTAAAATGGTTCAACTTTTGATGATGTCATCGGGTGGAACTTTTCGCTTCATTTTTTCTATAAAACGTAGAAATGGGCCGTTGACACTGGAGATAGTGAAAATGAGGTTGAAAAGTGGTGGAGTTGTGCTGGAGATAGTGAAAATGAGGTTGAAAAGAGGTGGAGTTGTTCTAAGGTGCTCTATCGTTTTGCACCGTTGTAATGCCTACCGTCATCAGGTATTCTTGCAAAAACATCAAGTTAATGAATTTGTTAATGTGTGTATTAGCGACATACTATACATTATCAGTAGCATCCATCACCAAGGCGTAGTGATCACAGCCTCCATCAGCACCCTTCACTTGTGTACCACAATATCCCCCAAACTCAACTCTGGACCTTGAAGCCAGTCCCACTGCATTTTTGTATTATTTCCCTCTAATCAGGGACTGATTTAGACCTGGGACACCAGCTGTGTGCAATTAATTATTAGGTAGGACAGAAAACCAGCAGGCTCCGGACCTCGTAGGGTGAGAGTTGAATATCCCTGCGCTATATGAGCAGCAGAATATCTGTTGTTCAGCTTCCTATGCCCCCTTGTGGACTTCTTGTGGTAGTTCACTCAGACTCCAAAGGGTTTGTATTACTGTACTATATGCTGAACCTTGGAGAATAATATTCTAGTCCTTTACATGAGATTTTCCCGAAATTTTCCACAGAACAACACGGATGGACTGTTCGAGTTGGCCTGTGGGGGACTCATCTATTGCCTGGGCGTGATCTTCTTCAAGTCGGACGGGGTCATCCCGTTTGCCCATGCCATCTGGCACGTGTTTGTGGCGCTGGCTGCAGCCGTGCACTACTACGCTATCTGGAAGTACCTCTACAGGAGTCCCCCTGCTAATACTATTCGGGATGCCTGACCCCCACCGCGTCAAGTAGGCTAACTGAAAACACAGTGCCCTCCAGTGCCTCTCGACATAGGCACCAGCAAATAAAGACTCCCACAACTGCCCACCGAGGATGCAACCACAGCCGGAAGGTTTACCAAAACGACCATGCATTGTTTACTGTTTCCAGGTAGGGAACATTTGTTTTTCCGGTTTAACTTTGACTGTACAAACTTTGAACAAAGGTAATTCTGTTTTTGTACAACTGTTATTCAGTTGGAACCCCCAAAACAATTAAAATGATCAACTTTTGACTTCCATTTGGAAATTGTTCTCATCTTCTACATAATGATACGTTGGGCTGTATTGATATGTGTTTTGTATCACTTCACATTCCATACTTAGTATCATCTGTCATTTGTAGTGATTTTGTCAGTCATCGTATTGATTGGAAAGCAGATGGGAAGGACATTCAATTGAGTTGGTTATTTTCACTCTGAGGTAAATGTGCACTGTACACATTGGACACAATGTCTGAATCAGTATTTATCAGTATCTAAGTGCAGTCTTATTTTTCGGAAGCACTTTTGTATGACAAGAACCACAAAGAACCATTGGATATGATGTTTAATAAGTACTCTGATTTGTGTAATTGTATTCTTTCGCACAAATATGGAGCCTTCAGAAGGTGAGTATTTGAGTTGGTATAGCTTTTAAAAAAGGGTCTCTGTGATTGGACTGAACTTCCAGAAGGATACAGTATCTACAGTACATCTGAGATGTCCTGTACTTCTGCACATATTATCACCGCTGCCACTTTTATGGTATAGTAGATAGTTCCATTATATCACACACTTCCTGATTTTAAAAACTCTCCTCACATCCTAAATTACCCTTCTGTTCTTTGTATTAATTTTCACCTGTTATGTGTTTTTGGGTCTTCAATGGTACTGCATTCCCTACCTTTCTTTTGAGGAGTATTTGCCATTTCAGTTGAGTAACTATGAAGACCATTATACTATGAAGTTGAATTGATTGAGAAACGTGTCATGTACAACCAACCCTATAATGATTTTTAATGGTTGGTAAATTTATCCATTTTTAGCTTTCTCACTTGTTTCTCAAATTGCCAGAGACAGTTTTTGGAACAGGTGTTCACAGATTTTCCTTGTGTAAAACACTGTACAGCCCTTGGTGAGCATGCC
The DNA here is from genome assembly GCF_965601325.2 of Salmo salar. Classification (NCBI taxonomy): domain Eukaryota; kingdom Metazoa; phylum Chordata; class Actinopteri; order Salmoniformes; family Salmonidae; genus Salmo; species Salmo salar. The sequence continues at coordinate 33,888,470 of NC_138296.1, read as the reverse complement.
TTTGTTTTTCCCCTCCCTGACATTTTGTTAGCTATGCTAAGTGGAGAAATCAGATGATTTTGTTATGGATTGTAGCCATTCTGAAATGTCTTGCTCCCTTTACCACAATGTTTTGTAATATTTGTATATTCTGTTTTGGCACATGATCCCATTCTGGCCTTTTTTAGGGAACACATCTGCTCGTTAACTCTCTACTTTATCCATTGGGTGTATTGGTGCTGTACATATAGAAAACAATGTTCACTCTGTAAGAAATAGGTTACTAATGTGTCGATGAAAAATAAATGCCCTCAACATCGTTCCTTTCTTCTGTTTGTCCATGTCTTGTAAATGTGTACTAGATCTATAGGTTGAAACTATAGCTGACCTCTGGGGGCTTGTCACAGCACTTCAAACAGACAGAAAACACATTTCTCCATTGTTCTGTGTAGGAAACCAAACCTTCATTAAAGGAGTTGCATTTCCCCTTAGCTCATTTCCTCCATGGACAGAATGGTAGCCAGACAGAGTCCCAGCAAGAGACCTTCCAATCACTGACCTTGATGCTTGAGACAGCTGCTGGGCCTGGGAGCTTTTTGATCAATCAGTCTGGCAGGTGGATGATGAAAACACACAAGCCGCTGAAATGTTGATACCAGCGGTTTCATTCATTTAGTACCATGTCCTGAACATGCCACAACTGACCTTAACCCAGCCCCCTGTAAATGTTTTTTACTCCTTTAGAAATACTAGTTATGTGACATTGCTTTCCTAAATGTATGCTAAACATTAGGAACAACTTCCTAATATTGAGTTGCACCCATTTGCCCTCAGAACTGCCTCAATTTGCTGGGGCATGGACTCTACAAGGTGTCGAATGCTTTCCACAGGGATGTTGGCCCATGTTGACACCAAAGCTTCCCACAGTTGTCAAGTTGGTTGGATGTCCTTTGGGTGGTGGACCATTCTTGATACACACGGCAAACTGTTGAGCGTGAAAAATCCAAAACCGTTGCGCCCGGCACCATACCCCTTCAAAGACCTTAAATCTTTTGTCTTATCCATTCACCCTCTGAACAGCACAGATACACAATCCATGTCTGTTGTCTTGAGGCTTAAAAATCCTTATTTAACCTGTCTCCTCCCCTTCATCTACACTGATTGAAGTGGATGTAACAGATGACATCAATAAGGGATCTTGGCTTTCACCTGGACACACCTGGTCAGTCTATGTCATAGAAAGAGCAGGTGTTAATGTTTTTTTTATAAACTGGGTGGTTCGGGCCCTGAATGCTGATTGGCTGAATGCCATGGTATACCATGGGTATGACTAAAAATGACTATTTACTGGTCTAATTACATTGGTAACCAGTTTAATAGCAGTAAGGCTGTTCTTAAGCAATAAGGCCCGAGGAGGTGTTGTTGTGCCTAAGTACTATATAGACTCAGTGTAAACAGTTTAAAAATGTTTGACACTAGCAGAAATAAGTGTGACACTCATTGAAAGAAACAGAAAATACTTTATTAGACACTACAAATTACAGAAAGGGAGACCAAGGACTGAATATCATATGTTATGCATTCATTCCATGACAGACAAGACAGAATACTCCTTTCATTGTGCATCTATGTACCCTCTGTGAAACAGTCCATTGGTGTTGCCATTAATACAATGGTAATTAGTTAATTGTGTTTTAAATAAGTAAAAAGACAATTGTAAATATATAGAATATTTGCTGCATTAGATCTGAACCTATTCAAGTGGTGATAATGACATTACATCGCTGAGAGACTGAGAACAGTCAGTGTATTCAAGGCACTGGAATAGACTCAGAATTATGGTTACTTTCTTCCATTCATGGGTGAGGTAGTGAAGTCACTCTACAGGGAGGTATGTGGGAAATGTGTGGACTGGTAATGGCTTTATCCTATTCTTTCATATGGTACATCCATGGTACAGAATAGCATGTTAAAGTACATAGACACACACAACTAACAAAACCCATATCTGTACAGATGGGCTATAGAAATGTGAATAAGGAAAACCACCTCCAGCCATTTCTCTACAGCCAAAACATCATCATCTCTACTCTCACCTTGGCTGGACCATGATCTGCAACAGGTAAGGAACACTACACTGTATTTGGTCAATTGTGAATTTAAAAGTATTATAGCAGAAATAGAGAACACAGTAAGCTATGCAGTGTCATTGAGAGTAATATCACTCAGGCAGTGGGGCTTACTAGAACCACAAAGGTCTAACAAACAAACAGCAGCTACAGTAACCTGAAATTGCCCTCCCCCTTCATAGTAACATCATTCTAACTAGTGAACATAGAGATGGCTCCAAATGTTAGTAATATTAGTTTATATCAGAATATGACTAAAGGTAAACCTTTTCAGTTTTACCATCAAAGGACTCCAGTGACATATTTTGGTCATCTGAGTGAAGGGACCCATAACAGGAGTCTTCTTGAGACACCTAGTGGTGACATCGATGACAATCAATAGCAAGCAAGTGTTGGCATCTCCTTTGCAATAGTGGGTCTCTTCAGAAACCAATTAAAGATCATTCCATACATTCCATCCTCACGACTTTATTTCATGTTAACGTTGGTGAGAGCTTAAAGTACTACGATTCTATGACACAAGGAACTAAAGGTTACTAATGGCTAAATCTATAGTATATAACCAGGATACAGGAGTGTCTTTCCAATAATGCCCAAAAGTATCCATTACTGCTGCTGGATTTGGAGGAATCTCTGTAAAACTACCACATTATTATGGTTAAGATATCAAAACACTACTATATTGGTTGTTTTCTTTGAGTAATGTATTTGTATTCTTTAATAATAATATTCTGGATTCTGTGCCTTTAAAATACATAGCCAGTAATGTATCGAAAAAATACTGTACAAAAAACCCCATATAGAATAGCTTTATATAAACATCTCTTATAACCAATATATCACCTCTGTACTGAATATTTTGGTTTGTAGTAAACTAATTGTTTGGGATAACCACAGTACTGGACAACACCATCCAACTATTTTTACAACATCTTTTACAGTCATACAGCCATCTTACAGAAGAAGGCAAACACATAGCTACAAAAATACAGATATCTCTATTGATTATTAAAAGAAGAACCACTCTTGTTAATCATGCTAAATAAAAAGGAAATAATTAAACCATTTTGCGATTAGCTTGAGGTTTGTGTTCTGAGAAATCATGCTGAAATATTCAAATAAAAACAATGAGATGATAATAATAAGAATAACAATATCAACGAGACAAATAGAAGTCATAATAATAACAATTGAATATTTAAAAAAAATGTATCTGTCCTTAACAGAAAAGATACATAAATATCAGGCAGATTAGACTGAGGATCATTGCACCAGGTCAGATTGTGACACGTGTTAGAAGATTAGTGCAGAGAGGGTTAGCTGAGTTGTGGAACAGGCTGCAGCAGAGAAACCACTGAGCACGGGGTGGGAAATCTGTTCACCATCACCATGCTAACTAGCGCAACTCCCAACAGAAAATGATCATGCAACGAGAGACAAGAGGGTTGTGGGTTCTACTGGAGACCAAGAGGTGCTCTGATTGGGGGATCGGTGTGGGAGGAAATACTTGGTAGCATGAATTAATATAGATTTGGAAAAGATTATTGCTCAATGTGTGATAGAAAAGAATCACTGGTTTTTCTTTTCAACTGTACAGTTATACTGAGGTTTGAGAGAGAGGTTAAGTGCTAACAAGAAAATATTAAAATCACAAGAGTAGCTTATAGTCCTGATGTGATGAACTGATGTTACAGCGCTGCAATAGAACAATGGACACGAAAATGTATAATATTAACGGAAGTACAATAACAAAAAAAAATTGCAATATGAATGTAGGCGCAGTACAAACCGTTTGAGAAAGGATGCTACAGGAAGGTACAGGACATAACAGACAGGAACAGGGTCTTGGGTAGGAGGATGATCCCTCTGAAAACAGCACTAGAAGGATGGGGAGGGAGATACATTACAACAGTTCTCAGTCCTGATCACACGTATAAAACAGGTGAGAAAAGGGGGAAAAAAACAAAACACAATGGCATCATTTACAAAATGAACAATGGAAGGAGGGGACAGGGTAGGGATCCGGGAGAGTAGGTTGTTGGCTCATTAATACTCAAAGTGCCTTGTAGTACTTGGAGGAAAGTGTGTGTGCATACTGTACATACATACTCATACCCCATGTACATGTTTGTACATAAAGGATGAGTGAGAAAACAGAAGGAACAAACAAAACGGATGCCAGTGACAGAATTCAAATTCCAAATGATAGAATCCTATAGGATTATCATGTACAGGGGTGAGGGGTTGGTGTGTGGGGGGGCCAGTGCCGCCAAAAGGGAGGCACATTGTCCTTCAAACTGTTGGGTGAGGGGGTGAGAGGGAAGGGTGTGGCGTGGACGTTGGTTTGGGGAGGTTCACAGGGGCCCATGCCGAGCCTCGTATTTGGCCACAATGTTCTTGGTGCGACCCAGTTCCTTCCTCAAGTCGGCCACCTCTGAGCGAAGCGCACCGTTCTCTTTCTCTAGGAATCCAGCCCGGATGGCAATTTGGTTCTCCTTCAGTCGCCTGGCATCCCGTGATCTTTTGGCTGCTACGTTGTTCTTTCTGCGTCTGGCCCAGTACTTGTCATCCTGGAAAGGGATGTGAAACACACTGATGTGATTCATATTTTCTTTTCACACTACCTGTGGTATTGTAAAAATATAAAGTGATTCACCTGAGTAATAAACAGTATTCCGAATGTGACCTATTATTTATGTCATCATGTATCTCATTTTCACTTATTACATTTCCATAATGTTATTTATAACTGCCTGAAACGTTCAACCTCCTTTGCACCCTGCAGGAAGCCATCTTACCTCAACAAACAAAATAGTACATGTGATACACCTCTTCCAACAACATCTTATGACTCGGGTTAAGGGTGAATGACCACGGCTAAACCTGTCAAGCTAAATCCTGGCCAAGTTCGCCTCCTCCCTATCAATACTGAAAAAGCTGCCGGTTTGGGTTTGCACCAACGCTCCTCCTTATATTGTGGTTTAAAAATACTTCTGGTTATTTAGGTGGAATAAGTCCACTTGCTGCTTACATAACATAAGGCAACATGGTGCTTAAAGTTTTTGGCCAAACAAGTGGCAAACCCTTTCAACCTTCCACATAAGTAGGCTCCAGGTAGGTTACCTTGAGATCTTCGGGGATGAAGATCTTGCGTGCCTTTTTGATCATGGGCTGTGGTTTGAGCTCCTCTGGGGCAAACTTGCGTTTTCGGGGGTCAAACATCTCCTGTCCGGGCACGCTGGACAGAGCCAGGTCTGCAGGGTCGGGCTCGTAGCCCACTGGAACTTGAATAGACTCTGGATCGATGGGGCTGGGGGTGTTCCTGGCAGCTGAGGGCAGCACTGCAGGAGAAAGGCAAAGGAAAACAGGTTAGAGGGTCTGCTGAATTACGTCTGGGAAATGTTTAGAAGAGACTGTACTCTCTGCAAGAGCAGGCTTTGAGGTGCAATGGTCCTTGAGAAAGTAATGGTTAGAAATTAGGCCTTATTAGATCAACTGGTTTCCTTAAAATGAAGGTTCTAGAATCTGCCATTAAATGTAATATAAAAGCTATGACAAATGTGGCAGTCATTAGTACCCCCCCCCTCATCTCCTACCCCATACTAGGGGTACTTTTGAGTTCTCTAGAAAGCCCCCTTTAAAAAGTCCCTAGGAGGGCACTTATGGGGAAACTAACACACGTGTGCCTGTTTACATCATAGTATTGTGCCATTCTCTTCTTTAACATGGTTGTGCTTTACAAAGCTGATCCTCTAGAACAGGGGTGTCAAACATACAGCCAGGTCCAATGCGGCCTACGGGTGGTTTGAGTAAAAAAAAAAAAAAAATCTCTCTCATTTGTTTTTCAACAGGACAATGACCCAACACACCTCCTTACTGTGTAAGGGCTATTTGACCAAGAAGGAGAGTGATGGAGTGCTGCATCAGATGACCTGGCCTCCACAATCACCTGAACTGGTTTGGGATGAGTTGGACCGCAGAGTGAAGGAAAAGCAGCCAACAAGTGCTCAGCATATGTGGGAACTCCTTCAAGACTGTTGGAAAAGCATTCCAGGTGAAGCTGGTTGAGAGAATGCCAAGAGTGTGCAAAGCTTTCATCAAGGCAAAGGGTGGCTACTTCGAAGAATCTCAAATATATTTTGATTTGTTTAACACTTTTTTTGGTTACTACATGATTCCATGTGTTATTTCATAGTTGATGTCCACTATTATTCTACAATGTAGAAAATAGTAAAAATAAAGACAAACCCTGGAACTGTATGTCTGTCTGCATGTCTGCATGCATGCATGCATGCATGCATGCATGTATACACACTTTAAAATGTCTAAAACCAAATTGAAAATGTGTAGAAATGATAATGGACCTACATTCATATAGTTTCTTGACTGTGTCCAGCTCGCTAATAATCACCGAAATGAAAGCTTGACAGTCAGGGAGCATCGGAATTTCAGAAAACAGAGTACTACAAGACTATTTATTTGACAGCAAGGAAATATAACAAAAAAAAATTTGCGGCCCTCCGGACCTCGTTGACGACCGTATGTGGCCCCCGGGGAAAGATTAGTTTGACACCCCTGCTCTAGAATCAATACCAGCCTTGCAAGTGAAGACGGACTATATTCTTATGTCCGTCTTATTCTATACATGCCCATCAAGTCAATGACTATTTCATCTAAATAATTCTACAACTGGCCTTGCCCACAGGGAAGCAAAACAACTGTGGTTGCACCTTTTAACCAACAGGTGGAGCACAGAGAACACGACACACAGAGACAGACACTCTCACAAACACAGAAGATGTGTTATTTAAGCTTTTCTGGGGCCCTGTTATCAGTGCCTCTAGTCAGCTGAGCTCAGGCAGACAACAACATTTTGTCTGTAAATTGACTTAAGGCAACCTCCTCGTCAGCCAGCCTCAACATGTGCCTCTGCAATCTCTCTGTGGATGTTACGTAACACCTAATAGATTTCTATGGCACAGAGCAGCAGGTCAGCAGTTGACACGGTTTCACATTCTACCCTTCATCATTCAGTGGATTAGCAAGCAGAACTGAAGAACTTAATTGGATGGCTTCATCAAATCAGCTGTAATTTGATTGGTGGCTGGCGGTGAGCATCTTATGACAGTAAGCTAATAGAGCCCAATGTCAGTGTATTTACCTGAGATTCATCCACTTAAAACAGCTTGACAATTACAACCAATCACAATCAAAAGACTGTAGTCTTTTGTAGTTGGTTTGAAAACTTAATGAGGAATGAAAGAAATACAAATTCTTCCTGCTGGCGGTGAAAACATTTCACTCAAACAGAATTCAAAGGCCGACATTTTAGGTCACTTCCTACGTCATGACCCAGCTTCTCTGTGCTTTAAGCTGGCTACGGCCTTAAGCCTTCTGACCTTTGGTCACAGCAGCATTTCTAGCTCCACCCAGTCCTGGTTGAGATTTAAGCCGAGGCCAACATACAGGTCTGACCTGCTTGTACGTTATGCAGAAGGAGGTAAGACAGCTACTCCAGCCCTTTCACAAGAGAAAACACATGTATGAATTTAGAGAAAAAAAAATGTGGATGAATATGAATGCACTCAGTACTATAAGTCGCTCTGGATATGAGCATCTGCTAAATTACTGAAATGTAGACACGCAAGCGTGACAACTACACTCTGGCGTCACCAGTGAATCATTGCATCAGTAGTCACTGACACATTAAGCTAAAATGGCTGGCCATCCAAAGTGGTACTTCAGCAGGGGTCCAATTCAATGCCTCATTTTAGCGAATTGTCAAGAACACGTTGGCTGCATGTTAGTCCCCAACAACGACAGGCCACTGACTAACACTGTCAGCTTAGTGCCAAGCTACTTACAAGGGCTAAATCAGACGCTGTCCAAAACAATCTGTCAAAAGTATATCACCTGTATAAATAACAAGCACTGTGGCCCAAACGTCTTATCACTTTAACCATTCATTCTGACCAGATTACTGGAGTAAAAATACAGTGACATGCTTTACTGGCTAAGAGTGGCCTGGTGAAAAGCCTGGCTGATAGTGCCCTATAGTATTTGGCTGTGACCTCTCCTCTACGAACCTCCAATAGGAAGAGACAACACACACCCGTCTGACAACATGTTCAACGTCCACCAAACATAGATAGAAGGTAAGAGCTCTGCGTCTTGTTCCTTCTCCTGTAGGTAAATGATCAGATTTGCATTGTGTGGGGTGGTAGTAGAACCAGTGCAGATGGGACGGCGGGCTAAGATGACTTCTGACCTGACTCTCACCTGCATGTTCTTCCTCTGACCGCTGGACAGTCAGGAAAGAAACTCAAACCCTCTTTAAACTGGTTTGATTTTCATTAACATTTTAAGCTCGAACCCTAAGGAATAACAACATCGAGTCTGTGCCTTTTCCAACCAATCTTCAAAATGAAGTGTGAGCTAGTCGGGGATTCATATTATTGTGTTAAGTGTTTACTGTATATGAATGTGATGCTAAACATAGAGTCAACAGGAGAACTAACCACGCCTCCCCTTTATCTGTTTACTATAGGGAGAGGATTTCCATAGGTACCACACACCTTATCAGACAGTCACTTCCATGGCACACAAGTTTAGACATGACCTTTGACCTTGTCTACGCTCCACTTCCCTTTTGGCCCCTGCCAACAATACACCTTAGGCCCCTTATTGAACCAGCAGTGGGACCAGCCCATCGCTAACTCCACTGGATATCTGCTGTGATAACAAAGATACCTCAGGCTGCATTGTGCTTGCATGCAATATGAAATTGGGAGGTTGGTGGGGCGGGCTAGGCTGGAGGTGTATGTGACAGCAGTATAGCCTTGACCATGTGATCTCATCAGGGTTCAGCCTGTGCCTCTGCTATGGCTCCGACTGGGATCTGTCTGGTGAGGGAGAATTAAAGGAAGGAGGAGATGCTCATGCCATGACAAGCTCCCTTTAGCATTGGGGCTACACATGGCGGATGCATGTGTCTGTCAGAAAGACCTAGCCGTACTCTCGTGAGAGGGGATGTGCATAACGTCGAGAGGACAGGCCCTGTGAAACTGTACCAGACAAAACACACACACTCGCACTGAGACAAATATACACGCACGTACACATACACCCTCACATGCTGGGATTCTGTGTACTGTAAATGTAGATGTAATTCTTTGAGACTGAGTGACAGACTTGTGTCTGGATGTACTATTACTCCCTGTGGTGAGGCCAAAAACTACTTACAGTACCACGCCAAGGTTTGTTCCCAGCTTTTTTTTCACTTTGTGAAAGCAGTGGGGAAATAAATACTGAGAGAAACATTGTGGTAACTGTACGTACACTGACGAAGGACATACATATGGGTATATTTGGCATGAGTAATAATGTCATCATTAGAAACAAACTATTACACTTCTGTCTGCGACTACTTTCAAGGTACAAGCTAAATCATATTAAAATGTGTCAAACAGAATGCCACATATCAAAAGAAGTTGTGAATGTTTCTTTTTTACCATGGCAATTGTGAGGTAATTTTTGTAATGGATGGGAATTTAGGGCATTTGCAATTCCTTCAAATGTAATTGCAAATCACAGTAAAAGCATGCTGGGTGGATCAGAGTAAGTGGGGGGGAATTGATACAGTAGAGTATCGTAATATTAATACTATTTATGACAATATTATATACATTTTATGACTCCAAGTATCGATTCTCAACAACAAACGTTTTGTATATTTCCTGCTAGCTAGTTGACGTTAGCTGGCGCTAGTCGGCTGTACCTGTGCCAAAACGTTGGTATTTCTCCTATAGCTTTGGCCTCAATCTTCTATTAAAAATGGTGAGCCAACATGTTTTCAGCACTTATTTCCATGATGGATCAAAACTAGTTTTTATCATGGCTCTCTCGTGTCCCCCTGCAGCAGACATAGTGAGCAATATGTCATGAACATCGAATCACAAAAAAAAAAAAAATTATAATAAAAAATAATAATAATCGCAGTATCAAATCAGAATACATATAGAACCGTGATAGACATAGAATCGCAATAAATATCGTATTGGCACCTAAGTATCGTGATAATATTGTATCGTGAGGAGACCTGGCAATTCCCAGCATTTGACACACTGTGCTCTACCAACTATGGTAATGAAAAGATATCACACATACCAACCAAAATACATTCCAAAAAGTTACTATATAACACAAACCAATGGGCACACAGAAATATTCCCTTTAAAACATATAACATACTTATAACTGATGTGATAACACCTTATTTACATATACTTGATTAAATAAAATAGGGTCATAAAGACAACTACCATCCTCATCATTAATTAACTAGTTTCAAAATAAAACAATTACAGGCAATAGAATCACTGTTTTGCCCTCGACTAGAAGATTCAGATAGGATGTCCATTATTTAGCAACAAAGAACTGGCTAGCACAAACCAGATCACATCTGCCTGCTCCAACAAACACACCAATTACACTGAACCTCTATTCACTCCCCCACTTTCAAGAGGCTGAAACCATGACAACTAGCCTTATGAAAGATGTTTGCCTTGGTGATGCCTGTAAATAAGGTATGTTATCCTCACACCTCTAAATAACTGGGTACCAGGAATGTGTGTTTCAATAAGGAGGAACGTTTTACTTTTTTCTGGTTGTCTCTTCAGTAGGCAGAAACAGATACGTCAGGATTCACCTTAGGCAAACAAAGCAAAATGGAGCATTGCGGGCCAAGCAACAAAATGAGCCTAATCTAAATCAATATTGGAATTTCATCGGGTATGTAGTAAAACTGTAAATGTTTGTTGACAAAAACTACACAGTTGAGGGATCAAAACTATAACCCACCCAAGTTGTACAACTACTGTTCCTCCAGTTTAACTTTCTAGTACTTGGCACAATGCCACTCAAGCTCCAAAGTCCAGGGCCAGAATTGTAGAAGAAATGTCCTATCATACTCAAAGCCCCTGAAGTAGCCTAAATACTGAGAAACCTCTATCTGTGCTTTTTGTCAGAGTGGAATGGGGTATACAGTAAAGGAGAAAGTTCAGTGTTGAGAAGACAACCTGGTCATGATGTGCGTGCTGAGTACACCAGGTGGACAAACAGCGCCCAGGGCATATTATTAGAAAGCATAACAACTAAGGTTTTGACCATAGAGATTTGCCCTAATTTGAGAGCTATAGGAGGGTTGTGCGTGTGCGTTTGGTTGACCTTGCAGATGTTAGCCCTCATTTGAGAGTGTTCCTGTGCTGTGTGTTGAGTGTGTGTGATATGGTCTTTTACCTGCTCTGGCTGGGGGGCTCTGGAGACAGTTCTGGGAGACCATGGCTGTATGAACGGAGGTAGTGGCATGGCTGCTGAGGTCGACCACAGAGGGTAAGGGGGGTGCAGGGGAAACCTGCTGGATAGTGGGCTGCCGGGGCTGGTTTTGGTTATTCTGAGCTGAGTTTGCGGGGATGCCATTCTCTGACAGAAACTCTTCCAGGTCCATGTACTCTAGCTGAAAGTTGTCCCCATCATATGGCAAGGTCTTGTCCCACAGGGTTGGCCCTAGGAAGGCCGACTGTGGAGTATTGGCACCGCCTTCCTCATCCAACTTTTTCTCTTTGTCATTCTTCTCTTTTCCAAAACCTGCAAATATTTGGAGAGTCACATCACTGTTAGACCAAAACAGCCAAACAATGCCTTTACAATATCAAAACGGCTAAGCCAATAAAAGGCCAAAGTTTTAATTTATTTATATACACACACAATATCTACAGCCCCTGATTGTTGATTAAAACGTGTAACATAGATCTTACTTGAGGCGTATTTGAATGTTTATATACTTGATGCAAATAGATAAATAACCAAACTACAGTAAACACCCCATCAACTCCAATAGCAAAAGCACCCTCTAGGGGACAACCTCCAGTCTCAGGAAATATATTTTCATTTCTCTTCTACCTATTTCCAGAAGTTTTAAAATAGATTTGAAAAAACTTTATCTATATATTCCCCATCAAGTTGTTGACAAATAAGTACTAAATGGTTTCTAGACTGGCTAGTCTTCGGAATACTAATTATAGTGTATTTACAGTAGATTACAAACTTTCCACAATGTACTACTGTTGGACTTGCTTTTGCCCTTTAAAAGTATTTTTGTAATAGTGTTCAGATTTTTGTCTAAGTTGTTGGGAAAGTTGTCAAAATGTCAGTTCTTTTTAAAAGTTGATGTGGTTAATAAAACAGCGGTTGTTTGATTGGTAGAAGATATTTCTGTTCTGATTTAAATAGCAGAGAAGTAGACCAAGATGCCATATCGTCCTCTAAGTTTTTGCCTAAGTTGTTGGGAAAGTGGTCAAAGTAGCTGATGTGTCAAAAGTCTAAATGTTTACTCATTGTCTCATGCTAGAAATGTGCTCACCCAGTGCTATAAATGTTACATTTCTGAAAGTTATATGACAGTTAATTCAACAGTGGGAAGTTAGCTTAACGAATGCAGTGGATAACCGTTACTAAAACATCTGCCACTTTTGATCAGAAGAAGATAATTCTGTTCTGATTTCAATGTGTTGTCACGACACCAGAGTTCTGATTTCGATACCAGGTTTAGTATTACGATACTCGATACCAAAATGATACCAATTGAAAAAAAGAAAGCGTATTAGCCAAAGTCACAGAATGGTAATTGATCCAGATGGATCTTTTGAGTTCATTATCATTACATTTGAAAAATGTTTTAATGTATCCATTAATTAATAAATTATCAAATAAATGTCACCTTTTTTTTAACCAATCAAACTACATAACATTATGGTCATCATTTATTTGAATGGTAAATCTCTAGTCTATTGATAAACTGGGTAAATCAAGATGTAGCCTAGGCCTATTTACAATACAAGTGAATGCATATTCAATAGGAGTGTGTGCATGCATTGAGTTATTGACCTTGTTTTGGCTGATTTCATTGGGCTACAGATGAAAACCAATCTGTTCCCCTTCCATTTGGGACTTATTTTAAAGTATGCGCGTTCTCTTTAAAACCCATGACGTCATTCACATACACACACACACACACACACACACACACACACACACACACACTTGAAAACATTTATTAACAGTTTCAACATTTCTACATGCTGTTTTTCATTATTCAAGTGTGTTAACTTATGTGCAACATAAGTGGTGATGCAGCACAGACTCCCAGTGGTTCCTCCTGACAGGCTTGGGCTAGCGCTATAAGGGGACATCGGCTACGCTGATAGACAGACTTGATCCTCTCTCAATTCGTAGACGACGTGAGACATTTGACAGAAGTACAAAATAAAACAACAATTCTGGTACCCAGCCGTTTTTCAGGTTCTAGTATAGAAAAAGTACTGACATTTCGGCATATCGTGAAACACGCATTTGAATAGCAGAGAAGTAGACCAAGATCTCATACCCTCTACGTTTTTTGTCTAAAGTGCTGGGGAGGTCGGCAATTTATTTTATTTTTTTTAAATACAGAAAATGCAGTTGATGCGGTTACTAAATCAGCTATACCGTTTTATCGCAAGAATATATTTTTGTTACGAGTTCAGATTTCAATAGCAGAGAAGTAGAGGAAGATTCCATACGTCCTAACTTTTGTCTAACTGGTTGGCAAAGTATCAATGTAGCTGATTGTTGTCACAAGTTACATTGTTCACAGTGCATAGAATGTTGGATGTAATGATGTCACAATGGGACCTTTAGAATGTTGAAATCCCTTTAAAGTGGATGGAGGACAAAACGAAGGGCAACAAGCTTTATAGTTTATAAAGTGTAAAGGACATCCAAAAGTTGTATACAAGCACACTGGTCCTGACCACTCTGCACGTTAAAAAAAAAGTTTGAATGACGTTTCTAGCTTAAACGGTGTACGAAAAATAGCATTCCAAATAATAAATGTATGACAAACACTTACAGTGGGACGTTTTCTGTCGTGAGTCACATGAATTAATGGGATAGTTGCTACACTGTATCCTTATCAGGCTGGAGCTGGCATACCAGGAATGTATTTTTTTTGTACATTTAACGACAAATTGCAACCATCATGGATCATACTGTACTCCTTCCCGATCTGGCTAGATGTAGTAGTACTAATCCATTACACTTAATGCGGCAATCAGCAGTATAAACAATAACAAAGCGAATCCCCCGACACTGGTTCGGTAAAAAGCTGAGGGATGGGGCTAGAGAAATGTAACCACTCAAATGCATAGACATGGAGAGTTTGAGTTATGGATACAAGGATTGACCGTCCATGATATCAAAATTATAGTTTTAACCATGTTGAGACTATATTGTGTTTACATTTTCATTGTTTACAAACATTGGAGTAAAACAATCTTATATTTTGGGTATGACAGTTGAACTAAGCTTATGAGGCATTTATAAGTTCTACTCTTCAAGAATCAATTAATTTATAAGTCCAAAAATGGATGTAGAAAGTGATTGTCCCTTTAATTTACACTTGAATCAACGCCAATTCTTAGTAACCAAAGGTGAGAAACACCGGGCTACCGAAATATTATAGCCATCGGAGACGTTCTGTTTTTTCTGCATTGTATCTTGTTTGCTAACGCGCTGCAACACTGACAGATCATGCTTGAAAGCGAGAACGACAAAACAATCGTCTCAAAAAAAGAATGTAAACTACAACGTAACAAATGATTTGATGTCTGCGTTTTGTTTACCTTCTTCATGATGAAATGGCAGCTTCATTGGATTCTCCAACAGGGATTTCAGTACGCCATTAGTTGGAGGTTGGAAAGATGAGTTTAAAGGAACAGGTCTGGCCATTTTCTCCATTGGTCTGGAGGACGATAGTATAGCGTACAATTGCTGTTATTCCAAAAGAAGACCCACGTTTGAAAATATGTTAAACAAACACCAAACCTCAATGCTTGACCCAACCTGGAGTTCTGACCGAGAAATTGATATCCGCGCAGAAAATAACAATTACGGTTTTCGTCGAACGACGCTAGTTCGAGAAGGCAGAGCACTAACTGGATGTGAAGCTCAAGATGGTTCACAATCCATTTGTGGAAACCGATGTACATGACGTCAAACCTTTGGCAAACACTTGAATACCGACTCTGCGAATGAGATGGAGGGAAGGAGGGACTGACCACTGCTGAATAGGGAACTTATTTGTTTCACGTTTTTTTCCCTATCATTTTTTTCTCAGCCCTTTTCTCCTTGAAAATATATATGTCAATCATGTTAATTGACAGATTACTCCGACATGGCGTATGTGATCGTTGTACTACCCACATCCAGGGGCGAAAATCTGATATCAACTTTGGGGGGGACAATTACATGAAATTTTCTCAAGAGCAATTCCTGAGGGGGACACCAAAAGTAGTGCTGTAACACATAGCCTACATTGTAATATGGTAAATGTATATTGAGGAACCAAAGAAATAAGGTGTTTGCCGTACTCCTAACTACCGGTACCCAAAACTACACAACTACTCACAACAGCAATACCATTGCCTTTAACAAATCTTAGTTCAGTCACCAGTTTAAGTTGAGAGTGGGGGTATCCATGGCATTTTCCAATTATGTTCCTATTTTACAAGTTAAAAAAATGGAGAACCTTTCATAATGTTGCCAAACAAAGACTCAACAAACTTACCTGAAACTCCCTGTCTCTGCCAGTCTGTCCCTGCATATCTGTCCCCAACTCTGCTGTCTGTGTGCCAGCTGTTGCCTAATCTGCCTAATGACATCATTGTGAAACATTTCCATTAGAATTTCATTTCTTTCTTATGAACATTTTATCAACTAGTCTTTGAGATATTAGGCTACTAGGGTTCTTACTTTGCGTTTTGGTGTACTGAAAAATACTCTGATGTCCGTCTTTTATTTTTCTGCCATTTTTCTACCTGGCTGGCTGGCTACACACACACACAGTGTGTAGGCTATTTACAGTAGGAGATGGGCGTCTATCATCTTATCTTTTATCATTCTATTTGGGCTTCGATCTAAAAGGTAGCTAGCAAATGTGAAACGGATTAAAATGACAAGAGTTGACAGCTGTATGAGTTCACCATTTACACAACATATGCTGCAACCTTTTGTAATTTTAATAGTTTGTTTCATATTGGCTGGCTTCCAACAATAGTTGAATTTGCAAAGCTAGCGAGCACCAATTCAGTTTCAGTGGTGTTTGCTATAATCTTTGCTACCCGGGTTAAATAAAATAAATAAATAAAAGTTCCCTTGCGACAATTTAGCTTTTGCAACGAGACCATTAAATATATTTAAGACAATGGTAGAAGAGAGTGTAGTTCTGTTCAGTTTGGACTTCAGTTTATCGCTAACCTTATCACAGGGACTTTGAAGCACTAACTTACATCATCTGCATGCTGATCTCGGAATAAATTGACGATAGCAAAGATTCCATCTTTGACGAGGCCACATAAATGGAATAGGTACTAGCTAGCTTAATAGTTCATATTTGCGCGCTAGCTCTGCATATTCAGCTAGTGTGTGTGCGCGATTGACTGGATTAACCTCACGTCAGTTACGTTCATTGAGTGCCTTTCAGACAGTAGATACGACCCCTCTGTTACCTTGCCAGTGGATCAAACCATTGTGAGGAAAAGGGTGGGGGGTCGCAATCTTTTGAAACTTAAAAACGCGCTATTAAGTGTCTATAATCAGCACAATTGCTTTCATTGCGTATTATTAATATTATTTAAATTACATAGTTATGTTTCAGTGATATATTGGGGGGGGACAAATCATATTTTTCCCAGGATGGGGGGGTCGTGTCCCCCTCGTCCCCCCCGCGACTTCCGCCCCTGCCCACATCCATTATCCTTGGTATGTAGTGCAAGATCCATAGATTGAGCCCCCATACAGTTCTCTCTCTCTCCCTGTTAGGCTACACTTCTGTGTTATTGACTGAACGTTTGTTCATTCCATGTGTAACTCTGTGTTGTTGTTTGTGTCGCACTGCTTTGCTTTATCTTGGCCAGGTCGCAGTTGTAAATGAGAATTTGTTCTTAACTGGCCTACCTCTTTAAATAAAGGTGAAATAAATAAAACACTGGTGGCAGCAGTGGGATCATTGTGGTGTTCTCTCAGGGCCTTGTAAGCATGTGAAGTTTTGAGTGTGAGGACATACAACCCTTCTTTAAAGAGGGGGAATATTGTAATTTAGGCCTACTGCAATGTGGTGTAGTGAGCTTCGTTGGACATATACATCTACACAGAGTCCTGTGTTATTAGGTGCTCAGCAATAGGATATGGATCAAGCCCCCATCATAGCTCTCTCTCCTGTACATTCAATAGATAATTTAAAGCTTGTTTCCACCAAACTGGTAACTATTCAACTCTAATAATTTTTTGTCACACACACACACACACCCTATAGTTGTAGTGAAATGTGTTGTTTTACAGGGTCACCCATAGTAGTACGGCACCCTTGGAGTAAATTAGGGTTAAGTGCCTTGCTCAAGGGCACAGCGACAGACTTTTCACCTTGTCAGCTCAGATATTCAAACCAGTGACCTTTCAGTTACTGGCCCAACGTGCTAACCGCTAGGCTACTAAAATGAGTAGGCTTATAACAGGTGTGCCAACTGCACATTTCTTAACCTTAGATCTATAGGCCTACTATTGGCCACAGAGTAATTGAATTATACAAACATTTATTTTATCTCTCTATTATGTCCTAAAAACATTTAACCTATGGTCTACAACAGCCATCTACACTCATTGCATTTCTTAAAACCAATCAATTAAAATGATGTTAGTACAAAAAATGCCCAGGACATCTCTCGATGGAGCAGCTGTAGAACCTTTTAAGGATCTGAGGACCCATGCCAAATCTTTTCAGTCTCCCGAGGGGGAATAGGTTTTGTCGTGCCCTCTTCACAACTGTCTTGGTGTGCTTGGACGGCCTGTTCACCCTGCTGTCATCCAGAAGTTGAGGTCAGTACAGGTGCATCAAAGCTGGGATGGAGAGACTGAAAAACACCCATCTCAAGGCCATCAGACATCACTAGCCGGCCCTCACCCAGTACCCTGCCCTGAACTTAGTCACTGTCACTAGCCGACTACCACCCGGTTACTCTACCATGCATCTTAGAGACCGCAGTCCTATGTACAGTCGGAAGTTTACATACAGTTAGTTAGGTTGGAGTCATTAAAATGAATTTTTCAACCAACCCACACATTTCTTGTTAAACAAACATACTATTGTTTGTACAGATGAACGTGGTACCTTCAGGCGTTTGGAAATTGCTCCCATGGATGAACCAGACTTTTGGAGGGTTACACATCAAAAGTTTGGACACAACTACTCATTCCAGGGTTTTTCTTTATTTTTCACAATTTTCTACATTGTACATTAATAGTGAAGAAGTCAAAACTATGAAATAACACATATGGAATCATGTAGTAACCAAAAACGTGTTTAACAAATCAAAATACACTTTATATTTGAGATTCTTCAAAGTCGCCACCCTTTGCCTTGATGACAGCTTTACACACTCTTGGCATTCTCTCAACCAGCTTCACCTGGAATGCTTTTCCAACATCTTGAAGGAGTTCCCACATGTTGAACACTTGTTGGCTGCTTTTCCTTCACTCTGCGGTCCAACTCATCCCTAACCATCTCAATTGTGTTGAGGTCGGGTGATTGTGGATGCCATGTCATCTGACGCAGCACTCCATCACTCTCCTTCTTGGTCAAATAGCCCTTACACAACCTGGAGGTGTGTTGGGTCATTGTCCTGTAGAAAAATAAATGATAGTCCCACCTAACGCAAACCAGATGGGATGGCGTATTTCTGAAGAATGTTGTGGTAGCCATGCTGGTTAAGTGTGCCTTGAATTCTAAATAAATCACAGACAGTGTCACCAGCAAAGCACCCCCACACCATCACACCACCTCCTCCATGCTTCACGGTGGGAATTACACATGCGGAAATCCTCCATTCACCTACTATGCGTCTCACAAAGACACGGCGGTTGGAACCAAAAATCTCAAATTTGGACTCACCAGACTAAAGGACAGATTTTCACCGTTCTAATGTCCATTGCTCATGTTTCCTGGCCAAAGCAAGTCTCTTCTTATTATTGGTGTCCTTTAGTAGTAGTTTCTTTGCAGCAATTCGACCATGAAGGCCTGATTCACACAGTCTCCTCTGAACAGTTGATGTTGAGATGTGTCTGTTACTTGAACTCTGTGAAGCATTTATTTGGGCTGCAATTTCTGAGGCTGGTAACTCGAACTTATCCTCTGAGTCTGCAGCAGAGGTAACTCTGGGTTTTCCTTTCCTGAGGCGGTCCTCATGAGAGCCAGTTTCATCATAGCGCTTGAAGAAACATTCAAAGTTCTTGACATTTTCCAGATTGACTGACCTTTATGTCTTAAAGTAATGATGGACTCTCTTTGCTTATTTGAGCTGTTCTTGCCATAATATGGACTTGGTCTTTTACCAAATAAGGCTATCTTCTGTATACCACCCCTACCTTGTCACAACACAAGTGATTGGCTAAGACACATTAAGAAGGAAAGGAATTCCTCAAATTAACATTTAACAAGGCACACCTGTTAAATGAAATGCATTCCACGGGACTAACTAATGAAGCTGGTTGAGAGAATGCCAAGAGTGTGCAAAGCTGTCATCAAGGCAAAGGGTGGCTACTTTGAAGAATCTTAAATATAAAATTCATTTTGATTTGTTTATCACCTTTTGGGTTATTACATGATTCCATATGTGTTATTTCATAGTTTTGATGCCTTCACTATTATTCTACAATGTAGAAAATAGTAAAAATAAAGAAAAACCCTGGAATGAGTAAATGTGTCCAAACTTTTGACTGGTACTGTATATTAGAAGTCAAATGTATGTCCCAAATTGGGTCCATATCAAGTGAATGATTGGCCTATGTTGGGATCCCAATATCTGAAAGTAGGGCAACAACCTCAGTTCACCTCAACAGAGGAGCTGAGTCTAACAACTTGATAAAACATAAATAAATATTTTGTTTTACTGGCTAAGTTGCTTAAAAAAAAGAAGTAAATTCAGGCCATATTTCAGTCATGGCTTGTTGTGGGTGGTAGTGGTGGTGGTGGTTGAGATGGATGTATTACTCAGATAGAGTAGTTCTGACTAAAACTGCACCATTCTACACAGCACACCAGAGTGGGAGTATAGAGATCACAAATACTGTTTGTGAGAACCTGACTTTGCCTGCAGCCGTTTTTAGGGTTCTTGTGAATAGGGTTGTATGATCAGTATATCCAAACACACTACCATGGACCTTTCCCCCTCACTCCCCCACAACCAAAATATAGAATTGAAGATTCAGCTGGTTGAAATGTGTAAAATGAAACCCACAGCTTAATTTGAACTGTACCGACAGAGAGGAGACTATGGTTTTTCAAGAAGATTGTCTCACTTAGCCGTGGAAGTCATGTGATTAAGAATTCAGGGGCTGGACGGAAAAATAACAACTCACTGAAACGAGCCACAGTACAGCAGTTAAAGGCCTGTGGAAGGGACTGAAACGAGCCACAGTACAGCAGTTAAAGGCCTGTGGAAGGGACTGAAATGAGCCACAGTACAGCAGTTAAAGGCCTGTGGAAGGGACTGAAACGAGCCACAGTACAGCAGTTAAAGGCCTGTGGAAGGGACTGAAACGAGCCACAGTACAGCAGTTAAAGGCCTGTGGAAGGGACTGAAACGAGCCACAGTACAGCAGTTAAAGGCCTGTGGAAGGGACTGAAACGAGCCACAGTACAGCAGTTAAAGGCCTGTGGAAGGGACTGAAACGAGCCACAGTACAGCAGTTAAAGGCCTGTGGAAGGGACTGAAACGAGCCACAGTACAGCAGTTAAAGGCCTGTGGAAGGGACTACTGGGTGAGGCCCACTAAGTACCTTTAATATACATGATATGGATAATATGGGTCTTAAAACATTCCTTGAGAACCCTTGATATTGACCAACTATTTTGGGACTTAGCATCATGTGCAGCTATTGCTTAGAACCACTTGACATGATTTATTGTCCACCACAGCCAATGAAAATTATACACTGCTCAAAAAAATAAAGGGAATACTAAAATAACACATCCTAGATCTGAATGAATGAAATAATCTTATTAAATACTTTTTTCTTTACATAGTTGAATGTGCTGACAACAAAATCACACAAAAATAATCAATGGAAATCCAATTTATCAACCCATGGAGGTCTGGATTTGGAGTCACACTCAAAATTAAAGTGGAAAACCACACTACAGGCTGATCCAACTTTGATGTAATGTCCTTAAAACAAGTCAAAATGAGGCTCAGTAGTGTGTGTGGCCTCCACGTGCCTGTATGACCTCCCTACAATGCCTGGGCATGCTCCTGATGAGGTGGCGGATGGTCTCCTGAGGGATCTCCTCCCAGACCTGGACTAAAGCATCCGCCAACTCCTGGACAGTCTGTGGTGCAACGTGGCGTTGGTGGATGGAGCGAGACATGATGTCCCAGATGTGCTCAATTGGATTCAGGTCTGGGGAACGGGCGGGCCAGTCCATAGCATCAGTGCCTTCCTCTTGCAGGAACTGCTGACACACTCCAGCCACATGAGGTCTAGCATTGTCTTGCATTAGGAGGAACCCAGGGCCAACCGCACCAGCATATGGTCTCACAAGGGGTCTGAGGATCTCATCTCGGTACCTAATGGCAGTCAGGCTACCTCTGGCGAGCACATGGAGGGCTGTGCGGCCCCCCAAAGAAATGCCACCCCACACCATGACTGACCCACCGCCAAACCGGTCATGCTGGAGGATGTTGCAGTCAGCAGAACGTTCTCCACGGCGTCTCCAGACTCTGTCACGTCTGTCACATGTGCTCAGTGTGAACCTGCTTTCATCTGTGAAGAGCACAGGGCGCCAGTGGCGAATTTGCCAATCTTGGTGTTCCCTGGCAAATGCCAAACGCCCTGCACGGTGTTGGGCTGTAAGCACAACCCCTACCTGTGGACGTCGGGCCCTCATACCACCCTCATGGAGTCTGTTTCTGACCGTTTGAGCAGACACATGCACATTTGTGGCCTGCTGGAGGTCATTTTGCAGGGCTCTGGCAGTGCTCCTCCTGCTCCTCCTTGCACAAAGGCGGAGGTAGCGGTCCTGCTGCTGGGTTGTTGCCCTCCTACGGCCTCCTCCACGTCTCCTGATGTACTGGCCTGTCTCCTGGTAGCGCCTCCATGCTCTGGACACTACGCTGACAGACACAGCAAACTTTCTTGCCACAGCTCGCATTGATGTGCCATCCTGGATGAGCTGCACTACCTGAGCCACTTGTGTGGGTTGTAGACTCCGTCTCATGCTACCACTAGAGTGAAAGCACCGCCAGCATTCAAAAGTGACCAAAACATCAGCCAGGAAGCATAGGAACTGAGAAGTGGTCTGTGGTTACCACCTGCAGAACCACTCCTTTATTGGGGGTGTCTTGCTAATTCCCTATAATTTCCACCTGTTGTCTATTCCATTTGCACAACAGCATGTGAAATTTATTGTCAATCAGTGTTGCTTCCTAAGTGGACAGTTTGATTTCACAGAAGTGTGATTGACTTGGAGTTACATTGTGTTGTTTAAGTGTTCCCTTTATTTTTTTGAGCAGTATATTTACCATTCAAAATTATTGATTTTATTTGCAATTATTATACATTTAAATCAGTTTCAGTGGCCTAGTGTAGACATATTACAAATCAGTGAGGGGCACTTGCCATCTCGAAGGATGTTGTGTGTATTTGATCTCATAGAGGTCTACCAACCCTGTACAAGCTCTGGTCATGATGGTTAGACCTCCGCCTTACGTGCTCGCTGTGTCATGTTCCCCATGGCTCCCCACCTGGGCGTAGGCTTCCTGTGAAACTACTGGGCCTGAAAAAGAAAACATGACAGATCTCACTCGGCCTGTCTGAGGAGCTAGATGGGAGACTAAGCCCAGAAGGGTTTAGAATCCTCTCCTCAGTAGTGGCAAGCTACTCAAGCTGGAAGTATTCATTGTTTTAATTCCAACTTCTTTGTGCACTGTGTATTTTGTACTTTTAAATATGCAGTGCACTTCAACTTGAAGTTGAGCCTGTGAGAAGGGTCACATTTCAACATTCTCTTTGTTATGTTTCAACTGGACCATAGCATAGCTCTATCCTCTGTGTTTTTTTACAAGTAAAAGTGATGGATTACCAGTAATACAAGTGTAAGTGTTGATAAATGCAGTCAATTTGACTGGCTTTTAAAGTACAGCTGAGAGTAGACTTCTACATTTCACAGTTGGCCCTCCTTACTCTGCTCCATGCAATGCAGATATGCCACCGTGTATTTTCAATGTCACTGCTGTGGCTTAAGTGCATGTTACTCAAGGAATATATAATTTATTAATTGTTCATAAAGTGTTGGTCCCCTCCATTTTCTATTTATTTTGTTATGTAAGTGCCCGACAGTACTGTTCTGTGAAATACATGCAGAGTCTAATTCAATGCAACATCCCCCTCCCAATGCTCCCCTGACAAGAATTCACACTGAGGGTTCAGATGTGGTTTTGGGCAAGATGTGGCACACAGAATCCTGCAGCACGGTGAGCTAGGGATAACGGCCTGAGTCCGCATGTAATTACTCTGTGAAATGTTACATAACATGAATAGTTTTCTGTTGAAAAGAGCTTCAGCTTAATTTCAGCTTCTGCAGTATGCTACCCTAGACATTCTGGCCTGCTGGGGTATTACAGTACAGCTTTTTATCTCATCGTGTTTATTCATTCACATTATCCTTTTTCACAGAAAGATGACGTGACATTGTTGATCTCTCGACCCCTGGCTATTTCAGGCACATCATATACGTACAGTGGCTGATGTTAATCCTTCGGATTTCGTTATATTCCCAAGGGGAATCCAAGTGGCCTGGGCCAACGCTAAAATAAACCTTATTTAGGGTTGGTTATTTTTAGAGGAGTGTAGTCGTCAAGATGTTCTGTGCTTATATATAGTTTTGAGTCAATTTGAGTGAGGCGTCCTCAAAGATAATCCCAGATTATGGAGACATCTGACCTACCTGGAACCCTGCTCCTCCTTCTCCAAATGGAAGCACTTCAGGGAGCTTGTTCTTTACCACAGCATTGCAACTCAATCTCAAACTCAAACTCTCTCTCTCTCTCTCTCTCTCTATGGAGAAGTGTGGTTGGTTGGCCATCCTAACACACCAATCTGCTTAGAGTCTACCGGTGTGCGCTTGTCTTTGGCCCTGCAATGGTATGATAGTTGACAGGTTGAGATGGAGAGGAGGGAGAGTAGCTGAAGGTTAACGTTAGATTATAGACTGAGGGTAGTGACTGTAGTGCTATTTTGAGATATATAATCAAATCAAACTTTATTTGTCACATGCGCCGAATACAACAAGTGTAGACCTTACAGTGAAATGCTTACTTACAAGCCGTTAACCAACAGTGCAGATCAAGAAGAGTTAAGGTAATATTTATCAAAGAAACTAAAGGAAAAAATTATAAAAAGTAACACAAAATAACAGTAATGAGGCTATATACAGAGGGGACCGGTACCGAGTCTATGTGCGTGGGTACAGGTTAGTCAAGGTAATTGTTCATGTAGGTAGGGGTGAAGTGACTATGCATAGTGTACAGAACAAATGTGTGTGTGGGGGGGGGGGGGGGGGGGTCAATGTATATAGTCCGGTGGCCATTTGATTAATTGTTCAGCAGTCTTATGTCTTGGGGTTAGAAGCTGTTAAGGAGACTTTTGGTCCTAGACTTGGTGCTCCGGTACCGCTTGCCATGCGGTAGCAGAGAAAACAGTCTATGACTTGGGTGACTGGAGTCTCTGACAATTCTTTGGGCTTTCCTCTGACACCGCCTATTACATAGGTCCTGGATGGCAGGAAGCTTGGTCCCAGTGATGTACTGGGCCATACGCATTACCCTCTGTAGCGCCTTACGGTCAGATGCCGACAGTTGTCATACCAGGTGGTGATGCAACCAGTCAGGATGCTCTCGATGGTGCAGCTGTAGAACTTTTTGAGGATCTGGGGACCCATGACAAATCTTTTCAGTCTCCTGAGGGGGAAAAGGTGTTGTCGTGCGCTCTTCATGACTGTCTTGGTGTGTTTGTTGGGGATGTGGACACTAAGGAACTTGAAACTCTCGACCCGCTCCACTACAGCCCCGTCGATGTTAATGGGGGCCTGTTCGGCCCTCCTTCTCCTGTAGTCCACGATCAGCTCCTTTGTCTTGCTCACATTGAGGGAGAGGTTGGAGAGGTCTCTGACCTCCTCCCTATAGGCTGTCTCATTGTTGTCGGTGATCAGGCCTACCACTGTTGTGTCGTCAGCAAACTTAATGATGGTGTTGGAGTCGTGCTTGGCCATGCAGTCGTGGGTGAACGGAGTACAGGAAGGAACAAAGCACACACCCCTGAGGGGCAACAGTGTTGAGGATCAGCGTGGCAGACATGTTGTTGCCTACCCTTACCACCTGGGGGCGGCCCGTCAGGAAGTCCAGGATCCAGTTGCAGAGGGAGGTGTTTAGTCCCAGGGTCCTTAGCTAAAAGATGAGTTTTGTGGGCACTATGGTGTTGAACGCTGAGCTGTAGTCAATGAAGAGCATTCTCACATAGGTGTTCCTTTTGTCCAGGTGGGAAAGGGCAGTGTGGAGTGCGATTGAGATTGCGTCATCTGTGGATCTGTTGGGGCGGTATGTGAATTGGAGTGGGTCTAGGGTATCCGGGAGGATGCTGTTGATGTGAGCCCAGACCAGCCTTTCAAAGCACTTCATGGCTACTGACGTGAGTGCTATGGGGCGGTAGTCATTTAGGCAGGTTACCTTCACTTTCTTGGACACAGGGACTATGGTGGCCTGCTTGAAACATGTAGGTATTACGGACTTGGTCAGGGAGAGGTTGAAAATGTCAGTGAAGACACTTGCCAGTTGGTCCGCGCATGCTTTGAGTACACGTTCTGGTAATCCGTGTGGCCCCGCGGCTTCACACCATGAAAAAGTGCTAAGTGAGCATCATGCACTGTTCAGATTTGGTATTTGGTATTTTATTAGGATCCCCATTAGCTGTTGCTAAAGCAACAGCTACTCTTCCTGAGGTCCACACAAAACACGAAACACAATACAAAATGACATAATACAGAACATCAATCGACAAGAACAGCTCAAAGACAGAACTACATACATTCTTTAAAAGGCACATGTAGCCTACATATCAATACATACACACAAACTATCTAGGTCAAATAGGGGAGAGGCGTTGTGCCACGAGGGGTTGCTTCATCTGTTTTTTTTTAAACCAGGTTTGCTGTTTATTTGAGCAATATGAGATGGAAGGAAGTTCCATGCAATTAGGGCTCTATATAATACTGTATGCTTTCTTGAATTTGTTCGGGATTTGGGGACTGTGAAAAGACCCCTGGTGGCAAGTCTGGTGGGATAAGTGTGTGTGTCAGAGCTGTGTGTAAGTTGACTATGCAAACAATTTGGGATTTTCAACACATTAATGTTTCTTATAAAAAGAAGAAGGGATGCAGTCAGTCTCTCCTCAACTCTTAGCCAAGAGAGACTGGCATGCATAGTATTTATATCAGCCCTCTGATTACAATTAAGAGCAAAACTTGCCGCTCTATTCTGGGCCAGCTGCAGCTTAATTAGGTCTTTCCTTGCAGCACTGGACCACTGGGACAGTGATAGAATCATGCACTGTTTAGATGTGATAGAATCATGCACTGTTTAGATGTGATAGAATCATGCACTGTTTAGATGTGATAGACTCATGCACTGTTTAGATGTGATAGACTCATGCACTGTTTAGATGTGATAGAATCATGCACTGTTTAGATGTGATAGACTCATGCACTGACAGCACTGTAGTCCTTTTACCATCAGCCAAACACAATGCTCTATCTGACAGAGAAAGAAATGACCTGCAGCTCTAGCTGAACATGAGTACAGTATAGAGGATGGAGGGGGTAGAGGGGAGAGGGTAGGGGAGAAGGATAGAGGGTAAGGGACCATGACCATCTGCAGTGACTCTGCAAGCCTGAGAGGAGATACACCCAATGTCTGCAGCCTCCACTGTGAAATTGATTTAGGCCTACAGAGATGTGTACATTCAGCCATGTCGTAATACAGTGAAGGTTTCAATTATATAACCCTCTGAAATTTACATTTTTACATTTTAGTCATTTAGCAGACGCTCTTATCCAGAGCGACTTACAGTAGTGAATGCATACATTTCATACATTTTTTTTTGCTGGCCCCCCGTGGGAATCGAACCCACAACCCTAGCGTTGCAAACACCATGCTCTACCAACTGAGCTACTTTGCCATTATGAATGGCAAAGTTATTGTAGACACAGGTCATCCAACCTATTAAAGGAATCCCCAAAGGGCATCTTGATATGCATTTTAGTGTATGAAGTGAAAGGCATTCCATAGATTTCTGTTATTTCCTGTGTACTAGGATAGGACAACGACAACATATGTTGTCCCAGTGGTAGGGATGGCTCCCCTGCAGGCCCGGGCCTGTGTGCTCCCTGGTCCACGTCCCCTAATCTGGCCCCAGAAGGGCGGCCCGGCCGGCGCCTGAGAGAACAGCCTGTGCCGGAGGAAGTGGACCCCAGCCGTCTGCGTTTGTCACGGAAGCCCCTTGGATGGATTCCAGCCACCCTTTAGACCCAGTTACAGTACAGAGTGTGAAGTGCTCTCACAGACACTCATGTCAGAAGGAGAACAAGCAACAGACTAAATAGTAATGACCAGGCATACACCAATCGGACAATCACTATGGAAATTATTACATTTTTCATGAATAATATTTAGAAGTTTTAGCAAACTCCACAGATATTGTAAATTATGGTGAATACACTGAGTTCACTCATACAGATGCCATATCTTAATTTGATCCAGTTTCTCAGAGCAGGAAAAGAATCCTGCAGAAACAGGAAATGTGAATTATAATCAGTGGCAATTTTAGCATGTAAATCTTGTGGGGCAAATTCAACAACAACAAAAATGTGATGCATGCCATACAACCTTTCCACTGAATAGCAGGCTAGTGATTGCTTTGCAACGCCTGCAGTTAGCCACTGATTCCTTCCAAACCACTCATTTTTTAATTTGCGATTTCCAACTTGTTGTGTAATGTTTATGTCCAATGGCTGATGAGCCCTGATATGTTTTATCTATAATTTCTCTCCATACGACAAGAATTAAAAAGGATTTGCCAGTAGATTGTCGACTTGATTCATGATAATGGCTGCTTGTCCAGCTTGCTAGCTAACATTTTGAAAGTATGATGTTGACATGATCAGTCCAATCAAAGCTATGGTAGATATAATGTAATTTGATGTCATTTTATCTGTGGCCAATGACCTTGAGCCTTCTTGGATGGGCACTTCTAATGTAAATCTAGGGAGAGCTAGATTTCCCTGTCCCTGTAGATTTTGCGGTGAAGTAGTGTCCCCATGAGTGACAGAACGCTGAGCCAATCACAGCGCAACTAGAGAACATTACCAACCGCTACACTCTGTATTTTCTGCTGGCTGCATCACCACCACAGAAAGCACTGAGCTAGCCTGAAACACCTGCATTTTGGAGCTGCCTTACTCAAGAAAGCAAAAAAGAGACCATATTTATATGCGGCTTTATTAACTCAAAGATTATTTCAAATCAAATCAAATTGTATTGGTCACATACACATGGTTAGCAGATGTTATTGCGAGTGTAGCGAAATACTTTGTTTGCAAACTGACATGTGACACGTACTAATGCAAAAATATATGTATTTTTTAGCTAAACAGGTGGGGCTCAAAACAGGCTCTGCCCCACCTGCCCTGAATGATGTGTCAGAGAAAGGGAAAGGGGGATACCTAGTCAGTTGTACAACTGTCACCACTGATTATAATGTGGATTATAATTAATGGAAGATATTTTAAGAAATGTTTTCCGTTAGGGCAAATCAAGTCAGAAATGTTAAAGTGTAAATTACAAACCTTATAAGCCTTTTTTAACCTTGAATACACAACATGCTTGCATTTTCTGCTGTGCAGGAAAACGTCTGCAACAACAGGACGATCAAATTAAGATACAGCATCTGTTAAAAAATATATATATTTCCCCTTTATTTAACCAGGTAGAACAGTTGAGAACAAGTTCTCATTTACAACTGTGACCTGACCAAGATAAAGCAAAGCAGTGCGACACAAACAACAACACAGAGTTAGACATGGAATAAACAAACGTACAGTCAATAACACAATTGAAAAGTCTATATACAGTGTGTGCAAATGAGGTAAGATTAGGGAGGTAAGGCAATAAATAGGCCATAGTGGCAAAATAATTACAATTTAGCAATTATACACTGGAGTGATAGATGTGCAGAAGATGAATGTGCAAGTAGAGATACTGGGGTGCAAAGGAGCAAAAATAAATAATAACAATATGGGGATGAGGTAGTCTGGTGGGCTATTTACAGATGGGTTATGTACAGGTGCAATGATCTGTAAGCTGCTCTGACAGCTGATGCTTAAAGTTCGTGAGGGAGATATGAGTCTCCAGCTTCAGTGATTTTTGCAATTCATTCCAGTTATTAGCAGCAGAGAACTGGAAGGAAAGGCGGCCAAAAGAAGAATTGGCTTTGGGGGTGACCAGTGAAATATACCTGCTGGAATGCGTGCTACGGGTGGGTGCTGCTATGGTGACCAGTGAGCTAAGACGGGGCTTTACCTAGCAAAGACTTGTAGATGACCTGGTGCCACTGGGTTTGGCGATGAATATGAAGCGAGGGCCAGCCAACGAGAGCATACAGGTCCAATGGTGGGTAGGATATGGAGTTTTGGTGACAAAACGGATAGCACTGTGATAGACTGCATCCAATTTACTGAGTAGAGTGTTGGAGGCTATTTTGTAAATGACATCGCCGAAGTCAAGGATCGGTAGGATAGTCCGTTTTACGAGGGTATGTTTGGCAGCATGAGTGAAGGATGCTTTGTTGCGAAATAGGAAGCCGATTCTAGATTTAATTTTGTATTGATGATGCTTAATGTGAGTCTGGAAGGAGAGTTTACAGTCTAGCCAGACACCTAGTTATTTGTAGTTGTCCACATATTCTAAGTCAGAACCGTCCAGAGTAGTGATGCTAGACGGGAGGGCAGGTGCGGGCAGCGATCGGTTGAAGAGCATGCACTTAGTTTTACTTGCATTTAAGAGCAGTTGGAGGCCATGGAAGGAGAGTTGTATGGCATTGAAGCTCATCTGGAGGTTAGTTAACAAAGTGTCCAAAGAAGGGCCAGAAGTATACAGAATGGTGTCGTCTGCATAGAGGTGGATCAGAGAATCACCAGCAGCAAGAGCGACATCATTGATGTATACAGAGAAAAGAGTCGGCCCGAGAATTGAACCCTGTGGCAACCCCATAGAGACTGCCAGAGGTTCGGACAACAGGCCCTCCGATTTGACACACTGAACTCTGTCTGAGAAGTAGTTGGTGAACCAGGTGAGGCAGTCATTTGAGAAACCAAGGCCGTTGAGTCTGCCGATAAGAATGCGGTGATTGACAGAGTCGAAAGCCTTGGCCAGGTCGATGAATACGGCTGCACAGTATTGTCTTTTATCGATGGCGGTTATGATGTCATTTAGGACCTTGAGTGTGGCTGAGGTGCACCCATGACCAGCTTGGAAGCCAGATTGCATAGCGGAGAAGGTACGGTGGTATTCGAAAAGGTCGGAGATCTGCTTGTTAACTTGGCTTTCGAAGACCTTAGAAAGGCAAGGTAGGATAGATATAGGTCTGTAACACTTTGGGTCTAGAGTGTCTCCCCCTTTGAAGAGGGGGGATGACCGCGGCAGCTTTCCAATCTTTGGGGATCTCAGACGATACAAAAGAGAGGTTGAACAGGCTAGTAATAGTGGTTGCAACAATTGCAATGGATAATTTTAGAAAGAAAGGTGACAGATTATCTAGCCCAACTGATTTGTAGGGGTCCAGATTTTGCAGCTCTTTCAGAACATCAGCTATCTGGATTTGGGTGAAGGAGAAATGGGGGAGGCTTGGGAAAGTTGCTGTGGGGGGTGCAGAGCTGTTGACCGGGTTAGGGGTAGCCAGGTGGAAAGCATGGCCAGCCGTAGAAAAATGCTTATTGAAATTCTCAATTATCGTGGATTTATCGGTGGTGACAGTGTTTCCTACCCTCAGGGCAGTGGGCAGCTGGGAGGAGGTGCTCTTATTCTCCATGTCCCAGGACTTTTTGGAGTTTGTGCTACAGGATGCAAATTTCTGTTTGAAAAAGCTAGCCTTTGCTTTCCTAACTGCCTGTGTATATTGGTTCCTAAATTCCCTTAAAAGTTGCATATCGCGGGGGCTATTCGATGCTAATGCAGTACACCACAGGATGTTTTTGTGCTGGTCAAGGGCAGTCAGGTCTGGAGTGAACCAAGGGCTATATCTGTTCTTGGTTCTACATTTTTTTAATGGGGCATGCTTAGTTAAGATGGTGAGGAAAGCACTTTTAAAGAATAACCAGGCATCCTCTACTGACGGAATGAGGTCAATATCCTTCCAGGATACCCGGGCCAGGTCGATTTGAAAGGCCTGCTCGCTGAAGTGTTTTAGGGAGCGTTTGACAGTGATGAGGGGTGGTCATTTGACCGTGGACCTATTACTGACTCAGGCAATGAGGTAGTGATCGCTGAGGTCCTGGATGAAGACAGCAGAGGTGTATTTAGAGGGCAGGTTGGTCAGGATGATATCTATGAGGGTGCCGTGTTACGGATTTGGGGTTGTACCTGGTAGGTTCCATGATAATTTGGGTGAGATTGAGGGCATCTAGCTTAGATTGTAGGACGGCCGGGGTGCTAAGCATATCCCAGTTTAGGTCACCTAACAGTACAAACTCTGAAGATAAATGGGAGGGGCAACTAATTTACATATGGTGTCCAGGGCACAGCTGGGTGCTGGGGGGGGTGGGGTCTGTGACAAGCGGCAACAGTGAGAGACTTATTTCTGGAAAGGTGGATTTTTAAAAGTAGAAGCTCTAACTGTTTGGGCACAGACCTGGTTAGCATGACAGAACGCTGCAGGCTGTCTCTGCAGTAGATTGCAACTCTATCCCCTTTGGCAGTTCTATCTTGGTGGAAAATGTTGTAGTTGGGGATGGAAATTTCAGAATTTTTGGTGGCCTTCTTTAGCCAGGATTCAGACACGGCTAGGACATCAGGGTTGGCGGAGTGTGCTAAAGCAGTGAAAAAAGCAAATTTAGGGAGGTAGGTACAGTTGGATCAGTAATCCATAATATATACTGTATAGGTACAGTATCTGAATGGTGCCTGGAGGTCCCTTTAATAGTGCTAAAACATCAGGAGAGCAGCACAGGAATAGTAGTACAGTGCCCTTGACCGTTTATTTTAAGGATTACTGTGCAAATCCTCTGGTGACCTGGAAACTTCATACAGATCTTAATTTGACCTATAAATTGTCACAGCAAAATAATCCTGCAGCAACAGGATTTGAAAGTTTAGTCCATAATGTTGATTGATCGGTGGTTAGGCTATTAGCTGGCCAAAAGTAGGCTACATGAAAAGCGCCATACTGCTATTGTGGGTTTTCAGTGAATGTACTGTATGTAAATCACGAAGTTCATCTGCATTTCCTGCGGTGCAGGAAAATTCTCAGCAACAAAAGAGTGATAAAATTAAAATCCTCATTCTGTAGTGAGAAACTTTGGGTCTCCTAAAGGGAAAAATAGAAATGAGGCTTTCTCTTGGGTCACTACTGTATCAATCAATCAAATTGATTTATAAAGCCCTTTTTACATCAGCAGTTGCCACAAAGTGCTTACACAAAACCCCAGCCTAAAACCCCAGAGAGCTCCATTCTGTTGCTGATGACGCCAACAGATAGTCGCCTCGCTTCGAGTCCTTAGGAAACTATGCAGTATTTCGTTTTTTTAATGTATTATTTCTTTCATTGTTTCCCCAGGAAATCTTAACTCTTTTTACATACAGCTGGGATGAACTATTGGATACAAGTGCGACGTCAACTTACCAACATTCTGACCAGGAATACGACTTTCCCGAAGTGGATCCACTGTTTGGACCACCACCTAGGACAATGGACCTAATCCCAGAAGACGACCCAAAACAATGGCGCCGCAGAAGGTGCAGACGGAGCGGACTCCTGGTTAGGCTCCGTAGATGTGCACATCGCCCATCGCTCCCGAGTATACTACTCACCAATTTCCAGTCTCTTGACAACAAGGTAGATGAAATTCAAGCAAGGGTTGCCTTCCAGAGAGACATTAGAGATTGTAACATCCTCTGTATCACAGAAACATGGCTCTCTTTGGATATGTTGTCGGAATCAGTTCATCGCTTCTCCATGCATCACGCCAACAGAGATAAACTTAGAGGAAGGGCGGGGGTGTATGCTTCATGATTAACGACTCATGGTGTAATCATAACAACATACAGGAACTCAAGTCCTTCTGCTCACCCAAACTAGAATTCCTTACAATCAAACGTCGGCCATATTATCTCCAAAGAGAATTCTTGTCAGTTATCGTCACAGCGGTGTACATTCCCCCTCAAGCAGACACCAAGATGGCCCTCAAGGAACTTCACTGGACTCTATGTAAACTGGACACCATATATCCTGAGGCTGCATTTGTTGTAGCTGGGGATTTTAACAAAGCAAATTTGAGAACAAGGCTAACTAAATTCTATCAGCATATTGATTGCACTATGCGCGGGTGTAATACACTCGACCACTGCTTCTCTAACTTCTGCGATGCATGCAAAGCCCTCTCCCGCCCTCCCTTCGGCAAATCCGACCACAACGCCATCTTGCTCCTACCGGCTTATAGGTAGAAACTGAAATAGGATGCATCAGTGACTAGAACCATTCAACACTGGTCTGACCAATCGGAATCCACGCTTCAAGATTGTTTTGATCACGCGGACTGGGATATGTCCCGGTCAGCCTCAGATAACAACATCGATCTATACGCTGACTCGGTGAGTGAGTTTATAAAGAAGTGCATTGAAGATGTTGTACCTACCCTAACCAGAAACCGTGGATGGATGGCGGAATTCGTGCAAAACTGAAAGTGCGAACCACCACATTTAACCATGGAAAGAGGTCTGGGAATATGGCTGAATATAAACAGTGTAGTTATTCCCTCCGCAAGGCAATCAAACAAGCGAAATGCCAGTACAGGCCAAAGACACGAGATGTATGTGGCAGGGTCTACAGGAAATTACAGACTACAAAAAGAAAACCAGCCACGTCACGGTCACTGACGTCACGCTTCCAGACAAACTAAACACCTTCTTTGCCCGCTTTGAGGATAGTACAGTGCCACCGTCACGGCCCACTAACGAGGACTGCCCCCCCCTCTCCGTGGCCGATGTGAGTAAAACATTTAAATGTGTTAACCCTCGCAAGGCTGCTGGCCCAGACGGCATCCCTAGCCGCGTCCTCAGAGCATGCACAGAACAGCTGGCTGGTGTGTTTACGGACATATTCAATTGCTCCCTATGCCAGTCTGCTGATCCCACATGCTTCAAGATGGCCACCATTGTTCCTGTACCCAAGAAGGCAAAGATAATTGAAATAAATGACTACCGCCCCGTAGCACTTGCTTCTATCATCATGAAGTGCTTCGAGAGACTAGTCAAGGATCATATCACTTCCACCTTACTGGCCACCCTAGACCAACTTCAGTTTGCATACTGCCCCAACATGTCCACAGACGATGCAATCGCCATCACACTGCACACTGCCCTATCCCATCTGGACAAGAGGAATACCTATGTAAGAATGCTGTTCATCGACTACAGCTCAGCATTCAACACCATAGTACCCTCCAAGCTCATCATCAAGCTGGAGGCCCTGGGTCTCAACCCCGACCCTGTGCAATTGGGTCCTGGGCTTTCTGACGGCCGCCCCCAGGTGGTAAAGGTAGGAAACAACATCTCCACTTCGCTGACCCTCAACACTGGGGCCCCACAAGGGTACATGCTCAGCCCCCTCCTGTACTCCCTGTTCCCTCACGACTGCATGGCCATGCACGCCTCCAACTCAGTCATCAAGTTTGCAGACGACACAACAGTAATGGGATTGATTACCAACAGCGACAAGACAGCCTACAGGGAGGAGGTGAGGGCACTCAGAGTGTGGTGTCAGGAAAACAACCTCTCACTCAACGTCAACAAAACAAAGGAGGTGATTGTGAACTTCAGGAAACAGCAGAGGGAGCATCCCCTTATCCACATCGAAGGGATCACAGCGGAGAAGGTGGAAAGTTTTAAGTTGCTTAGCGTACACATCACAGAGAAACTGAAATGGTCCACCCACACAGACAGTGTGGTGAAGAAGGCGCAACAGCGCCTCTTCAACTTCAGGAGGCTGAAGAAATGTGTCTTGTCACCCAAAACCCTGACAAACTTTTACAGATGCACATTTGAGAGCATCCTGTCGGGCTGTATCACAGCCTGGTACGGCAACTGCACCGCCCTCAACCACAAGGCTCTCCAGAGGGTGGTGCGGTCTGCACAACGCATCACCGGAGTCAAAATACCTGCCCTCCATGACACCTACAACACCCAATGTCACAGGAAGGCCAAAAAGATAATCAAGGACAACAACCACCCGAGCCACTGCCTGTTCACACCGCTACCATCGAGAAGGCGAGGTCAATACAGGTGCATCAAAGCTGGGACCGAGAGACTGAAAAACAGCTTCTTTCTCAAGGCCATCAGACTGCTAAACAGCAATCACTAACTCAGAGAGGCTGCTGCCTACATTGAGACCCAATCACTGGCCACTTTAATAAATGGATCACTAGTCACTTTAAACAATGCTACTTTAAATAATGCCACTTTAATAATGTTTACATATCTTACATTACTCATATCACATGTATATACTGTATTTTATACCATATATTGCACCTTGCCTATGCCGCTCGGCCATCACTCATACATATATTTATATGTACATATTCTCATTCACCCCTTTAGATTTGTGTGTATTAGGTAGTTGTTGGGAAATTGTTAGGTTACTTGTTCAATATTACTACACTGTCAGGACCAGAAGCACAAGCATTTCGCTACACTCGCATTACATTTACATTTTAGTCATTTATCAGACGCTCTTATCCAGAGCGACTTACATGCATACATTTTTATGACATTTTTACATACTGGCCCCCCGTGGGAATCGAACCCACAACCCTGGCGTTGCAAGCGCCATGCTCTACCAACTGAGCTACATCTGCTAACCATGTGTGTGTGACCAATAAATGTGATTTGATTTGATTTGAGCAAGCAATCCAGATGTTGAAGCACGGTGGCTAAAAAATCCCAGGAAAGGCTGGAACCTACTGTAGGAAGAAACCTAGAGAGGAACCAGGCTCTGTGTGCTATGCTTTCTATACACAGATGAGTCTATTTTTAATTTGTGTTGTTGTTGTGTGTAGTCCTTTAAGTTAAAGTCTGTATCAAGTGTATACGCTTACCAAATCCCCCCCTCTCTTAAGCCACATGTGCGTCACCAAAGTGCCGGTCTCTATGAGACGAGAAGCATGACTGAGACATGTGCTTTCTGTAACTCAGCTCAAAAGAATAAATCAGGTTGGTTAACCAGGTTTCATTGAACTGGCAGTCTTCTTTTCAATGTAATTCCAACACCAAAGAAAAATAAACCCTTAAGAGCAGAGATGCTCTCCCACACAAACACAGCTAATCTTGTGTGGTTCCTGGCGAAGCGCAGGGACCTAAGGAATAGGAGGTTTCTTCTCTGTCTCCCAGCAGTATCTAGGCAACCTCCTCACAACCAATCAATTTGAGATCAAAGGACAGTTCAAGCTGTCACTCCACTGTGCATCGACCTAGTTCCGTTATGTTCTCACATCAACCACTGCTTCCTTCACAGTGGATCACCTACTAATTAGTGTGCCTCTCCTCTGGCTTCCCTAGACGGAAGGCTGCTCTGACCCCGCATCTCCTTCTGAGGGATATTAGCCACGGCAACAGTCTCAGTCTACACTCTACATCTGGCTGAACCTCCAGTTTAACACACAGTAGACTTCTCCCATTATTCCTTAGGTTAACACTAGCAAACAGGAAAACACAAGTGTTGTGGAACTCTTAATTTATTTGCCATTGTGCTGTCGAAATGTTACAATATGCAATATGTTACAATATCCATGTTTTATGGAAACAACTGTTCTCACAGTTCCAACAAACACACTCCAGTAATTTGCATAAAACAATCTATGTCGGATGTTTACAGTTATAATGAGGCTACCAGTATCTGAAGAACAGCAGAGTTCAATAAAAGCCTGTTTCCTAATGATCCAAGGATCCCTCATAATAATCCTTTAGTTGGGTTTTGAGGGGGCAGAGGGTGGGAGAATGTCTGTTGTGGCACAAGGCTCATAGAGGTATAGTTAGTACAGTAGTCTATAGTGCATCTCGTTAGTGTCTCTTTAAGGGCTGAGTGGAGGACCCAGGGCACACAGCAGATGGCGGCTGGCTGCAGGTTCAGAACTATGCCCCGGATTAACCTGGTGACATGTCAGCACTGTATGCCTGCCTGCCTGCAGTACAGTACAACACACACAGCAGTGAGGTGGTGGTAGTGGGCCCATCATGTCTCTTTGTTATGTCTACAGTATAGAGACAGCAGTCTCTTATGATGGAAGGTGACAGTATGGGCCATGATGACTTATGTGAATGATATGTGTGACAAAACATTGTTTGTAGTCATGGATGATATGGTTTATGTACATACAGTGCATTCGGAAAGTATTCAGACTCCTTCCCTTTTTCCACATTTTGTTATGTTACAGCCTTATTGTAAAATTGATTAACTTCTCAGGGCTACGTGGGACGCTAGAGTCCCACCTGCGGGACACACTATTCAACAGCCAGTGAAATAGCATGGTGCGAAATACAAAACAGCAAAAATCTCATAATTTCATTTTCTCAAACAATCAACTATTTTACACCAGTTTAAAAATAAAATTCTCGTTAATCTAACCACATTGTCCGATTTCAAAAAGGCTTTACGGCGAAAGCATAAAATTAGATTATGTTAGGACATAAACATCACAAGAAAAACCACACAGCCATTTTCCAAGCAAGGACAAGCATCACAAAAACCAAAAATACAGCTAAAATATTCACTAACCTTTGATGATCTTCATCAGATGGCACTCATAGGACTTCATGTTACACAATACATGTATGTTTTGCTCGATAAAGTTCATATTTATATCCAAAAACCCCATTTTACATTGGCGCGTGATGTTCAGAAAATGTATTCCCATCAAAACTTCCGGTGAATGTGCACATCAATTTACAAAAATACTCATCATAAACATTGATAAAATTTACAACAGTTATTGAAAGAATTATAGATATACTTCTCCTTAATGCAACCGCTGTGTCAGATTTTAAAATAGCTTTACGGAGAAAGCACATTTTTCAATATTCTGAGTACATAGCTTGCCATCAAAGCAAGCTATACAGATACCCGCCAATTCTGGGGTCAACTGAACTCAGAATTAGTATTATAAATATTCTCTTACCTTTGCTGATCTTCGTCAGAATGCACTCACAGGACTCCTACTTCCACAATAAATTTTCTTTTTGTTCGAAATACTCCATATTTATGTCCAAATACCTCCGTTTTGTTCGTGCGTTCAGATCACTATCCAAAGGCATAACGCGCGAGCGCAAATCCAGACACGAAAAGTCAAATGGTTCCATTACCGTTCGTAGAAACATGTCAAATGTTGTTTACAATCAACCCTTAGGGTCTTTTTAATATAAAACATCGATAATATTCCAACCGGACAACAGCGTATTCATTCAAGAAGAAAAAGAAGGAACGGCGCGCTGGCGTGCTCATGCATCACCAAGTCCTTTGTCCTCAGGCAGTCCACTCATTGACTGAGCTCCTATTTTCTGCCCAGTAACAGGAGAAGGATGAAACACGTTTTTAAAGGCTGTTGACAGCCAATGGAAGCCTTAGGAAGTGCAACGTGACCCCACAGACACTGTAGTTTCGATAGGGATTCAAAAGAAAACTACAATTCTCAGATTTCCCACTTCCTGGTTGGATTCTTCTCAGGTTTTTGCCTGCCATATGAGTTCTGTTATACTCACAGACATCATTCAAACAGTTTTAGAAATGTCAGAGTGTTTTCTATCCAAATCTACTAATAATATGCAAATATTTGACTCTTGGCCCGAGTATTAGGCAGTTTACTCTGGGCACGCTTTTCATCCAAAAATGAAAATACTGCCCCCTATACCTTAAAATGTTAAACAAAAAATGTTCCTCATCAATCTACACACAATACCCCATAATGACAAAGTGAAGACAGGTTTTTAGAAACGTTAGCTAATAATAAAAATAATAAAAATGGAAATACCTTATTTACATAAATATTCAGACTCTTTGCTATGAGACTCTAAATTGAGCTCAGGTGCATCCTGTTTCCAATGATCATCCTTGAGATGTTTCCACAACTTGATTGGAGTCCACCTGTGGTAAATTAAATTGAATGGACATGATTTGGAAAGGCACACACCTGTCTATATAAGATCCCATAGTTGACAGTGTATGTCAGAGCAAAAACCAAGTCATGAGGTCGAAGGAATTGTCCGGAATTGTGTAGAGGCACAGATCTGGGGGAAGGGTACCAAAAAATGTCTGCAGCATTGAGAGTCTCCAAGAACACAATGGCCTCCATTATTCTTAAATGGAAGAAGTTTGGAACCACCAAGACTTTTCCTAGAGCTGGCCGCCTGGTCACTCTGAGCAAACGGGGGAGAAGGACCTTGGTCTGGGAGGTGACCAAGAACCCGATGGTCACTCTGACAGAGCTCCAGAGTTCCTTTGTGGAGATGGGAGAACCTTCCAGAAGGACAACCATCTCTGCAGCACTCCATTATCAGGCCTTTATGATAAAGTGGCCAGATGGAAGCCACGCCTCAGTAAAAGGCACATGACAGCCCGCTTGGAGTTTAACAAAAGGCACCTAAAGGACTCAGACAATGACAAATAAGATTCTCTGGTCTGATGAAACCAAGATTGAACTCTTTGACCTGAATGCCAAATGTCACGTCTGGAGGAAACCTGGCACTATCCGTACGGTGAAGCATGGTGGTGGCAGCATCATACTGTGGGATGTTTTTCAGAGGCAGGGACTGGGAGACTAGTCAGGATAGAGGGAAAGATGAACGGAGCAAAGTACAGAGAGATCCTTGATGAAAACCTGCTCCAGAGCGCTAAGGATCTCAGACGGGGTTGAAGTTTCACCTTCCAACAGGACAACGACCCTAAGCACACAGCCAAGACAACGCAGGAGTGGCTTTGGGACAAGTCTCTGAATGTCCTTGAGTGGCCCAGCCAGATCCCGGACTTGAACCCGATCTAACATCTCTGGAGAGACCTGAAAATAGCTGTGCAGCGACACTCCTCATCCAACCTGACAGAACTTGAGAGGATCTGCAGAGAAGAATGGGAGAAACTCCCCAAATACAGGTGTGCCAAGCTTGTAGCGTCAAACCCAAGAAAACTCAAGGCTGTAATCGCTGCCAAATGTGTTTCAACAAAGTATTGAGTAAATGGTCTGAATACTTATGTAAATGTGATATTTCAGTTATTTATTTTAAATAGATTTACAAACATTTCTAAAAACATGTTTTTGCTTTGTCATTATGCAGAATTGTGTGTAGATTGATGAGGGAACAAAAACGATTTAATCAATTTTAGAATAAGGCTGTAATGCAACAAAATGTGGAAAAAGTCACGGGGTCTGAATACTTTCCGAATGCACTGTATGTTTTAACAAAGAATTACAGCAAATGAGTGACTGTCTAAAAAATGTTTTAAATAGTTAAATCTATTGAATATGGAAGCTGGTTTGGTCATTGTAAATTCCCAGGCCAGTTGCTGTTAAACTTTTATTTGTCACCAATGCTCAAAATATAAACAATAGATTGATTTCAGGGAGATCTATATTGGAATTAATGTAGGAAGTGAAACTTGGAATGTTGTTTTGCCAGGAGTGCCCTCACCCTCCCACACTGCAGGATGCTAGCCTGTTCCCCATGGAGACAGAGGCAGCAGTGTCTATAGATAAACCCACTCCAGGCAGTAGAGAGGATGAGTGAGTGGTGGAGCATAACAAAAGCTAGAGGGGGCTGTGTAGGCAGGTGCTCCTGAGGGGGTTGGAAAGGATCAACACCCTTTAGGATCCCCAAATTTGAAAGTGGGCTTAATTTAAACTTTTGCTGTGTGCTGTAAGCTATTTTTCTATTAAGGAGCTGAAGAGAGGTTGGTTGGTCGGGATATGCCATAGATGGATATAGAGACATACTGTATAAGGTTAGTTCTTGCAAAGATGTCTTAAAAGGATGAATGATGAGTCAAAGCTGAACTAATTTCTCAAATAATGTGGTAGGGTTGAATCAATTCTTCACTGAGAAAGGGGTTTCCAGCCTTAGCCTAGGTTCTTGGGTGTGCTACAACATTTTTAGCCTATAAAACTGAGTGTTGTAAACAAGTTCCTCTATCATATATTATGGCGAGACGTTGTCTTGTTATCACTAAAAACAGTAAAAGCTGACCTAGATATTATAGAAAAGGGAAGTGCATCTCAGTTGCTAACAGTGGTGAGAAAATAAACTGCCTTGTCCCTATGGAAACTGGAAGGACTC
Source organism: Salmo salar (assembly GCF_965601325.2). Taxonomy (NCBI): domain Eukaryota; kingdom Metazoa; phylum Chordata; class Actinopteri; order Salmoniformes; family Salmonidae; genus Salmo; species Salmo salar. The sequence goes on along the minus strand of NC_138296.1, from coordinate 33,846,580 downwards.
AACATAACCACACTCTGCTGGCACCTAATTGTCATCCAAACACATGTTCTGTCCAGGAGAAGCTTCAAATAAATAATCTCAATTAAGGTCAACCCAACATCCGCTGCAGTAGTTTGAATGAGACATGACAGCCTGTTGATTGATGTTGATAAGGTGTTGACAGACAGGAAAGTGGCAGATTTCCAGAACGGGAACCAGCTCTTATCTGAACTGTTAATGAGGAAAATAAAAGGTTATCAGAAAGCTGAAAGGAACAGGGAAATGATTTCCTCATATGCAGACCTATTTGTAGCAGCACCTTCCATGTTAAACCTGGCAGCGTGGCTGTGAATGTATCATCTCCAGAGTAGATGTACCATCTAATGGAGACAGTATCAGACCAACGGTACGTTCTGAGCGTACGTAGCAGACATCTTTCATCTATTCAAACATGAAATTATTATAGGATCTGGTTGATTGTGATCGGTGTAAATTAGAAAACACAGTCTCTGCCTTTGTCCACTATGAGTTAAGATATAAAAACCATACTACAATAGCTATATGCATGCTGAACACTAGAGAGGGAGATTGCCAACTTATTAAGAGCACAGAAATCAAAAACATCCGATGATGGGTTGCCATTAGCAACAAGTCTCCGGCCACATCTCCATATTTTCTGCATTGCATTCATGCTATAACGTGCTCACATCAGAAGGTTATGCTACATGTGAACATGAAAGCGAAGGTAACCTCCCTAAATGACTACCGCCCTATAGCACTCACGTCGGTAGCCATGAAGTGCTTTGAAAGGCTGGTCATGGCTCACATCAACACCATCATCCTGGAAACCCTAGACCCACTCCATTTTGCATACCACCCCAAACAAATCCACAGATGACGCAATCTCAATCGCACTCCACGCTGCCCTTTCCCACCTGGACAAAAGGAACACCTATATGAGAATGCTGTTCATTAACTACAGCTCAGCGTTCAACACCATAGTGCCCACAAAGCTCATCACTAAGCTAAGGACCCTGGGACTAAACACCTCCCTCTGCAACTAGATCCTGGACTTCCTAACGGGCCACCCCCAGGTGGTAAGGATAGGCAACAACACATCTGCCACGCTGATCCTCAACACGGGGGCCCCTAAGGGGTGCGTGCTTAGTCCCCTCCTGTACTCCCTGTTCACCATCATTAAGTTTGCTGACGACACAACAGTGGTAAGCTTGATCACCGACAATGATGAAACAGCCTATAGGGAGGAGGTCAAAGATCTGGCAGTCTGGTTTCAGGACAACAACCTCTCCCTCAACGTAAGCAAGACATAGGAGCTGATCGTGGACTACAGGAAAAGGAGGGCCGAAAAAGGCCCCCATTCACATCGATGGGGCTGTAGTAGAGTGGGTTGAGAGTTAAGTTCCTTGATGTCCACATCCCCAACAAACTATCATGGTCAAAACACACCAAGACAGTCATGAAGAGGGCACAACAACACCTTTTCCCCCTCAAGAGACTGAAAATATTTGGCATGGGTCCCCAGACCCTCTAAAAGTTCTACAGCTGCACAATTGAGAGCATCCTGACAGGTTGCATCACCGCCTGGTATGGCAACTGCTCGGCATCCGACCGTAAGGCGCTACAGATGGTAATGCATACAGACCAGTACATCACTGGGCCAAGCTTCCTGACATCCAGGACCTCTATACCAGGCTGTGTCAGAGGAAGGCCCTAAAAATTGTCAAAGTCTCCAGTCACCCTAGTCATAGACTGTTCGCTCTGCTACCACATGGCAAGCGGTACTGGAGTGCCAAGTCTAGGTCCAAAAGGCTCCTTAACAGCTTCTACCCCCAAGCCATAAGACTGCTGAACAATTAATCAAATGGCCACCCGTACTATTTACATTGACCCCCCCACTCGGTGTTTATTATCTATGCATAGTCACTTTACCTCTGTACAAATTATCTCGACTAACCTGTACCCCTGCACATTGACTTGGTACCGGTACCCCCTGTATATAGCCCCGTCATTATTATTTTATTGTGTTACTTTTTATTCTGTTTCTTAAAACTGCATTGTTGGTTAATTAAGGGCTTGTAAGTAAGAATTTCACAGTATTGTATTCGGCGCATGTGACAAATAAAGTTTGATTTGATATAACACAATGTTGAAGAGTGTGTGAAAAATATTGCTTGGTTGTAGAGTTGAAGGACCATTAAAATAGAGGAAAAGTTAGGTGCTGGTATCAGGCCGGCAGTAACCACTACAGAATGTCTGTCCACAGCAATGAGGCGTCACAATGTCCAAGTAAGGGGGTTTAATTGACAGCAAGGATCCACACAAACACACATACAGACACACATACAGACACACGGCTGACATCAATGAATAACTTTAGATAGTGGTTCTACAAGGGTAGAAGAGAAAGGACATATTATACAGTAGTACACAATAATATGTAAAAGAGGTAAGGCTATACACAGATACACCTTGACTTGTCTTAACTGAATGATAATGCAGCATATAAGAATATGATTGTCAATAGCAGGATAAAGCTGCAGTATTTACTGCTACATAATACAGATCCAACATGCTCACATAGACTGTAAAGTATAATGTGGCCCGAGAGTACACCCGACCACCGCATGGTGAGAAAAGTCTGTCCACTTGTCTTCACCGCAACTCACTGGCTGGAGGCGGGACTGTAAAAAACACAAGAGTGATTGACTGAGGAGCTGTCTGGATTCTAACTAATGGGACAAACTAGGGGTGTATAGAGACATACCATAACTGACTGTGTGCCTTTTTCTTTACAGTGTGAACGTTACAGAGTGGTGAAGACACTGGTTGTAAAGACATCCAGATGTGTGAACGCTACCACAGGGACCTTGTAGCACGCTGTCGTCTCTCTCTGAAGGGCTGGGAAATGGATTCTTAAGGATGTCTCTGAATCGGGAACCGGTTAATGCATATCTTCCTGTTTTATTATGCACAATGACTGGTCAACAAATCAATGGTATCACTTGCTGACCAACTACAAAGGGACGTTGTTGTGTCGTTTTTCCAATCAATAGTGAACAGTCAACATCAATAGTAGCTACCTACTGAGGTCTGTTTAGGGAGACATCATGTTCAAATGGGAAAAATACACTGGTCGTGACAAGCGAAGGCCCACAATGACTCATGTTCAACCATAAAAAGCCAGACCACAGACAGATGCTGATGGAGCAGCCAGTGCAGTAACTGTTTCTGGTGGAGCCATGCCAAAGGGCCTGTCACGATAAGCCCTAAACCAGAGTTCATCTGGGGACCTTGAAGTTGTATAATACCTTTCCAATCCAGGATGACAGCAGGGCCAATTGCCACTGCAATGTAAACGCACGCACACGCATGCACACACACACACAAACACACACACGCACACACACACACACAGCTGTACCTGGGGTTCATCTTCCTGTTTGAATATCCCAAAAGTACACACCCATGGTTTTATTGATGTTCAGCATCCAATGCAGCGATGAACTTGCTGTGACACCTAACCTTTTCTTTGTACTACAACATGTGTGGATGACTCTGTGAAACAGTTCCCTTTTCATATCCTCCTTTCCTGTGAACACATCGAGATGACATGACCCCTGCTAAGCCTCTGTGACCATTCCGTTCCCCACCTCAGCGAAGAACAGGACATTGCTCCCAATTATCGACCATATCTTTATTTCTTCTCATTTAGGATGTATCTAATTTTGATCTTCTGACACAAACATGTTAAAAAAAATACAGTAGCTCAAAGTGAATGTTAGTTTCTTTCTGTTCTGTGTGCATAGCCCATTCCCACAATAATAACATCTCTGTTGAGCTTCCTCAGCCTCTCTTCCTGTTTTCTGTTTCCTTCACATCAACAGAGGACTGTATTATACATAATGGGAGAAGAGGAACATAGGGCAATTACACATTAGAACATAGTGGGGAGGGCCTGGCAGGCTGAAAGGCAGGAGGGCACATCGGGATGCAGCCAAGTTGTTTGTAGCAGGGACACAGAGTGAGGCCGCTCGAACACCAAATGTCAAACACTATATTAGCTCCCCGATGAGCTGTCAGATGCCCTAATGAGCCACGATATTGCTGGTCTCCTTCTCGCAGCCCTGCACACACACCACAACCTGGCCACACCGCACCTCACCCAGATCACAGGCAGGAGCAAGGAGCACTTGCTGCTCAATCATTGCAGTTGCTGAATAATACAAAGCAGTAGCCTAGTGGTTAGAGCGTTAGACTAGTAACTGAAAGGTTGCAAGTTTGAATCCCTGAGCCGACAAGGTACAAATCTGTCATTCTGCCCTTGAACAAGGCAGTTAACCCACTGTTCCTAAGCCGTCATTGAAAAAAGTAATTTGTTCTTAACTGACTTGCCTAGTTAAATAAAGGTAAAAAAACTGTGACCTACTTTTTCAAGCAGGGAACATGAGAGAGAGAAAACACGAAGTGGAGTTTGGGGAAAGGAGCTGGATTGAGGAAGTGGAGAGAGGACCTAGAGTGCATTGACAAGGGAGAGGGCGGGTTTGCTGTGTTGGCGCTGACAGGCTGGTACAGTAGAGGGTGTGAAAGGCTTAGTATACACCCTCTGTCTAAATGTAGCTCACCAGGCGGGGTCTACACCAGGAGCTCCCATGAGAAGTGTGACCAGTCCAGAAGGCTGCTGTGTACCAGCCACAGCATGTTGGCTTCTGTAATGTGATTAAACACACAGGCACAAGAATACCACAACTAGCCCCTATCCTGAAGGCCTCCAGGCACAAGGAATGCATTTCACATGTGTCACATCATCAATCTGGGCAATGTAGGCCAACACCTTCTGATCCTACTCTTTCGCAGAATGTTCTATCCATTTTCTTTTTTGTGTTTGTTTCATTTGACCCCTGTTTTGTGGTCTCAGTTGTCTCCTATTTTCTACTTGTTGCCAGGGTGTACCCTGTGAAGTGAAATGACAAGCAGATGCATGTCAAAATGTTCCAACAAAAATATATGGTAACTATAACCCCCCCCCCCCCCCCACACACACACACACACACACACACACACACACACACACACACACACACACACACACACACACACACACACACACACACACACACACACCCCCCCTCACACACAAACAAACTCATCTCAAAACCAAATATGGCATGGTTGTGGTTAAAATACAAACAGATTTGAGGAAGGACATAACAAGCAAATCAAGTGCTCATGACTGGAGCTATTTACAAATCTTTAGTATTTATTGCCGAGTGGTAAGGTATGAATCAAGGTTTTACTTATACATCACTGTAAAACCCAGGATTTATTTTTCCGCAGTCGATCTTCGTTTTATGCACTCTCCTACTCAGTTTGACTTAAGAGGCTTGTGGAAACTAGACAGAGCAGAAGCGAAAATGAAAAATGCACATCTGTAAGCAGAACTAAATGTAGGGCAGGCCATGTCACTGCTGTTGTGATCCCTGTTCTGAGGTCTCACTCTGTATAAAAATAGAGTGAATGTACAGACTGGATGTGGAGTGGGTAAACTGTGATAGGCCACTGTGTCATCGGTCTGTCACTGTCAAAGCCCCCTCCTACTGTCCTCATAGTAAAGGGTAACCCTAGCGGGCCTATCCCTAACCTCCTCAAATGTAATACTATATCAGGGCCAGGAGTTTTTCCTGCTCAAGACTCATGTCACATTTGAGAGATACTGTACCTGCTAGAGATATTGTAACTGGTAGAGTAAGTAGGCTAAAAATCAGCTGATCCTGCACAAATCATTTGATCACAAAATGGTACATCCTGTACAAATGTATGTTCTGACCTGACGAAGAACAATCCTCAGACATCTTCCCAGGTGGTATTACAAATGTTATTGTGTGCCAGCTTTTTTGTCTTCTTCAAATCCTTTTCTCTATTCACAAAGATGTAATACACCTCAGACTATAGACTGGAGATGATCGTCTGAACTCACAAACCAAGGGACCAGCTGCTTAATAAGATGACCACCAGACTAGTTCTGAACCATTGAGGAATAGGGCTTAGTGTGTCACTGAGGGAAATACAAGTCAAGGACAAATTTCATTTGTCACATGCACCGAATACAACAGGTGTAGCCCTTACCGTGAAATGCTTACTTACAAACCCTAAACCAACAATACAGTTCAAGAAATAGAGTTTAAAAAATATTTACTGAATAAACTAAAGTAAAAAAAAATCCAATCAATCAAAAGGTAACACCAAAAATGTACATACTGTAACAATAACGAGGCTCTATACGGGGCTACCAGTACCGAGTCAATGTGCGGGGGTACAGGTTAGTCGAGGTCATTTGTAAAGTGACTACGCATAGATAAATAAACAGCGAGTAGAAGCAGTGGAAAAACAAAGGGGGGGGGGGGGGGGGGGGGCATTTAAAAACAGATTCAGAACACTGCCCTGTGTGTGGTGGGAGCTCAAGGGCTATCTGGGGCTAAGTGGGGCAGACCGTGAATATCATTAAAATATACTCAGAGTGGAATGCTACCCAATGATGAAAGGGGGCATGAGTGAAAAGGTTTGGGAACCACTGACCTAATGCACTGTAACGTTAATGAACATAATTGCAAAGGTTGAAGCAAAGTGCATGGTACGAAGCACAGGTTCTAAAAAGTCCACTCAACACTGTTCACACCAGCTGTTCAGTGCTGTTCATTCACGTCCCAGGTTGCAAACATTTTCATCCTGATACTTTGCCACATTTTATAATCTACCCACCGTGACTATTGCAAGGTTCTCTGATAAGGCTATTGAGAGGGTAACATTATTGAATGGCACCTAGTTGTTTACAGTCAGGCACAGCCAGGTGTGGTCTAAACTCTCCTGCTATAAAAGGTACAGTGATATTATATGGCTTTACTAAGATAAGGGTGGGTAGCCCTGGAGACGTGATGGCACAAATTCAGGTCCATGCGACCATGTAACCCTGGGGTGAACACGTCAACTGAGGTAAAATAGGACGTTTTCTGTGTGGGGAAAGCCTCTACCTTCTCCATGCAGTGTTCTGAATCAGTTCATGGAAGGAATTTAGTCTACACTGAAGAAAAATATAAATGCAACATGCAAGTTACCGTTCATATAAGGAAATCAGTCAACTGAAATAAATTCATTAGGTGCTAATCTATGGATTTCACATGACTGGGAATACAGATATACATCTATCGGTCACAGATTCCTATCTGGTGTGACCACCATTTTCCTTATGCAGCGCGACACATCTCCTTCACATTAAGTGGATCAGGCTGTTGATTGTGGCCTGTGGAATGTTGTCCGACTCCTCTTCAATGGCTGTGCGAAGTTGCAGGGGGGAATTGGAACACGCTGTCATACTCGTCGATCCAGAGCATCCCAAACATGCTCAATGGCTGACATGTCTGGTAAGTATGCAGGCTATGGAGGAACTGGGACATTTTTAGCTTCCAGGAATTGTGTACAGACCATTGCGACATGGGGCCATGCATTATCATGCTGAAACATGAGGTGATGGCGGCGGATGAATGGCACGACAATGGGCCTCAAGATCTCGTCACGGTATCTCAGATCTCGTCATGGTATCTCTGTGCATTTAAATTGCCATTGATAAAATGCAATTGTGTTCGTTGTCCGTAGCTTATGCCTGCACATACCATAACCCCACTGCCACCATGGGGCACTCTGTTCACAACGTTGACATCAGCAAACCGCTCGCCCTCACGACGCCATATACACTGTCTGCCATCTTCCCGGTGTAGTTGAAACTGGGATTCATCTATGAAGAGCACACTTATCCGGCGTGCCAGTGGACAGGTAAGCATTTGCCCACTGAAGTCGGTTACGACGCCAAACTGCAGTCAGGTCAAGACCCTGGTGAAGACGGCGAGCATGCAGATGAGCCTCCCTGAGACAGTTTCTGAGAGTTTGCGCAGACATTGTGTAAACCCATAGTTACATCAGCTGTCCGGGTGGCTGGTCTCAGACGAAGTCGGATGTGGAGGTCCTGGGCTGGCGTGGTTACATGTGGTCTGCATTCGTGAGGCCGGTTGGACATACTACCAAATTCTCTAAAACGACATTGGAGGTGGCTTATGGTAGAGAAATTAGCATTAAATTATCTGGCAACAGCTCTGGTGGACATTTCTGCAGTCCACATGCTAATTGCCCGCTCCCTCAAAACTTGAGATATCTGTGGCATTGTGTTGTGTGACAAAACTGCACATTTTATAGTGGCCTTTTATTGTCCCCAGCACAAGGTGCACCTCTGTAATGACCATGCTGTTTAATCAGCGTCTTGATATGCAACACCTGTTAAGTGAATGGATTATCTTGGCAAAGGAGAAATGCTCACTAACAGGGATGTAAACAAATTTGTGCACAAAATATGAGAGAAATAAGCTTTTTGTGCGTATGGAACATTTCTGGGATCTTTTATTTCAGCTCATGAAACATGGGACCAGCACTTTACATGTTGCGTTTATATTTTTCTTCAGTATATTTACTATCTGGCAGATTGTTATCAAGATAATTCACCAACCAGCCAGAGTGTAAAACAATTGTTTTTCCAATTCCACCTCATCTAGTGTGAAACATGGGAGACTAAGAGTGCTACCTTGGCATTAGCTCCAAGAGGCTGTTGCAGTGTAAAATAGGTCTTACTGTTTCCTAGACTAGAGAAATATTACTGTTTCCTTGGGAACAGTAGACAGGCTTTCCATCTGTAAGGCCTGTCAGAAGCAGAGTGGTGGGGGAATAAAACTGATGACCAATTAGAACACTGAAGGACAGGTGGCTTTGTGCCTCTCAGACGCCCTGCGCAAATTACCCAGCATAGCCTTTTCAATCACTTCACTGAAGAATGCAATTAAAACGCATGCAGAGAATTAGACACAAAATATTAACCATTGGAGCTTTTGACTGCTTTTATCATGCACAAGCGTATCCAAATATTTTAGTACCACTTTTTGTGAACCACCTGTGCATAATGAATGCTTTATTTTATTCTATCACCTCATGCATACTTGCCATAATAATTCACTGCAACTTATGGATCCTTGAACCAGCCTATATGAAGGGGATGCAACAACTGCAGTACAGTTACTCACAGGTTGAGTTGAACATTACAAAACTCGCTATGAGCGTACGTAACAGTTTATAATCGCATCACACACAGGTCGCTCATAAAACAGCTACCAATATTTCTCTAGTCTACAGAGACACAATTTGTCCAGGAAAAACAATATTAAAAAGTACAATGAAGACCTATTTTGAAAATATTCTAATGAGAATAGCTACTATACTTGAAAGGTAGCCTAACAAACAACACAAAGACAGTTCTGAAAGCATCCTCCAGTAATTAACCCAGCAGGAAACAGCTCTCACAACAGGAGAGGAGGCAAAATCAGCAATATCTCCCACTGCTCTTTCTATGTTGTGCGACTTTATGTAATTCTAACCAGAAGCAATTACAGCTAATGAGATCTGTCATCCCCTACCACCAAACAGTCAGTCTTTCATTGAGTCATTAGAAAAAGCATCCACAAATATCCAACTAAACAGGTATTTTGGTCAGGTTCTTGATTTGAAGTGAAATACATTCGATGGATCAGGATGCAAGGAGCAAAATCTGCAATACTGCTGCCAATCCAAAAAATGACTAGCAGGAACCTCTTGTTACCTTTCTAATAATGTGTCTCTACCCGCATGGTGAGACATTTCTGTCCTCAGTACACCAACACAATCTTTCACCCACAGCACCTTGCACCTGCAGCACCTGTCAGGAGTCATTTACTCAGTCAAAACACTACTTCCTAACCTTGGTATGCACTGTACTGTTCTAATGGTACAGATGCCAGTCTGTTCTTGTGCATGGGCAAATACACTAAGTGTACAAAACATGAAGGACACCTGCTCTTTCCATGACATAGACTGACCAGGTGAATCCAGCTGAAAGCTATGATCTCTTGTTGATGTCACTTGTTAAATCTACTTCAATCAGTGTAGATGAAGGTTAAAGAAGGATTTTTAAGCCTTGAGACATGCATTGTGTATATGTGCCATTCAGAGCGTGAATGGGCAAGACAACATTTTTAAGTGCCTTTGAATGGGGTATGGTAGTAGGTGCCAGGTGCACCGGTTTGTGTCAATAACTGCAACTCTGCTGGGTTTTTCCACGCTCAACAGTTTCCTGTGTGTATCAAGAATGGTCCACCACACAAAGGACATCCAACCAACTTGACACAACTGTGGAAGGCATTGGCATCAACATGAGCCAGCATCTTTATGAAACGCATTCGAAACCTTGTAGAATCCATGCCCCGATGAATTGAGGCTGTTCTGGGGGCAAAAGGGGGGCTGCAACTCAATATTAGGAAAGTGTTCATGTTTTGTACACTCAGTGTATTTGTGAATGGGCCAAGACATGGGGTGCTGCTGGTTAGTGGTCAGTTTTGATGTTATGAAAGGGATGTTTCTGGCCACAGGGGACTATGTGTCCCCTCCCTCCGACATTCCTCTCTGGCTGTTGCCTGTAGTTCTCATGCTGTGGATAGAGGAGTGGACACAGCCCCTATGCTTCTGCCCGACCCAGAAATGAAAACTCCAGGTCTTTCTGCTGCCTACACTCACTGAGGGCTAGGTGTGTGTGTGTGCACGTGTGTGTGTGTGTTGGGGGGGGGGGGGGGGGGGGTGTAAGGAGCTAACATGATTGAAAGTAGTGAGAAAATAAATGGTGGGGAATAGCCAGGATTAAGGCATTCTAAAACACTTCTTCACACATGACACAGTCCTCTTTCTCTCTAAAAGATAACTCATATTTTACAAGGGTTTTAACTCAAATAACTCCAAACAAACGGATACTTTGAATTGACATGGTTATGGTTCACAATAGTAAATAAAAACAGGATGTTTTATTGTCACATGTTGTTTTACAGGGTCAGCTATAGTCGTACGGCACTCCTGGAGCAAATTAGGGGACCCTGGGAAGCCTTCCACAAGGTAATTATACTGAACAAAAATATAAACGCAACATGTAAAGTGCTGGTACAATGTTTCATGAGTTGAAATAAAAGATCCCAGAAATGTTCCATACGCACAAAAAGGTTATTTCTCTCAAATGTTATGCACAAATTTGTTTACATCCCTGTTAGTGAGTATTTCTCCTTTGCCAAGACAATCCATCCACCTGAGAGATGTGGGATTTCAAGACGCTGATTAGACAGCACAATTCCTGGAAGGCATCACCTCATGTTTCAGCATGTAAATGCACGGCCCCATTTCACAATCATCTGTACACAATTCCTGGAAGCTGAAAATGTCCCAGTTCTTCCATGGCCTGAATACTCACCAGACATGTCACCCATTGAGCATGTTTGGTATGCTCTGGATCAACATGTATGACAGTGTGTTCCAGTTCCCGCCAAAATCCAGATACTGACTGGTTCTGATCCACACCCCTACCTTTTTTTTAAAGCTATCTGTGACCAACATATGCATATCTGTATTCCCAGTCATGTGAACTCTATAGATTAGGGCCTAATGAATTTATTTAAATTGACTGATTTCCTGATATGAACTGTAACATCTTTGAAATTGTTGCATATTCCAAAAAGATTGTAAGAGGTTGTTCTGTGTTTTACACAGTGGTGCCTTTACATTTTCACAGTCAGAGTATTCACAGTTTCTCATTGTTGTTACTCTGATAGTCACGGACCCAATGCATTCTGGAGCATTACAAAAAATCCATGAAGCATCACAATCAAAACATTATAAGAGCCTGACTAATGCGGTCTAACATGAAGGCCCATGTGGAGCTCATGTGATGTTTTCAGACCACTCCGTGATGACCCAGAAGCACTGCTTGACCGACAGCCTTCCAGTAGAGTGCAGGATGCTGCAGAGCGCATGTCAGAACCCAGTCAACCAAGCTCTCCATTACCGAGAGAGGACCAGAATGACTCAGCCAGTAAAGCACTACAATGTGGAGTCAGTCAAAACATGGTAACAAACCTCATACTTCACATTTCTAGTGTAAAGGGCTCCACTAATACATGGTTGGTCTAATACAGAGTATACACTCAATACATTACTCAAGGCTCTTAGGCTCATTGAGGGATGGTCATTGAGTTCTCTTAGTGTCCATCTCTGGGTGTTGTGAGGGTGTATTTAAGCTCAGAGATGTATGCAATCCTGCATCTAGGGCTTTAGGATTCTGTCCAGGTCAGTTGGAGAGATGCCTTTTTACCCAGGGCCCGTAAGACAAGATCAGCAGCAGCCATCTACTCTAATCTCCAAACTAGTTTCTGGTAGGGTTCTTCAGAGGTCTTGATGACTGAGCACACCCACACAAACTCCCCATCTCTCCACTGCATCTCTAACCACTCACCGATCTCTCTCTCTTTCTGTTTCTCATGGGTGAAAGACATGTATCGAGTATCTAAATACAATTTTGAGATTAGGCTGAGATACATGTTCTTGGCACTTTCACTGTGGGTGATGTGTTCTAAGCACTGTCTATATGCTGTCATTCAGGTGTATGTGAGTGCATGGGTTTGAGAAAGACAGAGAGTGCACCCAGCATAATAGATACTGTGAATCTCTGCACATGGATGTAGGTCAGACAGGCGTTGGTGTACCTTGCTCTGCACTGCCACCATGTGGTACAGGGAGGAACTGCAACCAGATAGATCCTGTGCTGTGAGGTTACCTCAAATCAGGGAGAATGCATTATCAAAATCCAACAAGTGGTTCCAAAGAAAATTGACTTTCTCTAATGACAAGACCAAACAAAAAACTTAAATGCCAGGTGCCAAAACCAGTTAGCATGAATGTATCCTCATAATAGCTTAAATCTGTCATGTAATGTAATCTCAACAACATCCATTTGAACAACCAACCAGTCTTGACCAGCTGGTTCTCCGATGTTGGAGCTCTCTGAATGCTGTCTCTCGCTGTGAATTCCAGAGAATTACATGGTGCTCACAAAAGGGATTATTGTTCTGCATTCGTTACTTCACAACAAGAACTCCAAGTGAATAATTGGATTGTATTTTAAAATAGCAGGATCACAATGAAAACTCCACAAAGCTGATAGATGCTGTCTGGACCATGGTCCAGAACGCATCTATCAGTAAATCATTAGTCTGAACGCTGGATGGGATTATTGGTTTAATTAATCCTATCAAACTTTAATTTATAACCATTGTGCATAACATGGTTTTTACTAGAAATCCACAGAGCTGTTCATTATGGAGCAGGATGAGAAGGTATCAGAGGATTGGAACCTTAACATAGTTACATTCTTAGAGAAAATGGCAGACACAAGAGAGCCATTTAAACGTTTGTTTCTTTTCCTGGTCAAAGCCATGTGTCAGTCAACCTTAAAATGGTTGTTGGTCCCAGTGATCTTTGCCATTTACTGGCTAACTTGTTCTGAAAGAAATGCTCATATGCATGTTGGCTTTTTTAGGAAATGTTTGCTCTCTTTTTGGGCAGACACACAAAAATATGTTAATAATATCCATAAAAATAAACCTGACTTTCAGGATCTATTTTTCAGACGACTTCCCTCCATCATCAAATCCCATATCCCTCCCCCAACTACAATTACAGTGGATCACATGTTCAATAATGCCGTTGCTCCAAGCTCCTGGTTTCTATGGAAACACCACCTACACAGCCAGCTGAGGCAACAGAGATGTGTTCATTAAGCTGTAACTCTGTTGCTTTGAATGCCCTTGGTGCCCACCTCTCTCTGCACTAACTGTGTTTACTAACACCACCAACCTATAGTGCTAATTAAAAAAGGAGCACTATACAGTAGTTAGATGATTATCACCATGGGCAATAATATACAGACTATTACACCTGATTGGATTTCAGTTGAATTACTGGGGCAGCACTGTGTCAAAGACATTCATAACTGCACTCTACCTTTTGGTCTGCATATTTGTGAATTCTCTCTTAGGAGGCAGAACAAGAGGGTGTGATCTCTGGTCTGGTGCTCATTAAACAACCTAGCAAAACTAGGACAGGCCTATAGTATAACATTTGTTCCGACATAAAATGATCAAGTAACTTTGTGTCAATCCTTTCTTGAATAAAGATATTACTCTTCTTAAAAAAGATATATTTTAGAGTTATCAAAATGTTAGTTTATTGGTTTATTCAGATCCCGATGATCTTTTGCCAAAGCAGCAGCCATTCTTCCTGGGGTCCACACCTAGTTACTTAGAGCTGTAGTGTATCTGTCTTTTAGAACTAAATTCATTAGTAAAATGGGTTTAACTCGAAAAAGGCCTATTCTGGCTTCTGGCAGGCCTTGTTTGCATTACCTGAAATGAAACCACTGACGTAAACTTGTACAATCAAGAAGTGCAACTCCCAACACAACAGCCATTACCCTCCTAAAATAATTGGGTCACATTTGATAAGACAACATTCCAGGTTAGTGAAATGCAGTTTGTCCTCTTTGTCATTGAATTATCTGAAATAATAATTTAAGGTTATGAGTCCCAAAAAGACCAAACCGACTTGTTTTGTTCTCTCTGAGCTCTCAGTAGACCATGTATACATAAGTTAAGTTTTACGTCACAAGGACACATCTAAGCTCGTTGTTTTCTTTTCATGATCATTTCATGAGGTCGTTAGTTTGTAAACAGCATCTGTTAACACTGCCTTCTAAATTACAAGCGTTACAGGTGAGGAAACACTGCGGTCCCAGCAGCCTAAACCATCACAGTCACATTATCTTGACTGGTAAAAGCAATGAGTGCTTTTACCAGTTGGTAGTACGTACATGAAGCCCATATCTTCATGTTTTTGACCACGGTATCTTCAAGACAAACCACTTTTTTTGAGACCGCTAATCATTTGAGATTAGTAGTGCTATTTGTGTGAAAACGTGCGCAGCTAAGAGGTCCACTCACATCATTGAACCAACTATTCCTTTCAGTGTGTTTCACCATAAATAAGTTCAGTAGTGTTAGCCTGAGTGCCAGTCGGTTTGTGCTCTTACCAACTACATTGCTGACATTGTAAAGCCAAAGTTTGGCATGACAATTATTGACGAGTTGGCATGATAGCACAAAAAGACTGGCACTCAGGCTGTAGTAGTGTAATGTAAACAGTAACAGTCTTCTAGAATCCCTGTGGTGTTCTATGTGGAATCATCCATAGATTCATCTCCATTTGTCTCTGTTTTATCATGCAAATCATGAGGTCACTAATAAGTAACATTTTTACATAGTACCTGTGCTGGGGTGGGGTGTTGCAGGCAGAGGGGTGCGCTAGACCAAAATCAGGCACAAACAGGGAACATCTCATCTCAAGTCATGACGTCCGATCTGTGGGAATGCCACTTACAGTGCATTCAGAAAGTATTCATACCCCTTGACTTTTTCCACATTGTTACGTTACATCCTTATTCTAAAATTGATTAAATAGTTATTTTCCATTGTCAATCTACACACAGTACCCATAGTGACAAAGCAAAAACAGGTTTGACATTTTTGCAAATATATTACCAATAAAAAACTGAAATATCACATTTACATAAGTATTCCGACTCTTTACTCAGTACATTGTTAAAGCACCTTTGGCAGCGATTACAGCCTTGAGTCTTCTTGGGTATGGTCCTACAAACTTTGCACATCTGTATTTGGGGAGTTTCTCCCATTCTTCTCTACAGATCCTCTCAGGCTTTGTCAGGTTGGATAGGGAGTGTCGCTGCACAGCTATTTTCAGGTCTCTCCAGAAATGTTCAATCGGGTTTAAGTCCGGGCTCTGGCAAGGCCACTCAAGGATATTCAGAGACTTGTCCCGAAGCCACTCCTGCGTTGTCCTGGTGAACCTTTGCCCCAGTCTGTGGTCCTGAGCACTCTGGAGCAAGTTTATCAAGAATCTCCCTGGACTTCGCTCTTTTCATCTTTCTCTCGATCCTTACTAGTCTCCTAGTCCCTGCCGCTGAAAAACATCCCCACAGCCTGATGCTGCCACCACCATGCTACACCGTAGGGATGGTGCCAGGTTTCCTCCAGACGTGACACTTGGCATTCAGGCCAAAGAGTTCAATCTTGGTTTCATCAGACCAGATAATATTGTTTCTCATTGATAGTCCTTTAGGTTCTTTCGGCAAACTCCACATGGGCTGTCATGTGCCTTCTGGAAGGTTCTCCCATCTCCAAAGAGGAATTCTGGAGCTCTGTCAGTGACCATCGGGTGACCAAGGCCCTTATCCCCTGATTGCTCAGTTTAACCAGGCAGCCGGCTCTAGGAAGAGTGTTGGAGATTCAAAACTTCTTCCATTTAAGAATGATGGAGGCCACGGTGTTCTTGAACACCTTCAACGCTGCCGTCATTTTTTTTGGCACCCTTCCCCAGATCTGTACCTGGACACAATCCTGTCTCTGACCTCTACAGACAATTCCTTCGACCTCTTGGCTTGGTTTTTGCTCTGACATGCACTGTCAACTGTGGGATCTTATATAGACAGGTGTGTGTCTTTCCAAGTAATGTCCTATCAATTGAATTTACTGCAGGTGGACTCCAGTCAAGTTGTAGAAACATCAAGGACTATCAATGGAAACAGTATCCACCTGAGCTCAATTTCGATTGTCATAGCAAAGGGTCTGAATACTTATGTAAATAAAGTATTTATAAAAAACGTTTTTTTGCTTTGTCATTATGGCGTATTGTGTGTAGATTGATGAGGGGAAAAACATGACTTAATCAATTTTAGAATAAGGCTGTAACTTAAAATGTGGAAAAAGTCAAGGTCTGAATACTATCCAAATGCACTCACTGTATGTACGTACATATATTCATTAATTCTCTTATAAATTCACTAAAATGTCTAAAAACAAGAAATCTAATCAATTTTGAATTGACTCACAAGATGTGTAATAAGTCAAGGGGCATGAATACTTTGAAGGCACGGTATCTAGAACCTGCTTGATAACCTACATTTCCAACTTGTACTCCTGTTTGAGTTGGCTTTGCTATTAGGATGAAAGACGAGCGTTGAGTTTCATTTAGCATGGTGTCATGACTGCATTAATCGTTGCTTGTGAAGTCATACAAATCTGACAGGAGCATATGGTCGGAAAGAAAGTAAAGCTAAACTGAATCTCACACACACCTAATACCAAGCTAGAATGCTAACAAACCCCAGCTATGACAATGTAACAATGTCATGCCAAATAGAGTATGACAGAATTATACTAATGAGTGAAACATTTCTTAGTCCAGCATGCAAATGTTGCTTGTTTTACATGTTTGTCGCCAAGTGTACATATCATTAGGAACATCGGCTCTTTCCATTACAGACTGGCCAGGTGAATCCAGCTGAAAGCTACAATTCCTTAATTGATGTCACTTGTCATCTACTTCAAATCAGTGTAGATGAAGGGGAGGAGACAGGTTAAAGAATATTTTTTAAGCCTTGAGTCAATTGTGACACAGATTGTGTGTGTGTGCCATTGAGGGTGAATGGGCAAGACAAAATAATTAGTGCCTTTGAACAGGTTATGGTAGTAAGTACTAGGTGCATGGTTTGTCAAGAGCTGCAACACTACTGGGTTTTTCCATGCTTAATTTCCCATGTGTATCAAGAATAGTCCACCACCAAAAGGACATCCAGCTAACTTGACAACTGTGGGAAGCATTGGAGTCAACATGGGCCAAATCAAATCAGTCACATACACATTTAGCAGATGTTATTGCGGGTGTAGAGAAATGCTTGTGGAATCCCTGTGGAACGCTTTCGACACCTTGTAGAGTCCATGTCCCGATGAATTGAGACTGTTCTGAGGGCAAAGTGCTGGGTGGGGGGGGGGGGGTTCCGCTACTCAGTATCAGGAAGGTGATCTTATGTTTTGTGCACAGTGTATGTGATGTGAAGGCAGGTTTGGCTTACCATGCCAATACTGCCCCTCTGTGGTCAATTGGGGCACTGTCAAAATCCTAATTCCCACAATGATCAATACAATAAAAGAGGTTTAAAAGAAAGCATGTCTAATTTTTCAGATCTTGAATTTCCCCACGGAAGCTGTCAAAAGGCAACTAAATAACACTTCAAATCACAAGTGAAAGTCTTGTGTGCTAAATGGAATATCCTCAGCAAAAGAGGCTATGGTGCGTCATTCTCTAGTTGTATTGTGAGGGGGAACACCAGAAAGATTAAATGGCTAAAAGGAACGGGTGGCTGTGGTCTGTTAGCAATCACCTGCTGGGTGTTGTTGAACGGCAGCGATTCAACATGTATAATTTCAGAACGATAATCTGGTCAGAGGCAACAGAATGGCCACGCACTGCTTCTAAGTACACTCTGCCATCAGCTGCTCTAGCGTGTTGTCTCTGAAACATCTGTGAATGAAAAGCGTACTGAGAGCAGAAGATCTGATCACTGTTGTGGTGAAACCTTTGGACAAGTAAAATAGAGAGTGAAAGGTTTTAAATTAATTTATATAAAATAAAAAAAAGCATTTATCCACTGAAGCGGAACAAATATCCATCACTTGCATCTTCTTTAGTTCGGAACATATACAATCTGAAGACAGACTCGTCAGGTTGCCAGAACAGAATAAAATAATCAAGCAAAGTGTCTGTCCACACCAAAGTCACCACAGCCAAGGATAACGAGAGAAAAAAAAAAAACATTTTACCAAGTGCAGATCTGGTCTGGTTTTAAGCAGCTCTTTTCTTCTGTTAAATATACAGTTAAAGCTAGAATCCTTAGTTGCTACATCCATTTCCCATCGATTCTTAAATAATAACTTAAATGCCTAATAAGCTTAGTTCAACTCTCGTACCCCATCAGAATCCAGAATATAAACTTGTTCTACGCCAATGTTTGTAAACAATGTAAATGTAAAGCATGGTATAGTCTCAAAACATGGTTAAAACCACAATTCTGATACCATGGATAGTCAGTCCTTGCATCCATAGCCCTGTCTGTCAATTTGAGAGTGGTTACATTTCTCCAGGCCCATCCCTCAGCTTTTTACCAAACACAGAGGTGGAGTGACCACTTTGGTATTGTTTCAACTAAGGATTCAAGCATTAACGGCTCAGGTACTTTTCTGTAGTCTGTTACATGAAAGCTCGATGAGGAGGCATCTGATCAACTACACATGGAATTAATATGTTTATATCTTACTGGTTATCTGTGCAAGTATGAAAATATGTAAGTGTAACAAAGCAAATTGATTTGGATATGACAGAACATGGATTTGACAGGGGGGAGAAAAAAAAACACTCCATTGATAGAATTGTAAAAATAAACTACACGGAACAGAAAAAAAAATTCCACATAAAAACTAACTACGAGAATTTTGAAGTTCAGGTGGAGTGATTGAAATGTCATTGACCCCACTGCTGTATGCTTTCTTTCTTTAAATTATTGTTATTACTTTTTTTACCTATATAAATGAAAATGCATCCAAAACAGATCTTATGGTCCACAAATGAACAACAAAATACTGCATTTCTACTTACAGCTGCAATAAGGCTAGGTCAGTATATGAAAGGCTAGCTGCCAAATGTCCAGGAATTGGCTCTGACTGTTTTGATCCATTTTGCTGAATGCACTCATTGACATGTCATGTTTGCGTCAAATGCTTCTCATGCTGCTAGTTGGTCACTTTGTCCAGTCATCCCATGGGTCCGTTGAGTGGTGCCCTTGGCCGTGGCCCCCCAAATCTGCACTGAGGTAGTTGAGACAGGTGCCGCGCGACCGCCAGGCTAACATGGGCCTCAGTCAGACTGCTCGCTGCAGGTGGTCAAAGTTCAGCTTGTCATGTTAAAGGTTAATTGTTGTTAAGGCTTCCTGTGGTCTTGGAGTAGTTGTCATCCTCCTCCTCCGTGGCGATGTCTCACAGGGGGACCTTCAAATTAGAGTTCTTCTTTGTCCAAGTTGTCCTTTTTTCAAATCTCAACTAAATGTTCTCTTCAGTCTTTTTTTTTTTTAAAGGGTGGTCATATTTTCCAATCCTCTACAATGGTTAAACCCAACTGCAAATCTTCTCCTTTTGGCACCTTGGGAGTCAATGGAAGAAGGGGGAAATAAATGGTAGGAAAGGAGAAAAAAATAAAAAACAAGATGGTGGTGTTGTAGAAGACTAGTTGTGGTGGCTGGTTTGGTCATTGGCTGCCGACGAGTCTGTGTCTGCTGCGCGGGTTGCGGTGGGGGTGGCGCTGTCCCCTTCCTCTGTTTTGATGCGCTTAGCGTTGGGCTGATCGCTGGCCGCCTGGGCTCCGTTCTGTCGTTTGGTCGGGAGGGAGGCCGAAGCTGAGGCGTGAGTGGCCAGCAAGTGGAGAGGACTCGCAACAGCTGTGGCTGAACATGGGGAGGAAGATGAGGAAAAACATTGAAATATTTCAGTGCCGGAATTGATGGAATACTCTGCTAAGTAATCTAACGTCTTAGAACATATGCCAATAGAACATATGCACTTTTCCAAACAGTGTAGGAAACTCCAGCCAGACAGGGATTCATATGGCCCTTCGAGCTACACTGCAGAGCAGCATTGACAAGTATGCTGCATGAATTCTAGATAATTAAACAAACTACTACTAGGGACTACACATGGGGTCAGAGCAGTGGTAGACTACACATGGGGTCAGAGCAGTGGTAGACTACACATGGGGTCAGAGCAGTGGTAGACTACACATGGGGTCAGAGCAGTGGTAGACTACACATGGGGTCAGAGCAGTGGTAGACTACACATGGGGTCAGAGCAGTGGTAGACTACACATGGGGTCAGAGCAGTGGTAGACTACACATGGGGTCAGAGCAGTGGTAGACTACACATGGGGTCAGAGCAGTGGTAGACTACAGATGCGGATAAAGCGCTTTGACAGGATCCATTCTAAGTCAGTGTCTCACCTGCAGCGGCCTGCATTGGCATCAGGTGGGTGCCGTTCTGTGTGATGGTCTTTATGGGGAGCTGGTGCTGGCCCAAGGGCGGCTGCTGCTGCACTAAGGTCAGCGTCTGTAAGGGCGTGGCCGACTGGGTGGTCTGGATGATGCGACTGCCACCGCCTATAGAGGCGTGGGTGATGGTTGGAACAGATTCTACTTTTACTAGAGACAAACATAGGAAAAAAAGAAGAGTAATGACCATGACCTCTAATAACTGACACCCAACAGGCACTACAATAACTGATCAACATGATACATTTCACATTTACTAAGACAACACACACACACACACACACAGGTGCCTTGGTCAAGGGTAAAACAGACCTACGTAAACCTGGCTGAAACCACTACTACCATGAGTCAACACAATCTGTCCATCTAAACACACTACACCATCCTCCTTCCCTCACCTTTGGCCTCTGAGTAGTCTCCGTTCTCCTGGGGCTCAGTCTGGAGGGTGACCATGGCGGGGGTGGCCACTGTGTAGGTGTTGGCGGTGCTGAGCCCGGCCACGCTGGTGACAGACATGGCAGGGATCTGGTGGACGACGTGCACCGTCTGCATGACGGGCTGCTGGTTCTGGTTGGTGCTGGTAGTCACAGGCGTGGCCACGGCATAGGTCACCGGCTTTATGGTCTGAGGTAACTGACGCTGAACCGTGATGAGCACCGGCTGGCTGTTGAGAGGGGAGCCTGGACAAACAATAGCTTTCTTTAACGGAGGATCCACATGTGACGGCTGCACATTTGTACATTGGATTGGAGAAGACTCCCACAATGTGATTGGACAAAAATGGGCGTCTCTCACCTGGTGTACTCTGTGCAAAGCGGGCCTCCTGGATGACAGCTAGTTTGGGCTGGATTGCCGTGGCAGGGGGCGGGGCGGGCTCTGGTTCCATGGGGACAGGGGAACCCTCTCGGGATAGGCTGTCAGGGGTCTGCACCCCACTCGAGTGGGCCGAGAGCACCCCAGAGTGATTAGGGGAGACTGGGGCACTCCTGTGAAAGGGAAAAGCAGATAGGCTTTAAAAATGCTCAGAGCCCTTGCTTTACAGATGCACTGAAATTTACCACCATAGTCACACTTTCCCAATGGGAATATTATAGTTACCACATATGGCCACAAGGCGATGGCACAAACATGCTAATCTAACAGTAAAGCTGGGGTGTCAAACCTTTTATAGCATGAGAGCTACTTTAAATTCTGAAACATATCGCGTAATACTACATTTCTTCCTAGCTTAAAATACAGTATTTTCCCAAATTCAGTCCCGTTATATTTTTCCCGGTTTGGGATTTTGTCGTTTTTCACTCAAAATTACAATTATTCTTAGAGAAACAATGAAATGTGATGTTCTGAGTCCACACCAATACTTAAAAATCACACTGAAGACCATTTTTTGGGGGCTGGAAAAAAATACATTTTGATTTGCATGCAATACCACTTTTGCGAGAGGCCTGTGCTGGTCTAGCAATGTTTTTGCTGCTGCATGTCATGACAGAGTTTGCTAAACAAAGCCCACCCGGTTGATCAAATAATCATGATAGAATTCTGCCAGGTAAGCCTACTTTGCCGTTAACATTTAATTGAGGTTTTGGGGAAAGTCTTTTTGTCTCCTAGAGTTGGGCGGTATCCATACTTTCATATTGTCATACTGTCTTGATCGCATCCTGGGATACACGGTATTACCGGCTTAGTACACAAGGCCACACCAAAAAAATAAATATATATATATATATATATATTGGCCGTCTATTAAGAGAATACTAACAAAATTTGCACAAGTAACGGAACATTTCCATGGAGGTTGCCAACTAAATACGCTAAAGAGCACAAACGAATATAAACGAATTGCAAAAACATACATGTATAACTTTATCAGCTGGATGGCCTAGATAGGAGCTACTGTACGTCATTTTTGGTGAGTTTGGACATTTACAAGCAAATGTAAATGAGACATTGTGCAAATTAACAAAGTTTTGAAACATGTTTGTCTGAAGGACGAACAGTACTGGCTCTGCTTTTTCTCACACAGGAAAAAAATTAAACTATTGTTTTATCTTGCTGTGTTCTGTAAACTCAGATGTAAAATGCTTCTTATTGTAATTTCTGCTCGGCATCAGACTTGGCATTTTGTGCTTCAGTTGAATTTCTCCACTCGAATGAGAATTCATAGGCTTTCTATCAGCAGATAGCACTGACTGATTGAGCTACTTTTCTCCAGTACCTTTCGGTTCCTGGCCCAACTAACCACCAACCTGCCACTCCACATGACTGGCTCAACTGTTGTGGGAACTATGGTAAGCTTCATAATGTAAAATAATGTGACAGGAGAAATTAAGAACGCAATTTGCTTCATCTCCTAACATATTACACAAGCTGACTGCAGGTATTTATTTAAAAAGTAAGAAAATATTTGTAAAAAAATATTGAAAAACATAAAAGAAATAGTTTCAATGGTATTGACGGTATTGAAAAACCATGCCGTGGCTGTTTCCAAATACCCCGGTATACGGTATGCCGCCCAAGCCTACCCAGAAGACAGTTATCATTCTGTCTTACAAGCTACACAAAGTGAATGGAAGAGAAATGCGTGCACTACTGGAAATTAACTGGCAGATATTGTTACATTTGGATTTTTTAGGCCAACTGGAGCTAACTAGGGACGGGATAATGTCAATGTGGATAAATGGGCTGCGAGCGACCGGATGGAGACCCCTGCAGTAAAGCATGCAGCGAGCTCATCGTGCGACTGAAACCTGAGAGTGAGTAGGTCCATACCTGGAGGAGAGGGGTCCGAGGGGGGTCCTGAAGCAGGGCACACCCCGCGGCCTTCGTTTCCTGAAGGCCTGCTCCATGAGCTTGCCCTCTGAGGACGGGTCTATCCTCCAGAACGAGCCCTTGCCCGGTTCCTCCTGCGATCTGGCTACTTTAATAAAGTAGCGGTTCAATGACAGATTGTGACGGATCGAATTCTACAACAGAATACGCCGTCGTGTTAGTACGAACACACTGCAGCCAAGGCTGTTATTCACGTCACAGTTCATCAATGGCACATGCTCAAAAACAGCATGGAAACAAATGGGATAAGCCATGTACCACGCTTCAGTTTGAAGCCAAAGTGAATGTGTACTTTTACAAGGTTGCATATTAGTCAAAGCACCTCTTAATATACAGTGCCTTCAGAAAGTATTCATACCCCTTTACTTATTCCACGTTTTGTTGAACAGCTTGAATTCAAAATGTATTTAAAAAGTCTCACTCATCTAGACACAATAAACTTGTTTTTAGAAATCTTTGCTAACTGATTGAAAATTAAAAAGTAATCTCATTTACATAATTATTCACAACCAAGTCAATACTTGGTAGAAATACCTTTGGCAGCAATTAGGGCTGTGAGTCTTTCTGGGTATGTCTCTAAGAGCTTTCTACACCTGGATTGTGCAACACTTGCCCATTATTCTTTTCAAAATTCTTCAAGCTGTCAAACATTGGTTGATCATTGCTAGACAACCATTTTCAGGTCTTGCCATAGCTTTTCAAGCAGATTTAAGTCAAAACTGTAACTCCGCCACATTCACAGACTTCTTGGTAAGCAAGTTCAGTGAAGATTTGGCCTTCTGTTTAAGATTACTACCCTGCTGAAAAGGTGAATTCATCTCCCAGTGTCAGAGAGAAACAGGTTTTCCTCTAGGACCCTCAACCTCAAAACCAGTTCCACTGCATTTTATTGCATTGTTCCCCTCTAATCAGGGACTGATTTAGACCTGGGACACCAGGTGTGTGCAATTAATTATCAGGTAGAACTGTAAACCAGCAGGCTCTGGACCTCATACGGTAAGAGTAGAGTTCCCCTGCTCTAGGATTATGCCTGTGTTTAGCTCCATTCATTCCCCAGTTCTTAACAATTACAGGCATACCCATAACATGATGCAGCCACCAATATGCTTGAACATATGGAGAGTGGTACTCAGTAATGTGTTGTATTGGATTTGCCCCAAACACTTTGTATTCAGGACAAAAAGTGAATTGCTTTGCCAAGTATTACTTTAGTGCCTAGTTGCAAACAGGATGCATGTTTTGGTATATTTTTATTCTGTACATACTTCTTTTCCCTCTGTCAATTAAGTTAGTATTGTAGAGTAACTACAATGTTGATCCATGTTGAAACAAGAACATTTGGAAAAAGTCAAGGGGCTATACTCTGTGGTTTTTGAGATATTTCAAATATAACCATGTGGTGGAATCCTAATGCTATTCAAAACAGGTTCAGATCTTTTCCCTCACATGCACCATTTTCATTGAAATTATTTGTATTGAAAGACGCCATTTCTCACCTGCCAGCCTTTGTCTGCAGTCCTGTAGTAGGGGTAGTTTTTGGTGATGTGAGTGTATATTCCGTTTAGTGTGAGCTGCTTGTCCTGTGCCATTGTAATGGCTTGGACTATCAGTTGTGCATATGAGTATGGCGGTTTGGAATCATCCTAAAGGGAAGAAGAGGAAGGAAGAAAGGGTATCATTTACTAGGTAGCATAGAACATCTTGTGAGCAATGGCACTGGAGGGAATAGCAACCGTTTAGCAACCAATTTAACAATTTTGTGTATTTTCGGTTGTTGATCTTAACTTTTTTTGTACATGTTTACGCCATCATTTCCTATGACCTAAAAGAGCTTCTGGAAAGCCATCACCAACCTCGATTTGGATGAGGACTTTTACTTCAATGAGTCGGAGGCGAAGGACATATTGATTATCCCAGACCAGGCCCAAATCCCTGAAACTGAGAAGTAGGCGGCGCTATTGGCTAACGTGCAATCACTGGACAAGCTCTGTTTGAGAGCATCCCATCAATGTGATCTGAAGAACTGTAATATCCTATGTATCTCTGAGTTGTGGCGGAACAAGGAAAATCTTAATCTAGCTGGTTTTTCTACACATCGGCAATACAGAACGGTAGCGTCGGGGACGCTCAGGGGAGAGGGTGTGCGTCTCTTCGAGGTTCTGCTCACATTAGAATACCTTATGATAAGCCGTAGACCATACTATTTACCAAGATCGTTATCATTATATTTTTATACCACCATAAACCGATGCTGGCAATAAGACTGGACTCAATGAGCTGTATAACACCATACACAAACAAGAAAATGCACACCCAGGGGTGGCATTCCTAGTGGCCGTGATTTTAATGCAGGAAACTGAAATCCGTTTTACCTCATTTGTACCAGCATGTCACCTGTGCAACTAGAGGCGAAAAAAAACCTCTAGATCACCTTTACTCCAAACACAGAAATGCATACACATCCCTCTCTCCATTTAGCAAATCTGACCATAACTCTATCCTCTTGATTCCTGCTTACAAGCAAAAACTCAAAACAGGAAGTACCAGTGACTCACTCAATACGAAAGTGGTCCAGTGAAGCGGATGCTAAGCTACAGGACTGTTTTGCTAGCACAGACTGGAATATGTTCCGGGATTCATCCGATGGCATCAGTCACTGGCTTCATTAACTTCTTGGTGACAGGGCAGTATTCAGAAATTCATATGAATAACATGCCCAAATTAAACTGCCTGCTACTCGGGCCCAGAAGGTAGGATTGCATATTATTTGAATAGAAAACACTCTGAAGTTTCTAAAACTGTTTGAATGATGTCTGTGAGTATAACAGAACTCATATGGCAGGCAAAAACCTGAGAAAAAAAATCCAACCAGGAAGTGACTTGTAGTTTTTCTATCCCTATTCAAACTACAGTGTCTGTGGGGTCATTTTGCACTTCCTAAGGCTTGAACTAGATGTCAACAGTCTTTAGAACCTTGTTTTATGCTTCTACTGTTACTGGGCAGAGAATAGGAGCTGACTCAAGCCTGGGACCAACGAGTTGTTTACTGCGCGAGCACACAGGCGCACCGCTCCTTTTTCCTCTGTAATGAATACGCTATTGTCCGGTTGGAATATAATCAAAGATTTATGTTAAAAAGACCCTAAGGATTGATTGTAAACATAGTTTGACATGTTTCTACGAACGGTAATGGAACTATTTGACTTTGTCTCTGGTTTTGCACTCGCGCGTTATGCCTTTGGATTAGTGATCTGAACGCGCGAACAAAACGGAGGTATTTGGACATAAATATGGAGTTTTTCGAACAATAAGAACATTTCTTGTGGAAATGGGAGTCCTGGGAGTGCATTCCGACGAAGATCAGCAAAGGTAAGATAATATTTATAATACTAATTCTGAGTTTAGTTGACTCCAGAACTTGGTGGGTAACTGTATAGCTTGCTTTGATGGCTGAGCTCTGTACTCAGAATATTGAAAAATGTGCTTTCGCCGTAAAGCTATTTTGAAATCTGACACAGCGGTTGCATTAAGGAGAAGTGTATCTATAATTCTTTCAATAACTGTTGTGAATTTTATCAACGTTTATGATGAGCATTTTTATAAATTGATGTGCTCATTCACAGGAAGTTTGAGGGAAGACATTTTCTGAACATCACGCGCCAATGTAAAAATGGGGTTTATGGATATAAATATGAACTTTATCGAACAAAACAGATGTATTTTGTAACATTGAGTCCTGGGAGTGTCATCTGATGAAGATAATCGAAGGTTAGTGATTCATTTTAGCTGTATTTCTGTTTTTTGTGACACCTCTCCTTGCTTGGAAAATGGCTGTGTGGTTTTTCTTGTTTAGGCGCTGTCCTAACATAATCTAATGTTATGCTTTCGCTGTAAAGCCTTTTTGAAATCGGACACTGTGGATGGATTAAAGAGAATATTATCTTTAAAATGGTGTATAATACTCGTATTATAGCGTCCCACATGTCCCAGAGAGGTTAATAAGTGCATCGACAACGACGTCCCTACAGTGACCGTACGTACATATCCCAACCAGAAGCCATGGATTACAGGCAACATCAGCACTGAGCTAAAGGCTAGAGTTGCTGCTTTCAGGGAGCGGGACACAAACCCAAATGCTTATAAGAAATTTCACTACACCCTCCGACGAAC
Organism: Salmo salar; assembly: GCF_965601325.2. Lineage (NCBI taxonomy): Eukaryota > Metazoa > Chordata > Actinopteri > Salmoniformes > Salmonidae > Salmo > Salmo salar. Next base: position 33,818,640 of record NC_138296.1, on the reverse strand, counting down.
CATCAAACAAGCAAAGCGTCAATACAGAACTAAGATCAAATCCTACTATACCAGCTCTGACGCACGTCGGATGTGGCAGGGCTTACAAACTATCACAGATTACGAAGGGAAACCCAGCCATGAGCTGCCCAGTGATATGAGCCTACCAGATGAGCTAAATGCCTCCTATGCCTGCTTTGAGGCAAGATACACTGAACCATGCGTGTGAGCACCAGCTGTTCCAAATGACTGTGTGATCACACTCTCCATAGCCGATGTGAGTAAGACCTTTAAACAGGTAAACATTCACAAGGCCAGACAGATTACCAGGACACGTCCTCAGAGCATGAGCTGCCAAGCAGGAAAAGGTCTTCACTGATATTTTCAACCTCTCCCCGGCCCAGTCTAATACATACATGTTTCAAGCAGACCACAATTCTGCCCTACCGAGCAAAAAGGCAGTGACTGCTCATTTGGTAAAAAATGAGTTAGTCATTTTTTGCTACATTAAATACATGCTTAATCATGTGGACAAGTATCCTGCCTCTATTGAATTGTGTTTTGGAGAAAATGGGGGTCATGTTAGCTGTAACTGCATAAAGTTACTGTGAAACCAAGGTAAATAAAAGCCATATTTCTCAGTTCCACACTATGAGCAGTTACTGCCTTTTTGCTTGGTAGGGAAGAATAGTCCCTGTGCCCAAGAATGCCAAGGTAACCTGTCTAAATGACGATCGTCCCGTAGCACTCAAATGCTTTGAAAGGCTGGTCATGACTCACAACACCAGCATCTCAGACACCCTGGACCCGCTCCAATTCGCAGGACAAGGGCCACAACCTTTCCCTCAACGTCTGTAAGACAAATGAGTTGTTTGTGGACTACAGGAAACGTAGGGGTGAGCACACCCCCATTCACATCGACAGGGTTGTAGTGGAGTGGATCATGAGGTTCAAGTTTATCTGTGTCCACATCACAAAGGATCTATCATGGTCCAAACACACCAACAGTTGAAGAGGGCACAACAATGCCTCTTCCCCACAGGAGGCAGAAAAGATTTGTCATGGGCCCTCAGATCCTCTAAAAGTTCTACAGCTGCACCATCTCGAGCATATTGACTAACTTGGGGCCTCTATTTTTTTCACCTTTATTTAACCAGGTAGGCAAGTTGAGAACAAGTTCTCATTTACAATTGCGACCTGGCCAAGATAAAGCAAAGCAGTTCGACAACATACAAAAACACAGAGTTACACATGGAGTAAAACAACATACAATCAATGATACAGTAGACAAAAATAAGACTATATACAATGTGAGCAAATGATGTGATATAAGGGAGGTAAAGGCAACAAAAGGCCATGGTGGCAAAGTAAATAAAGTATAGCAAGTAAAACACTGGAATGGTAGAATTATAATTTGAAGAAAGTTCAAAGTTAAAATATAAATAATATGGTGCAAAGGAGCAAAATAATAAATAAAATAAATAAATACAGTAGGGGAAGAGGTAGTAGTTTGGGCTAAATTATAGATGGGCTATGTACAGGTGCAGTGATCTGGGAGCTGCTCTGATAGCTGGTGCTTAAAGCTAGTGAGGGAGATAAGTGTTTCCAGTTTCAGAGATTTTTGTAGTTCGTTCCAGTCATTGGCAGCAGAGAACTGGAAGGAGAGACGACCAAAGGAGGAGTTGGCTTTAGGGGTGACCAGAGAGATATACCTGCTGGAGCGCGTGCTACAGGTCGGTGCTGCCAGGCGGTGTCAGAGGAAGGCCCAAAGCATTGTCAAAGACAGCCACCCACCCAAGCCAGACTGTTCTCTCTGCTACAGCACAGCAAGCAGTACCAAGTCTGAAATCAACAGGACCCTGAACAGCGTCTACCCCCAAGACATCTAAACAAGACTGCTAAATAGCTAATCAAATGGCTACCAGGACTAGCTGCATTTACCCATTTTTGCACTTAGTCACTAACTTTTTTTGCTGCTACTGTCCATTATCTATCCTGTTGCCTAGTCACTTTATCCCTACCTGTATCTACATTAAATGGCTACCTCAATTACTTCATACCCTTGCACATTGGCTCGGTACAGGTACTCCCTATATGTATAGCCATGCTATTTCTATTTGTTAACCACTGTGTATTTATTCTTCGTGTCACTCTCAATTTTGTGTATTATTTTTCATCTCATCTTTAACTCTGCATTGTTGGAAAATAATCCGTAAGTAAGCATTTCACTGTTAGTCTATGAAGCATGTGACAAATTAAAGTTGATGACAACAAATCATGGGTTTGTTTTGTTTTCTCGCTATACACCAAGTCACTTGGCTCTGTCATATCCTCACATGGTCTCTCCTATCATTGCTATGCAGACGACACACAATCTTCTCCTTTCCCCCTTCTGATAACCAGGTGGCGAATCGCATCTCTGCATGTCTGGCAGACATATCAGTGTGGATGACGGAACACCACCTCAAGCTGAACCTCGGCAAGACGGAGCTGCTCTTCCTCCCGGGGAAGGACTGCCCGTTCCATGATCTCGCCATCACGGTTGACAACTCCATTGTGTCCTCCTCCCAGAGTGCTAAGAACCTTGGCGTGACCCTGGACAACACCCTGTCGTTCTCCACTAACATCAAGGCGGTGACCCGATCCTGTAGGTTCATGCTCCACAACATTCGCAGAGTACGACCCTGCCTCACACAGGAAGCGGCGCAGGTCCTAATCCAGGCACTTGTCATCTCCCGTCTGGATTACTGCAACTCGCTGTTGGCTGGGCTCCCTGCCTGTGCCATTAAACCCCTACAACTCATCCAGAACGCCGCAGCCCGTCTGGTGTTCAACCTTCCCAAGTTCTCTCACGTCACCCCGCTCCTCCGCTCTCTCCACTGGCTTCCAGTTGAAGCTCGCATCCGCTACAAGACCATGGTGCTTGCGTACGGAGCTGTGAGGGGAACGGCACCTCCGTACCTTCAGGCTCTGATCAGGCCCTACACCCAAACGAGGGCACTGCGTTCATCCACCTCTGGCCTGCTGGCCCCCCTACCTCTGCGGAAGCACAGTTCCCGCTCAGCCCAGTCAAAACTGTTCGCTGCTCTGGCACCCCAATGGTGGAACAAGCTCCCTCACGACGCCAGGACAGCAGAGTCAATCACCACCTTCCGGAGACACCTGAAACCCCACCTCTTTAAGGAATACCTAGGATAGGATAAAGTAATCCTTCTAACCCCCCCCCCCCTTAATAGATTTAGATGCACTATTGTAAAGTGGTTGTTCCACTGGATATCATAAGGTGAATGCACCAATTTGTAAGTCGCTCTGGATAAGAGCGTCTGCTAAATGACTTAAATGTAAATGTACTTTTCCTCTCCAATTAATTAAAGTGTGCACTTATTTAAAAGGGCAATCTGCAGTTGCAGTACCCATTGATTCTTGAAGAATATAACTTAGAAATGCCTCGAGCTTAGTTCAACTGTCATACCCCATCCAGACTCCAAATAAACTTGTTTTACTTCAATGTGTGTAAACAAAGTAGTGTTAAGCAATTAACCGAAACATCAAATATGTTGGGTTTTTTAAAACCAATAGAGATAAATCAAATCAAGTCCAAACTGTGATAGAGTAGAGTTGTAGTTTCCAACAGGCCAATATTCTACATAGATTAGCGCAGTAATTAACCAACATGACCATAAACAATTTCACGCCTACTTGTCCAGTCTGTGTGGGGCACACAGAGGGAGAAAAGACACGCGAGAGATAAGGAGCAGTTGCTTCGGGAGGTATCTCTACCTGAAAATACATGATCTAAGTGATTGATAGTTGATATTCAGCAGTCATAAAAGTATGCATTATTTACTTAAGAACTATTAAAGTACTGATTTTGTCAGACAGCAGCTCTATAGAGATGAGATGACTTGGAATTAAATAATAAAAAAGTCAAATAAAACAATGTAAAATACCCAACAACTGAAATATTTATAATAGTAATGTAAATAAATGATGGTAAATAAGTGCAGTAATGGGCAGTCACTACCATCATGGGACTATTGTTAAATGTTTTATTCTGTGTTGTTACATCATTCAATCCACATAATACATTTTTTTGTCATTAAATGCACTATGCGTTATCAAAACCGTGATTATTTTTTAATAATAGAACCAAAACAACCCCAAAAACCACTTATCACTCAGCACTAGGGTTGCAAAGGGTCGGAAACTTCCTGGAAATTTTCCATGGGAAGTTAAGCCCGGGAATTTTGCTTATATTCATTTTTTTTTAAGTTAGCTTATAACAGTGAACCTTTTTTCAGGGATACACAAGGCAATTCTAGGCCTTGTGGCATATTTTGGTTAAACTATCCCCAATTCAATGGAGTTGCAACCCTCTGCATGCACAGTGCATTCTTCCATCACATGTACAGCTGATTCTCAAGATCTTGCACACTAATGAGAGGCTATTGAGTCCACTACTGCACTGTCTGAGCCAGGCCCTACATGCTTTCTGGTAAGTTTTGATTACAATACTGGGTGGGGTGAATATATTTTATATGACAGACATTTTTTGTTAACTAGTAAATAGTAGCCTACAGCAAAGTGTTTAAATAATTTCTAACTTGTTAATTTCTGCTAGTTAGTTTTTGATACCGTGTGGGTTTTAGCTTGCTTGAGCCTGCTAACTGAGGAGTGTTAATTCACCTGTTTCCATATACATTTAATTTTAAAACATTTATCTTACAAATTAGTTGTTTAATCGAACTGCTTAACTATTTATCTAGACATGGAATTGTATTTTTATTTAATTTTTTTTTACTCATTTCTCTCTCATCTTTACAGGAAAATGCCATGGGCACTATCTGATGTGTGGAGACATTTCACTGCAGCTAATGTAGAAGGAAAAGCTGTGTACATTTGCAAATACTGTGCCAAATCGTATGTGAAGGATGCACCAAAGATGCAGAATCATCTGGCCAAGTGCATAAAGTTTCCTCAGCGATCACAAGCAACCTCGACAAAAGTCCCTCTACTTCTATTTCGAGGTGAAAATGATGAATCAGAAACCTTAACACAATTCCTCCTGGAGTCAGAAGTTTTTTTTTTGACTCAATGGAGGAACGTAGTCAGAGAAATGCTGATTAATGTCTTGCTCGAGCTGTGTATGCAACTGCTGCTCACAGGCAATGTGTATTGGAAGAGATTTCTGAATGTTTTTCACCCAGCATACACCCTTCCAACCAGACATGCTTTATCTACTCATTTGCTGGATGCAGAGATCAGAGTTCAAGTGAAGGTCAAGCAAATCATAGAGAAAGCAGACTATTGTAATCATCTCTGATGGGTGGTCGAATGTTCGTGGGCAAGGAATAATTAACTACATCTCCACCCCTCAACCAGTATTATACAAGAGCACAGACACAAGGCACAACAGACACACCCATCTCTACATTGCTGTTGAGCAGAAGGCAGTCATCAATGACCTTGGACCACAGAAGGTATTTGCACTGGTGACAGACAATGCTACGAACATGGAAGGCTGCTTGGTCTAAAGTAGAGTCCTACCCTCACATCACACCCATTGGCTGTGCTGCTCATGCACTGAATCTGCTCCTCAAGGACATCATGGCACTGAAAACAATGGATACACACAAGAGCCAAGGAAAGGGTTAGGTATGTGAAGGGTCATGAAGTTATAGAAGCAATCTACCTCACCAAGCAAAGTGAGAAGAATAAGAGCACCACATTGAAGCTGCCCAGCAACACCCGTTGGGGTGGTGTTGTCATCATGTTTTACAGTCTCCTGGAGGGGAAGGAGTCTCTCCAAGAAATGGCCATATCACAGTCTGCCGATATGGACAGCCCCATCAAGAGGATCCTCCTGGGTGATGTATTTTGGGAGAGAGTGGTAAGCAGCCTGAAACTCCTGAAAACTAAAATAGTAACCATTGCACGGATTGAGGGAGACAACGGCATCCTGTCTGATGTTCAGACTCTGCTTGCAGATGTAAGAGAAGAAATCTGTACTGCCCTGCCCACTTCACTGTTGCTCTAAGCAAAGGAAACTGCAGTTCTGAAATACATCAAAAAGCGTAAAGACTTCTGCCTGAAGCCCATACACACCGCAGCTACACGTTGGACCCCAAGTACGCTGGCAAGAGCATCCTGTCGGGTGCAGAGATCAACAAGGCCTATGGTGTCATCACTACCGTGTCTCGCCACCTTGGCCTTGATGAGGGCAAGGTTCTTTGCAGTCTGGTGAAGTAAACTTCCAAGCAAGGGCTTTGGCATGGAGATGCAATATGGCAGTCGTGCCAACATATCTCATCAGCCACCTGGTGGAAGGGACTTTGTGGATATGAGGCTCTTTCCCCTGCTGCCTCCATCATCCTCCAAATCCCACCAACATCAGCCATCTCAGATCGCAACTGGTCCTTGTTTGGGAACACATGCACACACACACCAAAGCACGCGACAGGCTGATCAATACAAAGGTTGAAAAATTGGTGACCATCGGGGCAAATTTGAGGCTTTTTGAGCCTGACAAGTCATTCTCAACCAGGTTGGAAAGTGACAGTGAAGATGAGCCCTCAGAGTCTGATGTTCAAGAGGTGGACATTGAGGAGGTCCAGGGAGAAGACAGAAGCCTGAGAGGAAGACAACCAAAGCTTTAGTTTCTAGACTCTAATTTTACAGATGTATGTTGAAAACGTTTTTTTGGGAGATGCGATGGATCATTGGGGATCATTCAATATTCCTCTTTTGTTGTTCAGTGAAATAATTCCATGTGAAGAGTCTACTCATTTAATTAAAGTTAAAAAATTATGAATTTCTCTCTATTGGAAGGATTTAACCATTTGCAATTATGTCTACTTATGATAAGGTAAAAGGTGTGTTTCTGTCTCCATATGATATGGTAAATATATCCAATGCAAAAAAACATCTACATTTAGGTGGTATTAATTTGCATATATTTCTGTTAATTCCCATATATTCCCATTACTTCCCACAGAAAGTTTCCACCTCTGAATATTCCCCAAAATGTGCAACCCTACTCAGCACTAAAACAAAGTAAATGTAAACAAACACTGTACACCCTCATAACATTAAAACTATATTGATATCATGGTTGGTCAATTCTTGCATCCATAGCTCTGTCTATGAATTTGAGAGTGGTTACATTTCTCCAGCCCCATCCCTCAGCTTTTTACCAAAACAGTGGTGGGGATAACACTTTATGGCTTCAACTGCTGATTGCCACTAAATTAAAAAGGGCATTCACAGACACAGACTAATTTAAGCCTAGCCTTAGACTAAAATTCATGTCCAATGGAGATTCTCTGTATGTGGTGCTCACCTTGGGGCTGTCCCCTCCCGAGGCCTCCTTGTCGTTCTCTGACTGGGAGTTGTCGTTTATGAGCTGTAGCTCTGCAGAGCTGACGATGCGACCCATCCTGTAGCCGGACAAGCCTGCTCCTCTGGGACTGGAGGGGCACGAGTTGGCAGCACTGTGGGGAAGAAGAGGACCAGACCATTAGTCAGTCACCAAGTCTCTGTCAGCATGATGACCAACACAGTACATATCAAATTATCTGACTAAGAATACTGCAATACTTTTAGGCTACAAACAAAACTGCCTAATTGATGCACTGATGACCTCAGCTCCTTTTTTAGAAATCAAGTGATGGTTTATAATTAGCCAAGCTATTCTGAGGAAAAGGGGGCCCCAATAAAATAAATATATTGGCTCAGCTTATCTGTACCCTTTACCGCAGTAGCCTGCAGTCAGACTGGTACACACCACCTATGCAAATAGCCTCACATTATCTAACCCATATTGAAAGGAGATTAAAATAGTTTCATGAGGCATTAAGTTGAGAGTTAAAACAGCATAAAACGCTTAACAATTTGTCATTAGCAGAAGCAAACATGAGTAATCTGGAGATAAACACTGATTGGCTAGAATGAAATGAGAACATCAATATTTTTTCCATTCTTCAATGTATCTGGAGCAGTTCCATCATCGGTGCAATGTGCTAGTAGGAATTCATGGGTGGATTAGCACTAGAGGTCGACCGATTAATCAGGTCCAATTTCAAGTGTTCATAACGATCGGTAATCGGCATTTTTGGACACTGATTATATTGCAATTCACGAGGAGACTGCATGGCAGGCTGACCACCTGTTATGCGAGTGCAGGCAGCAAGGAGCCATGGTAAGTTGCTAGCTAGCATTAAAGTTCTTATAAAAACTATCAATCTTAACATAATCACTAGTTAACTACACACGGTTAATGATATTACTAGTTTAACTAGCTTGTCCTGCGTTGCATAAAATCAATGCGGTGCCTGAAATTGTGTCACTTCTCTTGCGTTCAGTGTAAGCAGAGTCGGGGTATATGCAGCAGTTTGGGCTGCCTGGCTTGTTGCGAACTGTGTCAAAACCATTTCTTCCTAACAAAGACCGCAATTAATTTGCCAGAATTGTACATAATTATGACATAACATTGAAGGTTGTGCAATGTAACAGCAATATTTAGACTTAGGTTTGCCACCCGTTCGATAAAAGACAGAATGGTTCCGTATTTCACTGAAAGAATAAATGTTTTGTTTTCGAAACGATAGTTTCCGGATTTGACCATATTAATGACCTAAGGCTCATATTTCTGTGTTTATTATATTATAATTAATTCTTGCTTTAATTGAGATAAAGCGAAAATCCTTCAAATGTTGCAGGCGCTCCTAAATAAAAATGTCCAGGTCGCACAGAAATATATTTAGGCGCATATGCGAGTAAAATGGTCGCACTGTAGAGCCCTGGATTAGTTACCATACTTAAGAGAATATAAACACTTGCATCTTTCATAGCGAGCTAGCGAGGGACGGAGAGAGAGGGGAGGGACACAGGATAGGCAGGTCGGCCACCAGGCAGAAAGAGGACAAAAAACAGCTGAGAAGTTGAGCCTAGCACTTCAACACCCTTCGATGCTGTGGATATTTACCCACTATGCAGTTTACTTTCTGCAGCTAAGTCATATCTCTGAGTCAACCTTTACACAACTTTCCCCAGGCCTATATAGCCTATCGTCTAGTTTAGCAATAACACAAAATATGTTGGGTGACAACTGCAATGTGAATTTAAAAATGTTACCTAATATTAAGGATCCCAATTACATTTAAAAAGTTCACACCCTTAGAAGCCAGTGTTAATTTAGTCAACAACCTATTTTTCCTGTCTAAAATTACTACGATAACGACATGCACTGGGAAAAACTATAACTATTACAAATTAATTTTCATTTTAGTCTACGAAAATGTAACAAGAGAATTCCACGCGAGACTAATGGACATTTCATTTGACATGAAGCTCATTTTCAACTGTTTTGTCCAATCCTAAGCATGCATGCGTGCAGAATATTTCATTCAATCCTCTCATTACATATTTGAGCTGCACGGTCTGATTGAGTTGATCTGCCAGGCTCTCCCACACAGTTCCCAGGTGATCACTTAAGTCACTTATTCAATCTTTTAAACTGATGCGAAGCCAGGACAGTAGGCTTGGGCGGTATACAGATTTATGTCGTCATACAGTTCTCTTGTTCCAGGATTTACGGTATTACCAGCATAGCACACAAGAGGGCTCTACAAACACAAGAAAAGTCAACTGGGCTTCTTACCAGAATGCTAACAAAATTAGCAAACTAATTGCGAAATGCCAACGAGCAAAACAAACTAATTACAAAGACCAGCAAATACAGCTCATAAAGTTAAAGAAAATGCCATTTTCGATCTGTATGGACATTTACAAGCGAAAGTGAACGAGAGAAATTGTGCAAATGAACAAAGTTGGGATGCATGCTTTTCCGAAGGAAGACAAGCGCGTGTACATGGACCAGATGGGAGAAAAAAAAATAAATAAATAAAAGACTAGTAGAAAGCACAGGGGGAAAATGGCAGCTGTACAGAACTCATCAGGCGCTCTGACTTCTGGCAGAAAGCCATTATAAGATATCTGATGGCTTCAACACCTCATGTGCGCCGCACAACAGAGACTCGCTGATCGATATAGAATGCTGTGGACTCACCAGATGGCCTTCTCCAATTGTGCTACTTACAAACACGTGACTGGTTCAACTATTCTGGGGAACTACGGTAAGCTTCATCATGTAAAATAATGTGACAGGTTGAAAGAATGCAATATGCTTTATCTCCTAATGTAATGCACAAGTTGACTGCAGGTATTATCATAAAAAGTAGCTACAAATATTCAAATTTATTGAAACTTCAAAGGAATAGTTGACGGTATTGAAAAATCCTCCTGTGGCTTCTTCCAAATACCCCGTTATACAGTATACCACCCAAGCCTACAGGACACTTCACTTGTAACTAACCTTCCCTATGGAAAAAAACAAATGCCATTTGTTGAATATTAGTAGTACCGTAATACTCCTGGCATTTTTGTAAAGCTCAATTTCCACCATTTTCAAGGAATGTGCACATGATGGAAGTTAGAGGTAGCCTAAATATTCATAATTAAAAAAAATTACATTTAAATTAAAAACTCGGGGGGAAAAAATGCACTTACTATGTGACCTAAATGGCTGACTTAAACTAGACAAACTGCCCAGAGTTTTAGTCAACTAATAATAACTAACAAAAGATGAAATGACTAAAATGTGACAGAATAAAAGGTATTAAACCTGAAACAGCTGTCAAAATTAACATTGCTAGAAGCTACCGTAATATCCGGACTATAAGCCGCAACTTCTTTCCCACGCTTTGAACCTCGCGGCTTAAACAATGACGCGGCTAATATGGATTTTTCCCGCTTTCAATTTTTTTTCATAAAAAAAAACAAAAAAAAAAAAACATTCTGTGACATGCTCAGTTTTTGGGCGGCATGAAGCTTTCATTAGACCAATGAAATTGCCGAACGGGTTAAGGTCAAACAACTTTTTTGTTTACTGTTTAGATTAAATCGAGCGCTCTCAAACTTCCCATCATTCTGATTACGATAGTCATTTTGTCACCCTCACCATGGCAAAGACACGGAGAAATGCATATGATGCAGCTTTCAAGTTGAAGGCGATTGATCTGGCTGTTGGAAAAGGAAATAGAGCTGCTGCACGGGAGCTTGGTCTTAATGAGTCGATGATAAGACGTTGGAAACAGCAGCGTGAGGAATTGACTCAGTGCAAAAAGACAACTAAAGCTTACTGCAAATTTTTTATTTTTGTTACAAGCCGTGTTTCGTTAAAGCCAATTTATTTTTGTTACAAGCCGTGTTTCGTTAAAGCCTGTGTAAAGTTCATTTGTTTCAATGTACCGGTAGGCACCTGCGGCTTATAGACATGTGCGGCTTATTTATGTTCAAAATATATATATATTTTTTTTTTATTCAGTGGGTGCGGCTTATATTCAGGTGCGCTCAATAGTCCGGAAATTACGGCATGTATTTTCAGTCAACACGCACACAGCAGCTAAGTGAAGACTGCCAATGGCTACACACAGACTAGGCTTAACAAGTACACACAATAAATCTGTGTTGGACAGATGTGTAGGTTAGGAGGTGACCTAAGCTGCAAGCTGAGCCTGGTTCACAGCTTCCCCTTGAGTTCAATAAACTAAGCATTAGCCGCCAAGCCAGTATGATAATAAGTTATCTCAAGGTTAACTGAGGCCCAGGCCTACTGTTACTGTACCTGATGGTGCCTGTGGGCGAGGGCAGGGGGCTCATGAGGTGGGCGATGTTGTCTGGAATGTTTATGGTGAGCGGAGAGATGTGGACTGGTTTTACTGGAGACTCAGGTGCCTCACGCTTCTCCCTCTTCCCACTGGACAGGGCTGTGAATGTGATCTTGATGTTTGTGCTGGGAAACCTGAAAGTGCACCTGCAGAGAAAAAGAGACAAGGTTAAAATTCACCTACCACACAATGTAATGCAATCTTCCAGTCTATGTGGCCTCTGAGCATCCACACACTACATGTTAATGATTTTAAATATATGTAAACTATAAAAAAGTATTTTGTATGTAATGTCTTCATTATACACTACATTATATGGACATGTGCTCATCGAACATCTTATTCCAAAATCATGGACATTAATTTGGAGTTGGTCCCCCTTTTGCTGCTATAACAGCCTCCACTCTTCTGGGAAGGCTTTCCACTAGATGTTGGACCATTGCTGCGGGGACTTGGTTCTATTGAGCCACAAAAGCATTAGTGAGGTCAGGCACTGATGTTGGGTGATTAGGCCTGGTTTCGCAGTCGGCGTTCCAATTCATCCCAAAGGTGTTCGATGGGGTTGAGGTCAGGGCTCTGTGCAGGCCAGTCAAGTTCTTCCACATCAATCGACAAATAATTTCTATATGGACCTCGCATTCATTGTACATGGGAGCATTGTCATGCTGAAACAAGAAAGGGCCTTCCCCAAACTGTTGCCACAAAGATGGAAGCACAGAAGTCTAGAATGTCATTGTATGCTGTAACGTTAACCTGTTGGGGCTAGGGGGCAGTATTTTCACGGCTGGATAAAAAAAACGTACCCGATTTAATCTGGTTACTAATCCTACCCAGTAACTAGAATATGCATATACTTATTATATATGGATAGAAAACACTCTAAAGTTTCTAAAACTGTTTGAATGGTGTCTGTGAGTATAACAGAACTCATTTGGCAGGCAAAACCCTGAGACAGATTCTGACAGGAAGTGGATACCTGATGTGTTGAATTACCTTTAAGCCTATGCCATTGAAACACACAGGGGCTTATTAAGATCTCCCTTCACTGGAACTAAGGGGCCTAGCCCGAACCATGAAAAACAGCCCAGGACCATTATTCCTCCACCAAAGTTTACAGTTGGCACTATGCATTGGGGCAGGTAGTGTTCTCCTGGCATCAACCAAACCCAGATTTGTCCGTCAGACTGCCAGATGGTGAAGTGTGATTCATCACTCCAGAGAACGAGTTTCCACTGCTCAATGGCGGCGAGCTTCACACCACTCCAGACGCTTGGCATTGCGCATGGTGATCTTAGGCTTGTGTAAGGCTGCTCGGTCATGGAAACCCATTTTATGAAGCTCCTGGCAATCGGTTCTTGTGCTGACGTTGCTTCCAGGGGCTCAGGCTAAATATAGGCTGTGGTAGCCTAATCAAACACACATTCTCATTGTTGGGTAAACAACAAGCAGTGTGCATGCCTAGAATGGAGATGTCCATATACGCCAAGGTTCAATCAGTGCAGGATCAGGCTCCATCACCACACCCCAGAGAGAGATGGAGGCCCAGATTGTTATGCCAGCCCTGCTTCCTTTTGGTCCAGATGCCAGGTGCTGCTGCACTTGTTGCCAAGCCCCAACAGAGCTGGCATAGAGCACATTCAGAGAGAACAGTGTCCCAGACACCCAAGTCTCAAATTAGCATTGCTACTCAGAGGGTGAAAAACTGCTGGGAGCCAGCCTGGTGAAGCCAGACACTTCAATTATGCATATGCACTCCAACACCCTTTCAGGACCAATGTAATACCCCTGTCAACAAAGAGCATGGGAAACTAAATTATTTGATGAAATAGGGGGATGTTGATGACCTCATTATGCAGACCACATGTTGCTAGTGTCTAGTGGGAAAACATGTTTTTTCAAAACTAGTTACCAGCATGGTACAGGGATGCAAACTGGTGAGGGCCCAAAAAGGTGACACTTTTTATTTTGCACTGTAACATGCAAAACATCCCTGCTGGGGGGGGGGGGGAATGCAGGTTAACTAATTGAACAACAAAGAATATGATAGAATATGATCAGTCTCTGTGTAAAATAGTGGTTAATGTGAACCTAACTCGCAGCTAAAAAATGTAAAGAAAGCAATCCAATGTTATTTGTTGCCTAGACTTTACTGCAAATGACACTCAAGTTGAGAAAAAGAAAATACACTAATATTGCAGTTAGCCATGACAGCCTTTATAATAGAACACTTGTGACCACACACACACGGGGAAAAAACATTTTAAAGTAGAAATAGAATGAAACAAACAGGCATTCTATTTTCGCTCTATTATAGTGGTCACTATAGACATTGATCAAGTGCACAAGGCTACATGTGTGTAAAAATATGGTTCACCGAGTTAAAATTATAATTCCCCCTCACACGTGTTACTGTCAAGTTCAACACAACAAAAACAATATCTTTGGGCTGCACTGCACATTCTTACATTGTACACTGCCTGTGGACATCTGTTCTACAATGTGCCAGCAAAAGTGAGAAAGAGGGAAAGTGTGTGGTGTTCCTTTCACCTCTATAGTGGCATCCAGCTTAAACCTGGCCCAGCTCCAGCTACACACCCTGAATGTACTTGTTTAACAAGCAACGCCTCATTTTTACCCAATTCTCTCATTCTGAAAATTAACCACATACTGTAGAGGGAAAAACAGTTAACAGATAGCGGTTAGTTCTTCAGCTAGTTAACATTTCACACAGATTGCCAGGGTCCAGTAAGCAACGAACACGTTAACTGGTATACGACTCCTTGCCGTTCCTCAAGTTAATACTAGAGGTCGACCGATTATGATTTTTCAACGCCGATGCCGATTTTCTTAACTTATTTGTAATAATGACAATTACAACAATACTGAATGAACACTTATTTTAACAGAGCAATAAAATCAATTTAGCCTCAAATAAATAATGAAACATGTTCAAGTTGGTTTAAATAATGCAAAAACAAAGTGTTGGAGAAGTAAAAGTGCAATATGTGCAATGTAAGAAAGCTAACGTTTAAGTTCCTTGCTCAGAACATGAAAACATATGAAAGTTGGTGGTTCCTTTTAACATGAGTCTTCAATATTCCCAGGTAAGAAGTTTTAGGTTGTAGTTATTATAGGACTATTTCTGTCTATACGATTTGTATTTCATATACCTTTGACTATTGGATGTTCTTATAGGCACTTTAGTATTGCCAGTGTAACAGTATAGCTTCCGTCCCTCTCCTCGCTCCTACCTGGGCTCGAACCAGGAACACATCGACAACAGCCACCCTAGAAGCAGCGTTACCCATGCAGAGCAAGGGGAACAACTACTCCAAGTCTCAGAGCGAGTGACGTTTGAAACGCTATTAGTGCGCACCCCGCTAACTAGCTAGCCATTTCACATCGGTTACACCAGCCTAATCTCGGGAGTTGATAGGCTTGAAGTCATAAACAGCGCAATGCTTGAAGTATTGCGAAGAGCTGCTGGCAAAACGCACGAAAGTGCTGTTTGAATGAATGCTTACGAGCCTGCTGGTGCCTACCATCACTCAGTCAGACTGCTCTATCAAATCATATACTTAATTATAACATAACACACAGAAATACGAGCCTTCGGTCATTAAAATCGTAGATTCCGGAAACTATCATTTCGAAAACAAAACTTTTATTCTTTCAGTGAAATACGGAACCGTTACGTATTTTATCTAACGGATGCCATTTCTAAGTCTAAATATTGCTGTTACATTGTACAACCTTCAATGTTATGTCATAATTATGTACAATTCTGGCAAATTAATTACGGCCTTTGTTAGGAATAAATTAACTTCACACAGTTCGCAATGAGCCAGGCAGCCCAAACTGCGGCATATACCCTGACTGCTTGCACGGAACGCAAGAGAAGTGACAATTTCCCTAGTTATAAGAAATTCACGTTAGCAGGCAATATTAACTAAATACGCAGGTTTAAAAATATATACTTGTGTATTGATTTTAAAGAAAGGCATTGATGTTTATGGTTAGGTACATTAGTGCAAAGACAGTGCTTTTTTTGCAAATGCGCTTGTTAAATCATCACCCGTTTGTCGAAGTAGGCTGTGATTCAATGAGAAATTAACAGGCACCGCATCGATTATATGCAACGCAAGACACGCTAGATAACTACACATGGTTGATGATATTACTAGTTTAACTAGTGATTATGTTAAGATTGATTGTTTTTTATCAGATAAGTTTAATGCTAGCTAGCAACTTACCTTGGCTTCTTGCTGCCCTCGTGTAACAGGTAGTCAGCCTGTCATGCAGGCTCCACGTGGAGTGCAATGTAAGGCAGGTGGTTAGAGCGTTGGACAAGTAACCAGAAGGTTGCAAAAACGAATCCCTGAGCTGACAAGGTAAAAATATGTCGTTCTGCCCCTGAACAAGGCAGTTAACCCACCGTTCCTAGGCCGTCATTGAAAATAAGAATGTGTTCTTAACTGACTTGCCTAGTTTAAAAAAATATATATATTTCAAACATGTAATATATATATATATATATATATATATATATATATATATATATATATATATATATATATATATATATATATATATATATATAAATAAAAGAAAAATGTAAATAACAAATTCGGCAAATCGGTGTCCAAAATTAACGATGGTTATGAAAACTTGAAATCGGCCCTAATTAAAATCGGCCATTCCGATTAATCGGTCGACCTCTAGTTAATACTATAGAGAATTGGTTAGGTTACTAACGTTAGTCATTTGTGTTGTAACGTTAGCTGTCTACTTTATTAGCAAGCTCATTTTCACACCATAAACTCAATTATTTGATCAGATAAGTTGGCTAATGTTGCTCAACATTTCTCTGGCTAGCTAACTGAGAATTCGATCCAGCTGGCAAGATACTTAATGCTAATACCTGTTCCACCAGACTTTCTCCCTCACCACAAACTTTCCAAATGCAATTCGTTTTTCGGTTACAGCTCATGAAGTACGCTTCATCACCTTCTCAGCCCCGTCTCCATGGTCAGGCTTCTCATCTAACGTTACCTCTTCGTTATGGTTCAGGGGATGCGCTGCTGTAACTGGCAAGCTGCCTTTCCAGAGCGCTCGCTGATGCTGTAACTAGTCTCTTTCTTCTGTTGTTATAACAACGATTGGCTGAGGCTTGGATACAGCCAGTATTGCTCCAAACTTGCATCACTCGTTCCCTTACAGCCAGTAGTGATCCAACCCCCCCTCCCCACAAATTTTTATCATTGGATCTATACGAATCACGTAGGTCACCTATTTTGGATTCAAAACAACAAATTTCGCCAAAAGGTGACTAGTTTGCATCCCTGATGGTAGAGGCAGGTAGCAATATTCAATAGGCCTAATGATGTCCTTGGATCGCTCAAACTCAAAAAAGCACAAGAAAGAGGATTGACACCCACCATCTCAGATTGTTCTGAAATCGTTTCTGATAGAAACAGATAAGATTAGCATTCCTGCAACATTGAGCTAATCGATTGAACCCAACTGGCCATTTTAATTTATAAGATTAATATAATATTCAATAAATATAGCACCAAAGATTTGGATCAAACTTTTTCTAACAATGAGTTAGACATGAAGAATCCAAAGAAATGGTCTAAAGCCACCAAGGACCCCCCCCCCCCCCCCTCACACACACACACCCCCATGCAGATCCCACTCAACAACGAGTATACAGTATTTGTTCTCCATGTAGTAAGGGGCTAAGGATCGGCGTATTGTTTCTTCATCCTATGTAATGTATCCTCAGTGAATTTGGTGATGTTCAGAGTAAAGGCATGGCCGATTGATTAGGGCCGATTTCAAGTGTTCATAACAATCGGTAATTGGCCTTTTTGGACGCCGATTACATTGCAATCCACGAGGAGGCTGCGTGGCAGGCTGAACACCTGTTACGCGAGCGCAGCATCAAAAGGACCTTGTGACTGCAAGGATCCAATGTAAGTTGCTAGCTAGCATTAAACTTATATATACACACATTTAAAAAATGTTTTATCAATCTTCACATAATCACTTGTTAACCTAGTAATATCATCAACTATGTGTAGTTAACTAGCTTGCTCTGCGTTGCATATAATCAATCCGGTGCCTGTTAATTTATCGAATCACAGCCTACTTCAACTTCGCCAAACAAGTGATGATTTAACAAAAGCGCATTCGCAAAAAAAAAAAAACACAATCGTTGCAATAACGTACCTAGCCATGAACATCAATGCCTTTCTTAAAATCAATACACAAGTATATATTTTTAAACCTGCATATGTAGTTAAAAGAAATTCATGTTAGCAGGCAATATTAACTAGGGAAATTGTGTCACTTCTCTTGCGTTCAGTGCAAGCGAGACAGGGTATATGCAGCAGTTTGGGCCGGCTGGCTTGTTGCGAACTGTTGAAAGTCAATTTCTTCCTAACAAAGACCGTAATTAATTTGCCAGAATTGTACATAATTATGACATAACATTGAAGGATGTGCAATGTAACAGTAATATTTAGACTTAGGGTTGCCACCCGTTCGATAAAATACGGAACGGTTCCGTATTTCACTGAAACAATAAACGTTTTGTATTCGAAATGATAGTTTCCGGATTTGACCATATTAATGACCTAAGGCTCGTATTTGTGTGTTTATTATATTATAATTAAGTATATGATTTGATAGAGCAGCCTGACTGAGCCGTGGTAGGCAGCAGCAGGCACGTAAGCATTCATTCAAACAGCAGCTCTTAGCAATGCTTGAAGCACAGCGCTGTTTATGACTTCAAGCCTATCAACTCCCGAGATTAGGCTGGCAATACTAAACTGCCTTTAAGAACATCTAATAGTATATGAAATACAAATGATATAGAGAGAAAGTCCTATAATAACTACAACCTAAAACTTCTTAACTGGGAATATTAAAGACTCATGTTAAAAGGAAGCACCAGCTTTCATATGTTCTCATGTTCTGAGCAAGGAACTTAAACGTTAGCTTTTTTACATGGCACATATTGCACTTTTACTTTCTTCTCCAACACTATTTTTGCATTATTTAAACCAAATTGAACATGTTTCATTATTTGTTTGAGACTAAATAGATTTTATGTATTATATTAAGTTAAAATAAGTGTTCATTGTTCATTCAGTATTGTTATAATTGTCATTTATTACACACACACATATATAAAAAAATCGGCAGCAGCTTTTTTTGGTCCTCCAATAATCGGTATCGGCGTTGAAAAATCATAATCGGTCGACCTCTAGTTCAGAGAAATTAGTCATTGAAGTTGTTGGGTTTATGTGCCATCTTACATCCTGATATTACTTGGTTCTGACCACTGATGGTGTTGTTCCTGCTGTTGAGGGGAAGAAAAAAAATAAAAATCACCTAATAGCAAGAACAGCACTATCAACATTGTGCTCAGCAGCACACTCACATGGCTCACTGATGGGGGCTCACTGATCCTCGGTCAGTCAGGCACAGACGCATACAAACAGAATTATTTTTGCCACCAGACCCCCAATCCCAACTACCTGAGGTAAAGAATTCCACTAGACCACAAAACCCACCCCCCTACCAGACAAATATTATTTTGTCTACCATCTGCTTCAATCAATTCATACTTGAATGTTTTCAACAACAAAAGAAGCTTGGTTAAGAGGATAAGCTTGCATGGAAATCCCAAGTCATTTTGCAAAGAGCTGAGTTTTCCCACAGCCTCAATGCATTTTAACATTCAGGCTCCTTTGCCAATTTCCCTCCTTGCTCAATGAGACCAAACATTTTGTAAAAGCAAATGCAGTTGCCATGTTATGCCAGGAGGTAGAACGCAATGGACCCTCAAAAGATCCAAAAGTATCCAAGCTCAGGGCAGCAGAGACAAGAAGTCTTCTCTATTTAAAAAAAAATAACTTTTTTGCCCAAGATAATCATCATCCCTGCAGATTATAATCTAAAATGGCGTAGCAGTCAGACGTCTTTGTCCTTGTCCTGTCCCTTGTATATATATCTGTTTACATCTTTTTCTTCGCATATCTTTTAAAAAATATTTTCCTAAACCTCAAATTCTAAATACTCTCCTGCAACCCGCATCACCCAATGTGGCGTGGATCTGATTTTTTCATCTAAAGTATTTATATTTACTTCGGATCTGGAATCCCTCAATTGAAGCTAGCCAGCTAACTACCTACCATTGCTAACGGTCATCAGCTAACCTTTAGCTCGGAATGCTCTCACCAGTTCAAACAACGTGACTCAAACCAGAGCATAACGGACCTATTATTCCCCCCCCCCCATATACCCGGATTCCTACCGCAAACTCTGAACATTTTCATCTGGGTCTTAGCAACTAGCTAACCGCAATCCCGGGTGACTACTCCTGGCTAGCTTTTCCATCCCGGAGCAAGCACCAATTAGCCTGAAGCTAGCCCGGCCAGGGCTCCTGTGCTACCATCGAAGCCCACTCCTGGGCTACAATATCCAGACCCCTACTACTGCCGGTACGGTGCACGGAACCCTGCCGATCCTCTACGACTGGAATACTGACATAATCTGCCCGGGCTAGACTATTAGACCCTCTCTTTCTAAAATTATCTGCCAAAATTGATGCAACCCCTATTACTAGCCCGTTCAACCTCTTTCATATCGTCTGAGATTCCCAAAGATTGGAAAGCTGCCGCGGTCATCCCCCTCTTCAAAGGGGGTGACACTCGAGACCCAAACTGCTACAGACCTATATCTATCCTACCCTGTCTTTCTAAGGTCTTCGAAAGCCAAGTTAACAAACAGATTACTGACCATTTCGAATCCCACCATACTTTCTCCGCTATGCAATCTGGTTTCAGAGCTGGTCATGGGTGCACCTCAGCCATGCTCAAGGTCCTAAATGACATCATAACCGCCATCGATAAGAGACATTACTGTGCAGCCGTATTCATCAACCTGGCCAAGGCTTTTGACTCTGTCAATCACCACAATCTTATTGGCAGACTCGACAGCCTTGGTTTCTCAAATGATTGCCTCGCCTGGTTCACCAACTACTTCTCTGATAGAGTTCAGTGTGTCAAATCAGAGGGCCTGTTGTCCGGAACTCTGGCAGTCTCTATGGGGGTACCACAGGGTACAATACTCATGGCCGAGTTTCTTCTCTCTATACATCAATGCTGGTGATTCTCTGATCCACCTCTACACAGACGACACCATTCTGTATACTTCTGGCCCTTCTTTGGACATTGTGTTAACTAACCTCCAGACGCGCTTCAATGCCATACAACTCTCCTTCCGTGGCCTCCAACTGCTCTTAAATGCAAGTAAAACTAAATGCATGCTATTCAATCGATCACTGTCCGCACCGGCTCGCCCATCCAGCATCACTACTCTGGATGGCTCTGACTTAGAATCAGTGGACAATTACAAATACCTGGGTGTCTGGTTAGACTGTAAACTCTCCTTCCAGACTCACATTAAGCATTTCCAATCAAAAATTAAATCTAGAATCGGCTTCCTATATCGCAACAAAGCATCCTTCACTCATGCTGCCAAACATACCCTCGTAAAACTGACCATCCTACCAATCCTCGACTTCGGTGATGTCATCTATAAAATAGCCTCCAACACTCTACTCAACAAACTGGAGGCAGTCTATCACAGTGCCATCCGTTTTGTCACCAAAGCCCCATACACTACCCACCATTGCGACCTGTACGCTCTCGTTGGTTGGCCCTCGCTTCATACTCGGCGCCAAACCCACTGGCTACAGGTTATCTACAAGTCTCTGCTAGGTAAAGCCCCGCCTTATCTCAGCTCACTGGTCACCATAGCAGCACCCACTCGTAGCACGCGCTCCAGCTGGTTTATCTCACTGGTCACCCCCAAAACCAATTCCTCCTTTGGTCGTCTTTCCTTCCAGTTCTCTGCTGCCAATGACTTGAATGAACTGCAAAGATTTCTGAAGCTGGAGACTCATATCTCCTTCACTAGCTTTAAGCACCAGCTGTCAGAGCAGCTCACAGATCACTGCACATAGCCGATCTGTAAACAGCCCATCTACCTACCTCATCCCCATACTGTATTTATCTTGCTCCTTTGCACCCCAGTATCTCTACTTGCACATTCATCTTCTGCAGATCTACCATTCCAGTGTTTAATTGCTATATTGTAATTACTTCGCCACCATGGCCTATTTATTTCCTTAACCTGTTATGGCTAGGGGGCAGTATTTTCACGGACGGATAAAAAACGTACCCGATTTAATCTGATTAGTACTCCTGCCCAGAAACTAGAATATGCATATAATTATTAGCTTTGGATAGAAAACACTCCAAAGTTTCTAAAACTGTTTGAATGGTGTCTGAGTATAACAGAACTCATTTGGCAGGCCAAAACCTGAGAAGATTCTGTACAGGAAGTACCCTGTCTGACCATTTCTTGGCCTTGTTGATTATCTCTATCAATTACAGGGGATCTCTGCTCTTACGTGACACTTTCTACGGCTCACATGGACTCTCAGAAGGCGGCAAAATGCTGAATCGTGGCTTTGCAGGCTCTGGTTGAAACAAAGTAGCGCGTTTGGGTAGTGGCTGGTTACAGTACTGTGAGACTCAGGCTCGTGCCCGCGTCGACCGAAAGCTTTGTTTACTTTCCTCTGTTTAGCTAAACGGAGATTCCCGGGCGGAATATTATCGCTTTTTTACGAGAAAAATGGCATAAAAATGGATTTTAAACAGCGGTTGACATGCTTCGAAGTACGGTAATGGAATATTTAGAAATCTTTTGTCACGAATTGCGCCATGCTCGCGACCCTGATTTACCATTTCGGATAGTGTCTGGAACGCACGAACAAAACGCCGCTATTCGGATATAACGATGGATTATTTTGGACCAAACCAACATTTGTTATTGAAGTAGCAGTCCTGGGAGTGCATTCTGACGAAGACAACAAAGGTAATGAAACTTTTGTAATAGTAAATCGGAGTTTGATCAGGGCTAAACTTGGTCGGTGTCTAAATGGCTAGCCGTGATGGCTGGGCTATCTACTGAGAATATTGCAAAATGTGCTTTCACCGAAAAGCTATTTTAAAATCGGACATATCGAGTGCATAGAGGAGTTCTGTATCTATAATTCTTAAAATAATTGTTATGTTTTTTGTGAACGTTTATCGTGAGTAATTTAGTAAATTCACCGGATGTGCGGGGGGGGGGGATGCTAGTTCTGAACGTCACATGCTAATGTAAAAAGCTGGTTTTTGATATAAATATGAACTTGATTGAACAAAACATGCATGCATTGTATAACAATGTCCTAGGGTTGTCATCTGATGAAGATCATCAAAGGTTAAAGCCTTTTTGAAATCGGACAGTGTGGTTAGATAAAGGAGAGTCTTGTCTTTAAAATGCTGTGAAATAGTCATATGTTTGAAAAATTGAAGTTTTTGTATTTTTGAGGAATTTGTAATTCGCGCCACGCCTATCATTGGATATTGGAGCAGGTGTTCCGCTAGCGGAACGTCTAGATGTAAGAGATTAAAGAGGCAATGAGCAGTTGCTACATCCATTTTTGGATGTATAAATGAATTATATGTACCCCACTGATTCTTGAATAATATAACTTGTCTCATGTCGTACCCCATCACTACCCAAAATATAAACATGTTTTACTCCAATGTTTGTCAAAGTAAACACTATATAGGGTGCATTCGTAAATTCACTCTGGCTTACTATGCTGATTTCAGAGCACTCTCATCTGAGTGTACCAGAGCGCAGAATAACTGATGAATTTACAAACAGTGCAACACTAGTTGAATATGACCTGTCAGTAAACGTTGGCAAAAAAAATAGAATTGTTGCCAGCAGCACAGTTAGTCACCAACGCTCTAGATAACAAACAGCCTAACCAGCTCTGCTAGGGCAATAGAAATGGTCAGAGTGATGTGTTCTCTCATTTGTGTCTGGAAGTAGCTAGCGAGTTAGCCAACTTTAGCCAGTTAGCTTGGGTGATTGACTGATGTTGTGAGGTCAGAACGCTTGGATCAACCCCACTCCTTGGGCAGAGCGCCCAGTGTGCGCTGACAACGCTCTGAATTTGTGCGCACTCTGGCACTCCAGAGTGAATATATGAACACACCCATAGCCTCAAAACATGTTTAAAACTATCATTTTGGATGGTCAGTCCTTGCATCCATAGCTCTATATATGAATTTGAGAGTGGTTACATTTCTCCAGCCCCATCCCGTAGCCTTTTAACCGAAACAGGGTTGGGGAGGCCGCTTTGTTATTGTTTCAACTGCTGACTGCTGCTTTAAGAATGCAGCTTTGTGTTTGTATGTCACTGAGGCAACTGACCAATGAATGAGCCCCAGCAGCCCACTAAATTGTGTTGTGAATTATGCATCAAATATCAACATTCAAAAGTGGATTACGGCACAATAGTGACTTTTCCTAATTAAATACAGGGTTGTCTTCAGATGTAATGGTTGAATTGGAGTGTATTTTGTTCCTTGCAAGTTTCTTTAGAATAAAAATGGGGCAAATCTGACAAAACAAACTACGTATACCTGGAATTTGGCATAGAAATATAATCTCTTTTTAGTATTACGGAATTCAAATCGGTCTAAGAGAATAGAGTAACGTTACCGTGATGGCAAGAGGAAAATAATGGTCAGTGAATATTTTGAGAATACTATTTCTTATGTATTGTAAAGTTAGCATTGGCATTTGTGACCTGCCATTATAATTTTGTTAATGTAGGAAACTGAACCAAAACATGCGTCTTCCGAGTTGTGCAAAGCTGACCCGTAATGACCCGTATCAGAAATGTTCCATTGAGTGATGGCCTAGTGATGCACAGCACACATGTTATAAAGATACAGGCCTACAAGTAACGTAGCCATCCACAAACTTAAATATAAACATCGATCATATCCATCTGACTAACAAAACACTTGCACAGAACTATGACATTGTTTACCTGTATGACCAAGTCCACAGCTAGCTAGTTACAATAATAACCCACTATGTGATAGCAAATCAACTGAAAGCTGGCCGACAGACAGTGTGCTGTAGAATCAAGTTCAAATATCGCTAGCTACATTTGGCTGTCTTAATTCAGAAGATATTTTATGACAATGGAGGGCAGTTCATAACATGTAGCTTCTAGTATCTAACAAACAATGTCTGGAGTTGACGTTAATTTGCTAACAAAGATGAACCTGCATGGCAAACACTACCCATTAGTCTTGCTGCAACAGCACGTGCATTGTGGTAATTCAAAAGATAAGATAGCTAACTAGTTATTATAAACACAAATACATATTGAACTTACATTCGTGGTAGTTGTAGAGGAGGGGCACCCCGTCTGAGGAAAACTCCATCCACGAACACCCCATTTTTGCCGAGGCATCGCAAGTAGAAGTCTCCACCACCAGTGCTATCGTCACTAACAGTGAATATTTCGAGATGTCTTCGAGAAATAAAACTGGAATGACCCATGCTCACATCCACGGAGCCCTGAGACGAGTTCCTCCCGATAGTCACCGAGCGCTTTTTCATCAAGTATTCGAATTCACGGCCCTCAAGCCGGGCAACCGGCCCAGACGACCCGCTTAACACCGCCATTTTACAGGATAATGGGTATATTTGACGAACGCTTATTAAAAAAAAAAATAAACACCGGTATGGAGATGCCCGTGTAGGTATTTTAAATGCCGTCGCAAATTGTCCAATCAAAAAAAAAAAGGGGGCATCAAATTGAACACAAAAATGTAAGGGAACGTGCCAGACCAGGGACAGCGGCTCCAACGCAGCGCCGCGACAGAGAGAAAGGGTAGGAGAAGGC
Source organism: Salmo salar (assembly GCF_965601325.2). Classification (NCBI taxonomy): domain Eukaryota; kingdom Metazoa; phylum Chordata; class Actinopteri; order Salmoniformes; family Salmonidae; genus Salmo; species Salmo salar. The sequence goes on along the minus strand of NC_138296.1, from coordinate 33,793,089 downwards.
TCCAACCAAACAACACAACATGTGGATATACCACGATTGACAATCCAATAACCCAATAAAAATTTAACAGGCACTTGACGCTACAAAGAGAAGACCAATCAGACACAAGAAACAGCTAATCATTGACTCAAGGTTGGTTGAACTGTAGAGTACGCGCATTGTGTTGTCAATAATTACCACATACAGAAAGTCAAAATTGGCTATATCTTAAAGATTCATGAACACGAAAATGTGATTTTGGTCTTAATTTAAGGCTAGGCATACGGTTAACAGTGTGGTTAGGTTTAAAATCACATTTTAAAAAGATAAATTATAGAAATAGGCGGCGTTTATGACTTTGTGGCTGTGGTATGTAGTGACGACCGGTATTATGCGTGGCGAGATGTAAGTCCCGGCACTATCGTTTAAAAAAATAAAATCTAACGATGCCATTGCCAAGATGACAATGATTTCATGCTTTATGAGTGTTCTTTTTGTTACCATAGAATTTGATTATTCGTAAAACAACATTTACGTTGTGACATTGTGATTTTGTTTACATATTCAAAGCAACATGTCCCATATAACCGAAAGTATGAACAAGCTTGACATTTTGGATGAACAAATTGCCAATCGGAAGAATGGCTGGTATAGGCCGAGAATAAAGATTGAGACAATTTCCACAAGTCACCATCCGACGCCTATACATTATGATCCACCACCAGGACTACTACTACGCTATCCATGCCTGGTATTGGATAGGACACCGTTTGCAGCAGCTTGCGGGTTTGTGTTATGGTACCCAGAATGACCTGAGACTCCTCTCGTAAATTATAGAGGTCAAAGTAGTCTGAGAGCTTTAACATCATTTTAGAAACATTCATTACGAAAATACAATATATAATTTCGACCCAACCACCAGGTACGGAGACTGGACCGAATGGTCGTTTATTTTACTGCAATAACCAACGTCTTTTGGGACTCGCTCTGGCCTTGCAGCATGGATACATGTGCGTTTTATGATGACGTCACCAATTGGAATCAATGCCCCTCCCAGTCCAGGGTTGTTTGTAAACAGATGGTGGTGGAGGGGAGGGTGAAGACATTAACACCTCTTTGCAAGAAGACCGTGATCACACCTCTAGTGACAAGCACTGATAGTGGCATTCATTTTAACAGGGTATGCCAGTATGGCTTTGGATTGCACAGCTACCTTGTCCTTCACCAGTCCAAATGAGAGACAAATATATTTTTCATGAAGCATCAGCTTACATCAGAAATAATGTTTGATTTGTCAGACAACCCTACACACAATTTCTTGGCTCTTTGTACAAATTAATGGAGGGGGATAATAATTTGTTTATATATATATATATATATATATATATATATATATATATAAAACACTCCTGCATACTCGAACATGTAAAACTAGATAGAAAGTATGTGGGAATTGTAATGGATTTATATCTTTTCAAATAGGCCTAACTGCCTTTTTTTCTGGCCCCTGAATTGCTTTTCACAAACAAATTGGGCCAAAAATAAATATGTGCGGCCCTCCGTTGAATTTTGAACTCCCATTGTGGCCCTGGAGCCAAAATTATTGCCCACCCCTGCTTTATACTGTTTTATACCTTGTGTAATATATATCTTTCTTAAAGGGCATTTTACATGATCACCTTGGAACACCATACCTGGGGTCTATCTGAGTATCCTATAGTGGCTTGGCTTTCCTTTCCTTATCTCTCCTCTCCTTAATTGTTCAAAACAGTGTCGATTTTAGCACGTACATCTTGGTGGGGCAAACTCCCAAATTTGTTTTTAGATACAGGCCAGCAAAGCCACTACACAACATAACACTAAACAATACATTAATTGCATTATAATGGTGACAAACGGTGCCCACAAACTGTTTTCTTTTCAGCACCATGGAGTGAACCCTTACCACTGCTACACCTGGCTATCAGCAGAGACTTGTCTGGCAGCAAACAGTTCCTTCAGCCTCATTTACTGCCTTTTTTAAAGACATTGCCGATATGGCTGACTTCCTTAAACAAATGTGGTTTCTACTGACAATTGAGATGTACAAACATAAAGGGACGACGAGTTGATAAGAGGCAATCCTTAATTTCGATTAAGACATAAATGAGCGAGCTAGGGCGGACAAAGTCAATATAACTATTTGTTCAGTACCTTTGAAATGTACAGTGACAGAATTCAGAACATGGTATTCTCCCTGTACGCCAAGTCAGAACCGTAAGCTAAGTTATGAGGGGGAAAGGGACCAAATTATTACAGTGAGGCACATGGGCTACTAACATCTTACTACACAACATATTTATGCAGCAGCATACAAGACATTTTTGGACTCACCTTGTTGTGCTGTGCTCGCTTGAACAGGAAGGTGGCGCTACGGTCCTTGTGGGAAAATCCTTCATCAAACTTTGTCATCAAAGTCTGGTATTGTAGTGGAGGACCTGTTGGACTGTTTATTCTTAGTGTTTTCTTAGCACTATGCCAGGTGCTTGTAAGGGCACAGATGACATACCGGTAGGATTCCAGTTGAGGTAGTTTAATGACACTGATTCACATAGAGCAGGAACGGCACAGCACAGTGTATGGCTTGACCAAGAGTGTGTGTGGTTATTTCTGAAAGACACACAATGTCCTTGGCTAAAACAAAGAATGCTAACTAAAGGCAATCAGAGGAGATGGCTGGAACTTATCATGTGGCTTGTGTACTTTCTCTAGTTACTTCCTTCTCCTCTGTTAGAGATTGCCCAGCATACTCTGCTCCACATTACTGGTGGGCGGAGCTACAGTTCTCCTATGTCCTACTAATATTTACACTTAATAGTCTTTTGTACAGGAATTCTCTGGATTTATGGTGCTTTCAAGACAACTAGGAACACTGAAAAAAACCCAAAGTTGAATCATGACGTCGGTGATCTTCAGGTCGGAGCTCTAGAAAGAGGCCAGAGTTCCCGACTTGGAATTCTGTGTTGGATGGCTGTTCAAAACGTATTTTCCCAGTCGGAGCTTGTTTTTTCCACAGAGTTACCAGTTGTCTTGAACTCACTGAAGTCTGAGATTACCCAGTTCCGAGTTTCCAATTGTGAACGCGACAGGATTGACAACATGGACAATGTATTCAAACTTATCTGGCCCATGGTGTTCAATGTTTATCCTTTTAAGCTTGGAAAAGAGACCCTTAAACCCAGACTTGGACCACTCACCCATTCCACTGAATAGCAGGCTATTGATTGCTTTGCAGTGCTTGCAGTTAGCCACTGATTCCTTCCAAACCACTTTTTGTTGTGTAATGTTTATGTCCAATGGCCGATGAGCACCAATACATTTTATATATACTTTCTCTTCATATAACAAGGATTGAAAAGGATTTGCCGGTAGATTGTCAAAGTGATTCATGATGACTGCTTGTATAGCTTGCTAGCTAAGATTTTGAAAGTACGATGTTGACATGATATCAGGAATCAAGGTAAGACCCAAGTGCAGACCGTGTGAAGTAACAATGTTTATTGTAACACCAGGAGCAGACAATGACAGGTCAAGACAGGCAGACTCAGGGTCAGGCAGTGTTTAGTAATCCAGAGGTGGAGCAAAGGTACCAGACGGCAGGCAGGCTCAGAGTAGGCAGAGGTCAATAATCCGGAGGTGGGACAAAGGTACAAGACAGCAGGCAGGCTCAGGGACGGGCAGAGTGGTCAGGCTGGCGAGTACAAGGTCAGGACAAGCAAGGGTCGAAAACCAGGAGGACGAGAGAAAGCGAGGCAGTGAAAAAGACAGGAGCTGACAGGACAAACGCTGGTAAGCTTGACAAACTGGCAACAGACAGACAGAAAACACAGGTATAAATACACAGGAGATAATGGAGAGGACGGGCGACACCTGGAGGGGGGTGGAGACAATCACAAGGACAGGTGAAACAGATCAGGGCATGACACATGATCAGTCCAATCAAAGCTACGGTACATATAACGTGATCTGACGTAATTTTATCTGTGGCCAATGACCTTGAGCCTTCTTGGACGGGCACTTATTATGTAACTCTATGGCAGCACACAAGGGGCTTGAATTTTCAAGCTCTCCCCGTAGATTTTGTGGTTACGTAGTGTCCCCATGAGTGACTACAGAACATTACCAACCCCTACGCCATGTATTTTCCGCTGACTGTTCCACCACCACAGAAGCACTGAGCTAGGCTGAAATACCTGCATTTTGGAGCTGCCTTACTCAAGAAAGCAAAAAATGTTTGAATGCGACTTTATTAACTAATTTTTTGAATTGTTGAAAAAAAAATTGTATATATTTTTAGCTAAACAGGTGGGGCTCAAAACAGGTGACCTGCCCTGAGTGACGTGTCATCACTGGTTCAGAAAATAGGATTAGTGGAAGCAATATGACAGAGACCCACCCAGGGGATTTGCTTTCCCCTGTGGTTCTTCAATGCTCTAAAGTCAAAGATAATTTGCCTCTTCCTCTCTGCTAAAGGTGAGGAATAAGGCTTAGGTCTGGTCCAAAAACAACCCCTAGCCCCATACCTTAGGCACAGAATTTGTTCTTAACTGACTTGCCTAGTTAAATAAAGGTAAAATAAAATAAAAAAAGTCATTGACTTATTTCCATTGAGGTCCATAAAGTGCATGGTGCAAAAACATTACATACAGTAGATACAGACATAGAAACATTCTTACATACAATAGATACAGACATAAATACATTATTATATAGGTACATACATTAAGATAGTTCTATTGTTCAATCATCAGCTAGCTTTTGAGATTCTTTTTAAATTAAGATATGGTCGGTATGGCGTTAAGTTGTTGTGGTAGTTTGTTCCACTCCACAGCTCCATATATAGAAAGGTATTCTTACGTATAGACCCTTACGTTTTAATCAATATCAGAGGCTCTGGGTTAAGAACAATTCTTACATGCTTGTTTTGGCTGGTCTGTAGCTTATTCTTTAGATGTTTATGGATGCTGGTGAACCATTATGTGTATGCATAATTAAGGTGACACTGAACCAGTGTACATGCCAGAGTCACTATAAAGACCTTTTTAGGTCTGAGCTAGGAATGTACTTTTTTGGTTTATCTTTGTTAAAGCTTTCAGTGCCATAGTATCACCAGTTAGGTACCTATCCAATTCACACCCATGGTAGCAGACCACGAGTAGCCCCCTTTGACACTTAAACCAGGGAACCTTGCAATCTTTACTCTGGAACCAAATCCGATGGATTCTGTTTTTCCAAGATGCAGAGAAAGTCTGTTATTTTACAAATGCCTAAATTCTTTAAGAGCTACACAAGTGCCTAGGGGTAGGGGTGAGTGGTTGTTTCTGGACAGACCACCACAGAAACTATTCTTTCGAGATGCATGCACCAATAAACTATATGAATATCCAGCTACCACTGGAGGGAGGCATGTACCTTCCTTAACAATATTCACAAGATGGGAGAACCGCAGCAGAATGCTGGTAAACTGTACCAGAGGTTTACAGGAATAATACATATCCTGGCATAATAACTGATTTGATAAATCATGTTCAGTCATTTCATAACATTATTTATGAACATGAAATGCTTTGAAGACTTATGTTTCTGGTTTTGTAACATGAAAAACACGACAGAATTGCATCAGCTAGTGTTTTGCAAAAACCAGTTTGTTTTAGCAGGCCATAGAATGTGACGTGCACTCTCCATTTTAACTGTTTGTGTTCGAGTCAGAAGCTATATGAACCATATGAACAATGTGGATCATTGCAACACATGTTTATTTTTCCTATATGGATCTCTTACATGCTGGCAACATGTAACATGTAACCCTTTCAATAGATTTGGCAATCCTACAATCGAAATGATTTGATATTTCATGGTACAAGAACAAATATTTGTGAAAGGATTATTCTGTTTTGTTATGGTTCGTATGTAACAGCTTGTACTTATTTGTATACAAACTGCTTGTATACCAAAGAGTGATACGCGGGTGTATTAAAAGACTGGCTCACCTGTGTGAGAATATGCTAGAGTATATATTTGTTGTAGGTTGATGGACAAGCCCATAATTGTAAACTGTGTAAAACAGGCAACATTACTCTTGCCTCACCTCTCCAACATGTCAAGGCCTTATAATATTCTGCCACTGGAGTGTGAAGTGATAATGTGCTACTGATGTTTATGACTCACACCACCATGACAACCTGAAATCGAGCATTAGCAGGAAATCCAGGGTCCCGCGAGGCTCTGAGCAGCGTGGTTTCCATACCAGTGCTCCTGGGGAGAGGCTGCTCTAATGCCTCTCCTCCATTTCCTCTGGCCGGGGCCACAGCCAAATGGACTCATTAATAACACTCTCCATGAGGGCGTCAGAGGGAGCTAATGCTGCCCAGAGTGCTGATTAGGGCAAGGGGAATCCCAGGGGGCGAGAGGCAGAGGGTAGGCATAATGAAAACTTCCTCTCCTTAGTCAAACTTCAACTCAGAGTGAATAAAGGGAACACACATTGTATACACACATACAACAACTAACACAAGCACACATGTAATTGTTACTTGTTTGAGTTTGACTGAATCAATATTCTGAATGTTTGTATACCGTCTATTGCGTAATATTCTGTATTTACAATAGATGCTACTATACTGAACAAAAATATAAACGCAACATGTATGTTCAATGTTTCATGAGCTGAAATAAAATATCCCAGAAATGTTCCATACGCACAAAAAGCTTATTTCTCTCAAATTTTGTGCACAAATTTGTTTACATCCCTATTAGTGAGCATTCCTCCTTTGCCAAGATAATCCATCCACCTGACAGGTGTGGCATATCAAGAAGCTGATTAAACAGCATGATTATTAGGCCAAAGATGTATCAAGTTTTGAGGGAGCGTGCAATTGGCATGCTGACTGCAAGATTGTCCACCAGAGCTATTCCCAGATAATTTAATGTTCAATTCTCTACCGTAAGCCGCCTACAAAGTTGTTTTTGAGAATTTGGCAGAACGTCCAACAGGCCTCACAACCACATGTTACTACTCCAGCCCAGGACCTCCACATCCGGCTTCTTCACCTGTGGGATTGTCTGAGACCAGCCACCAGGACAGTTGATGAAACTGAGGAGTATTTCTGTCTGTAATAAAATTCATTCTGATTGGCTTGGCCTGGCTCCCCAGTGGGTGGGCCTCTGCCCTCCCAGGCCCACCCATGACAGCTACCCTGCCCAGTCATATGAAATTCATAGATTAGGGCCTAATGAATTTATTTCAATTGACTGATTTCCTTATATGAACTGTGACTCAGTAAAATCGTTGAAATGTTCCATGTTGTGTTTATATTTTTGTTCCGTATAATTTTGAGGTAATAAGTTTGACTACAACACTATTTTGTGTTCTCTGTCATGTCACACAAATATAATTTTATGTCACTAAAAACAGTGCACACTAGGGTTGATATGTCAGCCAAACGATTCTGTAGTCTCCCTGCTTTATTAAGCTACTTGTCTCTGTCGCCGTCCTTTTAGAAATCCTTAGTCATTGCTGGAGAATGATGTTTAGTCTTTTTGTTTGTCTCTTGGTTGGGTAGATCTACTGTCACATCCTAAAGCAGAACCTACATTGCTAGTTAGACTAGTTTCAGGCAGCCTCACTACTATTACACTCCCGTATGTATTTATTTAGTTGGTGAAGCTAAAACTTTTAATTTGATTCTATACTCCAACATTTTGGATTAGAGATAAAATGTTTTATATGAGGCGACAGAAAATGTCACCTTTTATTTTAGGGTTTCTTCATACATATCTGTTTTCCCGATTAGAAATGAAAACACTTTGTATCTAGTCCCCACATTAGGAGTTGTCATTACTACTTGTAAAAATTAATGTATAGCAGGGGTCGGCAACAGGCGGCCCGTGTGCCAAAACCGGCCCACAAGTGATTTATTTTGCCCCCCAAAGTTTTTTGTAAAAAAAAAAAAAAAAACGTGTTTAAGGTAGGATATCTGTTTCCAATTATTCCCTCAAATAAAAAGAGAGACATATGTGATCGTGGATCAATATAACCAAGGTATGAAATGATTGTATTTGAAAATACAATCTCTTTTTGGGCGTCCTTGTAATCAATTTCAATTTTACAAATTATTATATTTATGTTTTGGCCCCCCCGACCGACAAATATTGTCCCACGACTGAATCTAGTTGTCTACCCCTGACCTATAGTGTTTTACATTTAGTCAAAACTTTAGTATTTGGTCCCATATTCCTAGCACACAATGACTACATTAAGCTTGTGACTCTGTGAACTTGTTGGATGCAAATGCAAGTTGTTTTGGATGTGTTTCAGATAATGTTGTGCCCAATAGAAATGAATGGTAAATAATGTACTGTCATTTTGGAGTCACTTTTATTTTAAATAAGAATATAATATGTTTTTTAAACACTTTTACATTCATGTGGATTTGTTCAAATAGTTATGAAACCTTCAAATGGGGTAACTAGATACATAATGTGCTTTCATTTACTAAATGGTAAAACAGACATGTATGAAAATATCCTCAAATAAAAGATGACATTCTATACTGTCGCCTCATTTAAAACATTTGATCCAAAAAGCTGGAGTATAAAGCCAAACTAAAAGTTTTAAATTCAATGAATAAATATGTAGGAGGGTGTACATTTAGCACTCATCTTCTTCAAATAAATCAAATCAAATGGTATTTGTCACATACACATGGTTAGCAGATGTTAATGCGAGTGTAGCGAAATGTTTGTGCTTCTAGTTCCAACAGTGCAGTAATATCTAACAAGTAGTCTAACAATTCCCCAACAACTACCTAATACACACAAATCTAAAGGGGTGAATGAGAATATGTACATGTAAGTATATGGATGAGCGGCATAGGCAAGGTGAACTAGATGATATAAAATACAGTATATGCATGTGATATGAGTAATGTAAGATAGGTAAACATTATTAAAGTGGCATTGTTTAGAGAGCATTGTATAAAGTGACTAGTGATCCATTTACTAAAGTGGCCAGTGAGTGAGTCTCAATGTAGGAAGCAGCCTCTCTGAGTTAGTGATTGCTGTTTAGCAGTCTGACGGCCTTGAGATAGAATCTGTTTTTCAGTCTCTCGGCCCCAGCTTTGATGCACCTGTACTGACCTCGCCTTCTGGATGATAGCGGTGTGAACAGGCAGTGGCTCGGGTGGTTGATGTCCTTGATGATCTTTTTGGCCTTCCTGTGACATTGGGTGCTGTAGGGGTCATGGAGGGCAGGTAGTTTAACCCCGGTGATGCGTTGTGCAGACCGCACCACAGTCTGGAGAGCCTTGCTGTTGATGGCGGTGCAGTTGCCGTACCAGGCTGTGATACAGCCCGACAAGATGCTCTCGATTGTGCATCTGTAAAAGTTTGTCAGGGTTTTGGGTGACAAGACACATTTCTTCAGCCTCCTGAGGTTGAAGAAGCACTGTTGCGCCTTCTTCACCACACTGTCTGTGTGAGTGGACCATTTCAGTTTGTCTGTGATGTGTACGCCGAGGAACTTTTCCACCTTCTCCGCTGCTGTCCCTTCGATGTGGATAGGGGGGTGCTCCCTCTGCTGTTTCCTGAAGTCCACGATCATCTCCTTTGTTTTGTTGACATTGAGTGAGAGGTTGTTTTCCTGACACCACACTCCAAGTGCCCTCACCTCCTCCCTTTAGGCAGTCTCGTCGTTGTTGGTAATCAAGCCCACTACTGTTGTGTCGTCTGCAAACTTGATGATTGAGTTGGAGGCATGCCTGGCCACGCAGTCGTGGATGGACAGGGAGTACAGGAGGGGGCTGAGCACGCACTCTTGTGGGGCCCCAGTGTTGAGGGTCAGCAAAGTGGAGATGTTGTTTCCTACCTTCACCACCTGGGGGCGGCCGTCAGAAAGTCCAGGACCCAATTGCACAGGGTCGGGGGTGAGACCCAGGGCCTCCAGTTTGATGATGAGCTTGGAGGGTACTATGGTGTTGAATGCTAAGCTGTGGTCGATGAACAGCATTCTTACATAGGTATTCCTTTTGTCCAGATGGGATAGGGCAGTGTGCAGTGTGATGGCGATTGCGTCGTCTGTGGACATGTTGGGGCGGTATGCAAACTGAAGTGGGTCTAGGGTGGCCGGTAAGGTGGCGGTGATATGATCCTTGACTAGTCTCTCGAAGCACTTCATGAGTCAATGAGTCATTCAAAATGTTGAGTCTGTCACATTTTGAAGCTTCTCTTTCTGATATTATTTTTGAGGATAAAACATAAAAAATAAACATTTATTTGAACAAATATTTATTATTTTACACATACTATAAAAGGAGTTATGTGCTGATGCAGTCTTTAAGGATGGACCCAAGTGCTTTAGAGTTTATGTCCCACTTCAACCCAGCACAAATGAAATCCTGGCTGTCTGTACATGACATCTTGTCATTCTACATCATAGGGGTAGAATAAGGTGCATATGCCATTCTTCACTTCCAACTGGAGTTGTTCCAGGGTCCAACAGGTTCCTGGACAGAGGAAAGTATATATATTTTTTTAAACAACAGCCATGTCTTCATCATTATTCATCATCATCAGAAACAGACACACACCGCTTGAACTAAAGCTCAAACCTTCTTTAAAGAAAACAAGGGCCTCTGGTTCACAGTCCAATGAGAAACATGGTCAAACACCCAGAATCCAGAATTCTGTCAACTCCTTAAATTTGTGAGGGTCAAGCTGTCAGTCTAGCGGGACCAGCCATTGGTCAGGTGGATCACCTTTGACCATGTTTGGGTGTCACTTTGGCAAGATGAGCTCTTCGTAAGGCACTGTGAGACTCCCCAGGTACCAGAATATCCAGAAGACCAGGCTGAGGAAGATGAGCAGGGGCCCCGACAGCACAAAGAAGTCCCAGAAACTCAGAGGAGCAAAGATCCCCAGGAAAAATAGGATCAGACCGACAACATCAAAGACCAAAGCCAGGATGAGAAAGAAAACACAGCGACCCATAGAAGAGGTATCCATAGCAGGGACATGGACGCTGTCTGGGTTCCTGTCGGCTGAGGACTTTACAAGAATGAGGAGAGGCCTTTCCAGCCACAACCTTTTTAAAACGCAAGTCGCATTCTTCTGATTTTCAGTACGCCTTCAAATTCTTCCATTGTAGGAAACAGCTGCAAAACTGGTATCCAACCACATCAACAGGTTGTACTACTCTGAATGATCCATTAAAACATAAAAGCCAAATGGTCCAACCTCATTCCTTAGCAATCCCTGACTTGCAGCAATGTAATTACAGTGCTTGAAATGGATCATCTCATTAGATAACTATTTTTTATTTTGGATGCTTACCAAGATCATTGGATGTGTATTTAACATAAATAAAAATCTAATGCACCATGCCTCTGTGTATAAAATAATAATGCATTTGATATGAAAAATATGACATCAGCATATATGTATGACATCTAACATTATGAACAGTGTGGGAAAAGATACTGTATGTTGGGAAGATATATTTCAGTGATTCTATCAGCAGTTTATATTTAGCCTGCAGTAGGCCTACTGGACGCATTCCACAATTATTTACTATTTCATGCTTCCTACATCATGACCGAAAGAGGAACTGCAGTGAAAAACCTCTCCCTTTTAGTACCTTGTTTGACCAGTCAGACAGTCATGGGAGTTTGGTTTACCTCTGTGCAATACCTATTCAACCAAGGACTGCAAAGCAGAGTCAACAGGCCAGGATTAGGTAGCATTAGCACACAGACAGGCAACGCCCTGAGTACAATGACTTGATATGCACACGCTCATTATCAGTCATGTTAGTCAAAACCTATATGTTGGTAAGGCAACTCAAATCTAAAGAATATTAAGAAATAAAATATAAAATAAATCACAACATTAAAAAAATGTTCACATAACATCACATGGCGATTATATTAATAATTGATATATAAATGAAAAACTAAAACAATATAATATGCATTCAGAAAAATATCTACAGTGGCCTATATCCCTAGGACTATGGATCATTTCACCCCATAATGATGAGTGTTTGTTGTCAAGAACTGATGTCCAGACCAGTACTGATAAATGTCCTGAATTGTCTGTAGTCCTATTCCGTGAAGCGTACAGTGTTGAAGGTAGTCTTGGGATCAGAAAGTGCTACGGAGAACCTTGAAAATCAAATGAGAAAATACCAAATCAATAGACTGAAAACATTTGTTCCCGAATACAGATTCATACATTTTCCAGATTATCATTTTACTTTACATTTTACAATTAGGCAATACAGTCCCCTAATTCAGGGTTTCCCAAACTCGGTCCTGCTCCATCTACACGTTTTGGTTTTTGCCCTAGCACTACGCAGCTGATTCAAATAATCAAAGCTTGAGGAATAGTTGGTTATTTGAATCAGCTGTGTAGTGCTAGGGCAAAAACCAAAACGTGCACCCGGGTGGCCCCAGGACCGAGTTTGGGAACCCTTGCCCTAATATGAGTTACCTATGGTGAAGCTAATATTGGTTACCTAGGCCTACCGGTTTTATAATGTTCTTAGAGCAAAATAGCTGAATGAGGTTAGTGTGTTTATCAGAGAGGACTTCTTTTTCATTAGTGAAAATTAAATATAGTTTATTTTCCTGAAATTAGGCACAATGTATTAGAAGCCTAAATCTTATCCCAAAACGTACAATCAGAACAGCCTTTCAACATTACCCCTAGCGAGGGTCTGCACATCCAAGTTCTGTATATCTGGTGTCTGTTTTTCCTTCTCCATCGAAAAGGAGTCCAAGCTGGAGTCATAGCCGCCATTCTGATAACCGAAAGATTTCCCCCAGGTTATTCGAGAGGCGACGTGAACAGGTGAAGGCGTCACAGCTTTAACCTTGTTTTCCTCGGCATACTTTGTGGTTACATGTTCAGGTTTGCATTTTTTGGAAAGCCTCTCAGACAACTTTCTGGCTAACTGTACAAAACTCCGTTTCTTTTTCATTAAGCTTGTTCCCAAGCTGTCTTCTGAGACCTGTATATTTCCCACGTACCACATAATCCACCAAGCCAAACTTATGAAAATTATAATTGAACCACTGTAAATCAAGAAATCGCCATAAAACCTGCCATCGATACGCAAATTGGCAAAAATTCCAATGAACAGGATAATGAAACCAATAACATCAAAACCAATAGCCAGACAAAATAACGGCACACACCCGCCTATGCATCTAAGGTCCATCATTGCGTCGATACACCCTGAAAATAACGGATGGTGCGTCTATTCTGTTCCTCCTATTCTTCTCGCACCCAGAGAGCACACCTGCTGTGAGAGCCGCCCCAACGTGACGTGTTCAGAGCGAAAGGTAGACAGTTCACCATTTATTTTCTTCTTCTTTAAAAAAAAGTCCTTTGTCACGATAACAGACTACAATTTAATTGATCAGCAAACACATAAAATAGACAAACAAAAAGAGCTATACTTTCTTATGGCGCACTTATTTTACAGTAGCCTATTCACCAGAAGTGGTTGTCTCGCATATGGTGTTGTTGCTTGATGCAAATGATGCAGCTTGTGTGCAGGCCAACATAGTTCTTTCGACGTAATGTAATTTGCCAGTCGAATGAGTACTCACCTACAAGTGAAAATACATAAGGGAATGTCGTGGAAATAATAGTCTGCCTACCCTTATACATCAACAAAATCGACCACGTTGATATCATTTGCCACATTTAGACAAACCTAGTCAGTCACATAGGCATTCTGAACAGAAACATAATTATTCTAATAGTATTTTATAGTCACTCTAAAATTGAGGTTGTGTAAAATCAAAGTTTCAGTCCAGTCACGAGAAGGACATTCAAATGCTATGAAAAGTGTGATGTTCTTCACTTCCCCTTGGCACTAAACACTTTCCATTTGTTGGGCCAGTCAAGTGTCACACAGAGATGACATCTAACACACACACATCACTGGAAGTCTGTAATGGCTGTGGATGTGATGAATATAGCCTGCAACTGAAAAGAAAATGCATCCATCACCAAATGTTATTTATTTATTTTACCTTTATTTAACTAGGCAAGTCAGTTAAAAACAAATTCTTATTTTCAATGATGGCCTAGGAACACTGAGTTAACTGCTTTGTTCAGGGGCAGAACAACAGATTTTTACCTTGTCAGCTTGGGTATTCAATCTTGCAACCTTTCGGTTACTGGTCCAACACTCTAACCACTAGGCCACCCCAAATGAGCACTTATGTTATTTATTGAATTATTCATGAGTCAGTAGCCTACCACAAAGGCATGCTGTCAATACTCAATCCTGCTCTCATCAATGTACATGCACACATCTTTCTTCTCAATATGCTTGTCACTCATTCTAATAATTATGCATAAAAGCAGTGGACTACATTTATAATTGTGTTATTTGGCAGCATGGTCATTTTCTAGTACTTTCAAATGCTTAAGAACAAATGCCAAAGAACCACCTGTAACTTGGTTATAATGTATACTTTGTCATGCAGATATTAAAATGCTGTATACATCCGTAGTGGTGGAAGAAAATAGAACGATTCATGTCCTCCTACAAGTTAATTGTCTTTAGAGCAAACATTGATCATGTGAACGTGTAGCCATGATCAGCAGGGAAGTATCGAATCCTCCATTGTACTTTTGGGAAACTAAATGGTCTGATAACCAGACTTTGAGCCTGAGGACTCTCCAGGATCACAGCATACAAGACAGGGATACCCCGCCCGTGCCCACCTCATAATTTAAAGACTGGTTGCCTGTAGTAACTGAAGGGCTTTTTCATGGTGGGCTGCTTCCTGTTCTCCTTGGTGATGGGGATCAGCACCACGCCCACCACCAGCACCATCAGGCCAATGGATACCAGGGCCGGGCCCAGGATGTTGGTGGCCTTCCTGCAGTAGCCAGCAAAATACAGGCCACTCAGGATGAAGCCACAGGCAAAGATGCTGCCCCCGGTGGACATGAGGTGGAATGGGAACCAGTAGATCTCACATGTGCTGCGGGCCGACTCGTTGGTCCAGAGAGACTCGCTGCGGGACAGGCTGAACACGGTGCTTTCTGTCTGGGGAGTGAGCTGCTCCTGGGACTGGGAGTGTAGGGTGCACTCCCCAAGGGGGATGTTCTCTGGTAGTCCAGGCATAGCCTTTAGCCTTACCCCTCCTCACCTGGGAGTCAGTGGAAGAAGGTGAAGGTTCAACAATGACCTCATACATCCCTATCTCTTTCTGTCTATTTTCAGCTGAAGCTGGAATTTAGAGTGGAAATAATTATTACCTAAAGGATAAGGCGTCCAGGTTGGAATAGCTTCTACTCTAAACAATAAAAATGTATACCGGTGTCATATTTTCGAAGTCTGCATTTCACGTTACATTCCTTGTTGTTTCAAATAAAAGGAATGTAAAAAAATCGAATAAAAATGTGAACGACACTAGCGCGTTTGAATGCATCCATTAAGAGGAAATTGCCTCTTGTGCTTCTTGGACGCACCCTATTTTATCTTGGATCTCTCCTCTGTGAGTACAACATGAAGCCGATATCGTATCACCTCAGTGATACACATCAGTGTATCATATCACTTTCACTTAATACTTCAATGTCATGATAAAGGGTCGATATAATACTATACAACAGATTGCAAATTCAAGTTTGTGCCTTACTTTCCAAGCCATAAATCGAACACAGACCACATTACCAACTTTTAGAATGTATTTGCTCTTGGCAAGTCTTGAGAAAATACAACTCAAGGCCAAAATCTAAAGAGATCAGATAAAGACCTACCTTTGAGATGCTGAGTAACTTGCTGCTATGATGTTATCCCTGCGGTGGTAACAGTATCTCAGTGATCTTAGAGACCATTCCAAAAGACAGAGAAAAAAAAATGAATAAAAAGCTTTGGGTGTGGATGTTTGTGGACAGCAAGCCCAGTGTGGCCAGCTGAATGCACTGCAGATAACCTCCAGAAAACAACCCCCACCCCCCCCTTATGGTCTCTCCACCTCCTCAACAGACCCTTCTGACTCCTATTCATGCTAGCCCTCACAGCATCTGCCATGGCTGGTATTAAATTAGTACTGATGATGCTTCCTGCCTGGGCTAGGGGCTTGCCTTGCTGTCCCTAGAGAGCTTTCATCCAGTCTCCCAAGTATTGAGTTGAGCCTTCAGAATTCATGTGAAGATGCATGTCGTGGTTCGAGAAACCTCTTCCCCAGATCCACAGGGTAGTGTTTGTTGATCTGAATGTCTGAAAGCCTTTATAACTGACCAGAAGAGAGAGAGAGAGAGAAGAAATCAATGTACAGGAAGAGTATTAGAGATGAGAGGGGAAAGCAGGGCAGGGCAGTGGAAATGGCTGACATCACCCATCACTGTGACTTCTCATTGCCTCTGTATGGAAATCATCTAGTATTTCTAATTTTATTCTATTTAACCAGGAAAATACCTTTGAGGTTAGAAACCTCATTGGCAGGGGGGACCTGGCAAGAGGTCACTAGGAAGTAGTCAGTGTGTAGACTCAACACAAGAGCATAATACCAGTGGTAAACCGTGGCTATTGGGCCTTCAGTGGGGGAAGAAATCTTCCAAAACATTGTACCAAACAAAAAAATTAAGAAAAACACAGAGACAGCACCCACACTAACGTTACCAGCCACAACTACCACACTGCTTACACAACCTATGGTAGCCTAACACCATCACTATCACACTGATGCTGAAAGGACCGTGACTGTAAAACCGGCGCACTCCATGTAGAAGAGTGCAGTTTTTGTTAAACACATAGGCCAATAGAAAGACAGCAGTCACACACAGCATTATGTTAAAGAATACACCAGTAAGTCCCAATCATAAGAACACAAAAACATTAGGCTAAGCAATTCCAAATCTAAGTGTACAACCATTACATCCCATTGCAAACATGATTATCATGTTCGGTACACAAAGTTACCAGTGATCTAAAGTTTAAGTGCAACAATGTTTCACACGCATAACACATTATTTTCAAAGAGATAGCTAACAACAGCAAGTGAACTGCAATTTGAAAAAATAATAGTTCCAATCACTAGATGAGGATCATTTGAAATGTTACTTCTTGTTGAAAGTTGATCTCTTCGAAAACACCTGCTACTTAAGCCGCCATCGCACACCAGTCTACAGCAAAAACTAGCTAGCTTAGACCTTGGGAAAACTACTGCTCTTGAGAAGGTGGAAGTTTCCATAGGTTTCTGTAAAAATAGTCTCACCCATTACAAGTAAAAATGTGATTGATTGATTCCACATTCACTCCAAAATTTTGCTCGAATACAGTTGAATGGAAGATTATTTCTATCAAGCTTCTGAGGGCCAAGCCAATATTGACCTATCTAGATAGATTTATCTCCCCAGAGCACCAAAGAAAAATGATCAGTGCTATCCAGGATCTTTGGGACATACCTACCCTAAACACTAACACTAACACTAACACTAACAATAACACTAACAATAACCCTAATGTAACGCTTGGGCGTAGTGGGTGCAGAGTCAGGAGCAGGAAGCAGAGAATGCAGGGTAGTGTTTTTAATAACACACAACGGCAAAACACAAGCCGCCCCAACAGCGAACTAGGGCGCACACAAAACCAAAGTGCCCAAACACATGGGACAGCAAAGGTTGGCGCAAAATACGCACTAGCACCTCAAAATACAATGAGCGTGCAACAACAAGCTACACACAGATCAAATAATCCCGCACACAGAGCAGGCGGGCCTCCTGGCTAAAATAGCCCGGCTAATCAGCCCAAACCAAAAACAGGTGCACACAATAAACGGAAAGGGGGAAAAGGGAATCAGTGGCAGCTAGTAGGCCGGCGACGACGACCGCCGAGCCCCACCCGAACAGGAGGGGGAGCTACCTACGGTAGGAGTCGTGACACCTAACCCTAAACCTAACCCTGATTGGATCTTTTTTCTCCTCAGTTTGAACCGTTTCCTATCCAACACAAACTGAAGAGATTACATCAGAATGCCATTGAAATTAAAACAACATTTATATATAAAAAATACAACAATTATTTTATAAATCCTTGGCCTTCTCTGAAGGTGTAGAAGGCATTGACGTATAAAAGAAGTGAAGACTGCTTCCAGAATGGACACCATTGTTTTCAACTTAATCTACTCGCGTTCGCATAACTCGTTTTGTGGTTGCTGCTATATGCTTTGCAAAGCTTATAATGCCTGTGCTCTACCAAAGGTGGCACAAAGGTGATAACAAAAATGTATTTTGTGGATTTTTTTTATTCGACTTCTCTATGGGGCCATCAACGGGAATATCTTTTTGGGCTCAACTTCAGCTAAACTGCAGTATTGAAAGTGCCCTCTGAGCACAGTGGATAGTGTGCTTCCAGACCGGAACCCTGGCCCCTGGTAGAGGGCCTTGACGGTTCCCACTGCACAATACAATACATTCACAATGGTCATCAACATTTTACTCTATCAGACCTTTAAACTCAGCAAGAAATACCCTCTCCTGCAATTTTAAGTTATTTTGCAGCTCGTTCCAAGACCAAGGAGCATTGTAGGAAAATGAAAATGTTCCACTTTCAGTCCTGGTCTTAGAAACTGTGAAAGATAGTATCAGCTGAGAACAGGTTGGAGACTATAAATTAGTTAGGAGCACAGATACTGTAAGTAGGCAATAGTCCAAGCACTGCTTTTTACACAAAGATGCACCAGTGCTTCAGACTTTTCATAGGAAGGGAGGGCCACTTCACCATGTCGTATAGATCACAGTGATGGGTGAGTGGTCATGCATTTGTTATAAATCTAAGCACCCCGTGATACACAGTGTCCAGTATCTTAAGGGTGCTGGATGAGGCTTGCATGTAAACAATATCCATATATTGGAGGATGTAAATATTGTTCAGGGAAAAAAGGATAAATGAAATATATTATCAGACTGGAGAAAGTGCCCTAAGACTCAGCAGATGCATCAAAAGGTGTGAAAATATCTGTTAACTGTACTAATTTCTTTGTTGTGTTAATTAAAGGTACACTGTAAAGTGGTTTCCATGAATTTGACAGTAACTTACAGGTTGCTTGTGGCAAGTAAAATTCTGTATTTCATATTACCTACTGTAATATAAATACGGTATAAAAAAATCAAAAATAATCAAAAAACAAACACAAAAAAAATAATATATATATATATATCAAATAATAAAAAATAAATAAATAAATAAAAATAAAGATTTTTTAAAATAAAAACAAAAAAATATCGATTTGATTTATATAGCCCTTCTTTCATCAGCTGATATCTCAAAGTGCTGTACAGAAAACCAGCCTAAAACCCCAAACAGCAAGCAATGCAGGTGTAGAAGCACGGTGGCTAGGAAAAACTCCCTAGAAAGGCCAAAACCTAGGAAGAAACCTAGAGAGGAACCAGGCTATGAGGGGTGGCCAGTCCTCTTCTGGCTGTGCCGGGTGGAGATTATAACAGAAGATGGCCAAGATGTTCAAGTGTTCATAAATGACCGCATGGTCAAATAATAATAATCATAGTAGTTGTCGAGGGTGCAACAAGTCAGCAACTCAAGAGTAAGTGTCAGTTGGCTTTTTCATAGCCGATCTTTGATCCTGCTGTCTCTAGAGAGTTGAAAACAGCAGGTCTGGGACAGGTAGCACGTCTGGTGAACAGGTCAGGGTTCCATAGCCGCAGGCAGAACAGTTGAAACTGGAGCAGCAGCACGGCCAGGTGGACTGGGGACAGCAAGGAGTTATCATGCCAGGTAGTCCTGAGGCATGGTCCTAGGGCTCAGGTCCTCCGAGAGAGAGAAAGAAAGAAAGAGAGAAAGAAAGAGAGAATTAGAGAGAGCATATTTAAATTCACACAGGACACCGGATAAGACAAGAGAAATACTCCAGATGTAACAGACTGACCCTAGCCCCCCGACACATAAACTACTACAGCATAAATACTGGAGGCTGAGACAGGAGGGGTCAGGAGACACTGTGGCCCCATCCGATGATACCCCCGGACAGGGCCAAACAGGCAGGATATAACCCCACCCACTTTGCCAAATCACAGCCCCCACACCACTAGAGGGATATCTCCAACCACCAACTTACCATCCTGAGACAAGGCCGAGTATAGCCCACAAAGTATCGAAGCAAGTACTGTGTAATGACACTGTACAATACTGTAAAATGTATTGTATTATGATGTAAAAAAGGAAATGCTACCGTAATTAGAATGAATGAATGGATAACTGAAATTCATTGAGGGGAGGGGTTTGTATTTCAGAGTATTTTGGTTAGCTGCTAGGTAAAGTGTTTACACATTACAACATATCAATTAATATTTGGTGTTTTATATAACTTGCACTTCTAGGGGCCTTAAGAAAGGCTTCCATCTGGTTGCGACTACAGTGCCAAACAGACCAAAATGACATGACATTTAAGGTTTAAGACTCCAATCTGTCCCCTAAATATTTTAAGTTCATAGGGCATTATAATCACATGCGAGTTATATTGGTACATCATTCTCAGTCGTGGGTGCAACAAATATAGCCTCTTACAAGACCCGCATCATAATATGTTAATGAGCCAGAAACAACAATACCGTGCACCCACTAGTGGTCAAAAGTGTTTTGCCTCTCACAATGCATCATAATTTACAGTATGATGCAGTAAAATGTTAAAGTTTTTTTTACTGTCGATAATAACAAAAATTACAGTATAAATGACAGTTTTCTGTTAGAGTTTAGGTAATGTTATTTTCAATACTTGATCATTGTCTAAACTCCAACTATTTGTAATGCACCCATCTATAGCTAATAATTGACTTTAGTCAGGTTGTTGAGTCAATATACATTCTTTCCTCATTGGTGTTCCATTGAAGTGCCCTGTTATGATCTCATCGCTTACAGTTAGTTTAGCTTGGCACATTGTATGTTGACTTGGGAAAAAACTTGGTGACAGTTGGTGACGATTGATCTTTGCAACATAATCCCTTTGTTTAATTCAATCAGGATTCACAAAGAGCTCCTTGGCAGGGAAAATGGCTCATTCGAATTGGCTAGAATTTGCTATAGAAAAACAAAATTTGCACAAGTGCTCACTATTGAATTATTCTCATGTTTCTCTGTCATGAGTCGTGACTGCACCATGTGAATGACTCGTGCTCCCTGACTGGGTGTGTTCTTACAATGTTAAGCAAAAATTCCATATTGTGTAGTCAATAATGTATTTGTGATGCAGTAGGCAATATTACCCATTAGAGGGCAATGCTGGTCTTTACTAGGTTTTGCTATATAGGCTCTGCGTTAGAGATTTTGCACCAGGATTCATACTTGCGTCCTCCACCTAGCAGAATTACCACTCAGAATGTAACAGTTTTGTGCACCGCTATATGTGAGACATGTATTAGCGGTTGCCTCTAATGTGCCAGCTTCTGCTTATGATGTGTTAAATCTATCTTAAATGGTCCATTTACTTTGGTCGTAGACACCTAGAGTAGTCACCCACTGACACTCATTTATTATTACCTCATATTCTCTCAATAAACTTAGTTAAATGGATGAAGAGAAAAAAGACATGACTGTTGACTGGTCAATTGTAGTGTGTATACTATTTGCAGACATGTGCATCAAAGATACACGGGGAGGGAGAAAGAGAAAAATACATTTGGACGAATAAAGTCAAACTGACTCTTGATCCTAAACAGCTCATCATTAAATATCGATGAACCCTCCAGAGTCAGCTACATCCACTCAGCCTCAGACATAAATAGCATTCAGAAGAATACAATGATCTGTCTCACTATCACTGCAGACCCAGGTGACCTTGAGACTAATTATTCTCTATGGCAAGTTTGCATCATTTGCTAGAAAGGCCCACAGGAGGAGCCATGCTCCCTGGTTGATGGCAAACAACAGCCGCAGCACTAATTCAACTCATCCACTCGACTGCTGAGAGAGGCTGCATGGGATGAGACCCTTCAGGTTTTGAAGATTCATTTGTCTCTTATTCACAAAGTACACCTATACCTGTTTGATCCAAATTCTGCGTTTCCCCTCTGTCTCACCTTCTCCTCAAAGGAAATAGATCATATTACATTTATTTGGTAGGCTGGATTTACTTATACTTTATTGCTCTCCCATATCCTTTGACAAGGCCTCTGTATTTATTTCTCGCTACTTAAGAGAAACAGTAGCACACCACTCAACAGTCTCGTATTATAGTGTATGTAAATCTGGGACACTCCATTTAGTATGATAGGTTACGTTTGGTATGGCTACACAAGACAGATGGTTACTTAAGGCAAAAACTTAAGGTGGGTGGTTTGTCGGGGTGGATGGGTAAGTGTATAACACAAACATCTAGCAACCCAAAGGTTGCATGTTGAAATCTCATCATGGACAACTTTAGAATTTTAGCTAATTAGCAACTTTTCAACTACTTACTACTTTTTTGCTACTTTGCAACTACTTAGCAAGTTAGCTAACCCTAACCCTAACCTTAACCCTTTTAGCTAACCCTTCCCCTAACCCTAACCCTTCAACCTAACTCCCAAACTTAACCCTAACCTTAGCCCTAACCCCTAACCCAAGCTAATGTTATCGACCTAGCTAGAATTCATAACATATCATAAGTTTAGCAAATTCGTAACATATTGTACATTTAGCAAATTCATAACATATAATACAAATTGTAATCCATAACATATCATATGAAATGGGTGATGGACATTCACAAATTAATACATACCATACGAAATGTAACATATCATACTAAATGGATTATCACTGGTTTACATAAGGAATAATGCGAAATGCTCTGAGACCAGGTTGCACTCAAAGGAGAGGCATATGTAGTCTCCTGATGCTTCTTGTTCCTGGCTCCCATGCTATTGTGAAATCATTGTCTTGCCCTGTGTGTGTCAGGTGTGTCAGGGAGATAGATAGACAAAGAGAGAGAAAGAAAGAGAGACAGAGGGAGTAACAAAGAGAGAAACAGAGAGAGAGAGAGAGGAGAGAGAGAGAGAGAGAGAGAGAGCACTAATGCATGCAGTTGGGAAGGTGTGGATTGTATAAACAGATCAATAGCTCAGGCAGGTCTTATTTCTGACAGATTTGTTTTCCCAGTCTGGTAATTGGCAGGGATGGAGCCCGCTACACTCCCTGGTTGATCTCAAGGTGCTCTGTTTGCCTTCTTTGCTGATGTCTGCCTTGGATTGTTCGTTGAAGGTTGTTGATGGCTTCCGATTGAACTGAGACTGGCCACATGGTTTGGCTCTATATTAAAGTATGGGGGCTCACTGAGGATTAAGTTTAAGAAAGCTGTCTTTCATTATATCCTCTTTGAATCTTTAAATCTCTTACGAGCCTGGCCTTATCTATTAGTAATGGTGAAGGATCAGACCCATCTCTTCATCTTCAGTCAGTGCATTTTTTTCTCTCTCTAGCTGAGTGGTTACTATCATGGGTAAAACCAAACCCTTCAGGTTATGTCTCTCGGATTACATTTTCTGAATGTAATTCGACAGAGAAGATAAGAATCATTATGCAAACAGAATTATGAAAAAGGTCACAGTCAGTTTTGAGTTCCAGGGATTCTAAATAGCCTTTTTGAAAGTGAGTTGCTTAGGTAACTTTTTGGGACATGCCCTGTAGGTGTCATCTCAGTTAAAACTCTGTCACTGCTGTTCTGCACGAGTGCAGTTCTTTCAAGGAGAAATACAACCATTCAGGCAGAACAGAAGACTTTCTTTATGGCAGAGGCTATGCTCGTATGGCACCATCAGAGACCTAGATGAACTCACTCCGGAAGATTCTAAAGTTGGAAGATTCAGAATATTTTCATTTAATTAGTCGGTGGTGACTCGACATCTTCCATAGTGGTTGAGATGGGCCATGGATATACTCCGACTGTCAGTTGGAACACTTGGCCCCAGTGTTGTTGGATATGTGGAGTGAGAGGCTGAGAAGCTCTAGTCAGCCCAACCTACACTACTGTCAGCATCCCCTAGATGTCATTTGAGGTAAAGACGCTTTCAAGAGTGCCGATGCCGATGTTCTCTGCAGCCTTACACTTGAAAATGAAAATGAATTTAGCAAAGACAATACGATTTTAGAGGACTGCCGTACATCCAACTCCCATTCACACAGACCTCAGTCCACTCTGAGTCCCAAACAAAAAGATTGAATGGCCTTTGGCGGCTAACAAACTTTTATTGTCTGCCATCCTTTCTGCTCTATATAATCCCCTTAAAAGCAATAAAGCCTGTGTGGTGTCAGCACCAAAGTGGGGTTGAGAGAGTTTCATTCAGAGGTTGCAAGCTGTCCACGTCGGGTAAAGCAATATACTGCAAGTTATGATTGTGCTTCATGAGAATCTGACCTCTAATTCCAGGTATTAAGAGAAAGGCTAATGGTATCAAAGGGTCAGACCATCCTGAGCCATGGGAAATAAGAGCAATCGATAAGGGGTCAAAGAGATAAACAAGGTGCAGGCAACCCAGAAGTACGTATCTCTGCCTGTAAATATCTCTGTTCTCTGGCCAACAACACTTTATCATGCCAGTGCTGTAGATTTATACCCTTGAAGGATGCCCATGAAGTAAGGAAAGGTCTGCCTGTGACACTAGAGGTCAAAGGGTACAGTATATTACCAACTGTGTGGGGAGAAGGGTTTGTTTGTCTCGACACTGCCAAGCTATGGCGAAGGATGTGTCTCCCTTGGACAGCCCACCCCCCGCGGACGTAACCTCCTAGCCGTAACTATAGAAGCTTTTGATATGCTAATCCCCCTGTGAGCGGTGGGTCCAGTCGATAGTATTGATCCAACATGCCCATCAGCATTGTGGAGAAGGTCCCTCGTTCTCATGGGAAAGTGCTCTACCATCCCTCCTCATTCTTACAGACCTCGATGACTTGTTTGTACCAAAAGAGGCACGGAGTGCTCAGAGTTTAGTCAGGGCTGACCTTCAATGACAGCTTGATGGCTAAGGCAGTGCAGATGTTGAAGCCTAATAAAGACAAAGGAGGTCTATTTTGCCTCATGCTTAAAATCCAGTATGGCCGCTAGACTGTTACCTGTTAGTATTCTCTGTGGGGTATGTAGCCTTGCAGACTTTAAATTAACAGGGAACTGTTAGAAAAATACTTATGTTAGTATGTAGAAAGTAAGTATAACGTTTTCACTCTAAAGTATTGCTTTTAAAGGGAATTTGCAACATGTTGGTATATATTGAACACTTGGCCTCTGTCACAATGGCTTCTCTAAATAGATTTGTGAGTGGATGTATTTTTATCTTCAAATGCTTTTGAATGTCAGTCTTAGGGGAAGGTTCATCTTTGTGTCCAAGTGCAACCTCCTCCATTTTGAAGTGAGAGGGAACATGGCAGTTGGATATTACACTGCCCAGACAGAAACCCTAGAGACTAGCTTTCAATAACAATAAGAGGTGGCTAGCTGATGTGGCTCTCTGTCCCCTCAAACCAATGTGTGTCCTCATGAGGTTAATTCATTACATTGCTTCACATCTTGTTAGATTATGCTGGACTTCCCATTCAGCAAAGGCTAACTATTGCTGTCAGCATCTATTCATCCTTGAAATGTGTAGGTGGCTGACATTCACAGTTTTTCGCAGATTGTTTTCACAACCATTTACAAAGTGTTCAGATCGCACCAATAGCCTCAATGATTAAAAACCCTACAAATAGCAACAAATGGATCTAAGACAACAAGTGAATGTTGTTCATGTCAAAACTGGTAACTATCAAACTCTTCCAAGATATATTGCCTAATGGTGGCTGTTGTCAGGCAAGTCGGTTACTGGACACCATGAAATGTATATGAAATGTATACACTGAGAATACAAAACATTAAGAACACCTGCTCTTTCCATGACAGACTGACCAGGTGAATCCAGGTGAAAGCTATGATCCCGTGCCTTTGAACGGGGTGTCAAGAACTGCAACGCTGTTGTTGTTTTTTCACGCTCAACAGTGTCCCTTGTGTATCAAGAATGGTCCTATGTTTGATATACTCATTGAACCTTTTGGGTAATATTTCACATTGATCAATTCCTTTGGCTGTGAAAGACTCACATTTTAGTTTAAAGACTTTGTTGTTCTGTTCAGGCTCCAATTCTGATCTGTCCAGACAAAGGAACACTTATGCCCCAGGATTATATCGATAATATAGATTTTGTCTCTTATTTTCATCCTTTTTTTGAGAGAATATAGATTTCTTTATTTCCTCACCAAAAAGGGAATGAAAATGTCATCACAGTGACCCCTCAAGACAAATCTCCTCATGTTATTACATAATGTATTTGTTTCTTAATCTGAATATAACTGATGTATATCATTCAATCAATCTAAGTATGATACTGTAACACATTTCATATTGGGTTAAAATATGATAGTCACAGCTTTTTGATTTATAGCCTTGTCAATGTACTCTGGAGATTTGTTTTATGAGAAACAGTTTTTGGTGGTACGTAATAACATGCTGAACATTGTCAGTATTAACTTATTCTAGGAAGCCTTAATTGTTCTGCTCTCACAGTTCATTATAAAGTGGTGTTTACTGAAGGACTAAGATACTGAATAATTCATGAGAGTGTTTTTCTTCCTTTGTATCAGTTTTTGCCTTCTACAAACTGTCTTCCTGCATTTTAATCATTGTTAAGCCTCTTCAGACTTCAGGGACAGCTCAGCCATAATAATAAAAAATAATTTGACCTTAACGCTGTTATCTTTTCACAATGGGAAATGCACATTCCTTACTTCTGTGTGGTGTTGTGGTGTTTATCAAATAACATATTAGTCATAGCTTCAAAACCAGTTTAAAGGTCAGTATACAATTTATTTTAAAAAGATCTTAAGTTTTACCCTCTCCCTTTCTCTCCAGAGTTGACAGAGCAGCTTCAGTGTACTTTGACTCAATACTAAAGGGATTCTTCACATTCAATAATTAAGATAAGTTGAAAGGTGTGTTCTCCAGTGTGGACTCATAATGGTGAAAGAGTGACAAAGGAAGGTTGAGTCTTTTAGAGGTGGTGTTTAGGCTTTTTAATAATCCACACTCCATGGATTTCACTCCTGCAGAAATCAAGGTCACGGAGTGTCTTCAGAATCTAGGACGCCTCGCCCTGTGAGACCTGCCGTTCATCTCACACCTATTATCATGGTGTGGTGGCAGAACGGTGGGTCCAGCACGTGTAGACCGTGTGCACCACAATACTGCTATGTCAGTTGCAATTGGAGATAACAGGATGTTCATTGTGTAGGCAAAATGGTCAGACCTCCTTAAAGTTTACTACGCAATCTGCTCAAATGTTAGTCGGATATTTGTTGCACAGGGTATAGTGAAATGGGACATGGGGACTTTGATAGGAGTTTTGGTAGATTGAAGTGGAATTTTGTGCATATATGCCAACCATTCTAGTTGAATTTCATAAACCTGTGTGTTCATTTGTGTGTGTGTGCGCGTGTTAAATATACCTAGTGCTTGGCGAATGGGTCTTAGGCCTCATGTTGCACTCTCCACTCCAGCATTGTTGATTAATGGATTGGCTTTGTGAACTTTTGAACTACCGATCTGCTGGAGGCCTTTCAGCGTTGTTTGCTTTAGAGAAACTTAAAAGGGAACAAGAGTATTTTTCATTTTGTGTGCTCCCGCAGTGAATTCCTCTGAGGGATCTCAGCCTAGTTCCCTAGATTAAATTGTTCTGCCGTAGAGGGGAGCTGTTAAACTAGCAGAGAGCTCTTGCAAAAGTAAATTGCCCCCTTTGCAAATATAAAAAAATATAGAGTGAACACACTTCTTAAGACCTTCATGGCCCTTGATGAGAATGTGTTTGTTGCACGCTGTGCACACAAGTGGAACCACAAGAAGTTATGTAATACAGTGAGTCATGAGAGGATTTCTCTCTCTTTCTCTCTTCACGCGCACACACACCAGGGGCGAAAATCTGATATCAACTTTTGAGGGGACAATTACATGAAATTTTCTCAAGAGCAATTCCTGAGGGGGACACCAAAAGCAGTGCTGTAACACATAGCCTACATTGTAATATGGTAAATGTATATTGAGGAACCAAAGAAATAAGGTGTTTGCCGTACTCCTAACTACCGGTACCCAAAACTACACAACTAATCACAACAGCAATACCATTGCCTTTAACAAATCTTAGTTCAGTCACCAGTTTAAGTTGAGAGTGGGGGTATCCATGGCATTTTCCAATTATGTTCCTGTTTTACAAGTCAAAAAAATTGAGAACCTTTCATAATGTTGCCAAACAAAGACTCAACAAACTTACCTGAGACTCCCTGTCTCTTCCAGTCTGTCCCTGCATATCTGTCCCCAACTCTGCTGTCTGTGTGCCATCTGTTGCCTGCTCTGCCTAATGACATCATTGTGAAACATTTCCATTAGAATTTCATTTCTTTCTTATGAACATTTTATCAACTAGTCTTTGAGAAATTAGGCTACTAGGGTTCTTACTATGCGTTTTGGTGCATTGAAAAATACTCTGATGTCCGTCTTATTTTTCTGCCATTTTTCTACCTGGCTGGCTGGCTGGCTACACACACAGTGTGTAGGTTATTTACAGTAGGAGATGGGCTTCTATCATCTTCAATCATTCTATTTGGGCTTCGATCTAAAAGGTAGCTAGCAAATGTGAAACGGATTAAAATGACAAGAGTGGACAGCTGTATGAGTTCACCATTTACACAACATATGCTGCAACCTTTTGTAATTTTAATAGTTTGTTTCATATTGGCTGGCTTCCAACAATAGCTGAATTTGCAATGCTAGCGAGCACCAATTCAGTTTCAGTGGTGTTTGCTATAATCTTTGCTACCCGGGTTAAATAAAGGTGAAATAAAATAAATAAATAAAAGTTCACTTGCGACAATTTAGCTTTTGCAACGAGACCATTAAATATATTTAAGACAATGGTAGAAGAGAGTGTAGTTCTGTTCAGTTTGGATTTCAGTTTATCGCTAACCTTATCACAGGGACTTTGAAGCACTAACTTACATCATCTGCATGCTGATTCCATCTTTGACGAAGCCACATAAATGGAATAGGCACTAGCTGGCTTAATAGTTAATATTTGCGCTCTAGCTCTGCATATTCAGCTAGTGTGTGTGTGCGATTGACTGGATTAACCTCACGTCAGTTACGTGCATTGAGTGCCTTTCAGACAGTAGCTACGACCCCTCTGTTACCTTGCCAACTAAGGAACTGGCAGTGGATCAAACAATTGTGAGGCAAAGGGTGGGGGGGTTGCAATCTTTTGAAACTTAAAAACACGCTATTAAGTGTCTATAATCAGCACAATTGCTTTCATTGCGTATTATTAATATTATTTAAATTACATAGTTATGTTTCAGTGATATATTGGGGGGGACAAATCATATTTTTCCCA
Organism: Salmo salar; assembly: GCF_965601325.2. Classification (NCBI taxonomy): domain Eukaryota; kingdom Metazoa; phylum Chordata; class Actinopteri; order Salmoniformes; family Salmonidae; genus Salmo; species Salmo salar. Next base: position 33,763,650 of record NC_138296.1, on the reverse strand, counting down.
GGATGGGGGGGGTCGTGTGTCCCCCGTCCCCCCCGGGATTTCCGCCCCTGGCACACACACACACACACACACACACACACACACACACACACAATGGAAAACACCTCTGTTGGTGGTTAGTCCCGCATCTTGTTGACAGAGGAAGGTGCTGTGAACGCTCCATTTACAGCATATTAAACTACATGGAGGCTAAGACCTCGACTTTAGTTCTCTCTTTAGACAGAGGAAACAGGTCCCAGTTCTCCTGCTCCTCTGTTACCATCAGAAACAGTGTAGTTGATTTAAACAATCCTGCTCAGTTGAGAGATCGAAATTTACACAACAGTTACCCGGAAGAAGATGGGGGAGGCTCATGCTTTTTAAATTTCAGTCAGGGGGAAGATTTAGTATTTTTTAAATTTAGTCCAGGGGAGGATCATGTAATTGATTAAACATTTTAAATTTAACTAGGCAAGTCAGTTAAGAACAAATTCTTATTTACAATGACAGCCTACCCCTGCCAAACTCAGACGATACTGCGCCAATTATACACTGCCTTAAGGGACTCCCAATCATGGCCAGATGTGATGCAGCCTGGATTTGAACCAGAGACTGCAGCGATGTCTCTTGCACTGAGATGCAGTGCCTTAGACCGCTACGCCACTCAGGAGCCCACAAAATTGCTCAGGGTTTGAGAATTAGTTGGTTATTATAGTACCTCACGTGTGCCCGATGATGCCCCTCATCCCTGATTCTCTACTGGACGCGCAATATCAACTGCGCCTAGTGTGGTCTCAATCAAATGATCCATAGCCTATTCTATAGGCTATAGGCCTAGGTTATACGAAGAGCATGCTTGGAGAAGCACAGGGCAAAGTTATATTTCCTAAGAAATTGTACTTCCTTCCCGAGTTTTTGAGCTGCTGGGATCGTGTATATAAAATAGGCTACACTACGTTACACACTGCAATTCCCAATCATGAGCCTCGGCCTGCCCTTCTCTTGCTTTGTGCTGCCAAACCAATGATTGTGCTGTGTATGGTGGCACTTCAGGAGGCGAGGCAATTTGCAACAAAAAAAAAGAAACAATATCTGTGCACGCTGACTAGGCCGACTGATGTCCTGTTCAGTTTGAGAGGGAGAGTGTGAAGATGAGAAGGAGGACCGAAGGTAAGCATGCTGACCGGATGTAAGCATGCTACAGCTATAATTCATTTAAATAAAAACAATATGTTTCGTTGCCCACAATGAAGCTATTTATCAGAGTTATTGACCTCACAATAAGCCATATTCTAGTATTTTACATAACTTACATTACTATGAAGCGGCAGTCGCTGAGATGACAGCACATGGGTGCTGAAAGTAGGCTAATTCGAGGAGGCCTAATTAATTTAAACAGTCTTCATTTTAATTTGACTTTAGGCTACTAACATGAGGGCTTTGTGATGGAGCCTATTTCCTTCTATTCAAGAAATAAGAGGTAGGCCTACCTGTTTGACAGACAAAATTATAGTCTACTATCTATAGATTTTGTCAGCCAATTTCTTCAGTCACCGTTAGGGTTTAATATTTTCTGGTATTTTACAAATGTTCCATCACAAAAATAAATCACTTTTTTCCCGGTATTTCCCGACAAAACCAGAAGTGTCATTCAAAAGCGTATAAATACTGTATATCTGGATTTGATTAGAGCTTTGATTGGCATGAAACTTCCAGCCTGATGCTACCTGAGTCTGATGAAGGGAACCCTGTTGTGCTTGAATGTGAGATTCCTGTACAAGAAGGGCTAGCTTTGCACTAGTAGCTAAGCTAAAAAAGGGAGAGCAGACATCTTTCCTTTGTTCACACTGAAATCCCGCACCATGTGGAAATCCCGTTGATTTCAGTTTTCAGGGATAAGTGACCACTGGTGGTGAAGGTTCGCCAGTAATTTAAAAAAAGAACATTTAATGTGAGGGCACATGCCTTCTCACCTCTGTTACATGGATTACACTGTATAATATCCAACGGATCTCAAATTATTGGATAAGTTGTCTCATTCAATTTAACAAGGAAGTTAAATTGCCAAACAAACATTTTTCCAGGTTGATCATTTGGATAAGGACCAAATTAGTTTGTTCCAACCAATGAGACAATTTAAACATTCCCACATTAACCTAGATACAGCAACACTTTCAGGTTAATTAAAGTTTAATTCCCAAACGGCCTATACAGGTATGATTAATCAATAACATTGATTAATCAATTAAAATTGCTTTTGCAAGTTTATTAATAGCCCAACTTCCACATTACTGATCCAGCATTGATGATTCATTGACGTCTATAAACTGATAAAAATTGTTTGTGCAGCTTCCAACATCCCAAACTTTACATACATTTAAATAGCTAATAATCATAATAATGAGCAAGCTGTCAGATGTGGTGCCACCCATTCCCTCACTAATAAGTGAACCCTCACCCACAGAAAGATCGATCACTGACCTCAGCAGCGATGGAAACCCTAACTATGCCGAAAGGCTGAGAATGTTAGACCAATCAGTCAATCAAATTTATTTATAAAGCCCTTGTTACGTCAGCTGATGTCACAAAGTGCTGTCCAGAAATCCAGCCTAAAACCCCAAACAGCAAGCAATGTATTTGAAGAAGCACGGAGGCTTGCAAAAATTCCCTAGAAAGGCCAGAACCTAGGAAGAAACCTAGAGGGGAACCAGGCTATGAGGGGTGGCCAGTCCTCTTCTGGCTGTGCCGGGTGGAGATTATAACAGAACATGGCCAAGATGTTCAAATGTTCATAGATGACCAGCAGGGTCAGCAGGGTCAGAACACTTGAAACTGGAGCAGCAGCACGACCAGGTGGACTGGGGACAGCAAGGAGTCATCAGGCCAGGTAGTCCTGAGGCATGGTCCTAGGGCTCAGGTCCTCCGAGAGAAAGAGAGAGAGAGAGAGAGAGAGAGAGAGAGAGAGAGAGAGAGAGAGAGAGAGGTTAGAAGCTTAATATGCATAACCTATCATTTATTAGCTAAATATAATGATAATACTGCATTGAATGTATTACTTGAAAGAGGTCATCTAGGACACACATATATATATATATATATATATATATATATATATATATACATCAATCTTGAAGTGGATTATCTATTTTGGATGCAATTTGAATTGATGGAGAGAGAAAGACTCAAATCAAATGTTATTGGTCACATACACATATTTAGCAGATGTTATTGCGGGTGTAGCGAAATGCTTGTGTTTCTAGCTCCAACAGTGCAGTAGTAACAGTTCACAACAATACACACTAATCTAAAAGTAAATGGAATTTAGAAATATATAAATATTAGATCGACCAATGTTGGAGGGGATTTGACAAAAATACAGTAGAATAGAATACAGTATATACATATGAGATGAGTAAAACAGTATGTAAACATTATTTAAACATTATTAAAGTGACTAGTGTTCCATTATTAAAGTGGCCAGTGATTCCATGTCTATGTATATAGGGCAGTAGCCTCTAAGGTGCAGGGTTACGTAACCGGGTGGAAGCCGGCGTGTGATAGGCTGTTTTAAAACTCTGCAGCTGCAATCAAAAAATGTATGTTTACAATAAAAAAATAAGGTGACCCTCGAAAGCCAGATGGAGATGTGTAAATTAGACGCACACCCAGTCCTTATATTACTGTAGCATAGACTATGCTGCAGCAAATGCAGGCCTACCAGTCACAAGAAAAAAAGTTACCATGATGAGATGATAGGTCTAAATGCATTGTGAACTGCGCTCCATACTGAGATGCGCTTTCTGTCCCCACCCTGGGCGTTGATGACTGATCATGCAGATAGCAGAGAGAAGGCCATAGAGAAGCCAGATTTAGACATTGCATATGATTTAACAGTTCCATTTTACATCATGCTGTTCATATAAATAATATATTATAATTTACCAGTTTCTCACAGTTATTTATTCCTGGAAAAGGGAGGGGTTTGGGTGGTAAATCTCGGTAACCCAGTTCCTGCTATTCAACCCTAGTCTCCATGCACTCCTTAAATATCCCAGTGTCAGTGAAGAGATTGGTGTGTTAAGTTAAAACCAGGGCTCGAATTGAGAGGGTATGTGAAGGTATTGTGGATTTTGTTAAAGGAAATGGCTGATTATATAACGCAATCTGTAACAACACTTTAGTTTAATGCTTTAAGTTAGAAACAAGCTGTAAAATGTGGCGAAAGACGTGACAGATGCATATAAGATATCTTTGATTTGTCTCTATGATATTCAGAGGCTGCGCTACAACCTTTGATAGGAGATAAAAAATGTACTTTGCTTGGGAAGTAATGTGTCATTCTGTCACTATCAATTGATGTTCGACATTTCAACAGACTATATAACAACATACTGACTCTAAATCAGTCAAGAGCAAGCCAGGTAGCTTGAGAAGGAAGGAAAATAAATCATTTTGTTTCTAATATTAATATTTCAAAGCTATAGCCTGCCATTTAAGAAATCAATTGTGAAGCATTTGTGACATGCTACAGGCTGGCAGGAGAACTCAGCATTTCAACAACACATCAACAACAGCACTTCAACAACATGCCTATAAATAATTACTCAGAGTTAAATAATAATTAAACGAAAAATGCCTTACTAGGCTATACCCTCAAATTAAAGCTGACAGTCTGCACTTTAACCTCATAGTCATTGTATCATTTCAAATCCGAAGTGCTGGAGTACAGAGCCAAAACAACAAAAAATGTGTCACTGGCCCAATACTTTTGGAGCTCACTTTATAGTATACAAAATGGGTTTTATGTATTTACCTGCCTGGGATTACATAAGAAACTGTAAAAAAAATACCCACCAAGGAATGACACCTATCAGTTTGTTGTTAACAAAATAGCATGCTAGTGGTTGAACAGATTCCTGGTGATGTTCCTGCATCATAAGGTGAGTGGGGCCATCTCGTTAAATGATTTTTGCTGGCATTTGATGAAATGGAAATATCTGCCAATCACACACCAATGACTTGAGGGATTGCCTCATCTCCAGTCTGAGGTGCATTGATCCGTTGCTTGACCTGGCCATGTGAAGTCTGGATGGGAGGTGAAGCTCCTGACTCGAAGTTTAGCATGGAAATTCAAAGTGACTTTGCTGTGTTAAAAAAAAGATTAAAGGAAAGAAAGAATTGAGAAGAGAGAAAAATAAAGAGAGCGAGAGAGAAAGGGGCGAGAGAGAGAGGGAGAGGAGGAGGACCAGATGGAGAGTGAATTGTGGACTGTGTATGTATGTGTGATGATTAATGGAAGCGGTTGTCAATAAGACAAAGCAGACAGCGTATTCATTAAGGTGGCAGAAACCACTGACAGTAATTAAAAACACTTCCTGAGTAGTGGAGAAGTCGAGAGTGGAGAAATGTAAGCAATTGCGAAACTTTTGACTTCAGCAGTACATGCATAATTAATCCATATGACTGCAGTTGTTTTGACAGGTTCTGAGTCACAACATTACAGAATTCATGACTGACTTTGTTAAACATAAGTTAACCCTTAAGGGGGGGGAATTCCGACCTGAGTTAAGTGCACGTAAATGGAACGTAATTCCCTTTTTATGCACTTTTCCAGTGGTGATTTAAGCATGTAAATCTTGGTGGGGCAAACAACCCCTTTTTTGGGGGGGGGGGGGGGGGGGGGGGGGGTGCATGCCAGCAAAGCCACTACACAACACAACACTAAACAATACATTAATTGTACTATAACGGTGACAAACGGTGTCCACAAACTGTTAGGGACAACATAGTCGGAACACCTTACCACTGCTACACCTGGCTTTCAGTGGAGCCTTGTCTGGCAGCGAAACAGTTCATTCAGCCTAATTTACTGCCTTTAAATAAAACATTGCTGATATGGCTGACTTGCTTAAACAAATGTGGTTTCTACTGACAATTGAGATGTAGAAACTATGGCATAAGGGGACGACAAGCGGATAAGAGGCAATCTGTAATTTCGATTAAGACATTAATGAGTTAGCTAGGACAGACGTAGTCAATATAACTATTTGTTCAGCACTTTTGAAATGTACAGCGACAGAGTTCAGAACATGGGCCATCCTTACAGAGTTCTCCCTGTACACCAAGTCAACTCTGAAAGCAGACAATGAAAGCTCTTACAATATTCAATGACTACATTTATCTGAAACAGGTTATAGGCTACATGTGCACCACCAAGTCAGAACAGCAGGTGAAATTAAGAGGGGAAAAAATACCAAATTATTAGGGGGAGGCATATGGGCTACTAACAGGTTACCACACAACATACACTTAGTATTACTTTCTTAGCTACAGTATACATATCTCCCTGGCATATTACATCATTTATGCAGCAGCATAAAATACATTTTTGGACTTGTTGTGCTGTGCTCACTTGAACAGGAAGGTGGTGCGACGGTCTTTTGTGGGCAAATTTGCCATCAAAGTCTGCCATTCTCTGGATTTATGGGGCTTTCAAGACAACTGGGAATTTGGAAAAAAACAAGGTAGAATCATGATGACGTCAGTGATCTTTAGGTCGTAGCTCTAGAAAGAGGCCCGAGTTCCCAACTTACAATTCCTCCGAGTTGGATGACTGTTCAAAACGTGTTTTCCCAGTCAGAGCTAGTTTTTTTCCTGAGTTCGCAGTTGTCTTGAACTTACTGAAGTCAGATTTCCCAGTTCTGAGTTAACAGTTGTTTTGAGCGTGGCTGAAGTCATGCTGGATTGACAGCATGGCCAATGCTGGATGTTTATCATTTTAAGCTTGGAAAAGAGACCCCTAAACCTAGTGTCACGTCCTGACCAGTAAAAGGGATTATTTGTTTTTGTAGTTTGGTCAGGGCGTGGCAGGGGGTGTTTGTTTTGGGGGTTTTGGGTTATGTTCAATGTTCTTCTATTTCTAGGTTTATTCTAGGGTATCTATTTCTATGTTGGTATTGTTTGGGGTTGGTCTCTAATTGGAGGCAGCTGAATCTCGTTGCCTCTGATTAGAGACCATATTATAGTAGGGGTTTTTCTCATTGTGTTTGTGGGTGGTTATTTTCTGTTTAGATAATGTTAACCTGACAGAACTGCTGGCTGTCGTTTTCTTGTTTTGTTTATAGTGTTTCAGTATAATAAATACAAATATGAGCACTCAGCACGCTGCGCCTTGGTCTAATCCTTCAGACGGCCGTTACACCTAGACTTAGGACCACACACCCACTCCACTGAATAGCAGGCTAGTGATTTTTGTGCAATGCTTGGAGTTAGCCACTGATTCCATCCAAACCACTCATTGTTGAATTTGCGATTTCAAACTTGTTGTGTACTGTTTATGTCCAATGGCCGATGACCACCGATACGTTTTATCTATAATTTATCTTAATTATTTCTCTTCATATGACAAGGATTTGCCAGTAGATTGTCGACTTGATTCATGATGACTGCTAGCTAAGATTTTGAAAGTCTGATGTTGACATGATCAGTCCAATAAAAGCTACTGTAGATATAACGTGATTTGACATATTTTTTTCTGTAGCCAATGATCATTGTTATTCTAACTTCCGCGATGCATATAAGGCCCTCTCCCGCCCTCCCTTCGGAAAAGCTGACCACGACTCCATTTTGTTGCTCCCAGCCTATAGACAGAAACTAAAACAGGAAGCTCCCGCCCTCAGGTCTGTTCAACGCTGGTCCGACCAATCGGATTCCACGCTTCAAGATTGCTTCGATCACGTGGACTGGGATATGTTCCGCATTACGTCGAACAACAACATTGACGAATACGCTGATTCGGTGTGCGAGTTCATTAACAAGTGCATCGGTGATGTTGTACCCACAGCGTCTATTAAAACATTCCAAAACCAGAAACCGTGGATTGATGGCAGCATTCGCGTAAAACTGAACGTGTGAACCACTGCTTTTAATCAGGGCAAGGTGACCGGAAACATGACCGAATACAAACAGTGTAGCTATTCCCTCCGCAAGGCAATCAAACAAGCTAAGCGTCAGTATAGAGACAAAGTGGAGTCGCAATTCAACGGCTCAGACATGAGAGGTATGTGGCAGGGTCTACAGTCAATCGCGGACTACAAAACAAAAACCAGCCCCGTCGCGGATCACGATGCCTTGCTCCCAGACAGACTGAACAACTTTTTTGCTCGCTTTGAGGACAATACAGTGCCACTGACATGGCCCACTACCAAAACCTGCGGGCTCTCCTTCACTTTAGCCAACGTGAGTAAAACATTTAAACGTGTTAACCCTCTCAAGGCTCCAGGCCCAGACGGCATCCCCGGCCACGTCCTCAGAGCATGCGCAGACCAGCTGGCTGGTGTGTTTATAGACATATTCAATCAACCCTTATCCCAGTCTGCTGTCCCCACATGCTTCAAGAGGGCCACCATTGTTCCTGTTCCCAAGAAAGCTAAGGTAACTGAGCTAAATGACTACCGCCCTGTAGCACTCTCTTCCGTCATCATGAAGTGCTTTGAGAGACTAGTCAAGGACCATATCACCTCCACACTACCTGACACCCTAGACCCACTCTTACCGCCATAATAGGTCCACAGACGACGCAATCGCCCTCACACTGCTCACTGCCCTAACCCATCTGGACAAGAGGAATACCTATGTAAGAATGCTGTTCATCGATTACAGCTCAGCATTTAACACCATAGTACCCTCCAAACTTGTCATTAAGCTCGAGACCCTGGGTCTCGACCCCGCCCTGTGCAACTGGGTCCTGGACTTCCTGACGGGCTGCCCCTAGTTGGTGAGGGTAGGTAACAACATCACCCCACTGATCCTCAACACTGGGTCCCCACAAGGGTGCGTTCTCAGCCCTCTACTGTACTCCCTGTTCACCCACGACCGCGTGGCCATGCACGCCTCCAACTCATTCATCAAGTTTGCAGACGACACTACAGTGGTAGGCTTGATTATCAACAATGACGAGACGGCCTACAGGGAGGAGGTGAGGGCCCTCGGACTGTGGTGTCAAGAAAATAACCTCACCCTCAATGTCAACAAAACAAAGGAGATGATCGTGGACTTCAGGAAACAGCAGAGGGAGCAGCCCCCTATCTACATTGACGGGACAGTAGTGGAGAGGGTGGAGAGTTTTAAGTTCCTCGGCGTACACATAACGGACAAACTGAAATGGTCCACCCACACAGACAGCGTGGTGAAGAAGGCGCAGCAGCGCCTCTTCAACCTCAGGAGGCTGAAGAAATTCGGCTTGTCACCAAAAACACTTACAAACTTTTACAGATGCACAATCGAGAGCATCCTGTCGGGCTTTATCACCGCCTGGTACGGCAGCTGCTCCGCCCATAACCGGAAGGCTCTCCAGAGGTTAGTGAGGTCTGCACAACGCATCACCGGGTGCAAACTACCTGCCCTCCAGGACACCTACACCACCCGATGTCACAGGAAGGCCAAAAAGATCATCAAGGACAACAACCACCCGAGCCACTGCCTGTTCACCCCGCTATCATCCAGAAGGCGAGGTCAGTACAGGTGCATCAAAGCGGGGACCGAGAGACTGAAAAACAGCTTCTATCTCAAGGCCATCAGACTGTTAAACAGCCATCACTAACATTGAGTGGCTGCTGCCAACATACTGACTCAACTCCACCCACTTTAATAATGGTAAAATTGATGTAATCAATTCATCACTAGCCGAAAACCTGAACCTATAGGGGAGGGTCCGGGTGGGCATCTACCCATGGTGGCGGCTCCGGTTCGGGGCGTAGCCCCCGCTCCGCCCACTGATCCCTCCGCTTTTGTGCCACCGGACAATGGATTGTCGTCGGAGAAACCGGACCATAGATCATAGCTGGAGGCTCTGTGCTGCAGGCTGCCGCTGGAGGCTTCGGGCTGCCGCTGGAGGCTCCGGGCTGCAGGCCGTCGCTGGAGGCTCCGGACTGTGGGCCGTCTCAGGAGGTTCCGGACTGTCGGCCGTCTCAGGAGGTTCCGGACCGGGGACCGTCTCAGGAGGTTCCGGACCGGGGACCGTCACTGCAGGCTCCATGCCATGGATCATCACTGCAGGCTCCACGCCATGGATCACCACTGGAGGCTTTATGCCATGGATCATCACTGGAGGCTCCGGGCCATGGATTATCACTGGAGGCTTCCTGCCATGGATCATTCCTACAGGCTCCGGGCCATGGATCATCCCTACAGGCTTCTTGCCATGGATCATCCCTACAGGCTTCTTGCCATGGATTATCACTGGAGGATCCGGGCCATGGATTATCACTGGAGGCTTTGTGCCATGGATCATCACTACAGGCTCAGGGCCATGGATCATCACTGGAGGCTTCGGACCATGGATCATCACTGGAGGCTTCTTACGTGGAGCCGGAACTGGTCTCACCGAACTGGGGACTGTCGCCGGAAGCTCTGGACTGGGAACTGTCGCCGGAAGCCCTGGACTGGGAACTGTCACCGGAGGCCTGATGTGTGGGGCTGGCACAGGTGGCGCCAGACTGGTAACTCGCACCTCAGGGCGAGTACGGAGAGCAGGAACAGGACACACCAGACTGGAGAGACTCACTGGAGTCCGGGTGCGTGGAGCAGGTACATGTGGCGCCAGACTGGTAACACGCACCTCAGTGCGAGTACGGGGAGCTGACTCAGTTGGCACCAAACTGATAACACGTTCCTTTGGGAAAAATCTGTGCATCCTCCACAAGCTCAACAACTCTCCCATTTCTCTCTTCTCCTGGATTGGCTCTGGTTCCCTCCTCGGCTCCGCCGACTGCTCCATGTGCCCCCCCCCCCCAAAAAAATGATTGTGGTTTCTGTGGCCTTCCTTCCCGACTTCGTAGCTGTCCCTCCTTCGCTGCTTCCGCCTGCTTCCCTGGCAGGCTTTTGTCTCCTGCCACTATTCCTTCCAAAGTCCAGGATATACTCCTCCTAATCTCCTCAAAAGTCCACCGGTCCATACCACGCTGCTTGGTCATATTGTGGTGGGATCTTCTGTGACGCTCATCGTCGAAAGGAGTAGACCAAAGCGCAGCGTGGTAAGTGCTCATGATATTTCTTTATTTTAACTCAGAACACTAAAACAAAACATTAACCAATGGAAAACTAGCGTCACGTTCTGCAGGCTAACTGAGCTGTACAAAAACAAAATCCCACACTGAAGAAGGGAAAAAGGGCTGCCTAAGTATGATTCCCAATCAGAGACAACGATAGACAGCTGCCTCTGATTGGAAACCATACTCAGCCAAAACAAAGAAATACAACACATAGAATGCCCACCCCACACCCTGACCTAACAAAATAGAGAAATAATACGTCTCTCTCAGGTCAGGGCGTGACAGTGTGTCTACAGATACGCCGTATTCTGACCTTTACTTAATTCCCTCATAATTCCACCAACTTTGTGGAATAAGCAGTGGAAAAAACATCTACTTTATAGATAACAGCACTGTAATTTATAAAATGATAAGAGCTATTGATAAGAGCTAAGTAAATAAGTAATCTGTTTGGAGAAGGGGATTGTAAATACACATAGCAATTGTTTTACATGATTTTCCCCTATGATCCCTGGAGACGAATGTGAAACCAGTCATATGGAAGCTAACTGAAAATCATATTAACATGACATGTATGGCGGCCCCATTTCCAAAGTGAAGTAGGCTATAAATAGCTGTGCCATTCTTCAGAATTTTTATTTTATGCCCTCATAATTTGTGTGGATGAAATTTGGAGACCCAGGCTATAGGCTTCTGTAGGGCTGAACCTGCCGAGTTGATGAATGCACTTTAGAATGTTAAAATGACATGCCCAGACTTTAATCAATTTTACAATTTATATCATATTAAATGTTAGCCACTATCAGGAGCCACCGTCAGTAATACCCAGTAATAACCATATACATTTATAGTGTTAGTTTTCTTCAATTTGTAGCTTACATTTGGCATCATTCCATTCTGTCTACCTTTCTTTCCTCTGTCAACCTGTGCAAGTTGTTCCTGAGGATTGCTAGCAATACTGGATCATATTAAGCTAACGTTGTGCAATAAATGGGGACACATAGTCTATTTGAATCATTATGGAACTCAGACCACATGTAGCAGTTTAAACCTGGAGCCTGGTGCACGGTTCACAACTACTGGACCGTTGACATCACATTTCCATGATTAGTGAGGATTAAGGTAGATTTCTAAGACTATTGTTCATCCTTATTGTACACTTTTTTCCAACTTCCAATATTTAATGGATTGAACTTGAATATGACAACTTTCAGGATGAACACTGTATTTCTGATTAATCAGTATATTTTGTGTATAAAGGCTCTCCAAACCTGTGTTTTATGATTCATACATACTTTCCTCACCCCAAAATTTGCCTCAATAATCTACAAAATCAGAGTATTTTTTTAACCTACCAGTTGGTGCTGAAACAGACGAACATGCCTACGCCATTAAACCCCTACAACTCATCCAGAACGCCGCAGCCCATCTGGTGTTCAACCTTCCCAAGTTCTCTCACGTTACCCCACTCCTCCGCACACTCCACTGGCTTCCAGTTGAAGCTCGCATCTGCTACAAGACCGTGGTGCTTGCCCACGGAGCTGTGAGGGGAACGGCACCTCCGTACCTTCAGGCTCTGATCAGTCCCTACACCCAAAGGAGGGCACTGCGTTCATCCACCTCTGGCCTGCTGGCCCCCCTACCTCTGCGGAAGCACAGTTCCCGCTCAGCCCAGTCAAAACTGTTCGCTGCTCTGGCACCCCAATGGTGGAACAAGCTCCCTCACGACGCCAGGACAGCGGAGTCAATCACCACCTTCCGGAGACACCTGAAACCCCACCTCTTTAAGGAATACCTGGGATAGGATTAAGTAATCCTTCTACCCCCCCCCCCCACCCCCCCCCCCCCCCAAAAAAAAAGATATAGATGCACTATTGTAAAGTGGTTGTTCCACTGGATAGCATAAGGTGAACGCACCAATTTGTAAGTCGCTCTGGATAAGAGCGTCTGCTAAATGACGTAAATGTAAATGTAAATTATATATTTAGATGCATTTATTTTTTTTCTTTTGGGGTGGGGGTAGGTGGGGGGGGCTTAAAACATACAATCTACCTGCAGTGAAGCCACTCAACATTTACATTACATTCAGTCATCTAGCAGACACTTCCATACAGAGTGACCCACAGGAGCAACCAGGGTCAAGCTCCCCGCCCAAGGGCACATTGACAAAAACCTCCCCCTCCACTGTATTTGATATAGTCATTGCATGTGTCAGAAAGGTGCTAATATAATGTAACACCATATGATGTAATATATCCCTATGAGTGTTCTGACCTAAATGCACGAGGTCCATAGGCCTACTTGCGAACATAAGCAAACATTTCAATTTAAACAGGTTCTCTTGCACAAAATGCATAGCAGACTTGATTTACTTGCATGTGACAGAAGGCTAAATTGTAGCTGGTCCCATCAGATAACATGACATATGTTAACCCTATACAAATTCTTCATCAGCCTATCAAAGATCCGAGGTTTTATATCAACCAACCAATGGAATTTCTTAAAATAGGCCAACCCTGGCCACTAGAGGAACATTTTAAATCTACAAATTCAAGGTTAACTTTTGTTTAATTGGTCTGTAACAAAATGTTGTGTGCCAACATTGCATTGATGCGTCTTTGATTAGGCTACTTCCTACTAATAGGAAGTGATTTCCTACATTAAGACTGTCGATTCAAGTCCTATGGATTTGCGATAAACTTCTTTAAAATAACTGCAATATTGTCATCTGTAGGATGATAACTAGAGTGCAAACTACAATCCTACTGTAAACTTTGTAATGCTCATCCTCCTCGTGCCAAATAAAGCATATGTGACAAAGCCGATGATTATAAAAATGCATACAAAACGTTGCCTGCATTTAGGTGTACATGTCTATGTAATATAGCCTATGTAATATGATTACTAGGCAATAGAAGTCTGTTGTGTGCAACGCCAAAGAAATAGGTAGGGGAGAGTAGGGTAAGTTTAACAATTTTTTACATTCAGCATCACTCCGTCAAGGGAAATATTATATTCTTTCTAAAAGCGATATCTATATATATTACAGGATGTTGTGTATCCCTGGAAATATTCAGATTTCATGGAAACATTACTGTTTTGAAAACATAGCATATCCCCAAAAATTGATCTATTGGCCCAACTTACTCTGGGTACGGGGTAAATTGAGCCTAGGACAGGGTGAGTTGAGTCGCCTACAAATTTCTGTACTGAATTCAATTTTAAATCAACCTTTTTAAAACCATGTCTATTTTTATTTCCCAAACACAATTCAACACGACCACAATCACTTTTTTGTCTTTTAATCATTTTAAGCATCTTTTAACACAGGATTAACACAGGATTAACACCTAACAAAGACATTGTCCTTTTTAAAAACACTTTTAACATAGGCCAGGTCCAGTTGTTACCTCATTTGCTCAACTTGCCATTGGCTCAAACATTGGCTCACCTTACACCCCATGGCCATTGGCTCAACTTACCCCAAGGCAAACATTTTAATATATTAACCAACATAGCTACAAGGATGAAACCCACGGCTGTAATGTTTATGTGATGACACTTGATTTATTATTATGGTTTATGTAATGTGGTTTCACCTAAACCCCTCTCTCTTACTGCAGTGCTCCATTGAACAACTATTCTCATGAGCTGTACAGTAGAAAGGTTTTCCATAATTACTCGCCTGATTGTTGTAATTAGGGTTATTACAGTAATCATCATCATCATTTGCTGGGCAGATGCCCTTTCCCACTTAGTCCTCTCTCACAGTAGGCTCTTAACCTCACACTGTGGCTGAAAGCAGCCAAGGTGATGAGGTCCCAGATCAACGATATGAGAGAACATGGTTGGCTGCCCGTGGTCTGGTGGCGCTTCGTCAAGCCTCATTATGAAATGACCCTAATAGTATATCCATTATGTAGCATTACCTGCATACAGCCACTTCTCATGATCGTCCATTAATTTACCACTCGATGAGGGGAAGCTCTGGCTGGCTAAGCAGCTGAGTGGCCGATGACTTGAGTTATTGGTTTAATTGAAAGTCGAACATCATCATAGACGCCTACAGGCTTTTACAACACCAAACCTCACCAACTGTAGTTACACTCGTTCTACCCTCTCCCCTCTCCTTCCTCCACCCAACCACACCATTCCCAAGAGAGAATACCTTGGCCGCCTACGAGCCTGCACGGTATCCAATTGACTGCTCTCATTTACTACTATCACTCCTACTGCTCTCTCTTCGTCTGCCCACGTGTTCTCGCATACCCCTAGAGCATCGAGCCAGCGGGGTGGTGGCACTGGAATCCTCATCTCTCCCAAGTGGACATTCTCTCTTTCTCCCCTGACCCATCTGTCTATCTCCTCATTTGAATTCCATGCTGTCACAGTTACCAGCCCTTTCAAGCTTAACATCCTTATCATTTATCGCCCTCCAGGTTCCCTTGGAGAGTTCATCAATGAGCTTGACGCCTTGATAAGTTCCTTTCCTGAGGATGGCTCACCTCTCACAGTTCTGGGTGACTTTAACCTCCCCACGTCTACCTTTGACTCATTCCTCTCTGCCTCCTTCTTTCCACTCCTCTCCTCTTTTGACCTCACCCTCTCACCTTCCCCCCCTACTCACAAGGCAGGCAATACGCTTGACCTCATCTTTACTAGATGCTGTTCTTCCACTAATCTCATTGCAACTCCCCTCCAAATCTCCGACCACTACCTTGTATCCTTTTCCCTCTTGCTCTCATCCAACACTTCTCACTCTGCCCCTACTCGGATGGTATTGCGCCGTCCCAACCTTCGCTCTCTCTCTCCCGCTACTCTCTCTTCTTCCATCCTATCATCTCTTCCCTCTGCTCAAACCTTCTCCAACCTATCTCCTGATTCTGCCTCCTCAACCCTCCTCTCCTCCCTTTCTGCATCCTTTGATTTTCTCTGTCCCCTATCCTCCAGGCCGGCTCGGTCCTCCCCTCCTGCTCCGTGGCTCGACGACTCACTACGAGCTCACAGAACAGGGCTCCGGGCAGCCGAGCGGAAATGGAGGAAAACTCGCCTCCCTGCGGACCTGGCATCATTTCACTCCCTCCTCTCTACATTCTCCTCTTCTGTCTCTGCTGCTAAAGCCACTTTCTACCACTCTAAATTCCAAGCATCTGCCTCTAACCCTAGGAAGCTCTTTGCTACCTTCTCCTCCCTCCTGAATCCTCCTCCCCCTCCCCCCCCCCCTCCTCCCTCTCTGCGGATGACTTCGTCAACCATTTTGAAAAGAAGGTTGACGATATCCGATCCTCGTTTGCTAAGTCAAACGACACCGCTGGTCCTGCTCACACTGCCCTACCCTGTGCTTTGACCTCTTTCTCCCCTCTCTCTCCAGATGAAATCTTGCGTCTTGTGACGGCCGGCCGCCCAACAACCTGCCCACTTGACCCTATCCCCTCCTCTCTTCTCCAGACCATTTCCGGAGACCTTCTCCCCTTCCTCACCTCGCTCATCAACTCATCCTTGACCGCTGGCTACGTCCCTTCCGTCTTCAAGAGAGCGAGAGTTGCACCCCTTCTGAAAAAACCTACACTCATTCCCTCCGATGTCAACAACTACAGACCAGTATCCCTTCTTTCTTTTCTCTCCAAAACTCTTGAACGTGCCGTCCTTGGCCAGCTCTCCTGCTATCTCTCTCAGAATGACCTTCTTGATCCTAATCAGTCAGGTTTCAAGACTGGGCATTCAACTGAGACTGCTCTTCTCTGTGTCACGGAGGCTCTCCGCACTGCTAAAGCTAACTCTCTCTCCTCTGCTCTCATCCTTCTAGACCTATCTGCTGCCTTTGATACTGTGAACCATCAGATCCTCCTCTCCACCCTCTCCGAGTTGGGCATCTCCGGCGCGGCCCACGCTTGGATTGCGTCCTACCTGACAGGTCGCTCCTACCAGGTGGCGTGGCGAGAATCTGTCTCCGCACCATGCGCTCTCACCACTGGTGTCCCCCAGGGCTCTGTTCTAGGCCCTCTCCTATTCTCGCTATACACCAAGTCACTTGGCTCTGTCATATCCTCACATGGTCTCTCCTATCATTGCTATGCAGACGACACACAATTAATCTTCTCCTTTCCCCCTTCTGATAACCAGGCGGCGAATCGCATCTCTGCATGTCTGTCAGACATATCAGTGTGGATGACGGATCACCAGCTCAAGCTGAACCTCGGCAAGACGGAGCTGCTCTTCCTCCCGGGGAAGGACTGCCCATTCCATGATCTCGCCATCACGGTTGACAACTCCATTGTGTCCTCCTCCCAGAGTGCTAAGAACCTTGGCGTGATCCTGGACAACACCCTGTCGTTCTCCACTAACATCAAGGCGGTGACCCGATCCTGTAGGTTCATGCTCTACAACATTCGCAGAGTACAACCCTGCCTCACACAGGAAGCGGCGCAGGTCCTAATCCAGGCACTTGTCATCTCCCGTCTGGATTACTGCAACTCGCTGTTGGCTGGGCTCCCTGCCTGTGCCATTAAACCCCTACAACTCATCCAGAACGCCGCAGCCCGTCTGGTGTTCAACCTTCCCAAGTTCTCTCACGTCACCCCGCTCCTCCGCTTTCTCCACTGGCTTCCAGTTGAAGCTCGCATCCGCTACAAGACCATGGTGATTGCCTACGGAGCTGTGAAGGGAACGGCACCTCCATACCTTCAGGCTCTGATCAGGCCCTACACCCAAACAAGGGCACTGCGTTCATCCACCTCTGGCCTGCTGGCCCCCCTACCTCTGAGGAAGCACAGTTCCCGCTCAGCCCAGTCAAAACTGTTCGCTGCTCTGGCACCCCAATGGTGGAACAAGCTCCCTCACGACGCCAGGACAGCGGAGTCAATCACCACCTTCCGGAGACACCTGAAACCCCACCTCTTTAAGGAATACCTAGGATAGGATAAAGTAATCCTTCTAATCCCCCCCCTTAAAAGATTTAGATGCACTATTGTAAAGTGGTTGTTCCACTGGATATCATAAGGTGAATGCACCAATTTGTAAGTCGCTCTGGATAAGAGCGTCTGCTAAATGACTTAAATGTAAATGTAATGTAAAATTTAAGTGGTGGCGAGGCAGTGTTGGGGGGGATCAATACTTTCAGCCTGTGGGGGCTGTGTGGGGGCTGGGTGGGGGCTGTGTGGGGCTGTGTGTGAGCTTTGGGGATTTAGTGCTGGGAGCAGTGCTGGGCCCCGTTAGGTGCATTCATCATCTGACACCCACGGTCGGCTGGTCAGCGCTGAATGTCATGCTGTTAACACTCCTCACACACAGGCCTCCCTTAGCACCGACTTACTCTCTGCATTTACATGTTGCCCACATTCATAGCCTATATTGCACCCATGAACCCTGGAGCTGCAGTGGTGACTTATACATTACACACATCCAATCAATGTCGTCCAATCTTGGCTATGTTTCTGAATAGGTTATTAAAGTGTAATTGCTGTAGAGGAAATGGCTACTATTTCCGTTCTGGTTAGTCAACACCTGTCATTTGAGTTTTTACTGTAAGTGACAGGGCAGTGTGCTACCCCCGTCTCCATTCCTCATAGTATTCCTTCCCTGTACTGTGCTATCAATCCTAGACAACCTATTCTTCATGGTGTTGTGGATTCTGATCTGATCAGGTACGTAGGTGGTGAGGCAGAAGGTCAACCCCAGTTCTCTGAATTCCTTCACCTCACAAGTCAGCTTAACCAACAAATGCCAACTGTAATACAGAGGAATGAAATATAGCGAGAAGTCTGTCATACTCTTAAGTTGTCATGTTGCTCAAATTCTTCCCAGAAGGATAGAAAGGTCACTCCATAAAAAACCTGGCCTCAAAGCAGTAGTCTGGCGATATGTGCAGTGAATGACAAGTGCCATAGCAGAAACAACATGGCCGTTTTCCTGTTGGCTGTGGCATTTCCTTTGAACTGGTTACCCTGAGGTAAAGCCACAACTTCTCTGATATCAGAGAACTCCCTTGAGTTGTGTGGCTTAGAATATACAGATGTTTGACCTATATTGTCAGAGCAAAATAATCTTGCAGCAACAGGAGTTGATCGTTTATTCTATAATGTTGCTTGATTGGTGGTTAGGCTATTAGCTGGCCAAAAGTAGACGACATGAAAATGCGATACTGTTAGTGTGGGTTTTCAGTGAATATATGTAAATCATAAAACGGTGCAGGAAAATTCTCAGCAACAAAAGATTGATCAAATTAAGATCCTACATCTGTAAGTTTGTTTTTGGCAGGACTATTTTTTCATTTTAAAAACTATTATTGGAAAAACAAGTTCAGTGGGTTAATGTACTCTGTCATGGACCAATTTGCGCACATTCAAAATCAAATCAAATCAAATGTATTTGTCACATACACATGGTTAGCAGGTGTTAATGCAAGTGTAGCGAAATGCTTGTGCTTCTAGTTCTGACCATGCAGTAATATCTAACAAGTAATATAACCTAACAATTTCACAACAACTACCTTATACACACAAGTGTAAAGGAATGACTACGAATGTGTACATAAAAATATATAAATGAGTGATGGCCAAACGGCATAGGCAAGATGTAATAGATGGTACGGAGTACAGTATATACATATGAGATGAGCAATGCAGGGTATGAAAACATTATATGAAGTGACATTGTTCAAAGTGGCTAGTGATACATTACATCAAGATGGCAAGATGCAGTAGATGGTATAGCGTACATTATATACATATGAGATGAGCAATGTAGGGTATGAGAACATTATATAAAGTGGCATTGTTTAAAGTGGCTAGTGATACATTTAATTACATCAGATGGCAAGATGCAGTAGATGGTATAGCGTACAGTATATACATAAGAGATGAGTAATGTAGGGTAAGTAAACATTATATAATATAAAGTGGCTAGTGATAAATTGATTACATCAATTTTACCATTATTAAAGTGGGTGGAGTTGAGTCAGTATGTTGGCAGCAGCCACTCAATGTTAGTGATGGCTGTTTAACAGTCTGATGGCCTTGAGATAGAAGCTGTTTTTTAGTCTCTCGGTCCCCGCTTTGATGCACCTGTACTGACCTCGCCTTCTGGATGATAGCGGGGTGAACAGGCAGTGGCTCGGGTGGTTGTTGTCCTTGATGATCTTTTTGGCCTTCCTGTGACATCGGGTGGTGTAGGTGTCCTGGAGGGCAGGTAGTTTGCACCCGGTGATGCGTTGTGCAGACCTCACTACCCTCTGGAGAGCCTTCCGGTTATGGGCGGAGCAGCTGCCGTACCAGGCGGTGATAAAGCCCGACAGGATGCTCTCGATTGTGCATCTGTAAAAGTTTGTAAGTGTTTTTGGTGACAAGCCAAATTTCTTCAGCCTCCTGAGGTTGAAGAGGCGCTGCTGCGCCTTCTTCACCACGCTGTCTGTGTGGGTGGACCATTTCAGTTTGTCCATTATGTGTACGCCGAGGAACTTAAAACTCTCCACCCTCTCCACCCTCTCCACTACTGTCCCATCAATGTAGATAGGGGGCTGCTCCCTCAAGTCCATGATCATCTTCTTTGTTTTGTTGACATTGAGTGTGAGGTTATTTTCCTGACACCACATCCGAGGGCCCTCACCTCCTCCCTGTAGGCCGTCTCGTCGTTGTTGGTAATAAAGCCTACCACTGTAGTGTCGTCTGCAAACTTGATGATTGAGTTGGAGGCGTGCATGGCCACGCAGTTGTGGGTGAACAGGGAGTACAGTAGAGGGCTGAGAACGCACCCTTGTGGGGACCCAGTGTTGAGGATCAGCGGGGTGGAGATGTTGTTACCTACCCTCACCACCTGGGGGCAGCCCGTCAGGAAGTCCAGGACCCAGTTGCACAGGGCGGGGTTCAGACCCAGGGCCCCGAGCTTAATGATGAGTTTGGAGGGTACTATGGTGTTAAATGCTGAGCTGTAATCGATGAACAGCATTCTTACATAGGTATTCCTCTTGTCCAGATGGGTTAGGGCAGTGTGCAGTGTGATGGCGATTGCGTCGTCTGTGGACCTATTGTGGCGGTAAGCAAATTGGAGTGGGTCTAGGGTGTCAGGTAGGGTGGAGGTGATATAGTCCTTGACTAGTCTCTCAAAGCACTTCATGATGATGGAAGTGAGTGCTACAGGGTGGTAGTCATTTAGCTCAGTTACCTTAGCTTTCTTGGGAACAGGAACAATGGTGGCCCTCTTGAAGCATGTGGGAACAGCAGACTGTGATAAGGATTGATTGAATATGTCTATAAACACACCAGCCAGCTGGTCTGCGCATGCTCTGAGGACGTGGCCGGGGATGCCGTCTGGGCCTGGAGCCTTGAGAGGGTTAACACGTTTAAATGTTTTACCCACGTTGGCTACAGTGAGGGAGAGCCCGCAGGTTTTGGTAGCGGGCCATGTCAGTGGCACTGTATTGTCCTCAAAGCGAGCAAAAACGATGTTCAGTCTGTCTGGGAGCAAGGCATCGTGATCTGCGACGGGGCTGGTTTTTGTTTTGTAGTCCGCGATTGACTGTAGACCCTGCCACATACCTCTCGTGTCTGAGCCGTTGAATTGCGACTCCACTTTGTCTCTATACTGACGCTTAGCTTGTTTGATTGCCTTGCGGGGGGAATAGCTACACTGTTTGTATTCGGTCATGTTTCTGGTCACCTTGCCCTGATTAAAAGCAGTGGTTTGCACGTTCAGTTTTGCGCGAATGCTGCCATCAATCCACGGTTTCTGGTTTTGGAATGTTTTAACCTGTTGGCGATAGGGGGCAGTATTTGCACGGCAGGATAAAAAAGTACCCGATTTAATCTGTTTACTACTCCTGCCCAGTAACTACAATATGCATGTAATTAGTATATTTGGATAGAAAACACTCTAAAGTTTCTAAAACTGTTTGAATGGTGTCTGTGAGTATAACAGAACTCATATGGCAGTCAAAACCCTGAGACAAATCCTAACAGGAAATGGAAATCTGATGTGTGGCCATTGAAACACACAGGGACTTATTAATCATTTAGCACTTCCTAAGGCTTCCACAAGATGTCAACAGTCTTTACAAAGTGGTTTGAGTCTTCTATGGTAGAAACTGACAAAGGGAGGCTTGGGAAGTTGGTCACAGGGGGAGGGCCATTACTACTATGACGCGGGCGCCCATGGGAACCCTTTTGTTCCGAAACGTTTAGTAAGACAATGCAATCGTCCGCCTTGAATATTATTGAAGCTCTGGTTGAAAAAGGCCCTAAAGATTTATGTTATACAACGTTTGACATGTTTGAACGAACGTAAATATATATTTTTTGCACATTCGTGACGACAAGTCCCGCGCGCTTCAGTACATTATGAGTAGACTTCGGAACGCGCTAACAAGAAGGAACTATTGGGACATAAATTATTAACTTTTTCGAACAAAACTACATTTGTTAAGGACCTGGGATTTCTGGAAGTGCCTTCTGATGAAGATAATCAAAGGTAAGGGAATATTTACAATAGTATATTTGATTTTAGATGGTTCCAAGATGGCGCTAACATGTATCGCCTAGCCTATTTTTCTGAGCATACCACGTCGTTTATTGCAAAGTGTGATTTCCCAGTAAAGTTATTTTTAAATCTGCCAATGCGGTTGCATTCCCGAGATGTTAATCTATAATTCTTTGAATGACAATATTACATTTTAACAATGTTATCGAATAGTAATTTTGTAAATTGTAGCACTGCTTCACCGGAAACATTTGAGGGAAAATATTTTCTGAACGTCACGCGCCGATGTAAAATTCTGTTTTTATATATACTGCTCAAAAAAATAAAGGGAACACTAAAATAACACATCCTAGATCTGAATAAATGAAATAATCTTATTAAATACTTTTTTCTTTACATAGTTGAATGTGTTGACAACAAAATCACACAAAAAAAATCAATGGAAATCCAATTTATCAACCCATGGAGGTCTGGATTTGGAGTCACTCAAAATTAAAGTGGAAAACCACACTACAGGCTGATCCAACTTTGATGTAATGTCCTTAAAACAAGTAAAAATGAGGCTCAGTAGTGTGTGTGGCCTCCACGTGCCTGTATGACCTCCCTACAATGCCTGGGCATGCTCCTGATGAGGTGGCGGATGGTCTCCTGAGGGATCTCCTCCCAGACCTGGACTAAAGCATCCGCCAACTCCTGGACAGTCTGTGGTGCAACGTGGCGTTCGTGGATGGAGCGAGACATGATGTCCCAGATGTGCTCAATTGGATTCAGGTCTGGGGAACGGGCGGGCCAGTCCATAGCATCAATGCCTTCCTCTTGCAGGAACTGCTGACACACTCCAGCCACATGAGGTCTAGCATTGTCTTGCATTAGGAGGAACCCAGGGCCAACCGCACCAGCATATGGTCTCACAAGGGGTCTGAGGATCTCATCTCGGTACCTAATGGCAGTCAGGCTACCTCTGGCGAGCACATGGAGGGCTGTGCGGCCCCCCAAAGAAATGCCACCCCACACCATGACTGACCCACCACCAAACCGGTCATGCTGGAGGATGTTGCAGGCAGCAGAACATTCTCCACGGCGTCTGCAGACTCTGTCACGTCTGTCACATGTGCTCAGTGTGAACCTGCTTCATCTGTGAAGAGCACAGGGCGCCAGTGGCGAATTTCCCAATCTTGGTGTTCTCTGGCAAATGCCAAACGTCCTGCACGGTGTTGGGCTGTAAGCACAACCCCCACCTGTGGACGTCGGGCCCTCATACCACCCTCATGGAGTCTGTTTCTGACCGTTTGAGCAGACACATGCACATTTGTGGCCTGCTGGAGGTCATTTTGCAGGGCTCTGGCAGTGCTCCTCCTGCTCCTCCTTGCACAAAGGCAGAGGTAGCGGTCCTGCTGCTGGGTTGTTGCCCTCCTACGGCCTCCTCCACGTCTCCTGATGTACTGGCCTGTCTCCTGGTAGTGCCGCCATGCTCTGGACACAATTCTGACAGACACAGCAAACCTTCTTGCCACAGCTCGCATTGATGTGCCATCCTGGATGAGCTGCACTACCTGAGCCACTTGTGTGGGTTGTAGACTCCGTCTCATGCTACCACTAGAGTGAAAGCACCGCCAGCATTCAAAAGTGACCAAAACATCAGCCAGGAAGCATAAGAACTGAGAAGTGGTCTGTGGTCACCACCTGCCGAACCACTCCTTTATTGGGGGTGTCTTGCTAATTGCCTATAATTTCCACCTGTTGTCTATTCCATTTGCACAACAGCATGTGAAATTTATTGTCAATCAGTGTTGCTTCCTAAGTGGACAGTTTGATTTCACAGAAGTGTGATTGACTTGGAGTTACATTGTGTTGTTTAAGTGTTCCCTTTATTTTTTTGAGCAGTGTATAAATATGAACTTTATCGAACAAAAAATGCATGTATTGTGTAACATGATGTCCTAGGAGTGTCATCTGATGAAGATTGTCAAAGGTTAGTGCTGCATTTAGCTGTGTTTTGGGTATTTGTGATGCATCTAGTTGCTTTGAAAATGGCATTGTGTTTTTTTTGGCAGGGTACTCTCCTAACATAATCTAATGTTTTGCTTTTGCTGTAAAGCCTTTTTGAAATCGGACAACGTGGTTCGATTCAGGAGAGGTGTATCTATAAAATGGTGTAAAATAGTCATATGTTTGAGAAATTGAAGTTATAGCATTTATGAGGTTTTGTATTTCGCGCGACGCGATTCAACTGGCTGTTGACTAGGGTGGGACGCAAGCGTCCCACGTTCCCAGACAGGTTAATAGACGCTGTGGGTACAACATCACCGATGCACTTGTTAATGAACTCGCACACTGAATCAGCGTATTCGTCAATGTTGTTGTTCGACGCAATGCGGAACATATCCCAGTCCACGTGATCGAAGCAATCTTGAAGCGTGGAATCCGATTGGTCGGACCAGCGTTGAACAGACCTGAGGGCGGGAGCTTCCTGTTTTAGTTTCTGTCTATTGGCTGGGAGCAACAAAATGGAGTCGTGGTCAGCTTTTCTGAAGGGAGGGTGGGTCAGGGCCTTATATGCATCGCGGAAGTTAGAATAACAATGATCCAGGGTTTTGCTACCCCTGGTAGCACAATAGATATGCTGATAGAATTTGGGGAGCCTTGTTTTCAGATTAGCCTTGTTAAAATCCCCGGCTACAATAAATGCAGCCTCAGGATATGTGGTTTCCAGTTTACATAGAGTCAAATGAAGTTCCTTCAGGGCTGTCGATGTGTCTGCTTGGGGGGGGATATACACGACTGTGATTATAATCGAAGAGAATTCTCTTGGTAGATAATGCGTTCGGCATTTGATAGTGAGGAGTTCTAAGTCAGGTGAACAAAAGGACTTGAGTTCCTGTATATTGTTATGATCACACCACGTCTCGTTAACCTGTCTGGGCTAGGGGGCAGTATTTTCACGGCCGGATGAAAGACATACCCAATTTAAACAGGTTACTACTCTGGCCCAGAAACTAGAATATGCATATTATTAGTAGATTTGGACAGAAAACACTCTGAAGTTTCTAAAACTGTTTGAATGGTGTCTGTGAGTATAACAGAACTCATATGGCAGGCAAAAACCTCAGAAAAATCCAAGCAGGAAGTGAAAAGTCTGAGAATTGTAGTTCTTCTTTTGATTCTCTATCGAAGCTACAGTGTCTGTGGGGGACGTTGCACATCCTAAGGCTTCCATTGGCTGTCTAAAGCCTTCAGAAAGTGGTTTGAGCATTTTCCTGTCACTGGGCAGATAATAGGAGCTCAGTTACTGAGTGGTCTGCCTGGCAACAAAGGGATAGGATATGCGCGGTCATGCGAGGACACCGTTCCTTCTTTTTCTTCTTGAATGAATATGCTATTGTCCGGTTGGAATATTATCGCAATTTTACGTTAAAAATACCATAAAGAGTGATTTCAACCAGCGTTTGACATGCTTCTAAGTACGGTAATGGAACATTTTGACTTTCGTCTCTCATTCCTCACTCGAGCATTATACCTTTGGATAAGTGATCTGTACGCACGAACAAAACGGAGGTATTTGTACATAACTATGGATTATTTCGACCAAAAACAACATTTCTTGTGGAAGTAGCAGTCCTGGGAGTGCATTCTGACGAAGATCAGCAAAGGTAAGAGAATATTTCTAATACTAATTCTGAGTTTAGGTTACCCCAAACTTGGCGGGTGTCTGAATAGCTCACCGTGATGGCTGAGCTATGTACTCAGAATATTGAAAAATGTGCTTTCTCCGTAAAGCTATTTTAAAATCTGACACAGCGGTTGCATCCAGGGGTAGTCTATCTATAATTCTTAAAATAATTGTTATATATTTTGTCAAAGTTTATGATGAGTATTTTTGTAAATTGATGTGCACATTCACCGGGCGTTTTGGTGGGAATACATTTTCTGAACATCACGCGCCAATGTAAAATGCTGTTTTTGGATATAAATATGAACTTTATCGAACAAAACATACATGTATTGTGTAACATAATGTCCTAGGAGTGTCATCTGATGAAGATCATCAAAGGTTAGTGCTTCATTTAGCTGTGTTTTGGGTTTTATTGACACATGTCCTTGCTTGGAAAATGGCTGTGTGATTATTTTTGTCTATGTACTCTCCTAACATAATCTAATGTTTTGCTTTTGCTGTAAAGCCTTTTTGAAATCGGACAATGTGGTTAGATTAACGAGAAGTTTATCTTTAAAATGGTGTAAAATAGTTGTATGTTTGAGAAAGTTGAATTATGATATTTTGTTATTTTTGAATTTTCCGCCCTGATTTTTCACTGGCTGTCCCGTAGGTGGGACGCTAGCGTCCCACCTAGCACATAGAAGTTAATCATAAGGCATACACCCCCGCCCTTCTTCTTACCAGAGAGATGCTTGTTTCTGTCGGTGCGATGCGTGAAGAAACCAGGTGGCTGTACCGACTCAGATAGCGTGTCTCGAGTGAGCCATGTTTCCGTGAAACAAAGAATGTTACAGTCTCGGATGTTTCTTTGGAATGCTACCCTTGCTCGGATTTTGTCTACCTTGTTGTCAAGAGACTGGACATTGGCGAGTAGTATGCTCGGGAGCGGTGCGTGATGTGCCCGTCTACGGAGCCTGACCAGAAGACCACTCCGTCTGCCCCTTCTTCTATGGTGTCGTTGTTTTGGGTCGCCGGCTGGCATCCGATCCATTGTCCTGGGTGGTAGGCCAAACAGAGGATCCACTTCGGGAAAGTCGTATTCCTGGTCGTAATGTTGGTGAGTTGACGTTGCTCTTATATCCAATAGTTCCTCCCGACTGTATGTAATAAAACCTAAGATTACCTGGGGTAACAATGTAAGAAATAATACATAAAAAAACAAAACACTGCATAGTTTCCTAGGAACGTGAAGCGAGGCGGCCATCTCTGTCGGCGCCGGAAGTCCGTTCTGTCTGTTAATGTGTCTGACCACTGCTGTTTCCTTCTTACCTCACATGTTCCAATAGCCATGACCTTTTCCCATCTAAATGCAAATGGTAGGGTCCTACACAAAGTGAAAACCATAGCTGTTTCCCATTTATCTGTACACAATTGTAACCACAAGGCTTTTGTTTTCATGTTGCGAGGAAATGTTTTCTTCTGACTCTATGAATTTAAAGAGGCTTTGAAATTGCACTGGCTGTTCTGGAAACAGTGGGTATTAATATGTGTGTCATCAGAGTAATGGCAGTCATAATGCATTCTGTTGTTACTGTGAGTGCCATTAGGTCAATGACCTCTGTCAATAGTACAATACAATAGATTCAAACTCTCAGGGGAAGAGGAGGGGAAAAAGAGTTGATAATGCTCCCCTATTGATTTTAATCATTAATGTGTAGTTAACAACAGTGGAAGAGCACTGGAAGCTTTATTTAATGACAAAGGACAAAGGGATATACTATAGCACGACTTGTCATCAATGCACTGCATTGGATAAAAATGTTGTTTCTTTATCTTGTTTCATGTTTATTCCAAATGTGTGGCGTGTAAGACCTTGTGGGTGAGGTTGCAATTTGGGCAACTTCTTGCAAAAATCTCAGAGTAGCAGTTAGTCTAGTTAATATAGGTGACAACGATTTGTAACACAACCTGGAGGTCCATAGCATTATATCTATGGGGTATATGCTAATTTGACGTTGAAATGTTTAAGTTTATACATTTATTAGACTGTCAAACAAGTTGTATAATTCCATATGTACAGTAGATGTGGGTTATGGTTCTCTGTCATTCTTTACAGTTAGTTATATGTTAATACCTCAGCCATGAAAAAACATAATACCAATATTACCAACTCACTCTCTAATTCGTGAATATTGTTTAAATGAACATATGAAAAAATTCCCCCAGACTCCATATTTACTAAACTGATTATTGTTTTATACAATACACATGGGATGTGCTTTAATAATTCATTTGTAAACAAAAACATTTGCACAGGAACAGTCGTATACTGCTTGCTTTGAAGCTTTTCAAATTAGTCCTCCATTGTTTGTGCAACAAAGACATAAAGGAATTTTCATTCATACCACATTGACACATAAAAATACAAGCTTAATAAATGGCAAGGAATATTTGCAACAAAAGTAAACAGTGCTTTTACAGCAGATAGATCATGGGACGCAACAACTTAGCAGCACGTTAGTCTCAGAACCATCTGCCAAAACTGAGCTCTAGCCTCTTGTGTGTGGGAAAAGCTTCTTGAGGACAATATCATTGACTGACTGGAAAGTAAAATCGGAGCTCTGTAATGGGGTGGATGTATTTGAGCCAGACAGATGGTTGCTTAGAGACATGTCTGTAAGATTCCGGTGGTGTAACATCAGTACAACACAGTGTTGCAGCTCCACCATGTCAGAGTCAGGGCCATCAAATGTCATTTTTTCATTGCTCAATTTCTTTGTTGCTCTGACATAGTTTTATAGCCATTTTATGTTGTAGCTATCATTGGAGCTTGACAAGGACTATGAAACTCCATATTGAACTATTACGTTTTTTTTGGTACTCTGGCCTTACCTCAAAAGAAATTACATTTTAGTTGCTATGCTCTCAATATCTTAGCTGATACAGGGGCTTGAAACTAATGTAATAATTGCTCTTAATATTTCAAGTGCATCAATTTCTACTGTGTCTACATTGCATGTGAACATACAATATAGTATAGCTAGTCATAATGATATAAGCATATCATTTACTAAGACAAATTGCAATAGCCTCTGTTGTAATGACAAATTCTAAGCAAAATGAAGTCTTAAATATGGACACACGGCACAAGTTGTAACAATATTATGCAAGCTCCTAACATTTAATGTAGTACACCAGTGACAATGTTTGAAATGGTCATTGACCAGCAAATTTATATAACATCTCTATAGTAAATGTCTATATACCCATTTCCATGACCCAGGATTTTACGATAATATTTGGACTTTCTTGTTAACTGAAGAGATAGTTGAAAAGTAAAAACAACAACAAATCATGTACTTCATGTGTCTGTTACTCTATAAGTATAAGAGGACACAGTGGGAGTCCACAAGGAAGTCTGGATGAATTCGAAAATGTGGAAGACATTTTTTTTTATATCATTTGAAATATTTGTTCAATTCTAGTTTCTTATGGTTTTTTTGCTTAAAATAATCACTTCCTTTGCTTCTTTTCAAAGAACATTTTGTTAAATTAAGAATTTCATCCTTGTAAAATTTGTGTCCCATAGATTCTGAGGTATATCACCAAAACTGATTCTGTCCTTTGCTTCTATAGTGCTGGTAAATCATCCATGATAAAAAATGACATACAAAGCTGGTTACGGATCAACACCTTAGACACAAGACATAAAAACACAAGCGGGATTGTACAATTAAGAACATGAGTATGGGCTTCCACACAATAAGGCATTGCTTTAATGAAAACATCTGGACATAAAAATCACAGTTTTAATCCTTGCTTAGCTAGTGATGATATTGATGTCCTCTTTGTCGATTGTTTCAGGTACGTCAACACACCTGCAACAATGTAACAATTGTAAACACATAACAACAACTATTATTCTTCAACTCTGATGAATGGAGTCAAATATACAACAATACTGTATATCAAAATGAAAGGAGCTTTTCCCAACTCAAAACAAAATGGATGTGATCCACTTGGATTATATAGCGAGGGAATGAGTGCAGAAAATGAAGCTATTGAAAGAAGCATTAGTTTACATGGTCACCTGTAGAGTAGTGTGCCTACAGTCTAAAGCTGCCAATTAACAGTGGCATGAGGTTGATTCAACCCTAGCCATACACAATCATCCTACAAGCACAGTTACAAAAATATACACACATACGCACACACATTATTGTACATGTTTGTTAGTATCAAGTATTTGTTGAGGGGTTGGACTAATCTGAAATTGTGATCTTTAATTGTGAAAAGACTGTAGACTCTTGGATAGAAACTCAACAATTCCACTTGTCCAGCTCTTCTCATTTAGTGTATAATGCTGCTAATATAGCCTATTTACAATCATTTATGCAACAGAAATTGCCACTATATCCACTAATAAGCTGATATGTGCTGGCCGTTACCAAAAAACAAGAATAAATCAACAGAGAAAAAAAACCATTAATTGTGCTTTTTAACCCATAAATCCACTTCATCATTGAAATGAGAACAATTTCGAGAGGCACCTCTTGAAGTTCTAACACCAGTTAAGTTCAATAAGAATCTCTAAAGCTATAACAAGGACTGAAAATACAAATAGTAAATATATGTATATATTTATAAAGTTGATCCAGTTCCTTTCCAATTCCCCTTTTTAAAAAATATTGTCTTCTTACGAATAACCTCACATAAAGCATTCCTTATGTGTCAACGTGCAAAGCCCTTATGTTGCCCTATAGAGAAAGTACAGATGTCCTTGTGGTTGTTGATTCTAGTTGTGAAAATCCAAATCTGAATGAAACAGAGAGCTTGAGCTGAAAGCAAGAAGGGTTAGTTGTTCGCTACTTTGAAAAGAAGACCTATGGTGAGGTTGCACACCTCTGGAAGTATCTGCTGTTTTCATCTGTTGACAGTCTGTTGACACAGGAATCCTTGGCCAGCCACCCTCTCGTTAAACAGTTACCTCGTTCTTACTGGCCGTGCGGTACTGGTTGTTGTGCTGGTGGCCTGGGATGTACTGTAGATGGTCCACTGTGTGTGTCCGTCGCGAGGCAAACTGCTGCCTCTTGTTGGTGGTCGGGTGGTTGACGGTGAGCGTGTTGTATGAGTCGTTGATGGTAGTGGGATGGGAGTGCATCTTTTGCATCTTAGCGTAGCGCTCACTGCGGTCCATGACAGGTGTGGTGGGCACAAAGTTGATGTCTACATGGGACATGGCCCGCGACATGGCCTTCTCCCGGAAGTTGGAGCGCCGCAGCGACAGCATCTTGTCCGGCGAGAGCAGGGGGTCCTGGGACTGGAGGCGGTCCGCGGAGAGCAGCTGCTCCTCTGAGAGAATGCGGCTGCCGTAGGTAGAGACGCCCATGTTGTAGGCTGAGAGGCCGTAGCCATGGCGTGGGGTCCTCTCTGGGGACAGCACATGGTCCTGGGACATGGCCCTCTGGACACGGTGAGGCCGCTGACGGTGCTGCTGGTGGGGCTCTGTGTTCAGCTTCACCATGTGGGGCGGCTGCAGAATCTGCCGACCTGCCAAGTCTTGGTGTCGCTTCCGCATGTAGTACTCATCTATGTCCTTATCACCTGAGTGGGAAAAGAGGGAGGGGGAGGAGAGAGGGAGAAGGACAGGAGAAACATTACACTCTATATAAAGAATGATTCTATACCTCCTCCTGAGTGGATCAGCTCAGCAGTTCTACTGTGACAACTCCTACAATTCCCTTTTGATTATGATTGCATTTTCTGTCCTTCTGCTTTCATGGGAGAAGGCAGGGGCTCCCTCGCATCACAATAATTCCACTCCTGTTCTGGTGTGGAAAGGACTATACGCCTGCCGCGAGGCAAAACAATCAAACTGTCAGTGTTGCACTGCAGGGTAGCCAGTGGTTTGACTCTGCCAAAAGCAGAGAGGCTCTACAGCGAGTGCCAACACTCTCCTGATGTTAAAGTCATTACATCTGCATGAGGAAAGCGGCGGGCTCCTCTCAAATGACTTTTAAACAGGCTTTTAGACCGGCTGGGCCTGGCAACATCAGATTGATGGCACCCTGAAACTACTGTGACTAACTGTCATCTCTGGGGGTTAGATACCTCAGCGGAAGCTAATTTCCCAAGGCCTCAAGAACACACAGAGGTGGTCTAAAAATGTCGGGACAAGACTGTGCTTGACTAAGATTTGGATGATAAGGATTTTGTTTTGGTATGGATATTTAAACCCTCCTCCTTAGATAGATGCCACGCCTGGATAGAGAAGATCTCCCTTTTTTTCTCTCCATAAGGGATTTATTTTCCCCAGCCATGCTCCCTAATGAAGAAGACCTGGGTTAGGCTTCTGACAATAGCGTTTTGTCTTTTTCTCCAGGGGTCCCTTTAGGTGTGACATTATGGTAAGAAATGTCAACACTGACCCAGAGGCTATAGCTTGCCCACAACAGACAGGACATGTCCCTTAGCTTCATTTAAGTGCCTCTTCGTTGCCAAGAGTTATAAGGATTAGGGTTCAGTTTATCCTAAGCCTATAGATCAAAGATTTAGAATTGACATCATTGCATTGAAAATACTATGCCATTTTGAAATAGGGGTTGATTTCATGTTGTACTCAGAGACATTTCCACCAACTCTCCTCAGATGCTTTAGTTTTGACATTACAAAATCAATTTCAATTTGACATTTTAACTGCTGTTAAAAATGTTAGGCCTTTCGTAAATAATTCACATAGGGCATTAGGCTACATTATTAGAATGAAAGATGCAACTTTGTAACTCTTATCATGGCGAGCATGGAGTCTGACAGCTCACTAAACTAGGCAATCCATAGGCAGGTCAACCTTGTGTGTTTTGTGTCCATGCTCATGATGTTACACAGAACAAATGTATTTCCTTCCTTTTTACTTTTATGTTAAAGAAATATATGCTGGATTCATTTCTTTGCTGCTTCGAATAAGACGTTGCACTTTAACTTGCATTCGATTTTGAGAGGGCATGGGGTCTCAAAGTTGAGGTGAAACCACAAACCTGCTAGCTGTGGCTAACTGACTAGGTATCCCCTTTCCCGTTCCTTACCCTTAATTAAACTAAAGTCTCCACTCTCCCAGATTAAATTCAATATGGTGAGTATATTCATCTGTGGTAGCTATTGATCCCAATACGCCATCATCCGGCCCAGACGGAGCAGTAATCACATAATGCACATACACTTGTAAAAAAACTTGTGAAACATCAATTATAAAGGGATCTTTAGCGGGGATTAAGATAAGGCGTGGTAAGAGAAAGGGGCCCACAATAATATAATTTAGCTTTTTGCTTGGCATGAGGATTAAAGGGGCTCTGTTGTTCTGACGAGTGTTCTAATGCCTTTTAAGTTGATTACAGAGGGAAGGAGAAGACCGAGCCAAATAGGATTCCTGCTGCCTCCTCCCTTCCCCTCCACCCGCTAGCTCCTTGGAGGGTCTGAACAGGTTATTTTAGAGTAGTGTCCTCCATCTCCATCCCTGGCTCCCTCCAGTCCTGTCTGACGGACAGGGGAGAACGAAGGAGGAGGAGGAGGAGGAAGAGTAGGAATCACACACACAGACTACAGTATGTGCATTTAGAATCACAAATGAACCATATTAATTTGATTTTCGTTGTCCTCTCCAGATGGTTTCATTAAAAAAGCAACTCATTATATACGCTTTTGGCGTTTTTCCAAAGCCTCTCTCCTTGCACAAAGCCACAGCATCTATCAGAGGTATGAGGGAACTCTCCTCTCAGAAGAGCTGCCACTGTACTGTAGGTAGGTAGAGAATTGAAATATTCACTTTTCTGACAAATACTTTAGGGTTTATGCGTCCCAGCTCAAACTGCTTTTCATTTAATTGGATTCCTCTCTGTGATTTCAGTGTGTTTACAACCCCCTATGACATTAAGAGAAGACCCCTTGGTTTGATAAGGGAGAGACACAATCTACGATCTAAAGGCATGTAACATACTATGAAGGGAGTTTAAATTGGTGCATAACATGTATGAGATTATTCATTTTTTCATCAAGGTCATGAAATCCTTGGATTATTTGAAGGTCTTATATCTACCCACTGGGCACAGACATCAATTCAACGTCTATTCCACGTTGGTTCAACGTAATTACATTGAATTGAGGAGGAATCAATGTTGATTCAGCCAGTGTGTGCCCAGTGGGTAATGTTTCTATTGAACAGTACTAGATGAAGAAGCAGTACAACGCATTGCTGAGTATAGACAATTCAGATGTTATCAATGTTGTCCACATCAAAGGTTGTCACATTGATTCCCTGTGTCCACACTGAGCATAACATACAAGCCTGCACTAGAATACCACACCCTACTTATTTTAATACAGCACTATTGAACATTCGAGCAGGAAGGAACTAATGCTTTTGCATGACACATGCAACGCAACCAACCACAGGATACTAGAGGAGGAGCATACTGTAGATCATGCAGCTGTCATAGGGGAAATGGAGAATGGTGAAAGTCAAGCCATCATGCAGAGGAAGTATAATGATAATAATAATCGGGCTGACCCAGATCTCATCTCAGAGACATTAGTCCCATCTTGTTGGCGTCTAGACTCATGTGGGTATGGAGAAATGGCTGTTAATATGTCATTACCAGACATTAGCTACATGACATGGGCCACAGATGGAGCCAAATTACACGACAATTAGATGTCAGTCAATGGGTCGGTAGATGGGGACAATGGGGCTGAATCCAGTGACCTTAACATGTGCTTGTGCATTTCAAGAAACCCATCTCACACACAGAGATGTCTTCCTATGGATTCAGCTCATAACCCCAATGACTTTGTGCTCATGACTTATGTTTGCATCCCTGTAACAGGCATCCATACAGGGACAATATTGCATCATAGTACTTGAACGCAATGTGGACTTCAACACAATGTGTTAAGATCAACCTTTTCTCCCCCCTGTGGACTGACGGGGTCCAGGCAGGAGATCAAGCAAACATGATGCTGTATGTAATGAAAGACCACCTACTTAATTTGTGGAGAGAGGAGTATTTACTTAAGTCAGCTTTGCTCATTGCCGCCAGCTCGTAGTTGGGAGGCAGGTGGGTGAGGTTCTGGAAGGAGCGTGAGAAGGACATGTCCAGGTCGTACGGCTCTGTCTGCGAGGTTAGGATGTTGTTCATGCGCTGGGGCTTCTCTGCAGGGGAGACAGGAGAGATTGACGCAGTGCAATCAGGCTACAATCAGACAGCCGACAGTCTGGAGGATGCCACAGAGAGGGGCGCGTACACAGGGGGTCTTCACTGGAGGAGACAGGGGGATACAGAGTGTGGGTGTGAGGAGGGAGTGTGGGTGCGGTGGGGGTATGTGGGTGAGGATAGATGAAGTGGGGACTTATGTTCGACTCTTCTAACCTGGATTTAACATGATTTGTTGTGTGTTTTTTTAAATGTTATTTCAGAGTGCAATTCTGGTGTGCTAGGATTGGTTGCGACTGCAGGTGCTCTCGCCACGCTGGCTGTCACTAGTATGTGTGGCGCCATTGCGGGTGGCTATGCTGCCTGCCTGCTGTGGCCATGGTTATGTGGGACAAGT
Source organism: Salmo salar (assembly GCF_965601325.2). Classification (NCBI taxonomy): domain Eukaryota; kingdom Metazoa; phylum Chordata; class Actinopteri; order Salmoniformes; family Salmonidae; genus Salmo; species Salmo salar. The sequence continues at coordinate 33,727,896 of NC_138296.1, read as the reverse complement.
GGTCATGGCGCAGGCAGCTGGAGCGTTAGCAGCGGTAGGATGGGGCGTTGCCAGTCCTCTGAGGTGCTGGTCAGCAGTGGCAGGTTTAAAAATAGGGCTGGGTGACTACTGTGATAGAGAGGACAGGGACACACAACACCAAGGACCATGTGAAACAGAAGTGAGGCATTCCGTGAGAGACAGAGTGAAAGAGAGTGAGTGTGAGCAAGAAAAGATGGAAGGGAGTAGAATGTGTATTTTGTGTAACAAAGGTCCGGTTCTGAAGCGTTACCACAGATCTTAATGAGATTCTACCATTGCAAACACTGTGTGGCAGCTAACCCAACAAAAAGAGATACTGGAGAGCGAGAGAAAGAGAGCAGAGCAGAGTGAGAAGGTAAGTGAGAGTTTGGTGTGTCACCTCTGGTTCATTCAGTCTGAACAAAAAGGAAGAGTGACCCCCCGCCTTGACCCCAGCAATATACAGGACGTCACTGTCACCAACTGTCACAACAAGAGGTCGACATATACAGTACGTAAAAGAGAAAGGGAATACACATGTACAGCAGGTGTATATGCGTATTACTTACCATGTCTCATTTGTCTGTGGGCTACATAACAAATCCAAGTAAGAGAAAATGGATCAGTACAATAACAAACATTATTCATAGTATGTTTTAATAACCAAACCAATGTGTCTGACATTTTCTGTTTCAAATGAGTTGTTGAAAGTCTATGCTATTTATAATGATCGTACTAGTCAAATAAAGTAAAGTAATCAGATTCCTATGTATTGTGGCCATTCTCAATAGTCGTTATTCAGCTGTGGTTTGATCCACCTTGAAAGCCATCCTTTGTTGTCTGTGTTGGAGAGACCCATCTACTTATGGGGACTTTCAGTCCCTTTGCCTTTGAAAATGTTGGCCTCAAAACATACAATTGGAAAACTATCCTGCCATGAGGTTGGAGTCCACAGCTCCACTGACGTTGAAACAGACAGTGTAGCATGGTGTAGCGTTTCAGTGCAGACCTCTTAGTGTGAAAATCTTAAAATCTTAACTTTGTTCTTAGCCAATTATGTAGGATAGATGGAGAGGCATCTAGCAACAATGCACAAATAGCTTTCCTTTCTGAACTCATGGTGTTTCACTGCAGTGTTAGAGCTGTGACCACTCAATAATTTCATGCTAAAAAGCACCTCTCTTTTCATAGAAAATCTCATTTAGGAAAATAGATAAGGCACAATATAAGTAATTTAAGTTTTTCAATAACTTGAGTAAGCCATACAGATGCCATTATAATTCATTTTCCACAAGACCCCGTTTCATTTGCTATCCAAGCTATTCATTTCCCGTCAAGAAAATTGTTTTGTCCTCACTTGAATTCTAAAATAGCATATTTTGACTTATTTCGAATTTAGTCAAAGTTCATGTGCCGTACTGGAGCTGATAAAACCATGCATTCAGGAAATCAATAAGACCTAATCCTCCCTCAACTTTATTGGGGTAAATGAAGACATCTTTGTAGCATACCCAAGAGCCACTGTGCGTTGTGTGGCAGTATAATCTCACACTTAAAAGGGCATGGTTAGTATCCATAATGTACTTTCCATCTACCATATATCTCTACAGAGGTTTAGTTACTATCTAAACATTTTATTACTCATTGGAAAGAGTGAAATATTAGCAACCAACCACAGTCATATTATATATACTGTACTTATGTGAACATGCAAACCTTAAATATCCTTACCAATTTTAGGTGTGTGGGCCTGGGTAAGATCCAGGTGACTATGTTGATAATCATGTTGGTGGTTGCCTATTGGGAAAACAATGAAAAGGTTAGGTTTGGAAATCAAATGAAACATTACCATAGATTTACATTATGTGCATTTCATGTCAAATAAATGGCTGTTAATACATGACAATATTATCAACTTTTCCCTTTTTTTTGTGATCATTGATTCTTGTAATGCAGGCTAACTGGACACCACTGTGAATGATCACATAAACCTATGTCCTATTGACAGACATTTTAGTAAATTGTCTTTGCGTTTCTAAATTCAAAGTATGAGATCTGTCCAGAGATAGCAGTGGTGTGCTTTGATATCTGACTGATGCTTTATGGGATTCTGTGCATCTTTACTCTACTACACAGTTTTTACATTTTAAGGCAGGCATTTTGTGCTATTCCCTTTTGAGCAACAAAGAATGAGGTAAGACAGATTTCATCTTCCTGACATCTGTTGGACTTCATGTCATGTGAGGGAGTGAATATGTTCCCTTTATTCGATGAGGTCTATTTGGTCAATGTAGAGCACAGCTTCTCCTCTACTACAGCAGCAGATGCAGGACACTGTACCTTATTTGCATTTCAACAAATTCATTGATCGTCCCATTAGAACCCTAAACACAAAAGAAACTCAAATAAAATGTGAACTCTAGAATGTTTAACGTGAAGTGACAGGAGAGCATCTCCATGGCGTAAGAAAAACATTTTCTTTCTTTCCGTTACTGTGACTTGCTAATGGAGAGTTGTGACAGTTACAAAAAAGATGTGTGGCAACACAAGCCTTCATTTCGTCTTCTGGTTTCGGATAAGTAGCTGGAACTGTGCATAACATACATTTTGCAGGGACAATTGCTTCCTGTTGGAGAGATTAATGTCAAAGCAATCAGCACAGTAGGGTAAAGTACCTTGTTAAACTGGATTTTACCACAGTTCTAAAGGAATAGCTTTTTAGAAACAATACAACGGAGTAGAACAACAACATCATCCAATTAAATGGCAATGTACCGGTATTCCAAATCCCAATATCCTTTACGAACATAAAACAAGATTTGTGCCCAATCTCCCTTCACACCATAGCTGTATTGCCCTGTTCAATCACCCTGTTTGATCAAGGGACCAATTACACGATCTTCAGATGGCTGAGCTAAACTAACCTGCTTTGAGCTTGCCAGGGAAAAAGTTTTACACTGAAAAGTAGTTCCCTGCTATCTGCAAACTGTCTAACAATCAGGCCGTCCCCAAAAAAACGTGTTGGAATACTTCAGGTTTCTAAAGGTTGTTCAAAAACTGATTGGAGTGACTGCTCCTATGTCTGCCTTCCTGTTGTATTGGCTTTCCTTTGGCTTTTCATAAACGTTGGTAACATTCCGTTTTTCTTATACAGTATGTGCATCCATTTTGTATTGCATCACCATTGATTATCTTCTCAGAGCGGACCTCCTACAGTTGCACGCCTTAAAAAGTTAAGCAAATGTGAACAACCGCAGATGATGTTGTTTGCTGAGGAACACCCACATCCTGTCTGTTGTGTGTAAGGAGGTGGGAAGATGTCATGCTCCAGGGCTACCATATCCACCCACCACTATGTAAATGCATCAACAATGAATCAGATGTACAGTAGATAAGTCACACGACTCTCAGAAATTCAGAGGTGTCCAGTCATTTCATTCCAGTCTGTAACGTGTCCAGAAATAGGTACAGGAATGTTTGGATGAACATCTGTACTGCCTGCAGGGCTCTGGATCATAGAAATAAGAATGAATAGAACAGGCTTGGAACCTCTAAATCTGGCAATTTTACTGGTAAACTCCTGGCTACACTCGCAAAGACTGCTATGCCCATCCCATAATGCCATCATTGGCTTGAATGGGAAAGCCCACTCTATTCATTCATATTTCTATGCTCTGGAGCCTGTCAATGGAGGGGCTCTGTGAGAATTTGAAATAATGAATGTTGGAGTTATACACATCCGCACTTCAGGTCTATCTACTGTAATATAGCTAATTTGGTATGGCTTTGGTGTGTGAAAGTCTTCATCCAGACGTGACAGGTCAATGCTTTACTTGATACCAACAATTGTTCGCATTTTACCCATTATGAGTCCAAACCGATATCTCTGGTTATTATGAATAAACGTTGTTATTACATAGGAACTACATACATACTACATATCTAATGGTTTAACATCACCTCAACATGTCAAACATGCTTGGTTGAAAATAATGCAGGCATTTTGGGCACTCCTGAGTGAAACCCTTCCAGGTTCCAGCGGCAGGACAAGACAGTTGTTACCCAGATCCATTTCCTCACTGCTTCTGTCAGTGAAACCTGATGGACTGCCTGTAACGATGAGAGCCCACACCATGTAATTACCCTGGCAGTGTGTAAAGTGCCATGTGGGCCCTGCAGGGTGGCTGGCTGGGGCTGAGGCTCACCTCACCCCCTTACACCCTGCGGTGGTAGAGGGAGGGACAGGAGCCTGCTGGGGCAGATGCACTGCAAGAACCTACCATCAACACAGACAGGTTCGGCATGGATGTGGGCTTTGTATCGATATGTGCTGTGACCAGAGGTTCTATTGTGCACAATGCTTGCAGGATGTTTTCAGGGTGTGCAGGTGCACTACAGCAGTGTAGTTGTTGCTACAATTCCAAATAAGTGAATATCCCAGCTCTTCACACATTCAGAAGAAGTCCAGATTTTATACCTTTATTTAACTAGGCAAGTCAGTTAAGAACAAATTCTTATTTTCAATGATGGCCTAGGAACAGTGGGTTAACTGCCTGTTTCAGGGCAGAATGACAGATTTATACTTTGGCAGCTCGGGGATTTGAACTTGTAACCTTTCGGTTACTAGTCCAACGCTCTAACCACTAGGCTACCCTGCCGCCCCGATTGTTAAGTTCAAGATGACTAACTGAATCCCTGTGCTTCAAAAGAAAGAATATTAGTCACTCTACAGACACAACAACAATAAAGCTCAGAAGAGAAGACAAAACAATATTGTGAGAGTAAAACTCACTTCATGAGGCACAATGAAAGCTGACACTTTGAACAGGTTGCAAGGCATGTCTGGATACATCACTGTTGCTTTAAGAAACACTGAGCCACATGAGCTTGAACTAATGCTGGTCTATAACTGTATCTGCCCTACATTGACAAATCTTTAGGGGGTCAGGACATTTTTCATCCAGCTCATCTGCCAATGCCATCACAACGTCTGTTAGTTTTCTGCATCACATAATGCAAAGAGATCCCAGTGATACTTTTTTACACTATGCAATTGTTGTAACAACCATATTGGGAGAGACATAAAAACCAACAGTTACATGACATAAACCAAAAACATGCTGCAACTTTACCAAACCTCCTCCGGTGGCCTGAAGTTTGTTGATCTCGTGAGTTGCTAACAAGGATAAGCACAGATTTATCTGATGTCTCCTTCAATTCGAAAGAAGTAACATCATTCAAAGCTGCCTTTATCCCTGCCTTAGCATCTTATCTTCTTGAAGGATCCAAGTTGAATAGAACAGCAACACCTGGAATCATGTAGGAGTCATAGGAGAGAAGCACACAGTATCCACTTGCAAAAAAAGCACTCTATAGATTGGATATGTAACTAAAAAAAACAAAAACAAACATTTAAAAAACTGCAATTATAATGGCTAAACAGAACCGACCAAATATTTGGCATACAGGAATATTTCTCCCATAACCTACCCAGATAAGATTTGAGGATCACAGACAAATATCAGCCTTTTGCATATCCTTTCTATGGCTGTTTCTATTACTAACAGATGTCTATACTAAAGAGCTCTCATATTCATTGAATAAAACATATACAAGAATGCTCAACAAACGAATTCATTTAATTTTCAGTGACGCTAATTAAAAATAAAAGGAGTCCGTTTTTCATGAAAGAGATGCAAAAATCCCACCGAATATAAATTATCAATTAATTTCCATTTCCCTTTATTTTTTTGTTTGAATAATTACTTTCTATGTTTTCCCACAATTATATTTGTATTTTCAGCATAAGGCAATTGTTAATGGGGGAGGTGATGAAACATTTTAATGAAGGAGAAATGCCAGGCTTTGTGAAGACACAACAAGCTGGAAAATAACAACTGAAATTACTTTGCAATTATGAGCCTGGGTTGACTGCGCACTGGCATTTAATCACAAAGGTATGGAATGCAAAGTGTAAACGTTTACACGTTTCAGTTAAATTTGCTTTCATTTAGCTCAGCTAATTTATTTTCACCCACATTTTGAAGAGACAAAGTCAGTTGTGTAGCTAAGGTAGACCGGTCAACAACCTTGAGCGTGAGTATTGAGATCTCTGAGCACCTGTACTGCAGCTTTGTGCTGTGAGGTCCATCTATTACAATGACAGATCAGTGAGTCTCTGACTGTGTGAGGCTCTGAAGCTCTGTCAATCATCCCTTCCCTCAGAGAGGCCAATGACAACGGGTTGAGAGTGCTGGTCTAGCGTTCCACATGACGTCGTCCCATTATGGGCCCCTGGGAATGAGGCTCTTTGATCCATTTCCATCGATTCTGTATCGCCTTTCCTATCGCCTCCTGGCTGTCTTAGGCTGAAGTGAATCATGCTCTGGTGGCATACTGCTTCCAGTCAACTGGAGGCTAAAGCCTTCCTCTCCCCTTCAGCCTGACCTTGTGACTCATGTACAGGAAATCCCATCTAACACCGAGCCCTGGACTGGAGGGAATCACATCTAACACTGATCACTGGACTGGAGGGAATCACATCTAACACCGAGCCCTGGACTGGAGGGAATCACATCTAACACCGAGCCCTAGACTGGAGGGAATCACATCTAACACCGAGCCCTAGACTGGAGGGAATCACATCTAACACCGAGCCCTAGACTGGAGGGAATCACATCTGACACTGAGCCCTGGACTGGAGGGAATCACATCTGACATAGAGCCCTGGACTGGAGGGAATCACATCTGACACCGATCACTGGACTGGAGGGAATCACATCTGACACCGATCACTGGACTGGAGGGAATCACATCTGACACCGATCACTGGACTGGAGGGAATCACATCTAACACCGAGCCCTGGACTGGAGGGAATCACATCTAACACCGAGCCCTGGACTGGAAGGAATCACATCTAACACCGAGCCCTGGACTGGAGGAAATCACATATAACACTGAGGCCTGGACAGGATAGCTTTCAAACTGCACTTTAAGAGCAATGTGGAGGTTTTAGCCCCCTTAGTAAAAATGGTCTTCACTCACCTTGACACTCCACGATAAAGGATGGTGATATGCCATCAATGCCCAACCGTTTGACAATTACTTATAGAAACTCTTAGCAGGAAGCTTCGTGTTATTTTACAACTTTTTCAGGCAGTGAAAGATGACTGGCTCAATATCCCTTTGTTTATCAGTCGCTTCATCTCGCTTTTTTTTTATCCCAGCCTTTCAGATGATGGCTGGCCTCTTTTCCTACACAACCCAATTTCTTACCCAGCCCTCCTGCGTGTAACCAATCCTGCAACAATCAATCCATAAGATGAGTAGACGAGGTGATTGTATCTATTTACATAATGACTGTGATAGATACTAGTCCAACAGAGTTAAGCTTGTTTATCGTGGCCAAGTATCTGCATGAATTGTTTGCTGTTCATCTTGTTATCCCCTCTTCAAAATATTTACCGCGTATCTCCCATCTAAAGTTCGCTAATGAAATGATCGCTCACAGCCCGCAAACATTCGGGGACGATGATGACGCTAATTAATAGTTGTTGGACGCAGTGAGGCGCTACGTGTGACGTGTTGCACTGGATGACATTCGTCTCCTAGCATTTATTAAGACACTCGTGATTAATGGTGTGCTGTCCTATGATAGGGTGAGAGCCAGAGCTGCAGCCCCAGACTTCGAGTGATGGAGAGAAGGCCACACTTGAGCGCCGCTCGAGAATATATGGACCACGTTAATTAGTCGCCTTTCCATGTGCCTTCGCCCATAATGATGAGCGCACTTCTACGTATCTCAGATGAACAGTGTCTACAATCTGCACTCCAGCGCAGTTATGCCCATATTAATTACAGATCCTGCAGACTGGCAGGATTGGAGAGGCTTCTTTGGAAAGTGGTGGGTCTCCCTTTAATTAGCATACTAGGAAATAATTGACGCCATATGCCTGTCCCCCATGCTACCGTAGCGGGATGTGGCACAATGCGCCGCAGCTCGTCTGGCATTCCACATCCCATGGTGATGGTTGTGTCACCCTTCTATCCCCATGCTTTCTAAATGTACAACCAGAGAAACCTGGCATCACGAGGCACTTATTAGTGTGCATACATCAAGGTGATAACTATCGGCTTCTGTCGGCTCATAGAGGCAGCTCATTAATTGACTTGTTTGGCGGAGGAGTGTTTGTTTGGGTGTCCAGTATTCTACCCAGGAACCCCTTCTCTGATGCTGTGTTGAGGAGTGACAACTAATGAAATAACAGCGGAGTAGCTCTGAGAAACACAGGCCTGGTAACTGTTCAAATACCTAACCACTCCTCTCCTCATAACAGTTCTTTTAATCACCTGATTTCCTTACCAATGGGTAGGCAGAGAGACAGAAAGGGAGAATCTGTTTCTCAAAATATGGTATTGATGAGATGGAGATGGAAGTGATTGAACCAGTGGTGGATTATATTCGAGGGAGAAACATTGATAGATGGCACTGGGAGATATTGATCGAACATAGATAAATGCAGTGATGTTTTTAGGGGCTTTCACACCAGACTGGTAGGATACGGACTGATTCCATCCACATAGAACAGTGTCATTGGAACATTGTCCTTTTTGTTTTCATAGTAGGACTGCATTAGTCTAAAATCTAACTAGCATAACAACAGATAAGATGGTACGTCAAGAAGCAAGTGAACTATTAGAAGACATTGAATATGTGATGGAGGTCAGGGAAGAGAGGTGAGGTGCTTAGGTTGAGGCTTATCTAAATGTATGCATGTTGAAGCCGAGATGTTGATGGACAGACCATATTTCCAAGGGAAACAGGAAAAGACAGGTCCTGCCAGATTGAGGGTGAGTGGAGGGGAGGGGTTAAAAAATATTAGCTTTCATGATATGGGAGAGCGTATCATAAGAACACTTTTATTCTGAAATGTGAAAGGTTCAATCAGAGAAGCTGAGATGAGAAAAGGGACAAGAGGAAATGAAGGAGATGAGGGATAGGAGAGAGAGAGGCTAGAGAAATGATGAGAAGGAGGGCAGAGTGCATGAAAGAGACTGATGTGGGTGGACGGCTGTGCATTGCAGCAGAGGAGAGTTTGACAGGATCAGAGAGGAGAGAGGTGAAGGGGATGAGGGCCGTCAGAAGGGTGAAATTTACCAAAGACATATGGTGAAGGGAGCAGGAAGTTACTAAACAAAGAGAATCAGAAATATTTGTGGGCAGAAAAGGGTAGCCAAGTCAATCAGCAGTATAAGGGGACATTCATAGAGAAGCTAAAGACAATTTAGGTTGATGGTGAGATGCCAGAAGGGGAATACATTGAGCACATGCTTGCTGTCTGCTAAGGGGGATGAAGAGAGGAGAGGATGAAATGTGATCTGATTGTGAAGGAAGCAGAAATACTCATGTCTACATGTCTCTGAATGGAGTAATCACACAAAGATGTTTATGTGAAACCTTCTAATTTACTGATAAGACCACAACCCTCTAGCTATAGTCATGATCTATATTATGCTTATTTCAGTTCACAAACAGAAGTTAATGTGATTGACATCAATGATTAGCAGTCAGTCTCCATTATTGCTTAGCTCTGTTCTTGATCATATTACTTAAACATTCTCTGAAAAGGATCAATATTTCTCACAAGAAAACCCCAGAGGAGCCACATCTCTTTGTGAGTATCAGTGAATCGAGCATTCTCTGTTATGGTCTCTAGTAATGGCATTTCTCTGATCACCACATCCCCCCTGCAACCTTCTTTTCTTCTTCAGGAGAGCCTGAGTCAGATACCTGATGTGGCGACTCAATGGGAAAATCAAAGAGCAAAGTGGCCCTAAAAGCATTTCTGAGAGGCTTTTTTCACCTCCAGATCGAGCCAGACATCCATCACAAAAAAAATCTGTGTGATGTTCTGTGTGATTGCAGCTATTTAAATAATGTTCTTGAATATACGTATAAAGGTACCTCTATGATGAGCTTAAGTTTAGCCGTTAAATTAAATGTACACATCATAACACAACACTAAACAATACATTAATTGCACTATAATGGTGACAAACGGTGCCCACAAACTGTTAGGGCCTACATAAAGCTGTCCCAACAGCAGAGTCCCAACAGCAGTCCCAATACCGTACCACTGCTACACCTGCCTATCAGCAGAGCCTTGTCTGGCAGCGAAACAGATCATTCAGCCTCATTTATTCTTTTAAAAACATAGCTGATATGGCTGACTTACTTAAACAAATGTGTTTTCTACTGACAATTGAGATGTAAAAACTATGGCAAAAGGGGATGACGAGCAGATAAGAGGTAATCTGTAATTTCGATTAAGATATTAATGAGCAAGCTAGGACAGACGTAGTCAAAATAACTATTTGTTCAGCAATTTTGAAATGTACAGCAACAGAATTCAGAACATGGGCCGTTCTTACAGTATTCTCCCTGTACACCAAGTCAGAACTGTACGATAAACAAAGGGGGCATATAAGCAGACAATGAAAGCTCTTACAATATTCAATGATTACGTTCCTCTAAAACAGGTTATAGGCTACATGTGCACCACCAAGTCAGAACAATAGGCAAAATTATTAGGGTGCGGCACATGGACTACTAACAGCTTACTACACAACATACACGTGTTATTACTTTCTTAGTTACAGTATACATATCTCCCTGGCCTATTGCATAATTTATGCAGCAGCATACAATAAATGTTTGGACTCACCTTGTTGTGCTGTGCTCACTTGAACAGGACGGTGGAGCGGCGGTCCTTTGTGCTCAAATTTTGTAATCAAACTTTGTCATCAAAGTCTGTCTGGCATTCTCTGGATTTATGGTGCTTACAAGACAACTAGGAACTCAGAAAAAAACAGGCTTGAATCAGAGTTCCCGACTTACAATTCCGAGTTGGATGCCGTTCAAAGCGTATTTTTTCTGTCAGAGCTAGTTTTTTTTCTGATTTCCCAGTTGTCTTGAACTCACTGAAGTTAGATATCCCATTTCCCAATTTCCAGTTGTTTTGAGCACATCAGAAGTCATGCTGGATTGACAGCATGACCAATGTTGAATGTTTATAATTTTAAGCTTGGAAAAGACACTCTTAAAACCAGACTTGGGTCCAGCAACAAACACTCCACTAAATAGCAGGCTAAGGATTGCTTTGCAATGCTTGCAGTTAGCCACTGATTCCTTCCAAACCACTCATCGTTGAATTTGCAATTTCAAACTTGTTGTGTAATGTTTATGTTCAATGGCCGATGAGCACTGATACGTTTTATCTATGATTTCTCTCCATTATTTATCTTCATATGACAAGGATTAAAAAGGATTTGCCAGTAGATTGTCGACTTGGTTCATGATGATGACTGCTAGCTAAGATTTTGAAAGTATCAGTCCAATCAAAGCTACTGTAGATATAACCTAATTTGACATAATTCTTTCTACCAACCCCTACACATTTAATTGAAATGACGATGAAACAAAGTTGATTCAACCAGTGTGTGTCCAGTGGGCAGTTACAAGGATGCTTGCTTCAGTTCCTCAATGGGAAAGCTAGGAGAGCACAGAAATGCACCTTATAGTTGAAGGCTCTTTCCTTGTCATAAAAGTGAGTTAGAATTACTCAGGAAATGTGCAGTTTGGAGAGGTGTGTGGGCACTTGAACCACCAGTTAGACCTCTCCCTCAAACCCTTGTAATAGTTTTTTTTTCTGATCTTGCACCTACTCCAACATGTCAATAAATATTCTTATTACTGAATGTATCCAGAGAATTTTCAGATTTAGTTATTGACAAATGCTGTGAAAAGTATAGTTAATGTAAAATGCACATAAAATCAACAGTTTGGATTCAGTCTTGTGACAGGTGAACTGTTGTGTCCTAACCTTTGGTCTGATAATTTCCCCATAATCTCCAAAGTGTTCTCTTTCAATTGCTACCATGGTCGTTTATATGCTTTGTGTAGTTTTTCTGTTAGAAACGTTTTAATTAGTCCCTGTCCACATGGGCCAATTTCCACGAGTGTAAAGGGTTAAGAACACATATAGAAGAAATCAAACAACAATTTGAAGGAACGATTTGTTTTGAGCTGTGACGTGTTTAGGAAGGCATCAAACTGCAGGGTAATTGAAGTACTTGCTATCTCTACACTGCTCTTGTTGTCTTCCGTCTGAAGACTTCTGCTGTCAATATGCCTGCACAGGTCAAATGTTGCTCTTCTCTTTTATGTCTCTCTTTCTTTCTCCCTCTCTTTCCCTCTCTCTCTTCCCCCATCCAGACATCTCAGCTCTTTAATTAGACAACAGGAAGAGATCATGTCACTGTGCCTTTTCAAGGCTGCCTGTTTCAAGATGTCCCTGAAAAACCCATTTCCACTGAAAAGAGACCATGCTCAGCAAGGTAGTTTTCAGACTGTTTACAGAAAGTATAGGTCTGTAGCTAATATGTTTTGATCAGAGAGAGAGAGAGAGGGTGCTGTAAATCTGTGTTAATAGAAAATGACACCTCATCGAGCTGTGAGATGACTTTGAACACGGACTGTATGGGCTAAAATGGCTTGAGGGCATGGGGTTTTGGAGGCGAAAGCACCCCTGTGACTATGAGTGGGATGATTTTACAGGTATTCCTCAAAGTCTCATATTTCCACCACACTCCTTTTTGCACATTTTGTGGTGTAAGGCACATCTATCCATTGGTTTTGTTGGATTTGACTCCTCGGAGATGAATAGTCAACAGGCATAAAAGGACTATGATCTATCTGGTCATTCAATCTCATAGCTGTGCTGTCTGCTCCTGCCTTAGAACTCGGAACACAATGTACTAAGGGAAACTTGGGGGAAAACAAAGAACTGCCTGTTGAGTCAGTCTTACACGCGGCATGTCTCATAGGGTACAGTAAACACCACTCCACCCACCAGTGTTGAAAATTACATAGCTGACACTCCACACCTGTCAGGACTTCCACATAGTCAAAGAAGGCGATGTAAATCCAATTACAAAAGGTCTTCAGCAACTTTCTGGAAACGCTGATCATAAGTGTGTTAGAGATAATGGGTCTCTGAGAACTGAACTGGCTGACACCGCCCTCTATGCTGACTCCATTAAACATCTATTATCAGTCTGTCAGATTAAACAATCAACGGTAGATATGGAAATTCATCATTCACATCCCCGTTTGGGATATTTTATGAAGAAAAAAAAAACGGGAAGCGGCTCATCATTCACAGAGGCAGTCAGAGGAGAGAACGCTGAGCATGGAAACGGACACAAATAACAGGGCACAATAGGAGAGACCATTTCAAACAATGCCCTGCTAATGAAATGTTCTCATATGTAAGTATGGTAAAGGCTATTCAAAATGACAGCAATATGGACCCGTGCAATATGGACCCTTGGCGTTATGGAACCGGTGCCCCCGCACATTGACTCTGTACCGGTACCCCCTGTATATAGTCTCGCTATTGTTATTTTACTGCTGCTCTTTAATTACTTGTTCCTTTTATTTCTTATTCATATTTTTTTAACTGAATTGTTGGTTAGGGGCTTGTAAGTAAGCATTTCACTGTAAGGTCTACACCTGTTGTATTCAGCGCATGTGACTAATACAATTTGATTTGATTTTGAAATCACATTTGTCTGAAACTCATCAGAAGACAAAATGGTGCTATGTGAAATACTTTAACTGAAAGCCACTGCTGTGTTGGGTTATGACGATCATCAATTCACTTTTTCCTCTTTTTCATCAGGATACTTAATGCAAGTGCTTTCACCCAAATGACTCAGTATTCAACAACAAATGTGCACGTTTATCTACTTATTATAGAAACGACCCTCTAAAAGGGTTTCACAGCATCAAACATTTTTCTTCTGATTCGGATTCAGTTATTGATGTATCATGCAGTTTTTGCAAGTCATTCAATTACTTTTCATACCATTAATCATACAAGCACTTCAACATTGCAAGACAATGTCACCTTCCCAATCTCACTCTTGTAATAGGCACTTCATTTGAATTCTTTGTTTAGCAGACAGCAATATTATTGAGTAGAACAGATCATCACTGACAGTGACAGCTCACTGGGCAGAGACATCTATACAGTGTCTAGTCCACGTTGGTTCAATGTCATTTAATTGAAATTATGTGGAAACAATGTTGATTCAACCAGTGTGTGGCCAGTGGGAGACCTTCTGTTTTGGTAGCAGTATTTGTAGCGTACAATTCACTGAGAGAAGACAGGTACATGGTGCCACAATATGTACAACGAGGCTGACTTTCCTACGCTGATTCCTTCAATCTGTAGGAGATGGATGCTTCAGAAGGAAGAAGAGCCTGAACTTAAGAGACAGACCGCCGTTAGAGGGCAAATAAACCCGTCTGGGAAGTCTTAAAATACCCCTTTAACTAGGGCAGCCTGTGCAGCGCGAGGAGGCTTGGGGTTGATTTGCACTACCACTACCCGACCCGCAGTGCCAACAACCTGTCCACAGACCCAGCAACTTGATCTCACGAGCTCATTTGGAGATTTGTCTGGACCCAGGACAGCACTTACATAACACACAACACGTCTCAGGACCTTGTGGTCCATAGAAAGGTGCAAGGGGAGGGGTGAGTGCAACGAGTCACTCACAGATGTCATGACTTTGGAACCCAAATACAAGTGAGCTGCCCCCAAAGCGACCAGGCAGAGCCAAAGATAAAGTCTGGCACTTCCATTTTAAAGTTTAGGTTGCCAACTAAGCAAGTTCTGTAATCAGGCCTCTAAACCTAGCTGATATAGTAGGGTGTTTAAAGATGCATGGGCTCCGCATTCACAGCCATCCATTTCATTGATGAGGTCTAGCAAGGGATTAAGGATGCCCTGCATATTGTTAGAGTAAATTGGTACCTTTCAATTCGCCAGGCCTGTCCGCCAGGCCTGTCCACAGTGCATAATGAATTCTAGTAATGAACGGGCGCTGTACAGGAGAGTACAGTATAAATTGTAAAGTGTTGTGCTGTGCAGGACGCATTTCTCACAATTAGCCAATATTTTGTGACTGCCACAAGACAAATGTGTTCCTTTGGGAACTATGAAAGAGGACTGTTCTAATCTAATGTGAGTCATGCTTTCACCAGCTCCAGGCAATGGCCTGGCATTACACTCCACAAAACTCTGTTGACTTGTCTTCCACACAGTGCCAGCCATGGGCTGGTCCTGGCTTCTGCTAGATTACCTAAGATTCACAAAAACACCCACCCAATTCTTACCAGTTCTTTTCAAAGATTAACTAGGTCAAAATGATTCAGCTGGTAGGAGCTGGTAACACTAAGAATATAAAGTTTAATATAAATAATAATTTAACGCATTTACTTGTATAATAAGTTTGTAAATATATATTAAAAACATTTGTTTACGTCAGATCGAATTCACAGAGGGACTTATTTTAGGATAATTATTTGACCACATAATAATAAGAGCCTTCAAATGTAGAAAATCCGGAGATCTCTCATATTCAACGTCATTGAAACAAACAGGATGGTTGGCTGAATTATCTCTTGTGGCAGGCTAAAAAAAGAACTGCTCTCAACCAATTGAAGAGTTTAATGGATTTGTGGTCCCTCAGTAACCAAACCTTGCCAAAAATGTACCCCTGTTCAGCCGATGCAACACAGCCAACGTGAATGTCAATTATCATCAGATCACTCCATCTTCCATTAAGCCCTGGTAATGAGAATATGTTTCATGCAATGGCCACTCCAGACAACGTAGTGTGCATTGAAATGTGTTCTGCATTCCCGACATGAAAAGCTAAACCGCTGCCTACTGAGCATCTGTCTTCCCTGGCAGCGTGGTGGGAAAACTCGATAATTTCTCCACCTCATTAAGCCTGTGGATCCCCTGGTTTCATTAGAATCCAGCCATTCAACACAGTATGTCAACATGCTGGCTGCAGCTGTGAGAACATGTCTTGGAGCCTCTCGGCACACAACCCAGGCAGGACCAGAGGGATATTACCATGCATATTGAGTGTAAACTTCAGGTCCACACCCAACCCCAAGTACGGTATATCAAACATCAATCTATTGCAAAACAGTATGAAAACACAATTTCCTGGGCCGTGTTTCTATGGTAACCTCATATATGGTGACAGCCTCTGATAGAGGTGTTGATATAAGAACGGCAGCTGCTGTGATAGTCTGCACCCTGAAAAACACACACACCCACAGAAATAACTAAAAACATGTAATAAATTCTATGATCTCTATGCACACACCTAAATAAACAAGTTACGTCATTGTTGGTAATTGTTAGGTTTAAAACTTTCCTCAAAAACACATCAATCAGAAAGTTCTGTAGTTCTACTACATATTGGTAGATTCGAGTGGTAAAACAGAACAACTTTGAACAGTCTGATGTCATTTCAAACAAAAATCTCCAATGAGGTGTCTAATCATAACTTCATTCGTTTCAGTGTTGAAACTAGGCCATGAGCAGCAACAAAGATCATATCATTTTCTCAAATGAACGCAGTCAGTGCAAAGGGCAATAAAGCCGAGACACACCTTTCCGCTCACTCTGAATAATGGGGTCAAGTGCCAGCACTCACTGTAGATTTCATTTCCTCTCCCTGATCTCGTTATCTGGCTTGGGCTTCATTGCGTCTTATTGTCAGTATGCGTTTTTAAGCCTTTTCCTTGGCTCGGACATTTTAATTGTCTGTCTAGTCACTTCCACTGAGTACTGGCATTGCCAAGGCAAAATGTCAGACACCTATGCACCCCGATGAAGTCCTATAAATCGTAATGTGTGTAATCGTATTCTAAATGGCTTTAATTTGCTAAAGACCAACACCGCTTTGATTTAACATGCAGTAATCAGTACGTATATACAATTTGAGGGACTTTTTTTTTCTTGTTGTTGGCCTACTACTCATTTCATATAGAAAATGTTATGCATTTAAAATGCTAGGCAATATTCAAACGTTTTTTTTCTGTGAAAAAACATTTACAATTTGGAGTTTGTTTCTGCTTTCTTACATCCCAACATGGATGTGTAGAGCTGAACTGCATTATTTTGGTTATCATAAATAACATTGACAAACTCCTGTGGGCAGATTTATCAAACCAGAGTGTGTACACATTTAATTAACTGTGCATGCAATGCCGGGCTCAGAGAAGAGATGCCCACATGGCTATACGACTACAGCACAGTGCCTCGATGCATACAACGTCAGAAGACGTGAACAGACAGAAGCTAATGAAATTCTGTTCGCTCTGACTGACTTTCTGGGCTAACAGCAAACTTTGGCCACAATCTGAAGCCTTTTAAGGTTATGATATCAAGTCCAATAGAGAATGGTGATGTCTTCAAAGAGAAACAATCATGATAAAACCAGCAGAGCATAACTGGTTTCGTCAGATGGGGTTGAATGTGATGTGTTGTGATAGGCTATTCTACGAAGGCCAGCTGGAGGTCTTCCTGTAATAAAATACACTCTCTCATGAGCAACCCTGGCTGTTTTTCAGTGGTTATGATATAGAACAATGTTGCTGATCAAACTTTACGTTGCCACCGAGGACATCACTGCATTGGGATGCAGAACAAATCATCATAGGATGAGATGCTATACTCCATTCAGACAGGATTCATCTTGGATCCCTGCCAACCATTTACGGCTAATTGCGAGAACTACTATGAAAAGTTCAACACTCCAGAATGCTGCGTACTGTGTGTGTGTGTTTGTGTGTGTGTGTGTGTGTGTGTGTGTGTGTGTGTGTGTGTGTGTGTGTGTGTGTGTGTGTGTGTGTGTGTGTGTGTGTGTGTGTGTGTGTGTGTGTGTGTGTGTGCGTGCATACACACAAAAACCCGGTGCAGTCAAAAACCAAGAAAATGATGATAATGCCATTTTAGTGTAAGAGCTGTTTGAAAAGACCACCTGAAATTTCATTCTGTTTTGGTGGGATGGAGTTTTGGATTCAACCCCATCTGACTTTTTGATTGAGAACAATCACAGCAACGGACTTAATTGCTACCCAGAAATGATTTGATATTGAGATAAAAACGACTGCATTGGGCATTTAAGCTATAATACTGTAAATGTCATTTTTTTGGATGAATGTGAAAGTGATTCATGTTTGAGATCCCATTAGGAGACATGTTAAGGCATGGTCAACTGGATCAGTCCTCAGGTTGACTTTTCATCTGCTGACTGGAGCTAATGGATCAGATGAAATGACGATTAAGCTTTAGAAGTGGAGTAGGGGTGGGGTGATTGTCTTAAGTACTGAGATGTTGAGATGACTGAAGAAATATACTCTTATTCACTTCCCTCCACTACAATGAATAGGCCTTTCCATCATCTGATTATTCTCTGGTGCAAAATAGGGCTTCTGATGATCACTTTTCGTCTAGCACGTCTGGTAATTGTCAATCTCCTGCTGTGCATGAAAGACTTCAAAGTGGTCATTGAGCACCACAGGTAACATGATTTTGAAATGGAATATGTGGACCATACCTGGTATTCTGTGGAACACTGGGTGAAATAATGTTATGGAGATAGATGTGGTGAAGAGTTGATTGGAGTCAGAGGGCATTGGAGAAGAGGAGAGAGAATTTGTTTGGCTCATGGAGATGCTTCAGCCTCGAAGTAAAGCAGAAAACAGGAACTTTTGATACATCTTTTTTTATATATTGCATTACCACACTGCACATATGACGAACACACAGACTTGTAAGTGGAAATCGGGCATCATGCGCCGTAAGACCAGAGAGCTGTTGAGAGGATTATCTCCTCCCGAATATAACACAGCATTACGCTGTATGCAATTTATTTGAAATATTATCTCAGATGATGGAGTGCAGTAATCTGAGTGTTAATGGGAATACCTCCCTCTGAGGGTGACACATGATGGGGAATACATGAGAGCTAAGTCTCCTTTACAGTACTCTTCTATGTCTCAATGTTTAAATGTCACCTGGCTGATCTCAGGTCAGAGAGCATATCTATCCACAAGCTATAGTGGTACATTGATATTTGTTGTTGTTAGGCCTTCCGAGTGGCACAACGGTCTAAGGCACTGTATTGCAGTGCTTGAGGCATCACTACAAACCCGGGTTTGATCCCAGGCTGTGTTGCAGCTGGCCACGACCAGCAGACCCATGAGGCGGCGCCCAATTGGCCCAGCGTTGTCCGGGTTAGGGGATGGTTTAGCTGGCCGGGATGTCCTTGTCCCATCATGCTCCAGTGACTCCTTGTGACTTCGATTGTACGGCGTTTCCTCTGACACATTGGTGCGGCTGGCTTCCAGGTTAAGTGAGCAGTGTGTCAAGAAGCAGTGCAGCTTGGCAGGGTCACATTTCGGAGGACGCATGGCTCTCAACCTTTGTCTCTCCCGAGTCCGTACAGGAGTTGCAGCGATGGGACAAGACTGTAACTACCAATTGGATATCACAAAAAAACAGGTAAAATAATATTTGTTGTTGTTTGAGTAATAAAAGTGTGATGTCAAATAAAATGTGCACGTCAATGAATGGTTTTAATGTTTAAGACCAAAACACAGCTGCAAAACAGTTAAAGTTAGAGAAATTAAAGAACTGTGAGAAGTCTAGGGTGAAAGGGGAAATATCTAAGATGTTCTCAGTGAACACCACTATTTTCTTCTGATCTATTTGCCTAGCTGCTTTTTCGAAATTGGTAACAGTTCATACGTTTTATTTGTAGATGCTGGAGCCCATGTCCTTGACAAAGTGTCTTTTCATGAACCTTGCAATAGACCGCATCACAAATACCGTAGATGGCTGGAGCTGCATTCGTGCCCAGAATGAATCAGTCTGGTTTCAATTTTGAACTGACTGGCTGGTTTCTCAAAGAAAAGCCTGACGCTTTCTTGTTCCCCTACAATCTGCCTTCCTCCATTTTCTTCTTCATTTTCTTCGGGGTCCTCTGAAGGATAGATTACAAATGATAAAAGTGGGTTTTGCATCCAATCTCCCCAACACAATGCCCAAGCACTCTGCCGTGCCTTCTGTAATGAGGTCATTATTATGCATATCTCAGATATTTGGAGGAATGCGGCTTAAAAGCCGAGAAGTTTTAATTGATTAAGTAAAGCAGCCTCCATTTGCAACACAGATGGTTGTGTTCATGAAGGTCATAATATTTGAAAGCCATATTCAAAGCATTCTAATTAAATATCGCTATATTCTGAATGCTATACAGCGCATTCGAAAAGTATTCAGACCCCTTCACTTTTTCCACATTTTGTTACATTACAGCCTTATTCTTAAATGGATTAAATCGTTTTCCCCCTTCATCAATCTACACACAACACCCCATAATGAAAAGCAAAAACAGGTTTTAAGAAATGTTTTCAAAAAATAATTTAAATAAAATGAAATCTTACATTCACGTAAGAATTCAGCCCCTTTACTCAGTACTTTGTTGAAGCACCTTTGGCAGTGATTACAGCGTTGAGTCTTCTTGGGTATGACACTACAAGCTTGACGCTACAAGCTTGGCACACCTGTATTTGGGGAGTTTCTCCTATTCTTCTCTGCAGATCCTCTTAAGCTCTGTCAGATTGGATGGGGAGCGTCGCAGGACACACCTTTTCAGGTCTGTTCAGAGATGTTCAATAAGGTTCAAGTCCGGGCTCTGGCTGGGCCACTCAAGGACATTCAGATACTTCTCCCGAAGCCACTTCTGTGCTGTCTTGGCTGTGTGCTTAGGGTCATTGTCCTGTTAGAAGGTGAACCTTCGCCCCAGTCTGAGGTCCTGAGTGCTCTGGAGCAGGTTTTCATCAAGGATACCTCTGTACTTTGCTTTGTTCATTTTTTCCTTAATTCTGACTAGTCTCCCAGTCCCTGCCGCTGAAAAACATCCCCACAGCATGATGCTGCCACCATCATATTTCACCGTAGGGAGGGTATTGGCCAGGTGGTGAGCGGTGCCTGGTTTTCTCCAGGTGTGATGCTTGGCATTCAGGCCAAAGAGTTAAATTTTGGTTTCATCAGACCAGAGAATCGTATTTCTCATGGTCTGAAAGTAACCTTTAGTTGCCTTTTGGAAAGCTCCAAGTGGGCTGTCATGTGCCTTTTAATGAGGAGTGTCTTCTGTCTGGCCACTTTACCATAAAGGCCTGATTGGTGGTGCTGCAGAGATGGTTGTCCTTCTGGAAGGTTCTCACATCTCCACAGAGGAACTCTGAAGCTCTGTCAGAGTGACCATCGGGTTCCTGGTCACCTCCCTGACCAAGGCCTTTCTCCCCAGATTGCTGTTTGGCTGGGCAGCCAGCTCTAGGAAGAGTCTTGGTGGTTCCAAACTTCTTCCATTCAAAAATTATGGAGGCCACTGTCTTTTTGAGGACCTTCGATGATGCAGAAATGTTTTGGTACACTTCCCCAGATCTGTGCCTCGACACAATCCTGTCTCGCAGCCCAAGAACAATTCCTTCGACCACATGGCTTGGTTTTTTCTCTGACATGCACTGTCAACTGTGGGACCTTATATAGACAGGTGTGTGCCTTTCCAAATCATGTCCAATCAATTGAATTTACGAATTGGAAAAACATCTCAAGGATGATCAATGAAAACAGGATGCGCCTGACCTCAATTTCGAGTTTCTGTTTTCGCTTTGTCGTTATGGGGTATTGTGTGTAGATTGTTTTTTTTTCAAATCCATTTTAGAATAAGGCTGTAACGTAACAAAATGTGGAAAAAGTCAAGGGGTCTGAATACTTTCCGAATGCATTGTATATAAATGAATGTCATGCTGCCTTTCCTTAGTCCTGGAAAGCAACACCAAGATGATATTCAACCAGCATCGCCTTGAGACATAAACACCATATGCCTAGTAAAGCAACTCATTCACTACCTTCCTGAAAATTTTCCATAACAATGTATTCTGGAGAGGTATTAATATTTCATGTATGCACAAGCCATTTTTGGAGGTAAAAATCTCTCCTTGACAAATGATATGTGGTCAATTTTGAACTGAAATACTGTTCAGATCAGGAAGAAGCACTAAGGTTGTTAATCATGACTTGTAGACTAGCCTGGAGTACAGACTCTTGCAGTAGAGGGGTATTTTACCACTCATTCTCCAGTCTACTGTCACAGCTTTTTTATCACTCTTGTTAGTTTGTCTTAATTATGTTGCAATTCCACTGTACTTAGAGTTGTTAAAGGCTTGTCTCATTATCTTTGCATTATAATATTTATCAGGATGCTCTTACTTGCAAGGTTTGACCATTTTCAACAAAATGTTACCCTTCATTATGCACTCTTTAAAAAAAAAAACTCTGACGTCCAAAAAGTGGATAATGGAACAATAATTCCTTCATAAAGAATGTGGGAAATGGTCAGTGGGGAGATGTAGAAAACTAATGTGATATTGCTTTCATTTTGTGATGTTATTAAAAACTGTATGGACCAAATACTGTAACTTGGAATGGACACCCCCTTTATATGTTAAGTTTCCATCCAATACGTTGTGCATAGGATATAACAAATTATATTTGTGTTAAGATAGGAATGGGATTTTAGGAGTCATAAGGGATAACTTCTAATCATATCCTTTGCACAGTAACTAGCCACACCCCGAGTGAGGTCAGAAAAGAGTGTCAATGTGATGGAACCACCCTTTTTGACCAGGGTGCTTAAAAGGACTGGCCAAGAATGATCATATCATATAAGTCGCTCTGGATAAGAGCGTCTGCTAAATGACTTAAATGTAAATGTAAACGTAATATCAGACCAGAAACACGTGAGACCGTGGTCCACACGTTTTAAATGGTTAGAATTTAACCTCAACATGAGGTGAAGAAGAAACTCACTAAACTAGACCAGGACACCGCCAGTCTGCAGCTGTGCATGTAAAGTGGTTTGGAACTTTGACTATCTACCCGAGTAAGAGGAGAAGAAAACTCCCATCTCAGACAATCACTGATATGGCTAAGTAGCTGTTCTTAGGAAACAGCTCATTGGAGACCAGACAATCAGACCTTTGGTGGACAATCAGAGCATGTACAAGTGGCCCACAGGAAAGGCTCACCAAACCAACATTCTTCCGAAGGAGGGCTCGTTCCGACAGAGAAACGGCGAACGGTATTCAACACATAAATACATTCATTACTTCTTATTCCAAATGGCCGGGGGTTCGTGTGCAAGGTGTATGATTAATGTGTGGACAGTCCTAGAATGTATCCACGATAAATGTCCCTTTTTCTCACTCTTTTACCCACCCCCTCTCCATACAGTGAGGGAAAAAAGTATTTGATCCCCTGCTGATTTTGTACGTTTGCCCACTGACAAAGAAATGATCAGTCTATAATTTTAATGGTAGGTGTATTTGAACAGTGAGAGACAGAATAACAACAAAAAAATCTAGAAAAACGCATGTCAAAAATGTTATAAATTGATTTGCATTTTAATGAGGGAAATAAGTATTTGACCCCTCTGCAAAACATGACTTAGTACTTGGTGGCAAAACCCTTGTTGGCAATCACAGAGGTCAGATGTTTCTTGTAGTTGGCCACCAGGTTTGCACACATCTCAGGAGGGATTTTGTCCCAGTCCTCTTTGCAGATCTTCTCCAAGTCATTAAGGTTTCGAGGCTGACGTTCGGCAACTCGAACCTTCAGCTCCCTCCACAGATTTTCTATGGGATTAAGGTCTGGAGACTGGCTAGGCCACTACAGGACCTTAATGTGCTTCTTCTTGAGCCACTCCTTTGTTGCCTTGGCCGTGTGTTTTGGGTCATTGTCATGCTGGAATACCCATCCATGACCCATTTTCAATGCCCTGGCTGAGGGAAGGAGGTTCTTACCCAAGATTTGACGGTACATGGCCCCGTCCATCGTCCCTTTGATGCGGTGAAGTCGTCCTGTCCCCTTAGCAGAAAAACACCCCCAAAACATAATGTTTCCACCTCCATGTTTGATGGTGGGGATGGTGTTCTTGGGGTCATAGGCAGCATTCCTCCTCCTCCAAACACGGCGAGTTGAGTTGATGCCAAAGAGCTCAATTTTTGGTCTCATCTGACCACAACACTTTCACCCAGTTGTCCTCTGAATCATTCAGATGTTCATTGGCAAACTTCAGACGGGCATGTATATGTGCTTTCTTGAGCAGGGGGACATTGCGGGCGCTGCAGGATTTCAGTCCTTCACGGCGTAGTGTGTTACCAATTGTTTTCTTGGTGACTATGGTCCCAGCTGCCTTGAGATCATTGACAAGATCCTCCCGTGTAGTTCCGGGCTGATTCCTCACCGTTCTCATGATCATTGCAACTCCACGAGGTGAGATCTTGCATGGAGCCTCAGGCCGAGGGAGATTGACAGTTCTTTTGTGTTTCTTCCATTTGCGAATAATCGCACCAACTGTTGTCACCTTCTCACCAAGCTGCTTGGCGATGGTCTTGTAGCCCATTCCAGACTTGTGTAGGTCTACAATCTTGTCCCTGACATCCTTGGAGAGCTCTTTGGTCTTGGCCATGGTGGAGAGTTTGGAATCTGATTGACTGATTGCTTCTGTGGACAGGTGTCTTTTATACAGGTTACAAACTGAGATTAGGAGCACTCCCTTTAACCTGTTATGGATAGGGGGCAGTATTTTCACGGCCAGATAAAAAACGTACCCGATTTAATCTGATTATTACTCCTGCCCAGAAACTAGCATATGCATATAATTATTAGTTTCTAAAACTGTTTGAATGGTGTCTGTGAGTATAACAGAACTCATTTGGCAGGCCAAAACCTGAGAAGATTCTGTACAGGAAGTACCCTGTCTGACAATTTCTTGGCCTTCTTGATCATCTTTATCCAAAACAAGGGATCTCTGTTGTTACGTGACACTTCCTACGGCTCCCATAGGCTCTCAGAAGGCGGCAAAAAGCTGAATGGTGGCTTTGCAGGCCCTGGCTGAAAAACATTAGCGCATTTTGATAGTGGTCGATCAGAGAACAGAGACTGGAGGCGCGTGCACGAGGCGACTCCGTGTTCTTATTCTTTCGTCTTTGAACGAAAACAACGACTCCCGGTCAGAATATTATCGCTTTTTTACGAGAAAAATAGCATAAAAATTGATTTTAAACAGCGGTTGACATGCTTCGAAGTACGGTAATGGAATATTTAGAATTTTTTTGTCACGAAACGCGTCGGGCGCGTAACCCTTCGTCACCCTTGGATAGTGTCTTGAACGCACGAACAAAACGCCGCTATTTGGATATAACTATGGATTATTTTGAACCAAACCAACATTTGTTATTGAAGTAGAAGTCCTGGGAGTGCATTCTGATGAAGAACAGGAAAGGTAATCAAACTTTTCTAATAGTAAATCGGAGTTTGGTGGGTGTCAAAATAGCTAGCCTGTGATGGCGTGCTATCTACTCAGAATATTGCAAAATGTGCTTTCACCGAAAAGCTATTTTAAAATCGGACATAGCGAGTGCATAAAGGAGTTCTGTATCTATAATTCTTAAAATAATTGTTATGTTTTTTGTGAACGTTTATCGTGAGTAATTTAGTAAATTCACCGGAAGTGTTCGGTGGGAATGCTAGTTCTGAACGTCACATGCTAATGTAAAAAGCTGTTTTTTGATATAAATATGAACTTGATTGAACAAAACATGCATGTATTGTATAACATAATGTCCTAGGCGTGTCATCTGATGAAGATCATCAAAGGTTAGTGCTGCATTTATCTGTGGTTTTGTTTTTTGTGACATTATATGCTAGCTTGAAAAATGGGTGTCTGATTATTTCTGGCTGGGTACTCTGCTGACATAATCTAATGTTTTGCTTTCGCTGTAAAACCTTTTGGAAATCGGACATTGTGGTTAGATAAAGGAGAGTCTTGTCTTTAAAATGGTGTAAAATAGTCATATGTTTGAAAAATTGAAGTTTTTGGATTTTTGAGGAATTTGTAATTCGCGCCACGCCTATCATTGGATATTGGAGCAGGTGTTCCGCTAGCGGAACGTCTAGATATAAGAGGTTGTTAAGAGTGTGCTCCTAATCTCAGCTCGTTACTTGTATAAAAGACACCTGGGAGCCAGAAATATTTCTGATTGAGAGGGGGTCAAATACTTATTTCCCTCATTAAAATGCAAATCAATATATAACATTTTTGACATGCGTTTTTCTAGATTTTTTTGTTGATATTCTGTCTCTCACTGTTCAAATAAACCTACCATTAAAATTATAGACTGATAATTTCTTTGTCAGTGGGCAAACATACAAAATCAGCAGGGGATCAAATACTTTTTTCCCTCACTGTATATGTAACAAGTTGTCATATCTTGTCAGTACACTAGGGACCTTTGTCTCATGGAAGTGTGTATGTGTATTCTGTGTTATTATTTAGTTAGCTAATAAATATTGAAACCAATTTGTGTAGTACTCAAGGCTGGGGTTTTTGCGTATCCAAGAAGGTTGCGACCATTCAGAATTATGAGACTGATATGAGGTAATGATTAATTAATGACTGTTATCCATATATAACTTATGGATCTTCTGGAGTTTAATTCGGGAGATGGTAACTCGTTTAACAATTTATTCCATGGTGCCCCAAATCCTAATGAGTTAATTGTTACATGATTCATTTAATCAGGTAACAATTAAATATAATTAGTGGATTAAATAAATAACAGTCATCAGATTAATGAAGGTAAAGTCACGACAGGTTCTACATGGAACCCAGTAGGTTTTTAGCTGGGACGAAAAGGTTTTTTACCTGGAACCAAAAAGGGTACTTCAAAGGGTTCTCCTATGGGGACAGCCAAAGAACCCTTCCAGGTTCTAGATAGCTGTTATATTATTGCTCCTCTCACCATATATCCTTGCATTAAAGTCCTTTACACTTAGCTGAATTAGTGGATGTAAATATATACTGAGTGAAATCATGCTCTATTGGTTGCAAGTTTAGACACTTTTTTGCCCGATAGAGCCTTTTGTCACTTCTAAACTCTAAACCACAACCATCCACCTTAAGGCAGAGTCGTTCAGTGCTGCTGCTGTGTGACTGGTGCAATTTGACCTCAATGTAGGTTTCATGGTAGTTATCTAATGTGGGGCAGCAGAGATTGCATTGTATCCATGGGGCCTGCCAGAGACTGCATTTCTGGGAACCTTTGGAGGGACACAAACTGTTTAAAGCAATGCACTTGTGATGGCCTACTCTCCGCACTGCATGCATCGGCAGTCTGTTTCAAGCCTCCATCCATCCCCTCTGTGTCGGGTGGGCAGACAATAAAAATATATTTTCCACTAAAATGTAACAGCCCCCTACAAATATTTATCAGTGTGTCCAGAAGCAGGCTATACTGTAATTGAATTCTTGAGTCCACTGATTAAATTCTATTATATCCCCAAAATGGTGAGCGTGTGTTCAGGCGGTGTTCTTAACCTTCTGGTCCCCTGTGTAATCATTGATTTACTGGTTGAAAGTCTATTCCTACAACAATAATGTGGCTCTTTGAAAAATTATCATTGAAAGAATATTAATGATTGAAAAATATCTGACATGTTTAACACTACTTTTTTTCCCAAAAATGTTATCCCTCACACGAGCCAAATGAAAAAGCTGCAATGTCACCCAAGTCAACTGGAGCAGTAATCCAGCCATGTCCGTAGACATCTTGGTGTGGAAAGAAACTGACCTGGGATGCATTGCCTCTGGGCTCTGTTGTTCCTTTGTCATGGGCTAATGTTTGCGTAGACACACACATGCCTCCTCAGGGTGAATACCAGTCCCTACCCCTCGTATCACAAGTTCAATTAATTTCACAGTTGGCGGCACCCACAGTCCTTTTGCCCAGCCTGTTGTCTGGGGCTGGAGAGAGATGGAAGAAAATGACGTGCCTCGAGCTGCAGTCTCTCCCCCCATGAAGACTCAACTCGCCCAGGGACAGATCTGGTCTGATAGAACCGCTGTGCTGCCTGCCTGCTTCCCCGCCTGCCTGCCTGCCCGCCTGTCTGGCTGACTGTCTGCCTGCACTCGCCTGCCTGCATGCCTGCCTGGCTGCCTGCCTAGCTGCCTGCCTTTCTGTCTGCCTGCCAGGCTGCCTGCTTGGCTGCCTGCACTCGCCTGCCTGCCTAGCTGCCTGCCTAGCTGCCTGCCTTTCTGTCTGCCTGCCAGGCTGCCTGCTTGGCTGCCTGCACTCGCCTGCCTGCCTGCCTGCCTGGCTGCCTGCCTAGCTGCCTGCCTTTCTGTCTGCCTGCCAGGCTGCCTGCTTGGCTGCCTGCACTCGCCTGCCTGCCTGCCTGCCTGCTTGCCTGTCTGCCACATATTACAAGAGTGTCCAGACACAGAGAAAAAAAAAAGCCCAGACACCTGAAATGATAACGATACAAGTGGAGATGAGTGTCCAGACACGGGGAAAAAATGTCCAGACACCTGAAATGATAAGGATACAAGAGGAGATGAGAGTGTCCAGACACCTGAAATGATAAGGATACAAGAGGAGATGAGAGTGTCCAGACACCTGAAATGATAAGGATACAAGAGGAGATGAGAGTGTCCAGACACCTGAAATGATAAGGATACAAGAGGAGATGAGAGTGTCCAGACACCTGAAATGATAAGGATACAAGAGGAGATGAGAGTGCTAAAGGCATCATTACTGCTCCATAAAGGCAAATTATTTATGTTCCTTTCCTATAAAAGCATCTTAGATGTTACTTAGTCATGTTTCTATATTTTACTCTATATTATTGAACCATATCACACCAAAAATATTCTGATATGTGGTAATCTAAACCCAAGCCGATGCATAAGACTGTAATTTGACTTATAATTATAGTTGAAAGGTACATTTTTTGCCAGTAAATCATAGTTTGCCATTGTCATCAACTTGGCTGTACTTTTTTTTAATGTTGTAACCAACTTGGCTATATAAAAAGATTCTCAAAATGTTGGTGTTAGAAAATGCCATTACTGATGGGCGGTGTCGACAGTTCATGAGAACGTGCACCACAATGATTTGTTTGAAGACAAATAGCTGCTATTATAAGATATGGCCTTCAAAGCCAGTGTTCTCCATGGCCAGATTAATGGGACCAACCTCTTGCTGATATCACACTGCAACATGATGAACGGGAAATTAGCATAAAAGACTCCTTGCATTCTATCTAACACTCTTAATGAGCTTTAATAAAAAGTGGCCACACAGCACGAGGAAATGGTCCTGATTGATGTCTCACATTATTGGGGATTGCACCCCTCAGAACTCCAAAACCCTTCTGCCTGGTTCTCCTGCCCTCTCTCCCTATCTCTATCCCTCTCCATCTCTCTCCATCTCTCTCTACTTCTCTCTCATTCTCTCTGTCAGTACTGCCTGCTGCTGGAGCCTGGTTCCTTCTTTTCCAGGACAACACCCAAGGGACAGTCTACTGATAACAGGCCTGTCATACCGGCCCACTCTCAGCTCTCACACCTCTATTTTATTCAATCGCACAGTTCTGAAGTCAACCCGCGTTTTCCTTCATGCCACAAATATTAGATTTTTCATATCCCTAAGCAACAACTCCCTTCATCAGGGTGTCTTCAATGTGAACAACACAGAGCTGTGTTTCTGAATGGGTTATGGATTTGATTAGGATGTCAATGCTATGTTCGTGTTACAGGTCTGAGAGAGAGTTAACACGCTGTGCTTCCCTGAATGAGTGAACACTACAGGATACAGTACAGGATATACACTGAGAGTACAAAACATTAGGAACTCCTGCTCTTTCCATGACATAGACTGACCAGATGAATCCAGGTGAAAGCTATGATCCCTTATTGATGTCACTTTTAAATCTATTTCAATCAGTGTAGATGAAGGGGAGGAGACAGGTTAAGTAAGGATTTTTAAGCCTCAAGACAATTGAGACATGGATTGTGTATGTGTGCCATTCAGAGGGTGAATGGGCAAGACAAAATATTTAAGTGCCTTGAACAGGGTATTGTAGTAGGTGCACCGGTTTAAGTGTGCCACGAACTGCAACACTGCTGGGTTTTTCACGCTCACCAGTTTCTCATGTGTATCAAGAATGGTCCACCACCCAAAGGACATCCAGCCAACTTGACACAACTGTGAGAAGTATTAGAGTCAACATGGGCCAGCATCGCTGTGGAACACTTTCGACACATTATAGAGTCCATGCCCGACGAATTGAGGCTGTTCTGAGAGCAAAAGCGGCTGCAAATCAATATTAGAAAGGTGTTCCTAATGTTTTGTACACTCAATATATGATATATGTGAGGGAAAATGTACTGCTCTAATGTATGGGCCTGTCCTTCTTCCTCTTGTCACTCTAAATCTACTCCGAGGCGTTGCCTAATGAAGCAGCCAGCGGAGAGTGTATGATGACTATGGATCAGCCGCTATTGTGATTTTGGGACGCCATTCCACCGAGCTGCAATTACCAGCCATTTGTGGTTGGAATGAGAGCTTGCCGCTTGCAACTCAATGTTCCACCACCACCATTATGCCGAAAAGCTAGAGGATTTAATGTGCATAACAAAACACACATGTCATTGCTCGTTCTCCACCCTACTGGGCACTGATTTGCACTCACTGCAGTTTCCTCTCTCTCTGATGAGCTGATTGTGGATATTCCTGTGTGTTTGTGTGTGTGTATGTGCGTGTGTGTTTGCATGCACCTGTGTCTCTATTTATGAGTAAATACATTCTGAAAAATGTAGACACTCCGTTGGCTTTCCACATTAGCTAAGACATTGTACACATCACAGCCAACAAACCCCCAAATACACAGCCTGGCCTGGGCTTGTCGTAGCGTTTTGCCATTTGGGTGTCAGATAGTTTGTATCTCTCAGCCATTTGCTCTATTTGTGTCAGCTTTGGTCCATCTTTGAATGAGCTATCCCTTCAACGTAATGGCAGAACCTCCCTTTACAGAACAACAGCCTTTCTTCGATAGCAGCGCTGAGTGTCTGGGCCACATACAGCACAGTACTGTAGCTGTCCTGCTATGCATGCTAGATCTGCTCTCCCTGGTATTAGTATTCAGACAGGTGTGGTATGGTCACTGCTGCTCTTCTGGTGTCGGCTAGCTCGTTGGCGCCATGCTGACAGAAGCAATTCCATGTCCACCACTGCCCTGTGCTGCTCTCTCCTCATAATAGATATTGACAGGTGGAGTGCAGATAACACTAATCTCTATCCAAACATGATTGGATATGTCATAGAGGGCTTTTTCATCATTATAGCATTCAATTCACAACTTTGTCGGCCCGCTAATAGCATTTCATGCTAGCATACGCCGTGCCCTGTAGCTGAATGGCTGTGTAATTGTCACCCTTCCTCTCTTCTCTGGTTCCTCGTGCTCCAGCCCAGCAGGTAATAAGCCCTGTCTTATACTTCATCTTTACTTCAACCCCCAAGCTGAAGGCTGCGTGGTCTCCTCATCTCTCGCTAGTGTCCGACTGTTTCCCTGTTTACATAAAAAATGCTGTTTTATACCTTGCCGTCAAAATGCACAGTTGATGAATAATGCATGTCTCTTATTAATGAGCTTATGGAGCATGCAACACTAATGCAGATAGAGACAGCAATATATCCCTGCCCTAATAAAAGGCTGTGTATCTATATACAATATATAGATGTAAATTAATCCTTCAAATAACCCGCCTGACATTGTCTTTAATATGGTGTGATGTTTCCAACTGTATGAGCAAACTAATGAAATATAAAGCTATGCTGGGAAGACAGGGGGAATGTTCTACATTTTAGCAGATGCTCTTATCCAGAGTGACTTACAGGAGGAATTAGGGTTAAGTGCCTTGCTCAAGGGCACATCGACAGATTTTTCACCTACTGGGCTCTGGGATTTCACCCAGCGACCTTTCAGTTACTGGCCCAATGCACATTGTCTCCCGACCCCTCCCGTCTCAGCCTCCAGTATTTATGCTTCAGTAGTTTATGTGTCGGGGGCAAGGGTCAGTCTGTTATATCTGGAGTATTTCTCCTGTCTTATCCCCTGTCCTGTGTGAATTTAAGTTCTCTCTCTCTCTCTCTCTCTCTCTCTCTCTCTCTCTCTCTCTCTCTCTCTCTACCTGAGCCCTAGGACCATGCCTCAGGACTACCTGGCCTGATGACTCCTTGCTGTCCCCAGTCCACCTGGCCATGCTGCTGCTCCAGTTTCAACTGTTCTGCCTGCGGCTATGGAACCCTGACCTGTTCACCGGACTGTCCCAGACCTGCTGTTTTCAACTCTCTAGAGACAGCAGGAGCGGTAGAGATACTCTGAATGATCGGCTATGAAAAGCCAGCTGACATTTACTCCTGAAGTGCTGACCTGTTGCACCCTCGACAACCACCGTGATTATTATTATTTGACCCTGCTGGTCATCTATGAACATTTGAACATCTTGACCATGTTCTGTTATATTCTCCACCCGGCATAGCCAGAAGAGGACTGGCCACCCCTCATAGCCTGGTTCCTCTCTAGGTTTCTTCCTAGGTTCTGGCCTTTCTAGGGAGTTTTTCCTAGCCACCGTGCTTCTACACCTGCATTGCTTGCTGTTTGGGGTTTTAGGCTGGGTTTCTGTACAGCACTTTGAGATATCAGCTGATGTAAGAAGGGCTATATAAATACATTTGATTTGATTTGATTTGACTTAACCACTAGGCTACCTTTCGCCCCTTCAGGAGCTCATAACATTAAGTCACACAGAGATAATCACAACGTTACAGTGTACAGTGTCCTTGCTTTTCGACATAGTAAGAGATACAGACAGTTTTGAATGGAATGCTATGTAAAGGATAGAATGAATAGGAGTCTCTTAAACCTGAGGAGAACTATAAAAAGGCATACTAGCCTCCCAAGGACTTTTACTTGCATCACACTTAACGTGTGCTTTAATGTGTGAGATCACAAATACAAATTCCCTACAATAGGCTATACATTCATTTTCACAAAGCACATTCATACAACATGATACAAATGTGAAAATCATTTAACTGAATAGTAAACACTGTCGTACACACTGAATCCTAACTCAAGCTCAACAGGCACATTGGAATTCAAGGAGGCTCTGCAATTCTATTCTGAAGTGGTACATCCTCAAGAATAAATGCACCAACTCCTGATATGGAGATGGGAGAAAGACAATTATATTTCCAATTTGAGATAAAGACACTTTGGGCTAAGTAAGCAATGAATGAATGCATATCTAGCTGTTTCCATGCCAATTCATAATGCAGAGTACCATCAAAACTCAGATGGCATCAATATGCATATTGCTCTTGCACACGCACCATACATGCTGATCCATCTCCGGCCCTTCTAATGGGATTTCACTGGCCTAACACACACACCATACATGCTGATCCATCTCCGGCCCTTCTAATGGGATTTCACTGGCCTAACACACACACCATACATGCTGATCCATCTCCGGCCCTTCTAATGGGATTTCACTGGCCTAACACACACACCATACATGCTGATCCATCTCCGGCCCTTCTAATGGGATTTCACTGGCCTAACACACACACCATACATGCTGATCCATCTCCGGCCCTTCTAATGGGATTTCACTGGCCTAACACACACAACAGCAGTGCATAATGCATGAAATGACCATGGATCACTGGAGGTGATGTGAGGGTATCAGTGTGTTTATCAGTAAGATGAATTTGTTCTTAACTGACTTGCCTAGTTAAATAAACGTAAAATAAAATAAATAATACAAATCAGAAGGCTAGCGGATAGAGAGCTGAGTCCCAGGCCACAGCCATCCAGGCCACTGTTAAAGGCATGTGGGACTAAGGGAGCATGAGACTCATGAAGCCAACCTAATCACTTCCTTTAGTCTGCTTCTTTAATAGACAGGCTGAATAAGGATTATAATCAATTCATATTGTGCATTTGGCTGTTCCAGATTCCTACAGCACAGAGCAGAGGCTGTACTCTGCTCAGAGACATGCTTATCAGGAAAGAGAAGGAAAACACAGCTTGTGCCAATGTGGCTCTTGCTGAGAACAGAAAGGAACAAGGTCAGTGAGAGCAATGTCGCTCGATAGCCTTTATGGGTTTGTGAACTATTCACAAGGATCATTAATACACCTGAATGAATCTATGATTTACCATCACCATGCTGCATTGATTGACTGATTTGATTTTGGATTACGATTGAAAAGAATGTCAAGATTATCTAAACTACCAGTTGCAAACAATTTTGTTCACATTTCCATATCTAACGCAACATTTGGCATGCTATGACACAAACTGTTATGTCACAACAGACATGGCCTTAACAAGAAGCACTTTAGATGTCTTGCAAGAGCCCCAACTCTGAATAGTGCCCTGGTCCTTAAAATAAAAATGGATTGTGCCTCTTTCCAAAGACATGCAACAAAGAGAATATTCTCCCATCAACTATATCACCATGAATAAATCCTTTAGAATTTCTTCCTGTATTTTTTTAGACAGAAAACTCACAATAGTGGGGAGAGAGTCGTATGCGTGTGAAGGTGGAGAGTTCTGTGCCTCCGTCACAATGGCCCACTATTATTGGATTACAGTCCGTCTTGGTGCTCAGGCCTGTCCATTAGGATCTAGCTGGCAGGGCCATGCGTGGCATGCCTCTCCTCCTCCCCTGGCTGTCACACAGCCGAAGGGCAAAGTGAAGTGGTCACAGTAGACTGGTCAGGAGGGGCGATGGACGGCTGGGCGCCTCACGCTACTGGGAGGTCACTCAGGGGTCAAGCTTTTAACAACCTCTCAGTCTGGCGTGAACAGTAGAGGTCACAACTAAGACACTCTGCCCAGCCATTTCCTTTTCCACTTGCCTTGGAACCGCAACACTTCACTACAGGGCGTGGTACCCCTTTACTCCTCTGCACTGGGTCTTTGACTGTCCCTCTTAGTGATATAGTGGGGCAGCAGGTAGCCTAGTGGTTAGAGAGTTGGGCCAGTAACCGAAAGGTTGCTAGATCGAATCCCTGAGCTGCCAAGGTAAAAATCTGTCGTTCTGCCCCTGAACAAGGCAGTTAACCCACTGTTACTAGGCCGTCATTGTAAATAAGAATTTGTTCTTAACTGAATTGCCTAGTTAAATAAAAATATACTGTATACAGTCTCCTCTTCAGTACCTACCTCCTCTTACAGCCCTGCTTTCTGGGATATCACTTAGCTGAAATGTCGGCCTTTAGAGAGATCTTCATAATGGAGGTAGTCATGCAGGTGACACCTGCTTGGTGTACTTGACCTCCCCTACCAATGTGGAGCCTCAGGGATTAGAGAAAAAGGGAGGGATGTGGGAGAGCTGCAGCACTGTCCCTATGAGACAAGGTCACCTTAAATGGATTGGGATGAGAAGAAACCAAATCCCCCTGGGACAAAATCAGGGAGCAACTTATGAAAAAATAATTAAGCAGGATGCACATCAGTGGATGTCACAGCCAGAGGGGGAGGGGTGAGGGTGGGGGGGACACAAACAATCCTTAGGACAAGGGTAATGTTTGTTCACTGGATATCTGAAAGTGTCACGATGGACAAAGGATAATTTGTTTGACCTCAAAAACAGTTTGGTTTTGTGAAAGGAGTTACTTTTGAAAGAAAAAGGCCTGGGGTTCAGAATGACAAAATTACATTTATAACAATATTATGAAATATTCGACCCACATTAGTCTACGCCCACTGGCAATGCCCTCACATTTCTGTCTTAGGTCAGTTAGGACAAACAGATTAGCATTTATTACATTCGTGACATAACTTAGCTTTGGTAAGATTTTTAATTTCAGAACCAATTAGTCATTTGCAAGTTTAATGTCTCATTTGAGGACAAATCATTTCTAACTCTGATTTATGGCTGTTCCACTCCAATATACCTCTAATCTGTCAAACATCTTGGATAGTTTTATTGTAACAATAAGATTCTCTCTCTCAAATTCTCCAACGACCTCGCAATGACCTCCAAACAATGCAGGAAGAACCCCACCCCTCTTCAGAAACTCCTCCAAGTGGAGATACTTATATCAGCTGGCAGATATATCTTCACCAGCTTCAAAAACACCTTTTATCAATTCAATGTTTGTCATTTGATGAATGAAGTGGAATCTCCTGAAGCATTTCCTCTGTGGCAGCTGCTTGGCCTTTAGTTGTGTCTAATAAATCTGTTGTGGTCCACAGTGGCTAAATGGACACGTCTGCCTGGCCAATCCATCATGGAAGAGTGGAGATAGATAGACATTGCCAATTCAAACCACTCACTGATATCATTTATAAATCACACTCACTGCACAAGCCTTCCAACAGACACTTCACTAGCCAGCCACAAAAACAATCTACCGTGAGCTATATGAGCTTGCTACTGTACGTTAGCCTGCAGCCCCATAGTGTCTGTATGAGTAGAGTGTACACCCCCACAGAGAACTAAAGGATTTTGCTCAATAAAATTTGAGGTCATTCCTATTGTACTAAGCAGTTGTTTTTCTTGTAACTATCCTGATTGTAGACTCCGTTATATCTCCCTATTAGCATATGGATATTCATTAATACATATTTACAGTTCCACGTGAATGCATGGGGAAAATATCCAGAATATCATAATATACACTTGAAATTAACTTGAAAGGAATTTAGGGACTGAAGAGAGATGCTAGAGATACAGTATGGTGTATTGTAGCAGGGTTACAGTATGGTGTATTGTAGCAGGGTTACAGTATGGTGTATTGTAGCAGGGTTATAATGATGTATTGTAGCAGGGTTACAGTATGGTGTATTGTAGCAGGGTTACAGTATGGTGTATTGTAGCAGGGTTACAGTATGATGTATTGTAGCAGGGTTACAGTATGCTGTATTGTAGCAGGGTTACAGTATGATGTATTGTAGCAGGGTTACAGTATGATGTATTGTAGCAGGTTTACAGTATGGTGTATTGTAGCAGGGTTACAGTATGGTGTATTGTAGCAGGGTTACATTATGGTGTATTGTAGCAGGGTTACAGTATGGTGTATTGTAGCAGGGTTACAGTATGGTGTATTGTAGCAGGGTTACAGTATGGTGTATTGTAGCAGGGTTACAGTATGGTGTATTGTAGCAGGGTTACAGTATGGTGTATTGTAGCAGGGTTATAATGATGTGATGGGGACACGTAACATGTCTGTCAAGTTAGAATGTAAGGTTTATTGTCACATGTACAAGTACAGTGAAATGCTTAACTTGCCAGCTCTACCCAACAGTGCAGCAAACAAAATCAAAATAGTATAACTAATTAAAAAAACGAATATATACAGTGGCTTGCGAATATATTCACCCCCCCCACCCACCTTGGCATTTTTCCTATTTTGTTGCCTTACAACCTGGAATTAAAATTGATTTTTTGGGGGGGTGTGTATCATTTGATTTACACAACATGCCTACCACTTTGAAGGTGCAAAATATGTTTTATTGTGAAACAAACAAGAAATAAGACAAAAAAACTGAAAACTTGAGCATGCATAACTTTTCACCCCCCCAAAGTCAATACTTTGTAGAGCCACCTTTTGCAGAAATTACAGCTGCAAGTCTCTTGGGGTATGTGTCTATAAGCTTGGCACATCTAGCCACTGGGATTTTTGCCCATTCTTCAAGGCAAAACTGCTCCAGCTCCTTCAAGTTGGATGGGTTCCGCTTGTGTACAGCAATCTTTAAGTCATACCACAGATTCTCAATTGGATTGAGGTCTGGGCTTTGACTAGGCCATTCCAAGACATTTAAATGTTTCCCCTTAAACCACTCGAGTGTTGCTTTAGGGTCATTGTCCTGCTGGAAGGTGAACCTGTGTCCCAGTCTCAAATTTCTGGAAGACTGAAACAGGTTTCCCTAAAGAATTTCCCTGTATTTAGCGCCATCCATCATTCCTTCAATTCTGACCAGTTTCCCAGTCCCTGCCAATGAAAAACATCCCCACGGTATGATGCTGCCACCACCATGCTTCACTGTGGGGATGTTGTTCTCGGGGTGATGAGAGGTCTTGGGTTTGCACCAGACATAGCATTTTTCTTGATGGCCAAAAAGCTAAATTTTAGTCTCGTCTGACCAGAGTACCTTCTTCCATATGTTTGGGGAGTCTCCCACATGCCTTTTGGTGAACATCAAATGTTTTTTCTTATTTTTTTCTTAAATAATGGCTTTTTTCTGGCCACTCTTCCGTAAAGCCCAGCTCTGTGCAGTGTACGGCTTAAAGTGGTCCTATGGACAGATACTCCAATTTCCGCTGTGGAGCTTTGCAGCGCCTTCAGGGTTATCTTTGTTCTCTTTGTTGCCTCTCTGATTAATTACCTCCTTGCCTGTTCCTTGAGTTTTGGTGGGCGGCCCTCTCTTGGCAGGTTTGTTGTGGCGCCATGTTCTTTACATTTTTTTATAATGGATTTAATGGTGCTCCGTGGGAAGTTTCAGATATTTTTTTATAACCCAACCCTGATCTGTACTTCTCCACAACTTTGTCCCTGACCTGTTTGGAGAGCTCCTTGGTCTTCATGGTACCTCTTGCTTGGTAGTGCCCATTGCTTAGTGGTGTTGGACTCTGGGGCCTTTCAGAACAGGTGTATATATACTGAGATCATGTGACAGATCATGTGACACTTAGATTGCACACAGGTGGACTTTATTTAACAAATCATGTGACTTCTGAAGGTAATTGGTTGCACCAGATCTTATTTAGGGGCTTCATAGCATAAGGGGTGAATACATATGCACGCACCACTTTTCCGTTCTTTATTTTTTTGAATTTTTTGAAACAAGTTATTTTTTGAATTTCACTTCACCAATTTGGACTATTTTGTTTATGTCCATTACATGAAATCCAAATAAAAATCAATTTAAATTATAGGTTGTAATGCAACAATATAGGGAAAACGCCAAGGGGGTGACTTTTGCAAGGCACTGTATATATTGTAATGATCTGGCTAGATCATAAATGAACAATTGTCCAGACAGAGAATTGAGTTTACAAATTCCCAATTTATTAACCAAACTCAACACAGGCTACTGTTTGGCCGTAGCCCACGCCAAATAAGGATACCCATATAAACCAACCGTGACCGTCTCTTGTTAAGACCAGACGTAAGAGAGAGAACAATGGCTAAGCATGGTCTTAAACTGGTGATGCTCCACCCCCAGCCAAACCCCCCCACACACCCCACACACCGCTCCACCAACCATCAGGATGCCCGGCACCAGAACATTCCAGGCATTCCCGTGGTTGGCAGATAGCAGTTTGACTGGCATGTCGGACCCCGTGAAAACTGGGTACTGGTAAATACAACACAACCAACG
This sequence comes from Salmo salar, assembly GCF_965601325.2. NCBI lineage: Eukaryota > Metazoa > Chordata > Actinopteri > Salmoniformes > Salmonidae > Salmo > Salmo salar. The sequence continues at coordinate 33,688,650 of NC_138296.1, read as the reverse complement.
AACAGCATAACACATAACACACAGCTGTCTGTGCAGGTCGCTACAATATATATAAATATAATAAAGAAAACACGAGAAATAAGAAATAAGAGAGTAAGCTATATACTGGGTCAGTGCCAATACTGGCTGTCAAACTGGTGATAGTAACAGGAGGTACAGGGAGCAGACAGAGAGCATGTTGACAGCCAGCTGTTTGAGGTGGAAAAGCCCTCGGCTTTGTAATGACAGTTACTGTAACACCAGGCAGCAGTGATGTGGCCTAACAGGAAGGCTGCGGATTGCTGTTCAAACCCCAATTAGCCTACCTAATTTTCACATGCATTCTTTTTTTAAAGATATGAACATATTGAACAACTATATAGATTTGCAAGGAAATATTTGAATTTGAATGAGAAGCAAATGTAAAACAGTACTCGTTTTTGTCATTTGGTAAAATACCACTTACCTTGCAGACACCTAAAATTTACAAGAAGTGGTTATAAAATTGCAGACACAATAACACCATCAGAATGTCTCTCGACACACACACACACACACACACACACACACACACACACACACACACACACACACACACACACACACACACACACACACACACACACACACACACACACACACACCACACAGTTAATCATGACATAGCAACCATTTTAATGCTTGTCACCCTCCTTGTCTATCCTAATCATCTACAGAACCCATGACTGCTTCATACTTTGGAGAACAGACCAGCACAGACATTCAAGCCTGCTTTCCACTCCTCCTTGTGGAGTTGTTTCTCTATGTTTTGCATTAGGTACACCAGACAGCCATGCTTTCTAAAAGCTGTACTGGGCTGGTTAATGATAGTGGCAGGGCGTCTGCTCTGATGCCCTGCATTATGAGGAGCTGGTGAGATTAGCCGCCAAACCCACTCTATGGGCCCAGGGTCTAGGTGTGTGAAGTGTGTGAGCGTGGTCTTATCTGGCGGGAGCAGAAAGCAGGTGTGTGGCTGTTCTCCGGCAAGTAGCAGGGGTCTCCATAGTGAGAATATGTTACATACTGTAGGAGATATTAGGAACGTCCAGATCTCCCTGCCAGGACAGCTGCCCTAAATCGTCTACAGAGTGCTGCGCTGCAAAGACAGAGAACAGCCACTTGTTCACTACTTAGCTTTATGCACCAACTCTAGCTATTACCATCTTATACTACCAGATTAAGAACATTTCGTTTTCTATGTTCTACTGATGAGTTCAATAGGTGTATATCATAATGTAGTTTTCTTGGCATTTGACAGGAAGTCACTTATGTACAACTATCATCAATGATTTTAAACGTCCTTAGTGAGTGGAGACGAGACTCTGCCAGCTCAACTGACTCCATTGTTCTCGTACAGTAGACAGTTCTGTACACAGTGATCTGGCACAAAGAAGAGTTGGAGGATGTGACAAGTACAGCATGCAGTGCTGATAATGCTAAGTGTTATTTCATCCACACATGGCCATTGTGTAAATGCCTATATGAGTCAGTCAAGGGGAAAAACATAACAAAAAGGAGAGTACTTTTCACATCTGAACAAAGCAGTAACTCATTGAGGCTTTTCTCTTTTCAATTAGCTTTGAGAAATGACGTTATTGTTCTGCCAAAAGCTTCAGTCCTATTTCCCAAGGTGACTGCCAGCTGAGAAGTGAGCAAGTAAAATAATTGGATGGGCTATTGCACTGTTTCCCCCGATCTACTCAAACAGCGGTTCGAAAAATGGAAGAAGACTTTTTGGACAAAGAGTGGAGGAAATGTGTGGAGGTGAGAGGCAAGGTGAAAATGAGAGTGAGATTTGTGTTAGAAGTTTGTATCACAATGCTGTCTTTACTCTTGAAGACATAGTAATTGTCATCAGACCAACAGACAATGGAGATGGACAATACCTTTTAGGTGCGGTCGTCCCAGTGTCACGAATCCAGAGGAGATGAAGTTATGATCAAGTTGGCCTTGGCGGAAGTTCTCTTTCCCGTAGTGCCCTGTGGGAGAAATGCAGAGTTAAGATAGCATGAGATGACCAATACCATTTATCTGACCAAGACAATTCACTAAGCATATTCGTTGCTGATTTTCGTTCCAACCCTCACATAGGAAATCACAAACAACTGTGTACACATATCAGCGTCTGGGACACTCTTAATCAGAGGTGTGGACTCGAGTCACATGACTTGGACTCGAGTCAGGCTCGAGTCACAAATATGATGACTTGCAACTCGACTTTGACTTTAACACCAATGACTCGTGAACTAACTTGGACTTGAGCCCTTTGACTCGAACTGACTTGATACCCTCCCCAAGCCCAAATATAAAAAATTATGCTATTAAAAAAGTGTGCAGCGCATCAACTCTTCAATTAACTGATTATTGTTTGAATCGGACAGCAGCCAATCAAATTGTGCCAGCTGAGAAAAAGTTGTGTGTGGCAATGCAGAGGAACGTCGGTGAGTGAATTCAGATGGAGCCCTTGGAAAGATGATTCCCAAAATTATTATTTTTGGATATGAAGACTACGCTGTAGTCAGCAAAAAACGGATTGCAACTTTCAAAACATGCGGGAAGAAAATTAGACGGAGGCGCAACAACTTCCAACTTGGTTCGACATTTGAAGCTGCACAAAGAACGGTAAGTCGTGGCTAATATAGCCGACAGCTATATATAACTTTGCTTGTATTGAATGTTGGCTAACGTAACATTAAGTCAATGAGCCTCCACACAGTCAGTCAGTGCGGGAACGTGATCATTGCACCGAAGATTGAGCTACAACTGGCTAGGCAGTTTGTAGCCTAAATCCTGCCTGGTGTTACTGCTGTTCCTAAATCCATTGGCATACGTTAGCCTACTGTAACTACACACAGAGAGGGTTTGTGTGTTGTGTGTTAAGGTTGGGCGATTGTGTACAAGCCTACATCGCTCGATTGCGCCCCATAGCAATAGTCGATCGCTATGGGGAGGTCTTTCTCATGGCTACCCATGTATTTCAATGGAAATATAATGTTTATTTGGAAAGTAATAAATATCTATATGATTTGCATAAATGTAGTATACTAACTATTACTCTTGTTAAAAATATGAAATGGTATTACATTTGGGGAAGAGTACATTAGACTTGTTTAGGACTCGAAACTCAAAGTTTAGGACTTGAGACTTGACTCGGACTTGCCTGCCTTGACTTGAGACTTGACTTGGGACTTGAGTGCTAAGACTTGAGACTTACTTGTGACTTGTAAAACAATGACTTGGTCCCACCTCTGCTCGTAATACATCCAACCACCCTAGTTAATGAACGTATTATATGATGCATTAGCCTCATTCTTTAGTTAGCTGAATAGCTGTGTTCCCGGGAGTTTGTCTTTTATGGTGTCTTAGTTCAGTTCAGCTAGTACTCTGACAGATAGTGAGGAGGCCTCTGAATTTCACTCTCTCTTTGGCTCAGCCAACTGGTAAAGGAACAGGGACACAGAGGGAAAGGAAGGTCTCACATTAACAATTTATGATGTCTGATGTACACTCAGGATCATCACCACCGCAAAAGGTTACACTCCCCAAAGCTGCGAGCTGGGGGAGCTAGTGAAGACCTTCCCTTCTCATATCGTTCACAAATTAAACAAAGATTCCCATTCAGGGTCAAAAGCCCTGCCCTTTTGCCAAAGCAGGTAAAACATTCAAACTTTAATTGGGTGGAAAAATGTATTTCAGGCTTGGGCACTTGACCCTGAAGATCAGTGGAGAGATTCTAAATAACCCTTCTAACCGAGACTCTCCTGTGTTTTAGAACTGATTCATTCCTTCCTCAACTTATACAGTAGAACATTTTTACCCCACATAGACCTACACTATGGAGGGACCTTATATAATTGATTCATAAACTGTGTAATTGGATCGATCTTCATAATCATGACAGCTGCATTGTAGTACTGTATCTATGAAATGTCAGTTTATAAAAAATGTGCCTTGCAACAAAACATTTCATCCTGGATTTCCTTGGTCTTAAAGATCACTATGTAACATAATTTGTTCCAAGATGCTATATTGTGTCTGGCTGGAACAAGTCCTGTAATTGAGAGTGCAGAGGTCCACAATGGACCGTCAAAGTGCCTGCCAGCAGTCTGACAAACTCCATTTGTCCTGCCAATCGAACACCAAAATGTTGTGCACAAAAAGATGCAGGTAGGCTGAGAAAGTGAGTGTGTATCAGACAGTGAAAGCTTAAACTGAAAATAGAGGAGAAACAACATGACGGTCTGTCTTACAAAGGCCTATTGAGTTCCCCTCCCGCCACTCTCTACCTTCCTGTTAGTGCCAGTCTGCATTAGCTGGCGAATAGTTCAACAGCCTCATCTCAATGGAGCAACTTCAAAGTCAATAGCGTCACTCAGACCTTTGGGCCATAGAGGCAGAGATCGAACCGCATTTCAAATTATAATGAGAAGGAACACCTGGGACCATTAGCCCTGGTCTTCATTACACTGACGTTTGACACAGGCCTGAGCTCTCTAAAGCCTGTTTGGTTCTGTTTTCAAGCCCAACGGATACTGTAAACTGATTGCTGAAACATTTTATCCATCACTGTTACTTTGGGATTTTCATACTAAGAAACTAGTAAATACTTAATGACTCTGAGGATTTAAGAAGTTGACTGTGTCCAATTTATGCTGAATAAAAAGAGGCGTTTATGTGCAAGTTTTTTTTATCTGTTTGAAGTATGCCTTCATGAAGTGTTCTTGGCTTAGAATAATACCAAAGGGGAAACAACTACAACACTTACAGAGCATTCGGAAAGTATTCAGACCTCTTCCCTTTTTCCACATTAAAGCCTTATTCTAAAATGTATTAAATAATTTACACAGTTTACACAGAATACCCCATAAAAAAAACAGAAATACCTTATAATACTTTATAAGTATTCAGACCCTTTGCTATTAGACTTCGAAATTGAGCTCAGGTGCATCCTGTTTCCATTGATCATCCTTTAGTTGTTTCTACAACTTGATTGGAGTCCACCTGTGGTAAATTCAATTGATTGGACATGATTTGGAAAGGCGTGACACACCTGTCTATATAAGGTCCCACAGTTGACAGTGCATGTCAGAGAAAAAACCAAGCCATGTGGTCGAAGGAATTGTTCTTGGGCTGCGAGACAGGATTGTGTCGAGGCACAGATCTGGGGAAGTGTACCAAAACATTTCTGCATCATCGACGCTACCCAAAAAGACATCATTCTTAAATGGAAGAAGTTTGGAATCACCAAGACTCTTCCTAAATCTGGCTGCTTGCCCAAACTGAGCAATCGGGGGAGAAGGGCCTTGGTCAGGGAGGTGACCAAGAACCTGATGGTCACTCTGAAAGTGCATAGAGTTCCTCTGTGGAGATGGGACAACCATCCAGAAGGACAACGATCTCTGAAACCCTCCACCAATCAGGCCTTTATGGTAGAGTGGCCAGACGGAAGCCACTCCTCAGTAAAAGGCACATGACAGCCCGCTTAGAGTTTGCCAAAAGGCACCTAAAGGACTCTCAGACCATGAGAACAAAGGTGGAACTCTTTGGCCTGAATGGCAAGCGTCATGTCTGGAGGAAACCTGGCACCATCCCTACGGTGAAGCATGGTGGTGGCAGCATCATGCTGTGGGGATGTTTTTCAGCAGCAGGTACTGGGAGACCAGTCAGGATCGAGGGAAAGATGAACAGAGCAAAGTACAGAGAGATCCTTGATGAAAACTTGCTCCACAGTCCTCAGGACCTCAGACTGGTGCAAAGATTCACCTTCAACAGGACAATGACCCTAAGCACACAGCCAAGACAATGCAGGATTGGCTTCGGAACAAGTCTCTGAATACCCTTTAGTGGCCCAGCCTGAGGCGGACTAATCCATTTTAGAATAAGGCTGTAACGTAACAAAATGTGGAAAAAGTGAAGTGGTCTGAATACTTTCCGAATGCACTGTATCTCCACCAGTGTTTGACAAGCTGTGATGGGGATAATCAGCTTTCTAACCTTGGTCTACTCTAAGGACAGCGCCTAAGGGCTGAATTCAGGTTCTACTGTAGGAGACGTTGACTATGATACATTGTGTTCTTATGCTGAAATACACTGATACATTATCTCGAAAGGGTAATTTAACTGATTTTCCTTTAGCAGAAGACTTTAGGGTCCAAGCAGAGACCAACCAACATCAATGAGAAAATTATGTTAGAACATGATATATTTCCAAGTGTGAAAATAAAACAACATAGAATACAATCTGAATTGTGAAAAACAGATATATTCATATGAGGATCTCATGTATTACTGCAGATTCCCAGGTATATCCACATATAATCTACATGAGCCACCAAAGACACCAACTAGCATTGTAATACAGTATGTAATGGAACTTCATACTGTATGTGTTGAGGCTAGTTCAGTCAAGGCCAGTTTAACCCAGTATAGTACAGCTGATGCCAGACTTGAGTTAGATGCATACAGTATTTCACAACAGAAAGATGAGTCGAGTCAGAAAGGAGGCCACAAGGGATGAAGACCAATTACAGGACTGACATGAACCCAAACAAAATAGTCAGCCTCTAGGGAAGTATCCTGCATAGTCCACAATATCTTAATGTAAAACACTGGGGAAGTACGCAGCATAGTCCACAATCTCTTAATGTAAAACACTGGGGAAGTACGCAGCACAGTCCATAATCTCTTCATGTAAAACACTGGGGAAGTATGCAGAATAGTCCATAATCTCTTAATGTAAAACACTGGGGTGTCATGGTAGTCTTGAGGTCACTTCAGGGTTAACATTATGGATTAATGAAACACAGTGAGAGCTGTTAAAGGGGATGAAAGCAGATAAGAGGTTAGACAATCCTAGTTTTGGGCAACTGTAAAATGGCAGTCAAAGTGGTTATTGATTCCAATGAGAATTATTGAAGTGTCAAGTGCTGGAATTCAGGCAAACATAACTGTAACTACCTCTGTTGGCTGGCCCTTACAGTAGTTTCATTTAATAAACTGCACATACCAGCAGCTGTGGCTTTTGTGGCTCAAGTCAAGTCTGAGAAAAGCGGCTCACATCCCATGGTGTGTGTAGCACGTAACAGTTCTCCTCTGACACAATCCCTGGATGAGGAGGAGTGTCTACTTTGACACGAGAGTGAAACATAACACTGAATCTGGGACACCATACTAGGGCACTTAGCAAGCGATCCCCGGAACAGGGATCTGGAGACCGGATAAAAGAAGGAGGAACAGCGATGCAAGACAGAATTATCTCAGGACAAAAGCCATGTGTCTCCCGAAGAACATGTTCATTTGCATCTCCATTTTGAGCCAATGCTGAGTAGGCTTATGGAACCCCAGCATGAAAATAGACTCAGCCGAGGCCCTTTGTCTAAACTGCTATATCGTTTTCAGTCTTAAAAAAATATACTTAAGTAGCAGGGCCCCATCATCAGTTTGGGGGAGTAGTGAACTACATGTGGTTCAACTAGCAATTGAAATACATTTTTGCAGTAGCTTTGTGGTAGTTGACCTAAATTCAAATGTTGGTAGTGTTTTCAGTAGTTCATTACTTTTTTGCCATGTAGTGGTGTAGCTTACTGCTGAAACTACACACTACTTTTCTTTTGCAAAAATAAAATATTGGTGAAGTAGGCAAGAATTGCCTTTATTTTTCAGCATCAATCCTGCCTAATTCTCACTTGAAACACTTTTTGTGTGCCTAATTCCACATGTTTGAGTTTAATAGGTCAGAATACACATTCTGTTAACATCTGACTCCAGAGTGATATGTTCTTGCAATTTGTAGTCTATAACATTTCAGATTCAGGTATGACCATTTTTCGCTAAGTAGTTTGGATGTAGTGAACTACTTTTTAAAAGTAACTTTAAGGTTAGCTTTAGTGTAGTTTAACTTACAATAGTGTGAAGTAACTGGTAGCTCGTTAATTATATTTTCAGAGTAGCTTCCCCAACACTGCCCATCATCTATTTCAGTGCGTGTGTCAAAGACCATTTTGACCAATAATGAAGCAATAAGGTCCCACTTTACAATGCAAAGGTCGCATACCATAGAAATAACATTGTTGTACACATGTCAGCCAAGTATAATGACAGTAGTTATATATACTGTTACATAGAAGCGTGTACAATGGAGAGTACTGTGTAGTCATAAAAAGCTATTGAAAGTCCATAATAGAATGTCTCCTTATTCAGTCATCACTGCTTGTCTCGTTTCTATGAGATTTCTATAGATCTACCTCCATAATTCCTACCAATCATTACTGTATATATGAAATTCAGACTGGATCTCCACCACTCAGAGAATGTAACTGAGGGCAAAGAATATGGCTTTAATAACACCTTCTCTATTATGTTCTCATGACATTTATATTGAACCTCTTTTCCTTTTATCTTACTATTTAACATAACCTCTGTTTCCATAGTAACTCTGTCATCTTGGGTATCGATTTTATACAGAGAAAGGACTTTAATTCAACTCATAGTGCACCATGAAGCGTACCTGAGGTAAAGACCATTTCAGAACCTATGCTTAGGACAAATACAGTTTGAATCATTTTTGCAAGATATTCTTGGATATGTGAAGTAAAAACAGTGCAGGTACCCACCATGGTTTGCTAGCATGGTGTGAACTGGGGTGTAATGGTTCTTGGACGTTCGGAGAGGCGTGTCTATGTCTTTGGGTGAACCCTCCAACGCTGCAATATTTTCATTCTCCTTATTTAGTCCTTGTTGCCTCAAAATGTCTGCAAGGGCTCTGCAAAAGAAATGTAAAAACACAGATGTAATTTCATCGTTTTCAGACTATACAAACAGAACCAGAAATACTTTCCTGTTTTCAATCACCGACAACCATTACTCTCAACATCCCCAGAAGGTCTACTTAATTTATTTAGTTACATACAGCTCCAATTGTGTTGGTGGAGCTCCAGAACCAGGCACAGTGTAAAGTGTAATTAAACCCAAGGTGGCCAATAGGCCAGGTTTCAATACTGAGCCACACTGAGTACAGATGGGCCTTTCCCTTCAGGCCAAGGGAAAACAGCTAAAGTCATTCATCAATGTTCCTTGAAGAACGTTCTGCTAGAGCTATACGCCCCCACTACTAAGGTTCAAATGAATCTAACTCCTACCAAGTTACCAATTTCCAAGGGCTCTACACAAAGCATCTTGCTATCACCATTTTCAACATTGGTCCCCATTGAAGTATAGTGGTGAGGATGGTGGACATATTGGTTTCTTCAAAGAGCTGAAAGGGTAATGTAACTGTGTCAAAGTCGACCTGAGTCAACTTCTTTCCATAACTCTCTGTGACTTTGGGAGCTATGTATTAATAGCCTTTCCCTTCTAGGATGGGCACACTTTCACCATATCCTTTTCACAGACTGAGGCGACCTGGTTTTCATCGCCCCAGTTGACTACTTTGTGTCTTGTATAGCAGGAACACGTTCAACCAGTCCCCCACAGTGGAGGAATAGAGGTGCTTTTTTAAAAAAATATTGTGTTTGAAAGCCCCAAAGTCTAGACCTGTCACTGTTTCCTCTCTACAAAATCTCTTAGCTAAATCATGTTTCAATAGCACCAGTACATTCCAATGTATGGAAAGGGAAAAAAACATCTACAAGAAATGGGAACGTATAAAATAATCTTCAAACAATACACCCATCATCCATCGAGGGAGTAAAGTAAATATTGTAAAGAAAAGAAGTGAAAATAAATTGTAATTCCCTTTACACTGCACTTGCAGCACATGACAGAGGATGTAGTTCAGTCTTGTTGGTTATCAGAGGGACTTGCCTCCGCAGTGAAATTTGATTTTTTTTTCCTTCTCTTTTTTTCTATTTTAACACATTTCTACATTGTCAGAAGAGATAAGGAAGCCTAGAATGTGTTTACAGATATGGTGACATGTTTGCAATTATTTCAGACTGAGACAGAGATTGAATTATTATGAGCATGTGGTGTAGATGTTCAACAAGTCTATCATCTGCATTCTAAATGGATTAATTTAGTTTATTAGGATCCCATTAGCTACTGCACATGCAGCAGCTACTCTTTCTGGGGTACACATACAATGTACAAATTCATGACAAAGTACAGAACAGTTATAGACAAGTAAAACATAAGATATTACATTAAATCCAAATTAAAAATACACATAAAAAGAAGACTTTGAAATATATTTGAAAGAGACCAAGAGACAACAGTATTTACACACTATTCATATATTCATATTCTTATATACAATACATTAAATCTTTAGAAATAGGAGAGATGATGTGATGCAACATACATTTTTTTTCTTCCGTTTTTTTAAAGCTAAACTTACTTTTTGCCTGAGTAACGTCTTGTGGCAGAGAATTCCCCAATGACATGGCTCTAAACATACAGTAACTGAGTGATGCATTAAATCTGTCTTTGGTTTGGGTACTGTGAAGAAACCCATAGTGGCGTATCTGGTGGAGTATGTACAGTATGTCTGTTTGAAGTGTATGCATATAGATTATACTTGTGGTTAGGCATTTTTAACACACATACATTTCTTAAAAAGACTAGAAGAGAAGTAACACATCTCTCCTCAACCCTGAACCATGAAAGACTCATGCATGCTATTGATGTTAGTTCTGTGTGTACAGTTAAGGCCAAGGCGTGCTGCTTTGTTTTGAGCCAGCTGCAGCTTTGCTAGGTCTTTCTTTGCTGCACCTGACCATTTACCAATTAATATAGGTTCAAAAGCATTGGGGAGAAAAAAATGGAAACCAATGTGAATTTCTACTCCCCTTGGATCCTGAACTCCACAAAATTTTGTCAAGCCATGATTCATGGCTGAATGAATATGTTATAAAAGTATTGCAGCATTGACCCTGCCTATCAGGTTGTCAGTAATCTTGGTTAATGCAGAACTAAAATCTTTTGTAATTTGGTCAGATGCTCGAGGACCAGTGCCAGTACCAATTAGGTATATAAAGTCTGTCCATGACAGATTAGGTTGTCAGGAACACCAAAAAAATGAATATTCCCAATGTGAGCAGAGAGAAGCATATCAATGACTTGCCAACCACTAATGGAGTAGAAGCAGAAACTGGAGAGGAAATAAATCCATGTAGGTGTGCTTTACATGCATTAAAGTTATACAAGAGACATTGCAAAGTCATACTATCTCACCTACCTCACCCAATCTGCTTTCTCTGCCCAATATTATGGTAAAATCGCTCAAAAATGACATATTCAATCTCACTGCATGCAGGTCAATTTAGAAATCCCTTTTGAATGTATTGGAACTGACTCTCACTGGCATAACAAAACCTAATATGTACTCAATCTGAGAGTAGATACTTTTTTTCAACAGATCCACCTTAAATTGCATCCAGGTTTGCTTTCGAGAAAGTGATCAATATAGACCACTCAAATCCCTGGCTTTGGCTTTCACTCGACATTTATTGTGCCTCCGTGAAGGTCACAGAAGAAACAACAAAGGTCTGCCAATGCCTTAGCATTCCCCTCACAATCCATCCCCAGTCACTGAGATAAAACTCTGAATCACTTCACAGGGCTAAATACATTTAAACCATTGCCTAGTATATAGTTAATCCCATGTTCCAATACAGCTTTCTAGACAGGGTTATCAGCATGGATGTCTCAAGCCAGCCACAGAAGTAAATTTTTCCCCCGGCAGAGATCATTATTACCAAATGTGCCAAATGATTGTTGGAAATAAATCATTAAAAAAGCTATTGAATGTCCACTATGCAATGTCACCTCGTTTAGTCATCCCTACTCTGGCTGCATCTACATAGGCAGCCCAATTCTGATTTTACACTAATTGGTCTTTTGAGATATTTTCACATTATATATTTTTTGAGCTGATCTGATTGGTCAAAAGACCAATTAGTAAAGAAAAAAATCAGAATTGGGCAGCATCTGTCTCATCTCTCTCACCAGCACTCATACTGATGTGGTAGTGGCAGTATGCATCTCCATTTGAAAGTATGCCCCATGGCTAGGATAGGAGAGCATTAAGGGGGCAGAAATCCTCACATTCTCCTCAGTTCTGAGTACTGAGACGGAGGCACTGCCACAGCCTCAGAAGTCTAATAGTCTTTAGTGGGTTCAAAGTGAGTCGTTTGGTAGGTTGCATGAAATAGCTTTAACTAGAACTGTAGGAATACACTAGAGACAGACAGATATTGGTATCATATTTTCTACTTGTACTGTCATCGTTGAAACTGTCAAGGTAATGGCTTGGCTTGCATTTAAGGATTGTATATTTGAATGTCACTCTACGAGCAGAAAAATGTGTCTGAGAACATTATCTCTTAAACCAAAGCCCTGTACTTGACACCATCTTTTGGTGTGACTATTAAATCAATAGCTATTGAGGTTGTCGACATAACCATGAATTTTCGAAAGGAAAAATGAATGGGGGGCACTTATCCAAGCCTTGTTCTCGTATCTATATTTTGTCAGCAGAACCGTCCACCTGAAAGATTTCTCTTCAGAACCAGACGTTTAATAAACTGAGGGGAACAAAAAGGTTTCCTTTCTAATGCTTTGATATGCGTTGTTCAGCTAGGAGTCAATGACATTTGACAGGTTGAAGCATGGACTTCTAACAACAGTGTGAGTGTGACTCATCTAACAGCAGAAGTATTAATGCTGAGGTAATGGATGTTGTGGAAGAGAGACAGATCTATGGTTGTAGATCCCTGTCGTGAGAAGATGACAGTCAGTGTCATCCTTAGAGCTTACCCCATATTGAACATCTGGCCACCGCTACAGTTCAAGCTGCATTTAACTCCAGACAAAGGTCTTCCAGTCTGCTAGACCAGCCACTATATCCACTAGGCTTGTGGTACAAATTATCTCTAGTGGAGAAACATACATTTTCTATCTAGGGTTGATGCCATGGGAGGGGTTTGCTTAAGAATGGGTACAAATTAATGCTGCATGGACTCTGAGAACAATCAATCTGAATTCCACTCACTGCCTTGATGTTATGGAGCCAGCAGGTAACGAGGGTACAGAAGCCAGTCCTAGCAAGGCACAATTAGCCTCACATGAGCTTTAATCAAAATCTTAGCTTTGGCTGAACAGGTAGACAACCCCCTCTGCTATGGGCTAATAGACACCAGACCACCATTAGACAACCACAATGATTGGCTAACCACATGTGGTTTCTCCACCCAAACCATCTCTTTGGGTACTGTCTTGTTATAGCTTTTCTTGCAAGGCATAGGTATACTACTCAAATACAACACCGTGAGTGAATGAGATAGCTGCTGGCTTAATCTGCAAAATTCATCATGGCAGGTTGATGTCAGAGCACAAAATCCCTAACATACTCCTCCACTTCAGAAGGTTAACTGTCTTTCAATTCAGACTGCAGTACATTAGTTACTCTCCTAGCTCTAGGAAGTGCTTAACAATATAGTCAAGGCTTCTAATGTGTCATGGAAAAAATCACCCGCTTCAATCATTTTGTAGGCGATATGATATTTTCAGCACCTATCCAAATACTTGGATATTGTTGGACTGCAGAGTGCCTGATTATAAGGATTAGTGGTACGGTATGCATTCATTCCATTCATAGGGACATAATATAATTAATACATTGAGACATTGATTCCTCAGCAGTTAGATGTATTCCACCATAATGTGTTTAGCTCATACTTTCCCAACAGCAGTCCATCCATGGGCCATTATCCCGTAAGATACAAAGCCAATCAAAAGAAGGGAGAGTGACATCTGTACAGTAGGTCCTCTGGGTTGTTAGCAGTGAAGCAACCCAACCTTGCTCCTAGCCTGAATCTTATACCGTGACCATGAATGTGATGCCTTTCCTTTGACAGAGACATTCAATTCCACACCTGCCTCATGGAGGTTTGTTTGTGCTGCTGATGAAAACGGAGCAATACTTTAGTTGACAAGAGACATTTAATGTTCCAATGTATGGTGGTGGTGGTGTTGGTAGTGGTAGTAGTGGTGGTAGTGGTGAATCGGGTTGACTGTCAGTTGGGGGATTGTGTATATCTGCATAAGAGAGGTATTTGAAAAGGAGTTGATTGTAATGATCAGTTTCTCTTTGCATAATGGCTTGCAGGTGGTGTAACATTATTTTCCAGAGAGGAATGAAATTGAGCATCATTGTGAATTATGGCTTCATCCCTATTCAAATGGTCAGATTTATTTGCATCATTGTGATGAAATGCTCATGATTTAGTCTATTCACAAATCTAATTTAGCTTTCTATAGCGACTGTACACATTTTTACTGTCATCAGCAGACTTTTCATGTCTGTGAAAACTGAAGCTGGTGTTTCTTAACAGTGATTGCACACACAATCATACACACACACACACACACACACACACCCGAGGAAAAAAGTGCCCCCCATAATGAATTACTATTTGTTAACCTGAATGTCAGGGTGACTTACCTATGGACATTCATTTCCTGAGGGGGCTTGGTTGCTTTGTCGTAGGCAACTTTTGCAGAAACTCCGATGAGTATGATAAAAGCTATGACACCACAGGTGATGTATACCGTTGTGTTAGTCTGATCCAAGTCAGGGTCGTAAGTGTCACCTGTTGGTGCCGGGGAGGGAGGCTGCGTTTTGATCCAATCTGGGGTGTTATAATTTGTGCAAGTTCTCTGTTCTATGCGTTTCCCTTTTTCTGCACAGCAATAGCGCAGGAAACAACTTCCACAACAGTAGCGGTGCTCAGTGTTGTTGCACTCGAACACTTTATCGTACGCTCCGCTCACGTCATAATAGCCCAGACACGTGTCATGGGTAGCGATCGAAGGTGCCTGGACCTGAGTGTTTCGCCGCGGAACCGCAGTAGGCGCCTCCGTGCCGTTCACCTCCTTCATCTTCTGATTCCGCTTTGGAACGTTTTTCTTCTTGTTGGCTGTAGCCGCGCACAGTACATTCAGCGGGTCCAAGTAAATCAAAAGAAGCAGAAGATGCTGTATCCCCATGATTTGAGGTTGTATGTCTTTGCTGATGCGATCGTTTGCCCCCCACTTTTTTTAGTTGTATGCTTTCTCTCCTCACACGAAGACTTCTGCTTCTTTACCTTGCCGTGCTCCTGCCACTGACCCAGTCTTGCGGCTGTCCACAGGGGTTCATTTCCGAAGCCCTTTTCCAACTGTCCACTGCTGAGAGTGTCATGCTCTGGTTGAGGGAAGGACGTTTCTTGCACCAATCAATTGCAGTCGGACGACCGTGTCACACATTGTGCAGCATCCTCCGAATATAAGTGGAGTTCTGTGGTCATCGGGGGACTTTTGGGTGGAGGAAGTGTCATTTGGATTCAGCTTGAGAAATGGGCTGAAGAATCCCCTCCGGCTGTCTCCGACAATGCTATCTACCATAAGTATATCTTTATTAGCAAAGCTCTAAATCTTGCACAGTTGAACGCTGATTGTTTTCTGTAGAGAAAGCAGGAGAGAAAGACGGAGGATTCAGTCAATTCCTACTGTAAAATAATACTTTGTTAAAGAAAAAAAAAGGACCAAACATTTTGCATAAGAAAAATAACATAACCATCTGCACCAAATTAGATCTAATTTTATGAATTGCGTATCAATGGCAACTAAACAGACGCATATGAACGCGCGTAAAACAATTCTGCTCAGTCAAACAAACGTTCCCTCGCAGACGCGCGAACTGTTTCAGCACCATGGACAGCGCAACCCAGCTCCGACACTATGCGGATATATCCTTGAGTACTTCTTGGTGCTATGCTTTCTATTTTTGAAAGTCCACTTCAAAGTTATAACGCAGACAAATAAAAAGTCTTAAGTCATTTTTCCCGAGAAATAGCCTAACATTTTCAATGCTGGTAGTTTCCCCCCTCTTTTCTTGTATGAAGTTTACTTTCCTCTAGCTCTATTCATGGAGAGAAGAAGACGAATCTAACGAAACTTTTGTACAAACAAGACAACCAAAATCACACAGCAACGAAACAAGCACTTACCCGTTGATGGTGTCCGGCAACTGGGTATCTCGACTCTGCCACAGACTGAACCAAAGTACCTCAGCTCCGCGTGAGACCCCGCTCTGCTCCGACCCGACTCCATCCCTCACTCCCCCTCCACATGAGCGCGTCTACGTCACCAATACAGGTACCTCAGTTAATTAGAAATCGGCCCCTGACAGCAATGCGCTCGGTCATGCCTACAGGCTGCACTCAATAATCTGGACCATTCTAGAACTGCATTAGAGCTTTCTCTTTCAGAGTGCGACGTTGGTGGTGCAAATCTTCGCTCTACTGCACAATGCTGCGTTCACTCATACCATGTAACATCAGCATGTTGCAATTGTTGGTGCTTCTATATAGTTGGCTTTTATTATGCCCTATTATGCGAGAGATTGGGAATGATCTGCTTTAGGTAATACAATAACATGCCACAATATGCTGGTAATACACAGTTGAACATGCCATGATCGCAGAGTTTGTCTCCAGGCTATTGGAATGTTCCATTCTGGTGTTCAGAAAAGTGGCTATATTTCCTAAGACATTGATATCTAATCTGGAATGTGGCTCGTTGGAAAGAGAGAACACATACATTACAAAGGAAAGCAGTTGGTTAATATTCAGTGAAAAAGCTGCATTAAAGCTAACACACTTACTTATAGGAGGCTCCAGAAACCGCAGTAGCCTAATTTTCATTGAAAGGCACTGCATCATGTTCAACCTCCATGTAATTTTGGATGAGGCAGTGGAGACTGAAAAAGAACAGTGGCCTACATAATTGACTTCAGCCCCTAGTTCAGTGGAGGTTCCTGGGAGACCTTGTGCAATCTAAATCTAACAATCCCTATCGTTTCAGACAACTCTACATATTTGATGTACTTTCCCCCCTCATTTTTCATTTTACAGGTTTGTGTACTTTCAGTTGTGTTTGACCCATATTACAGTATGAGTATAAGGCTATGATGAGCTACTGTTACTCTCCAAGCACAGTAAGTTACTTTGTGGCCCATGGTTGAATGAGGTAGCCTTTTTTAACCTTGTCCACACATTGAGTTGCATGTTGAAAACAGCGAGGCCTTTGAAATGAAATCCATAAACTCCACGCTGCCCTGACAGTGTTCAGAAGCTAATATGACAAGGAGACAAGAAAAGGGCACAGGGCTTTTGATAAATGTGTTTCTTCACTGGATGCTATGGATGGCAGCATTTGCAAATTAGCCCCCCGACTCTCTGTCAGTCAAAATGACACATCAGATGTCATATCGAGCACAAAGGGAAGAAGGATTGTCCATTAATGTTTAACAGCTTAGGGCGGAGAAAGCTAGCCTCAGCAAAAAGCATTGACAGGTAACGACTGGGTCGACATTGGCTCAGGAATAATGAGACCATTCCTCAGAAGAATGAAATCATTAGGGTTCCAACCTGGGAATTCTGCTCTCTTGTTTTCTCCCAATTAAGTGGAATGAGCAACATCTTGAAACAACAACTAATTGGAAACAATACTGTCTAATGTTATATTTTCTCCAAACAGAAGACTAAGTGACTATAATGAGGTGTCATTGTTATGACATCATGAATATGCCCAACTACTGTACCACATCTGTTTGCTGTGTGTTTAAAAACCTGCTCTTTCAATCAGGGACGTAATCTGGATCCTGTTTGGGCTTCAGCTCAGAGCATAACCAAAATGTCCGCCCCAGTTCTTATGCAAAACAGTAGTGTGTAATGTTGAAATGTTTGGGTACGTTTGAGTTCATGGAACTGTCAAGAAATGTTTCATCAAAAAAGCAAATACTATTTGAAAAATTAATTGTTTAAGGCATTTGTATAAGATTTTATAAGATTTGAAATCCTAGAAGTACCATCAGCCCACGTCCATGTATTCCAAAGTCCCAAAATCATGGAGTCTGGAAGGGTTATGCTAAATCTACACGAATGTCCTCTGAGATGTAGAAGTAAACCCACTTCAAACTACCAATACACCTTTCAATTTAATGAGAACATATGTAATGGCACCCTATTTCCCTCATTTTGACAGGCCCAAGCGATCTCCTCTCAAGAGCAGATAGGCATGGGGAAATTAGTTGATGTTATCAAAGCTGATGTTATCAAAGTTAGTCATTTGAGGCATACTAGGCAGCTTCTGTGTGGCCTACTACTTATCTCCAATTTCAGAGTGAAGCCAGAACGGCATAGTTGTTACTGACTTCAAACACTTTTGCCGTATCTATATGGTTGCTTTCATGCCGTTTTTCGGGAAATGCACCGGAACATAGTAAAGAACCACAACATGGTCCAGTGGGATGTGTCAAAGAAAGTTTGGACCCATGTGGCATGTAGAGAGAAAGTGAGCATGGAGGGAGGGAGGGAGAGTGTTATGGTTAGAGAGAGGGGGAGGAGGCGGTTCTGGCCTGTGTCTGTTCCACCACACCATGCTATCAGAGAGAGACAGAGTAAAGACGAACAGCAGCCAGTCTGGGGAAAATTAGAGCAAAGCTGTAGCAGCACTGTCTCTCTCTCCCTCTTTCGTTTTATCAGCCCCAGCAAAGCTGCACAGCCAGCACTGACTGAGGCTACTGCTGCTGCTGCTGGCACGCTCAGACCATGAAAGGAGTGGCTGTCTGTGTGGTGTGCTGTTAGCGGTTAACGCCAGCAAAACCTTATCTCCCTCCAACACGTCAGTGCTCTGTGATTCAGAGGAAGGGCATAGTAGAAGGGTCGGTTAACTTCCATGTGGACTGATTGGTTACTTACTTGACGTGACACAGTGTGATGTAGTTCACTATGTGGGTCTTGAACATCATGATAAGTCCAGGACACAGTTAATGGAGACATAACAACCTCATTGCATAATCGATATGGACATATTGTCGACCTCGGGGGTTAATTTTATTTCTGTAATGGTAAGACACACTATAAGACATTTACATTTTAGTCATTTAGCAGACGCTCTTATCCAGAGCGACTTACAGTAGTGAATGCATACATTTCATAAAAAAAATTCTGTACTGGTCCCCCATGGGAATCAAATACCCACAACCCTGGTGTTGCAAACACCATGCTCTACCAACTGAGCCACACGGGATAAACCATAAGAGTTTATCTTCACACATGGTGGAACCTCAGTGCAGCAAAACACACTGAGAGGAAGCAAAATATGTGAGTGTAAAAAGCACTAGTAAAACAGAAACAACCCCCCAGACAGTAATAGGGGAGGGTGGGAGAACAGAGGACAGGCAGCACTGTGTGTCACAGTTGCTTTTGGATGAACAAACATGCATTTCTGGGAAGGCATCATAGCAGCTAAGATTGGTTGTTGTGTGGAGGAAAACACTGTTTTAATAACTCCACCACTGTAGGGATAGACAATTCTACACTAACCTTGTCCTTCACTAACTGAGACTGACATTCCATTACCTCCAGCACAAGTAGGCTACAGACACACGAACACAGTGAAAATGTATACAGGACCATTATGAGTGTTCTCTTTTTATCATTCTGAACAATATTAAGAGAACAGATATACCATTTTCTTCTGCCATGATAACATTATGTTTCCTTAATTGCCACTTAATGCGGTTCATGATAAATGAGTAGCTATAAGCACATTGCTATACACAGCTGTTATAGAGAAGTGTAATGAGGATAATAGCACAAAATGACCACTGCTGATGATCGCCAAGGGTCATGTTTAATGCCTGTCATTACTGCATTCGTCTTTACGATGTCATCTTTATAAATGACCATGGTCAATACTGTTGAGAAGTAATTGGGAGGGACTCTTTTGGCATTTTTTGGAATCCTGGGTGGTTTGTACTGAGGTTGATGCCAGACTTTCCTTGGGAAAAGCTTGACAGCGTCTGTGGAAGTTGGAGGATTACTGTTGCTTGTCTGTCCCTGTTGTGGCGGCCTGGCTTTGCAGTGGTGGAGACTATGCCGCACCAGTAAACACAGCACAGAGCTTGGATAGCATGCACTAGGTTCCTTTTTTCCTGCAGCCACCAATCAATAGTAGCCTCACAACCACGGTTGTCTCACTACCAGGGCTGTGCTGTGCCTGGATGTTTGTAGAGTAAGGTAAGCCGCTAAGCAGAACGTGGAGAACAAGAAATCTGTTGCAATCTCCTCTTACACAGTTCCACGGGCTTGGCTACCCTCTCTGTGGTGTGGAACGTGGGCAGTCTCAAATTGGCATTCGGTAAACATTCAGTACAACTAATTTCCTGTTTCTCCTTCTCACAGCTTGACACCCCCTGAGACGGGTTTTTTTAAATTGTAGCTGCATACCAACAGCTTCCTCTGAATCAATTACCATTTGGACGTAAATGTCACAGCTTTGGAATTACATCACAAACTGTCGCTGGACCAGGATTGAGAGGAAACCAATGCTTGGTGGAAAGAGAGTCTCTGGGGGAATTTGCACACAGTTAAACATGCATGAAACTGTATACATCTCAAATGACCTTAGAACTTGGAGCGACAGTAACCATGACCAGCCCTGGCAGTTCCTTAGATTTTATGAACATATCAAAACCTTACAAAAGACACTGCATTTGTATATGAATAATTAATGGAGTAGTGATGAGTGATGAGTGAGGCTATAGGCAACCAGGAAGGCAAAGCTTTCTTTTTTCAAATAAACGTTTTTATAAAAAATAGGGCCAAAGGGAATTTCATAAGTTAAGCGATTGTCAGTGAATTGAAGAAAAGGAAGTTAACTGATTGAAATGCCAATGGTTATTGTAAGGAGTTGTTGAAGTAGGATAGTTTAGAGGGTTGTACAGCTTTAACCAAGCAGTATGACTAGGAATAGGCCTGTTCCCATAGTGGCCATACCCTCTCATGTCTTCTCAATAGATTGTTCTTGGGCTCTGAATTTTTAACTGACAGATTTTTTTCAATGTCTACGGCAGTAGCAAAACAGATCTTTGAAACTTCAATGATTCATGTAATGGGCATCTTGTCATGACGTGGTTCATATGAAAGAGTAGTTATCTGTTAATCCTGAACTACCAGCTATTCTTATATCCCAGTCTCTCTCTCTCTTCCTCTAACTCTTTCGCTCCCTCTCCCTCAGATCACAAGGCATTATTAAGTAGCTTCTGCAAAATGCATCTGCCGGAGTTTTCAAAGTGCTACTTAAGACAGACAGTGGATGAGATGAATAGTAGGGAAGGAGAGAGAGAGAGCACATTCTCTATGGTCTAATGTGGCTTTCACACATACCATTTGCTGAATTTGATTTGATTTGAAGTCCTGATCAGATCAGAGGTCATTTGCAAGTTATTTTTTACCAAACTTGCCTGCATTAGTTCCACACTACAAAATGTGTAAAAACTAGCAGGCACATTTTTTAGGGTAAATCTGATCTGAAATGACTCAACCAATTAAACCAGGTGTGAGAGATACCTTAGACCCACAACCTCAATGTGACTCTCTCCACACATGTCAAGTCTTCATCCCACCCCAACCTGCCAAGTTTCCAACTACCCAATTTCTTTCAGAGACCGCTGTTCCTAAATTATACTGAGAGGCTCTGTTTCATCCCAGCCCTTCAAGAGAAACCTGCCCCTTGTGTTCAGTGTGTGTGTGTGTCTGTGTGTGTGTGCCCTGCTGTGTATTGGCAATGTAAAATGTCCTATCAAGATGGCCAGAAGATCATGCAGGCCCTGGCCTACAGGGACCAGGAGGACCCAGCAGGGGTGCAGGGGCACACTGACAAAGTCGCAGAGTACACAGCACACATACAGTAAGTCATTGGAATAGAGCCAAGTAACAAACTGTTTTTGTGGCATCCAAATTTAATTATGGCACATGCCCTCAGGATCTCATAGAAGCCTCTCCTCTCCTTTTCTTGTTATTGTTTTTAAATTGAATCATACTTTTGTTCCAATATCTTTCAAAGAAAATGGTATGCTATCTGCCAGTTACATTGTGCCATGAAAAACATTGGTTTAAAGAAGATTATTCTCAAATCATAAGACTTGAGAAAAGTACGGCGAACAGTGAAGAGTTGACCAAAACAAGATATACTAGAGAGCTGTTAGATTATGCATATTATACGAATGATACCTTCTAGCGTCAGATCAGGAATGAAATGTGGTTTGTCAGTTCCTAGAAGCTCCTAGAGAAACAGATACAGCAGGCAACATACTGTACTGTAGAAGCAACTTTATATTTGAAGATGTAGACACTGTAGATGTGACTTTATATTTGTAGATGTAGATACTGTAGATGTGACTTTATATTTGTAGATGTAGATGTGACTTTATATTTGGACATGTAGATGTGACTATATATTTGTAGGTGAAGAAACAGTAGATGTGACTTTATATTTGTAGATGTAGATACTGTAGATGTAACTTTATATTTGTAGATTTAGATACTGTAGATGTAACATTAAATTTGTAGATGTAGATACTGTAGATGTGACTATATATTTGTAGGTGAAGAAACAGTAGAAGTGACTTTATATTTGTAGATGTAGATACTGCAGATGTGACTATATATTTGTAGATGTGACTTTATATTTGTATAGTTAGATGTGACTTTATATTTGTAGATGTAGATACTGTAGATGTGACTTTATATTTGTAGATGTAGATACTGTAGATGTGACTTATATATGTAGGTGTAGATACTTTTGATGTAACTTTATATTTGTAGATGTAGATACTGTAAGTTTAACTTTATATTTGTAGATGTAGATACTGTAGATGTGACTTTGTATTTGTAGATGTAGATACTGTAGAAGTGACTTTATTTTTGGAGATGTAGATGTGACTTTATATGTATATAGTTAGATGTGACTTTATATTTGTAGATGTAGATACTGTAGATGTGACTTTATATTTGTAGGTGTGGATACTGTAGATGTGACTTTATATTTGTAGTTGTGGATACTGTAGATGTGACTTTATGTTTGTAGATGTAGATACTGTAGATGTGACTTTATATTTGTAGGTGTG
Organism: Salmo salar; assembly: GCF_965601325.2. Taxonomy (NCBI): domain Eukaryota; kingdom Metazoa; phylum Chordata; class Actinopteri; order Salmoniformes; family Salmonidae; genus Salmo; species Salmo salar. Next base: position 33,665,678 of record NC_138296.1, on the reverse strand, counting down.
GATACTGTAGATGTAACTTTATATTTGTAGATGTAGATGTGACTTTATATTTGTAGATGTGATATTACTTTTTATTTGTTGATGTAGATACTGTAGATGTGACTTTATATTTGAAGATGTAAATACAGTAGAAGTGACTTTATATTTGTAGATGTAGATACTGTAGATGTGACTTTTATTTGTAGATGTAGATACTGTAGAAGTGACTTTATATTTGTAGACATAGATACTGTAGATGTGACTATATACTTTTCGATGTGACTTATATTTGTAGATGTAGATATTGTAGAAGTGACTTCATATTTGTAGGTGTTGTTACTGTAGATGTGACTTTATGGTTGTAGATGTAGATGTGACTTTATATATGCAGGTGTAGATACTGTAGATCTAACTTTATATTTGTAGATGTAGATGTGACTTTATATTTGTAGATGTAGATACTGTAGAGGTAACTTTATATTTGTAGGTGTAGATACTGTAGATGTAAATGTATATTTGTAGATGTGGATACTGTAGATTTAAATGTATATTTGTAGATGTAGATACTGTAGATGTAACTTTATATTTGTAGATGTAGATACTGTAGAAGTGACTTTATATTTGTAGATGTAGATACTGCAGATGTAACTTTATATTTAAAGGTTTAGATACTGTAGATGTAACCTTATACTTGTAGATGTAGATACTGTAGATGTAACTTTATACTTGTAGATGTAGATGTGACTTTTTATTTGTAGATATAGATGTGACTTTATATTTTTAAATGTATATACTGTAGATGTGGCTTTATACTTGTAGATGTAGATGTGACTTTATATTTGTAGATGTGACTTTTTATTTGTAGATGTGACTTTATATTTTTAGATGTATATACTGTAGATGTGGCTTTATATTTGTGGATGTAGATGTGACTTCATATTTGTAGATGTAGATGTGAATTTATATTTGGAGATGTAGATACTGTAGATGTGACTTTATATTTGTAGATGTAGATTCTGTAGATGTGACTTTATATTTGTTGATGTGACTTTTTATTTGTAAATGTAGATACTTTAGAAGTGACTTTATATTTGTAGATGTAGATACTGTAGATGTGACTTTATATTTGTAGATGTAGATACTGTAGATGTGACTTTATATTTGTAGATGTAGAAACTGTAGATGTGACTTTATATTTGTAGGTGTTGATACTGTAGCTGTAACTTTATATTTAACGATGTAGATCCTGTAGATGTGACTTTGTATTTGTAGGTTTAGATACTGTAGATGTAACTTTATACTTGTAGATGTGACTTTATTTTTGTAGATGTAGATTCCGTAGATGTGACTTTATATTTGTAGATGTAGATTCCGTAGATGTGACTTTATATTTGTAGATGTAGATGTGACTTTTTATTTGTAGATGTAGATACTGTAGATGTGACTTTATATGTGTAGATGTAGATACTGTAGATGTGACTTTATATTTGTAGATGTAGATACTGTAGATGTAACTTTATATTTTTAGATGTAGATGTGACTTCATATTTGTAAATGTATATACTGTAGATCTAACTGTACATTTGATTGCTACAGCCCATAATGATTTCATAACGATTGATGTGTTCATTTCTTTCTCTCCCTGTGATGTGGTGATGGAGGAAAATGTGAACTCCCCTTCATTCTGTCCATCTAATGGGCCTGGCCCACCTGACAGGCAGGCTTTATCACCCCCATCACTCCACTTAATCAAAAGTGCCGGCTTAGGAGTTCCTTTAATCAGCCCAATTAGGCACTGAGACCACGCCATTCTAGGGGACGGTTTCTCAGCCCGGAAAACTTTCAACCTTTCTCTTGAAGTATGTGGTTCATTGACAGGCTCACTGAAGCCCAGCGGTCGTGGCTTGATCCGCTTCAGTCTTTTCTCTGCTCCCATGTCACTGCTTTCTCCATTTATCTGCACTAGTAATGTTTGAAGCCTGTTTGAAACCTGTCAGGCCTTTCGAGAGCTAGATATTTTCTGATTGCAAAACTTGAACTGTGTGACAAACTGTGTTTTCACATGACAGGCAAAGCAAACTAAGGAGTAATTTTCATGTAGTTGCAATGTGTTTACAAACTATATGTTTTTGGATAGGTTTTGCTGGCTATGCTATATGGAAGTTGTTGGAAGGCTGTCAACTGCAGGCAAGACAAAATAGAAGAAAATGGTGTCTGGGTAAAGAGGAAATATCCTGAGAGTAAACCTCACATTCTTCAAATGTTTACTTTCAAATAAATGACTGATCAAGGAACCATAGCAACAGGTCTTTCTTTCACTTCTTTTACTTTTTAATAGTTTTTGGCATTTGAAATTTCTGAAACATGTTTAATCTCAATATAATTATCATAAATACAGGAGCATTATCCATTATTGTCAGTTGTAATAACCTCCTTATAAATCAATGTCATATGAAAAAGATCATCAAGGGGGAGTCCTGTGTTGTATGGAATGGAGAAATGACATCAAAACACACAGGCCCAACAGCCAGACACAGTGATGGTACATGAGTCTTAATAAGGGCAGGTATCTCCTCTCAGACAGCTCCAGGCACAGGACACAGAACTGACAGGTGCATCAACAACTCTATCCCCATGGATGACTGAGCTCTACACACAAGCTGTTCCTATATCCAATGCACTGTTGAATCTGTTGAATGGTGTGGTCATAGTTCATATAGAGATGAGGGAGATCACTGTATTGCTACTGTAGGAAAGGATTTTTTTAAGAAGCTAAAAATAGATCTAGGAATTAATTTGGCATGTAGAGAGCACTGTATTGCATCATTGGTTAAAACATAAAATGCTGAGAGGTTTTGGCTCCAACACGGTTGTGACTGAGTACATCCACACAAGTGTAATAGTGTATTGACACAGAATCAACCTGTGCCAGACAGTCAGTAAAGTTATCCCCCAGCTTAAATGCAGAAGGCCTATAGTAAAACAACCCCATGGCCAGCTGTTTCTAAGGCTCTAATAATGGAGGCTCTCTAAACTACTGATGAAAGATATGATGTTCCCACAGTGAATGAAAGATAATTAGCCAGAAAAGTAAAAAGGAAGAGAGGGGGGTTCATTTGAAACTAATTGAATTTGGGTCTAATCATACTAAAGGATTAGAATGGATGGTTATCAGATGCTGGTAAGGAAATCATTTTCAATATTTCACTAGCAACTATTATTCAGAATAGTTGAAGTTGAGGACAGGATGAGACAAGATAGAACAGAGTGAATGGTCAAGACTGCATTCAACTTCAAGATCTCAAACTTTCAAAGTGAAAATATAGACTTAATTGTTAACATTTTAACAAGATTAGATTTTAACAAGGTAGATATGCGTTCACAGACATAGCAGCAAGGTGCTATATTGCCCTATTCATCTCTCTTACTGTTAAAATCTATTTAAAACTATTTTTTAAGTATTTTTTTCTATTTAATAAGCTCATTTTATTTGATGTTCCCTAATCCCTTAGACTTGGTATGAAATCAATATGCAGTATTTTAAGTGCTAAATCTTGTCAGCTAGTGAGAATCCCAATGGGGTTTTCTGTTTCATCAGGTGCAGTCGCTTCCTTTCTCCGACTTGGAGTACCTGGGCACAGATACCATGAATACAGTCTTTCTCTAAAGTGCAGTGTTCTTCTGCCAGGTTGTAGGTCCTCTGCCAAAATAGATGCCATGACTAGTCTTATACAGAATTAACTGCTGTTAAATACAGCAAGTCTCTTGACAAGCTAAGAAATGAAAAATAACTACGTTCACCATTTTTTTTAGAAGATATGATGGCCACATCAGAAGTCAACAAATGCTGTTTTTGCCTTCGTCTGTCATTAGAAGGTTGGCACTTTAGAAAGCTGTGGCAGTGCCAGTGTGGGGGGATGGTGTGTGTGCCCCAGCAAATCAAATGTGTGTGCCCACTCTGGATCTGGTGTCCTCCCCACTGACACTGTGCTGGTGAGAGTCTATGAACTGGGTCACAGCTGCACAGAGTGGCACCATGGCACATTTCTCATTGCTCTAAATGGGGACTATCTGAGGGCTGGGTGAAAACAAGCATGCTTGTTAAACTCTCTCTTACCCCCCTTACAAGTGAGATGAGAAGAGCAAGAAGGCTGTGCAATAAATCATTAATCCACCGCAGGGGAGGCATCTCACTCTCTTTTCATGTAAGGTACACAATGAAGCTGATGGCACTGAAGCTGCTCTCCCAGGCACCTCGACATGGCACACTGGAAGAAGAGGGAGGGACAAAAAAGAATGTAGACAAAAAAGTATATATAAATAAATCACACTATATCTGGGTTTCTTCACTAGGCTCCTCCGCTGTTCTGGGAATTGGCCAAGGATAAGGGCTGCATCGTGGGTAAGTTCCCCAGGAACATCCCCAGGAATCATCAACAGAGACAGGAATCTTGTGGATCCTATTAATGATAGTCACTCAGACCCCTGCCTCTGTCACTGAGAAGCCCCAGATGGATGGCTCTCACTGATGATTCGCATTTAGAGTAAAGACACTGTGGGTTTCTTCTACTTACTACAACTACAATATTTACTGAGAAGATAACGCAGATAACGAAACAGGTCTATACGGCTGCGTTTAGACAGGCAGCCCAATTCTGATCTTGTTTCCACCAACTGGTCTTTTCATAAATCACATCAAATATTTTAACATCAGATCTTTTTCAGAGCTGACCAGATTGGTCAAAAGACCAATTGGTGAAAAAAATAGCAAAATTGGGCTGCCTGTCTAAACGCAGCCTACATGACTCAATCAAACCATGTAACATCAAAGGGCTTGTACATTCTTAAAAATATGCTATCTAGAGCCTAAAATGGTTCTGCGGCTGTCCCCGTAGGAGAACCCTTTGAAGAACCATTTTGGGTTCTATGTAGGACCCTTTCCACAGAGGGTTCTAAATGGAACCCCAAAGGGTTTATGTGTAACCAGAAAGGGTTCTCCATGGAACCAAAAAGGGTTCTCCTACGAGGACAGCCAATGAACCCTTTTGGAACCCTTTTCTCTAAGAGTGTACCTTTTAGGTTACATTAAGAACAGAATGGCGTGGGGCAGCCGTGAGGGGAAAGATGTAACAAGGCAGTTACATGAATAATGAGTTACCGTACACAGTACACACTTATATTTGTGTGCTTGTGTTAGTGAATGTTTGGTACCCATAAAAGATTAAGCCTACACAGCATGATTTATAATACAATATTGAGGTATCACCAGTCACTGTGAAATTGGAATATAGATTAAGAGAAAGTTCAGGTAGAGGTGGTCATTTTCTAGTCACTGGAAAGAGTTGAACTTTTTTAACAAGAAAAATGCATTTACACAGAGACCACGGATTATCATCAAGACAAAATCTCATGTACTTCTAATATCTAAATGACTTAATCAAACCATGACTTAATGCTTTGAGGGCTTTATACAATAGCTTCAAGAAGAGTATTAATTTGGTCTCTTTGCATTCAGCTCAAGAAACTTTGAAGCCAAGTTAGTTGTTGGAGATAAAACAGGAAGACTTGAATTCCCTGGTCCCATCACTATAGTTCTGTTGGTACATCAGAGCCCTGGTCCCATCACTACAGTTCTGTTGGTACATCAGAGCCCTGGTCCCATCACTACAGTTCTGTTGGTACATCAGAGCCCTGGTCCCATCACTATAGTTCTGTTGGTACATCAGAGCCCTGGTCCCATCACTACAGTTCTGTTGGTACATCAGAGCCCTGGTCCCATCACTACAGTTCTGTTGGTACATCAGAGCCCTGGTCCCATCACTACAGTTCTGTTGGTACATCAGAGCCCTGGTCCCATCACTACAGTTCTGTTGGTACATCAGAGCCCTGGTCCCATCACTACAGTTCTGTTGGTACATCAGAGCCCTGGTCCCATCACTACAGTTCTGTTGGTACATCAGAGCCCTGGTCCCATCACTACAGTTCTGTTGGTACATCAGAGCCCTGGTCCCATCACTACAGTTCTGTTGGTACATCAGAGCCCTGGTCCCATCACTACAGTTCTGTTGGTACATCAGAGCCCTGGTCCCATCACTACAGTTCTGTTGGTACATCAGAGCCCTGGTCCCATCACTACAGTTCTGTTGGTACATCAGAGCCCTGGTCCCATCACTACAGTTCTGTTGGTACATCAGAGCCCTGGTCCCATCACTACAGTTCTGTTGGTACATCAGAGCCCTGGTCCCTTCACTACAGTTCTGTTGGTACATCAGAGCCCTGGTCCCATCACTACAGTTCTGTTGGTACATCAGAGCCCTGGTCCCTTCACTACAGTTCTGTTGGTACATCAGAGCCCTGGTCCCGCCACTACAGTACTGTTGATACATCAGAACCCTGGTCCCATCACTATAGTTCTGTTGGTACATCAGAGCCCTGGTCCCTTCACTACAGTTCTGTTGGTACATCAGAGCCCTGGTCCCATCACTATAGTTCTGTTGGTACATCAGAGCCCTGGTCCCGCCACTACAGTTCTGTTGGTACATCAGAGCCCTGGTCCCGCCACTACAGTTATGTTGGTACATCAGAGCCCTGGTCCCATCACTACAGTTCTGTTGGTACATCAGAGCCCTGGTCCCGCCACTACAGTTCTGTTGGTACATCAGAGCCCTGGTCCCATCACTACAGTTCTGTTGGTACATCAGAGCCCTGGTCCCGCCACTACAGTTCTGTTGGTACATCAGAGCCCTGGTCCCGCCACTACAGTTATGTTGGTACATCAGAGCCCTGGTCCCTTCACTACAGTTCTGTTGGTACATCAGAGCCCTGGTCCCGTCACTACACTTCTGTTGGTACATCAGAGCCCTGGTCCCTTCACTATAGTTATGTTGGTACATCAGAGCCCTGGTCCCTTCACTACAGTTCTGTTGGTACATCAGAGCCCTGGTCCCTTCACTACAGTACTGTTGGTACATCAGAGCCCTGGTCCCTCCACTACAGTTCTGTTGGTACATTGGAGCTCTCCCCCTTGTCCTCCTTCCTGACAGCATGCACCAGACAAAAATCAGCACGACTATGACCCTCTTTCTCTTCATCTGTGCTGTGGCTTTCATATTGTGTTACTGTTACAGGAGAAAGGAGAAATATAGCAATCAAACACACACGCACACACACACAGAGACACATGCGCACGCACACACGCACGCACGCACACACACAGACACACATGCACAAAGACACGCACACACAAGCACACATACACACTGGTGTTGGGCATAGAAAAAATGGTTGCCGGAAAGAGTCTAACAGCTTGCATGTTTAAAAAAGGGGTAGATCAGCTTTAATATTGCAGATAGATTGTAGCTTCCATCAATGTCTGCGTCACTTCCAATCCCCCATATATCTTTTTGCAAATGTATATACAGTTGAAGTCGGAAGTTTACATACAACTTAGCCAAATACATTTAAACTCAGTTTTTCACAATTCCTGACATTTAATCCTAGTAAAAGGAAAAAAATACAATTGTAAAAATAAATAAAAACCCTTGAATGAGTAGGTGTGTCCAAACTTTTGACTGGTACTGTATGTATATGTATGTTTGTGTCTGTACGTACAGTTGAAGTCGGAAGTTTACATACACTTATGTTGGAGTCATTAAAACTCGTTTTTCAACCACTCCACAAATTTCTTGTTCACAAACTATAGTTTTGGCAACTCGGTTAGGACATCTACTTTGTGCATGACACAAGTCATTTTTCCAACAATTGTTTACAGACAGATTATTTCACTTATAATTCACTGTATCACAATTCCAGTGGGTCAGAAGTTTGCATACACTAAGTTGACAGTGCCTTTAAACAGCTTGGAAAATTCTGATAGGCTAATTGACATCATTTGAGTCAATTGGAGGTGTACCTGTGGATGTATTTCAAGGCCTATCTTCAAACTAAGTGACTCTTTGCTTGACATCATGAGAAAATCTAAAGAAATCAGCCAAGACCTCAGAAAAAAATGTGTAGACCTCCACAAGTCTGGTTCATCCTTGGGAGCAATTTCCAAACGCCTGAAGGTACCACGTTCATCTGTACAAACAATAGTACGCAAGTATAAACACCATGGGACCACACAGCCGTCATACCGCTCAGGAAGGAGACGCGTTCTGTCTCCTAGAGATTAACGTACTTCGGTGTGAAAAGTGCAAATCAATACCAGAACAACAGCAAAGGATCTTGTGAGGATGCTGGAGGAAACAGGTACAAAAGTATCTATATCCACAGTAACATAACATAACCTGAAAGGCCGCTCAGTAAGGAAGAAGCCACTGCTCCAAAACCACCATAAAAAAGCCAGACTACAGTTTGTAACTGCACATGGGGACAAAGATCGTACTTTTTGGAGAAATGTCCTCTGGTCTGATGAAACAAAAATAGAACTGTTTGTCCATAATGACCATCGTTATGTTTGTAGGAAAACGGGGGAGGCTTGCAAGCTGAAGAACACCATCCCAACCGTGAAGCACGGGGGTGGTAGCATCATGTTGTGGGGGTGCTTTGCTGCAGGAGGGACTTGGGCACTTCACAAAATAGATGGCATCATGAGCAAGGGGAAATTATGTGGATATATTGAAGAAACATCTCAAGACATCAGTCAGGAAGTTAAAGCTTGGTCGCAAATGGGTCTTCCAAATGGACAATGACCCCAAGCATACTTCCAAAGTTGTGGCAAAATGGTTTAAGGACAACAAAGTCAAGGTATTGGAGTGGCCAGCACAAAGCCCTGACCTCAACCCTATAGAAAATGTGTGGGCAGAACTGAAAAAGCATGTGTGAGCAAGGAGGCCTACAAACCTGACTCAGTTACACCAGCTCTGTCAGGAGGAATGGGCCAAAATTCACCCAATTTATTGTGGGAAGCTTGTGGAAGGCTACCTGAAACATTTGACCCAAGTTAAACAATTTAAAGGCAATGCTACCAAATACTAATTGAGTGTATGTAAACTTCTGACCCACTGGGAATGTGATGAAAGAAATAAAAGCTGAAATAATTCATTCTCTATACTATTATTCTGACATTTCACATTCTTAAAATAAAGTGGTGATCCTAACTTACCTAAGACAGGGAATTTTTACTAGGATTAAATGTCAGGAATTGTGAAACACTGAGTTTAAATGTATTTGGCTAAGGTGTATGTAAACTTCCGACTTCAACTGTACGTACAGACACGAACATACATTCATACACACATATACATACGCATATAAATACATACCTATACACATACATACATATAAATACATATATTTATATATATACTTTTTTTTAAACAGCTTGCACATGTTTCTAAAAGGCAGAAATTGCAATGTTTCATTGTTACAGTTGAGTGGTGACAGCTCGATGGCAGAGAACATGTTATGTTCAGAGGCATAGAGAAGGAGAGAGGGGCGGAGAATGGAGAGTAGTGAACATGAATGACCCATATGGATGACAGAGTCATGATGATTCATTGGAGGTCAACAGCATACTATTATCAGGGAATGTTTTTTCAGTTCTAAATTATTACTGCCAGTTCGTAGATGTTTTGTGAAAGAGACCTGCAAATGTCCCTTTGAGCTGTGAAGGAATACACATTTTGTCCATGTTATGGCGTTTGGGAAAGTTTTACTCGTAAAAATAACGGACAACATTTTAAGTAGCATCCCATTAAGTGGAACGCTACTGTAGATCGTCCACAGAGAAAACCAGCCATGTCTCAGCTGTCTCTTGCAATCACAAGCTAATTGCAGTGCAACACCACAGCTAATAGCCTTCAGCTTGCGGCCAGCCTAGCCATTAGCTGATTGCCGCACGCCCACTTTCTCTTTAATATAAATCCCTGGGAGAGAAAAAATTATGCGTGAAACACAATATTTATTTTCTGGGCTATTCAGAAGCACATAGACTCAGTAGTGTCCCAACTATAGAACTCTTTAATGAGTCTTAACCAACCGCCCAAGACACTTATAATTCCATCCTGCTGACTGCCCCAATCACATGTTTTTGCAGAAGAGGCACTTGGAGCGGTAAATATACTGCATTTTAATTTACTGTTTGGGAACAGCCATAATCCATCAACCTTTGTATCTGCGGCAAATATAATTGATCCCCCATACTTATCTTGTTGGTATGACTTAATATATGATCCTCTTTCCTTGGTTGACTCTATTGTTTTAAATTCATCAGTGGCCTTGTCACATCTCTCATGCTCTGCATGGCCAAGGCTGTGCTGTTCTTCAAGTAACCCCATTTAGCAAAACCTACGCCAATTAACAACAGGCCGACTGCAGTCATACTCAAAATACAAGTCTGGGATTTATCATCTGTAAACAGACAGTCACACATCTGGCAATATGAAAACATCCATTGTACAATGAGGTTCCTGTTTTTGCATTTGTTTTTAGGGATACACAGTTCTCTGAATTCCAAGTTCACATTTGTGCGGAATTAAAGTCTCTACATTTGGGTCATTGTCATGATGGACTGTCTGTTTCCCTTGTTCTGATTTAGCATTAGAAACCATGACAAAAATACTGCCATGGCCCCTTCATGCATGCCATTATTACAACAGCGACAACTCCCTTCCTTCTGTCCCCAGTTCTTCCATATCGTGGATACTGTAGGTACTCCAGCTGTCACGCCCTGATCTGTTTCACCTTTCTTTGTGCTCGTCTCCGCCCCCCCTCCAGGTGTCACCCATCTTCCCCATTATCCCCTGTGTATTTATACCTGTGTTCTCTGTTTGTCTGTTGCGTATTTGTTTTGTTTTGTAGAACCTACCAGCGTTTTGTTTCCCTGCTCCCGCCTGTTCCTTGCTCCTGTTTTCTAGTTCCCGGTTCTGACTGTTCTGCCTGCCCTGACCCTGAGCCTGCCTGTCGTCCTGTACCTTTGCCTCACTACTCTGGATTACTGACCTCTGCCTGACCTGACCCTGAGCCCTCCTGCTGTTCCGGTGCCTTACACCCTCTCTGGATTATTGACCCCTGCCTGCCTTGACCTGTCATTTGCCTGCCCCCGTTTAAAGAATAAGCTTTTGTTTCTTCGACACCTGGGTCATACCTCAAAACGTGATACCAGCACCTTGCTCTCCAGTGCCCCCGGAATTGACTGTGAATAGTGGAACAGACCCTGTGCAGTAGGAGCCCACAGACAGACAGCCTAGCTCCTATTAGATCCAGGGGAGATGCCTGCTGTCACTTCGGCTCTCTGGCTACAGCCGATTTACAGGCCTAATCTCCTCTCGTGCTGCTCTGTCACCTGCCCCAATATGTCCTCATTTAAGAAATCGGCCAAGCTGATAAATGGCCATACTCTCTCTCACCATAACTAACGGGCCACCAGCAGCCTGTAGGCTCAACAGACAGGTGCTCATTCTACCGTGACAAAATTACATCTCATTGGGATGCTACCAGGAGCCTTTAGATGGGCGAGAAAATCATAGCCCCACAATAATATAATTTCTCTCTATTGCTTTCTAACTGTGTTATCTGGCTGTCTCACTCTCTCACAATATTATCTGCTTCCTTCAACACACTCCCAGCTAGACGAGAACTAACTGGAGAGATCTCCAAAGTCTGGGCCCTTGAATCGATACTAAATCAATGCAGTCCGCTTCTTTGTGTCTTTGTGTGAAAGGAAGCTGTCTACATCAGAGAGACCTGAGTCTTATCTCCCCAGAACAATCAGGCCCATCACTCTGGAGCCAGACTCTGGATAGGTTTGGTGCTGCAATGTGTTTACACCGTAAATGGTATCCTATTGGTGCATCAGATCCTCTTCTTCTATACACTTGTTTACAGGTTAAGTATTTTGACCCTGACAATGTTGCCTCTATTATTTCGATGTGACAAGCAGCAATGCAAAGTAGCCTAGATTGTGTAATCAATCCAACCACAAAGTCATCAGCATAACAATACCATATAGTGCTTCAGTCTGCCAAAACCAACTTCATATTTTCGCATAGTAACTGTTCAGGGAAGTGAACCTTAATATCAACAAAGGGAAGATTCTGTTGAATAAAGAAACAGGGGGAGAGAATGGAGAGGGAGAGTGCAGGGGGAGACATATGGAGGGAGAGGGAGAAGTGGGCCAGGGTATTCCTGGGGAGGCGGAAGCAACCTTTCAGTAGCGGCTAAATTTGGTGAAGTGTTCATTTTGGACTCACCCCTTGTCTGCTGGACGGGGTTGATTAATGTAGCTGTTCGTCAGTGTTAGGCTGGCAGAACCAGGACAGGTACATCCAGTTCATCCTCCTCTTTTAAATCTCTCCTCCACGGCTGACAAGTTACAGGTGCTGCTGCTCTGGCCCATTCTGTCTGTTTCAACATGCTGCACCATGAAAAACAAAAGGGAATATCATATTTTACAGCTATTTCCACTTTACTTGTATAATCCTATTTAAGTACTACAATTCCATTCATCCTCACTAAGTATGAGAGTTTAATAGTCACAGTACGTACTGAAAAATGCCCCCAGGCAGCAGTTAGACCTCGTAGAACAATGTTAGCGAAAATGCAGAAGGGTAGACAAACAAACAGAGGTCTGTACAAACACCTGTTCATAAAGGTTAATGTGGGTGGGAAGGCTGGTAAAACATGATTATCATTCAGCCCTGTTCACTTAGCTGGGGGATACTAGGTCAGGCCAGATGTTCAGTGTCAGTGGACAAGGACAGCAGCTTATCAATAGGTGTGTCTCTTCATGATTACAAGAGTGAATACTCACACACACCACCCTACAGGCACGCACGGACACACACACACACTCCCTGCCTCCTGTCTTCCTCTTTCTGCTCGACAGTCTCGTCCTGATCTGTGATTTGACGGCTTCTGATCCCACAAGGCAACCACCTCCTCATCTCTGCGACAAGAAGCACTGCTGTGATGGTGTGGAGGACAAGTGCAATAGGCCCACTGTCTTTATCAACTGCATACATTCTCAGCTTTACCCCAGGAGAACTTTGAAGGGCAACTTCCTATAGACTGAACTCATAGATGGTGGAACAGAGCTAAGGGAGCATTCGATACATTTACAAATGTGAGACACTTTATATATCTAGAAAAAATGTAACACTGTATGCACATACTCTACATCAACCAACTGTAGACAAGGATGAAATAGTGGCTAAAAATAATTGCAATACATTTACACTGAAGGACACGTGTATACATAGTGAATGGATTTAATAAAGGTATCACTAGTCACTTTAAATAATGCCACTTTAATAATGTTTACATATCCTACATTACTCATCTCATGTGTATATATACTGTATTTCATACCGTCTATTGCATCTTGCCTAAGCCGCACGGCCATCGCTCATCCATATATTTATATGTACATATTCTTATTCCATCCCTTTACATTTGTGTGTACAAGGTAGTTGTTATGAATTTGTTAGATTACTTGTTAGATATTATTGGACTGTCGCAACTAGAAGCACAAGCATTTCGCTACACTCGCATTAACATCTGCTAACCATGTGTATGTGACAAATAAAATGTGATTTGATTTATACAACCACTCAATCTAACAAGTATGACAGTAATGCTGTCTTGCTTGTTCAGTTAATGCTTCATAGTTACAGCTATTCTTTACAGGTTAGCCTGTAAAGAATAGCCATTGTATTAGCCCTGCTTATTCAGCCCATGCTTTTCATGCTCCTAATTAAAGTGCATATCTCTATAAGTTCCACTGCATTGTCTTCCATTGTCTTCCATTACTTTTACATTCTTGGTTTTTCTTCCTTTCTGATTCAATACTAATTTGATTGACAGTTTCTTGAAGGCAGCAGAAACTTGGGATTTACCTCTATTCCAGTTTTACATTCATGTGTAGAGCTAAACTGTTATCTCGCCAGTTGCGATGCTGAGCAAAGTCAATCCAGCTTGGAGCAGACACAAAGACACAGAGATAAATGTTTAAGTATACAGAAATAAAGGGGAATCCTCCAGCGCCAAACACTATATTAACAATGGGATTTTCCTTTGAGTCTACTTCATGACACCACACATCCAGAGGACACAGGAAGACTGAGATCCTTTCATAAGGAGCAACACTTCATAACTAATTACTCATTTAGCTTTGACCCTTTCTATTTCATATTCTCTCTCTCTCTTGCTACAAAATACATCCCAAGTTTTGATGCTTTCAAGAAACTGTCAATCAAACTAGTATTGAATCAGAAAGGAAGAAAAACCATGAATGTAAAAATAATGGAAGACAGCGGAAGACAATGCAGTGGAACTTATAAAGATATGCACTTTAATTAGGAACATGAAAATCATGGGCTGAATAAGCAGGGCTAATACAATGGCTATTCTTTGCAGGCTAACCTGTACAGGAAGCATGAATCATTATACTGTAACTATGAAGCAATTCATGTAATTCATGAATTTATTCTTTCACAACTAGGATGTTGCTGGGCTCAGTACAGGCAGTGTGGTCCCCTGGTCTTCTGGTACAGGAAGCATGAATCATTATACTGTAACTATGAAGCAATTCATGCAATTCATGTATTTATTCTTTCACAACTAGGATGTTGCTGGGCTCAGTACAGGCAGTGTGGTCCCCTGGTCTTCTGGTACCAGTGCTGTGAGAAATGATGCTTAGCAGAGGCAGCTCAGGGACAAATGGATGATACCAGGATGATACTGGGGCGGCAGGTAGCCTAGTGGTTAGAGAGTTGGACTAGTAACCGAAAGGTTGCTAGATCGAATCCCCGAGCTGAAAAGGTAAAAATCTGTCGGTCTGCCCTAGAACAAGGCAGTTAACCCACTGTTCTTAGGCCGTCATTGAAAATAATAATTTGTTCTTAACTGACTTGCCTAGTTAAATAAAGGTAAAAAATGCTAGGATGATAGGATGACACTAGGCCTAGCACAGACAGTGACTGAGATAATGATGATACTAGGCCTAGCGTAGACAGTGAACCAGATAATGATGATACTAGGCCTAGCGTAGACAGTGAACCAGATAATGATGATACTAGACCTAGCAAAGACAGTGAACCAGATAATGATGATACTAGGCCTAGCGTAGACAGTGAACCAGATAATGATGATACCAGGCCTAGCACAGACAGTGACCGAGATGATGATGATACTAGGCCTAGCGTAGACAGTGAACCAGATAATGATGATACTAGGCCTAGCGTAGACAGTGAACCAGATAATGATGATACTAGGCCTAGTGTAGACAGTGAACCAGATAATGATGATACTAGGCCTAGCACAGACAGTGACCGAGATAATGATGATACTAGGCCTAGCATAGACAGTGAACCAGATAATGATGTGAGGTGTGTGGTGTGTTCTGCCTCCTCATTAATTGACATAGAAGTAGCCCATTTCTGCGTTGCGGACAATTTATGTTTGAGGCTTTACTAAGCCAGATAAACTTCTCTCTTTGAGGAGAGCCCACCATACTTCACTCATGTTTGCGCAGATCAAGTATGCATATATTTGTGCAGTCTCGCAATAAACATTTTCTTGCTGACGCTCGCTTTGTTGTTTTCCTTACACATAATAACTTTGGACATGTGTGCGTTCCTGTCAAAGTAAGTTCCATTTTCTGTATATCGTGTTGTCGTTTCTACTGTAGGCACATACAGTATGTATATATGTATGTGTGTATGGAGCATAATGTATTTACAGTTTTATTCACATGTTTTCAATTACTGGTGACAAATAATGCATTCCGATTATTGCATATATTGTAATGGACACCTATGATGTGTGGAATTTACTTTTTTGAAGGTTGTACTCATTATAATGAGCTAAGCTATTTGCCAACTATGTGTGGTGCCATGTTTGTTGACATTATACAATGCATTCTGGGTGTCACGTATCTGTCACACCAAAGATATTATAATGAGGTGAATGAATGATTCACTCATCTTTCAGGTAAACTTCCGGAAGTGAATGAAGGGAAGTGGATGATCGTAGACGACACACCCCCTTCAACATGCATACTATAAACAGACCAAACTAATCTTGTCTCCTCTTATTATCTTTGGTTGATTGGAGAAGAAAAAAAACATGGCGGCGCGCAGAAACTACCCATCCTCAGATTACTTTCGATTTCTACAAAGTGTTTTACTCAGTTATTTCAATCAATGGTGAGCTCACCCGTGATGTGATTAATTATAAATACTAATTGCTATGAGCTAATTCATATTGTAGTTTCTGTCAGCCGAGAGTTATAAAAATATGACGCTTGTGTTATGTCAATCTTTTCTCAGTAAGCGCTAGGACAAATGTAGCCTACATTTTTCCAGTTTGGATGATTGTGTTATGCTGTAGCTACTTCTGTGAATGTCTGAACATTGCATCCAAAAATAAACTGCTCACATTATGGACATACCTTTGTAAGGACTGTGTTTGTGCAAAATGTTTCTGAAAGAACAGTGTGGCCAGCTCAAATGCTGATTGTTGCATCATACCGAAACTGGACGTTCTAAATAAGGGTTCTAATCACACCGGTTTGATCGTACACTACAGGGACCACTGTAGAATGATCACACCTGTGTGCTGGTACGTGTGAAAAGGTTAACAATGGGTTTTTCCTTTGAGTACTTCATGACACCACACATCCAGTGGACACAGGAAGACAGATCCTTTCATCAGGAGCAACACTTCATAACTAATTACTCATTTAGCTTTGACCCTTTCTATTTCACATTCTCTCTCTCTCTCTCTCTCTCTCTTTCTCTCTCTTGTTAAAAATGAATCCCAAGTTTCTGCTGCCTTCAAGAAACTGTCAATTAAACTAGTATTGAATCAGAAAGGAAGAAAAACCAAGCATGTAAAAGTAATGGAAGACAATGCAGTTTAATTAGAAGCGTGAAAAGCATGGGCTGAATAATCAGGGCTAATAAAATGGCTATTCTTTACAGGCTAACCTGTACAGGAAGTGCTAATCATTATACTGTAACTATGAAGCATTAACTGCAGTAGGCCCCACAAGCATTACAGTATTTCTGTCACTACTTGAAAGATCGAGTGGCTGCATACACGTGTCTTTCAGAGACCATCGAGAGCATTCTATCGGGCTGTATCACCGCCTGGTATGACAACTGCAGCGCTCACACCCGTAGGGCTCTCCAGAGGGTGGTGCGGTCAGCACACTACCTGCCCTCCAGGACATTGTGGTGGAATTATTATAATCAAAAGGAGAGACTTTTAGATTTTTTTCAAAACAATCAAACTTTATTATTTAATTACTGCAGTAATGGAGCTGGTCGGTAATCACCCCTGGAGGTGATCACTGAGAACTCAACGAGCTGGTTTGAGCCACTGCATTTTATAGCAAAGTCAATCCTCCTTCAGTCTACATGACAAACATCAGATGTATGGAATGGGTCACAAGGATCTGCTGTAAAAACTGTCCTCATTGTGTGGAGACCCCCAACTCTATACTGGAGACATCTCCCCCTGGTACCCCAGTACAGAAACATTAACTCATGCTCTGGAATACGCTATCACCCAAAGACATGGTAAATCTTCCAGATGCCTATTCTCAGTAGAACACACATAGATGAGCATTCTAACAACCTCTTATTCTGTTGCATAAAACAACCATTTGATGCAATAACAGCATTATAATACCCTAATCTTGCAATTTTGTTCTCACAACATCTACAGCACCAGTGTGACAGAAATGCCAAGACGCTCATCAAGGACCTCAGTCAGCTGAGCCACGGCCTGTTCACCCCGCTACCATCTACAAGACGGAGACAGTACAGGTGCATCAGTGCTGGGACCGAGAGACTGATCATCTCCATTCCACCCAGTACCCTGCCATGAACCTTGTACTTAGAGTCATTGAACACTGCTCACTTTAATGTTTATATAGCACTTAATATGTATATACTGTAATCTAGTCATGGCTCATCCTATATAACTACTGCTGTACACACATTTTCTATTCATATACTGTCCATACTGTCTATACACACCATTCACATACATATATATTTATATTCCGGACTCTGAAATTGCTCGTTCTGCTATTGCTTATTCTGGTTTGTCAAAAATGTTATACATAATTTTTTTTACTTTTTGGATTATGTGTGTTTTGTTATTGTATTGCTAGATATTGCTGCATTGTTGGAGTCAGAAAAAATAAGCATTCCGTTGCACCTGAGATAACATCTGCAAAAGTGTGAGTACACGACCAATAAACGTTTATTTGATTTGATTCAGTGTAAATGTATTGCAATTATTTAAAATAATTATTTCATCATTGCCTACAGTTGCTTGGTATACAGTAGGCCTAGACTCTAAAGTAAGTGCATACCCTGTTGCAATCCTTATATATATATATATATATGTGTAGTGTACAAAACATAAATAGTGAGTTACACCCCCTTTTCCCCTCAGAACAGCCTCAAATCGTCAGGGAATGGACTCTACAAGGTGTCGAAAGCATTCCACGGGGATGCTGGCCCATGTTGACTCCAATGCTTCCCACAGCTCTGTCAAATTGGTTGGATGTCTTTTGGGTGGTGGACCATTCTTGATACAAACGGGAAACAGTTCAGCGTGAAAACCCAGTGTTGTAGTTCTTGACACAGACCATTGCTCCTGGCACCTACTACCATACCCCATTCAAAGGCACTTAAATATTTTGTCTTGCCCATTCACCCTTTGAATGGTATTCATACACAATCCATGTCTCAATTGTCTCAACGCTTAAACATCATTCTTTATTAACCCGTCTCCTCCCCTTCATCTACACTGATTGAAGTGTATTTAACAAGTGACATCAATAACGGATTTTAGCTTTCACCTGGATTCAACTGGTCAGTCTATGTCATGGAAAGAGCAGCTGTTCCTAATGTTTTATATTGAGATGGTTTGGGATGAGTTGGACCTCAGAGTGAAGGAAAAGCAGCCAACAAGTGCTAAGCATATGTGGGAATTCCTTCAAGACTGTTGGAAAAGGATTCCAGATTCCAGACTACCTCATGAAGCTGGTTGAGAGAATGCCAAGAGTGTGCAAAGCTGTTATCAAGGCAAAGGGTGGCTACTTTGAAGAATCTCAAATATAAAATATATAGTTTGATTTGTTTAAGAATTTTTGGGTTACTACATGATTCCATATGTGTTATTTCATAGTTTTTATGTCTTCACTATTATTCTACAATGTTTAAAATAGTCAAAATAAAGAAAAACCCTGGAATGAGTAGGTGTGTCCAAACTTTTGACTGGTACTTTATATGTATGGTATATACAGTGCATTCGGATAGTATTCATCCACGACTTTGGTCCCATTATGCCTGGCGAAAACCAAACACTGCATTCCACCATAAGAATCTTATACCAACGGTCAAGCATGGTGGTGGTAGTGTGATGGTTTTGGGATGCTTTGTTGCCTCAGGACCTGGACGACTTGCCTTAATAGAAGGAATCATCAATTCTGCTCTGTATCAGAGAATTCTACAGGAGAATGTCAGGCCATCCATCTGTGAGCTGAAACTGAAGCGCAGCTGGGTCATGCAGCAAGACAATGATCCAAAACCACACAATAAAGTCTACATGAAAATGGTTTAAAAGCAGTCCAGACCTAATCCCAATTGAGATGTTGTAGTAGGAGTTGAAACGAGCAGTTCATGCTTGAAAAACAACAAATGTGACTCGTTTCAGGAAACTAGGCATACAGTATGTAACACGTCACTACAGGACTTCACAGGAGCAGCATTTGAACGTAAACATTTGCTTTTTATCAACATTTGTTTTTGGGCTGAAATTCCTTCTGGAACATGTGAACCTTCATGTGCCTTAATAACAAACATATATTCCATCCATAAATACGAACACAATTGTTAAATTACAAGCCTAGTTGGTTTAGCCATGGAAAAAGGCAGGAACTTTCCAACTAGCCATGATTGGCTCAGATAATGTATGGACTGGACATGTCGGTAGATGAGTTTGGATTGGTCTGCCATGTAGCATGCTTCTGTCTATAACGTGAGCTGTTCAGTATGTGTTGACAGTCCTTTCTACCATGCCGTTTTTGAAAGATATAATGTTAGCCATCGAGAACTACAAAGTTTTTGCTACTTTTCTCAGCAAGATTGATGCCCTGAATTTAGCAGGCGCTATCAACAGATCAGTAGGAAAAAGTGATGGGCTACTTTCTGCACACGCCACAGTCAGTGTGAACCGGAGTGACTTGACACAAAGCTGGCCAAACAAGATGTAGCTACAAACAAAACGGAGTTAAATGGTTCCAGTATGCCGTGAAGTGTTCATCCATGTATACAGGTAAGAGTTTAGCTACATTTTCCAGATATAAGTTTCTAATTTTGTCAGAAAGTTGTTTTTATTGCAAGTTAAAGCGTGCTGTTAGTTAGCTTGCAAAAGTAAGCTTGCTGGCTCGCTAGCTAACGTTACGTGTATGATCTGTGTAGTAATATTATTTGAATCAGAAATTAATTTGCACTGCTAGTTATAGTCTAATGTTAGCTTGCTAACATTGAACCTAGTTTGTTAGCTTTAGCTACCTGCAGATTCATTCTACAGCTATGACACTTTTTGTATTGGTAGTTGTATGAGTTGGGGTTATGCCAGTTCATTGTTTAGCTAGCTAGCTAGCTACCTAGCTAGCTACATGTCTAAACAAAAGACTCCACTTCTTATTATTACATGACCCGTCAAATTAGCACGTGTGTCTGGGGGTGATTACGGCCATCGATTGTATTTCATGAACATGTGTACACACTGTTTTTGATATTGCTACTATGAAAGTATGCAAGTACTGCCACTGTACCGTTTACACCTTCTGTATCCTGTGCATGTGACAAATAAACGTACATTTTATTTCATATAGCGTGTGTTTACCACATGGCCTCACATGTGAATCCTTAAAGAGATGGGTGGGGCTAAGGCTTAAGAGAATGTGAACGATGCTGAATGGGTGTAGACAAAGAAGAGCTCTTCAGTATGTGTACCAAAACATTTAAGGGCCATTTTCTCAAAAGTGGGGTTACAAGTGTATCAACATTCAAAGCAGAATTACTTTCCCATTGTCCCTCAACTGCAGTGTATGATATGCCATTTTTTAGCTCTACTTTTATCCAATGTAAAAAACACAATTTCAAATGTTGCTACATAAGACTGAATCGAAGCGGTCAGTCACAAATCTCACGGAATTAAGCAGTTCTGCATGCAAGAGTGGGCCAAAATTCCTCCACAGCGATGTGAGCGACTGATCAACAACTACAGGAAGCATTTGGTTGCAGTCATTGCAGCTAAAGGCGGCACAACCAGTTAATGAGTGTAAGGGGGCAATTACTTTTCACACAGGGGCATTGGGTGTTGCATAACTTTGTTCATGAAATAAATGAAATAAGTATGTAATTGTTGTGTTATTTGTTCACTCAGGTTCCGTTTATCTAATTTTAGGTTTTGGTTGAAGATCTGATAACATTCAGTGTCATAAATATGCAAAAGTAGAGTAAATTAGAAAGTTGGAAAAATACTTTTTCACAGCACTGTATATACAGTATATATACTGTATATGTCAATGTATTTTATTGAGATAGGACAGTGAAGAAGAGACAGGAAAGGTAAGATAGATTGTGAATCAGAAGGGCATAGGGCGGATTCAAACTCTGGTAGCCTAAGCTGTACATGTGTGCCAGGTTACGCGGCACTAGCCATTGGACCGCACAGGCCACCAGTGTTGCATTTCTAAGTTAAAGGCCAAGGAAAGTAATCCTAAACTCTTTAAAAAGTCTAAGTATTTGATAAATGGGCTTTCTATCCTAAAGAAACCGCAGCCCACCTGACAAGCACTGACATCAAGTTATAAATGTGTTGGTCCATGAGTTAATCCTGGAGAGCACTCTGGATCATTAAGAAAACATTTACTGTATACAGTATTATGTAAATAAAGTTTATTAAGTATAGAGTTCACAAAAGTAAACCTCGCCAGTAACCTATCCAAAAGGGCTTTTTAGAAGTTTGTCGTCGGCATGACAACATTAATTTTGTTTTAGTGGCAAAAAATGTATTTGTTGCGCTGCAAATATTGGGTGTGTTTTAGCAGAAAGGCTAACGATACCAACTATAGATGGAAATTGGCGAGTGAAGTCGGGGGAGGTACATCTGTGACAGCCAAAGTCAGACATGGTAGTGGTTTTCCAAACAACAAGGCTCAGATCAAAATGGCAGTGTCAACATAGCTGCTATTGTTTATAAAAGTTTGTCTTTATAAATGTCAAAATAAAAGTTTCTATACTCCCATATCACGCACTCACAAATTAATCGATCTGGCCCAGGTATCCTGGAAGGATATTGACCTCATCCCGTCAGTAGAGGATGCCTGGTCATTCTTTAAAAGTGCCTTCCTCACCATCTTAAATAAGCATGCCCCATTCAAAAAATGTATAACCAAGAACAGATATAGCCCTTGGTTCTCTCCAGACCTGACTGCCCATGACCAGCACAAAAACATCCTGTGGCGTTCTGCATTAGCATCGAATAGCCCCCATGATATGCAACTTTTCAGGGAAGTTAGGAACAGATATACACAGGCAGTTAGTAAAGCTAAGGCTAGCTTTTTCAAACAGAAATTTGCATCCTGTAGCACAAACTCAAAAAAGTTCTGGGACACTGTAAAGTCCATGGAGAATAAGAGCACCTCCTCCCAGCTGCCCACTGCACTGAGGCTAGGAAACACTGTCACCACCGATAAATCCACTATAATTGAGAATTTCAATAAACATTTTTCTACGGCTGGCCATGCTTTCCACCTGGCTACCCTTACCCCGGTCAACAGCCCTGCACTCCCCACAGCAACTCGCCCAAGCCTCCCCATTTCTCCTTCACCCAAATCCAGATAGCTGATGTTCTTAAAGAACTTCAAAACCTGGACCCGGGCTAGACAATCTGGACCCTCTCGTTTTAAAATGATCTGTCGAAATTGTTGCAACCCCTATTACTAGCCTCTTCAACCTCTCTTTCGTATCGTCTGAGATTCCCAAAGATTGGAAAGCTGCTGCAGTCATCCACCTCTTCAAAGGGGGAGACACTCTAGACCCAAATTGCTACAGACCTATATCTATCCTACTCTGCCTTTCTAAGGTCTTCGAAAGCCAAGTCAACAAACAGATTACCGACCATTTCGAATCCCACCGTACCTTCTCCGCTATGCAATCTGGTTTCAGAGCTGGTCATGGGTGCACCTCAGCCACGCTCAAGGTCCTAAATGATATAAACGCCATCGATAAGAGACAATACTGTGCTGCGGTATTCATCGACTTGGCCAAGGCTTTCGACTCTGTCAATCACCACATTCTTATTGGCAGACTCAACAGCCTTTGTTTCTCAAATGATTGCCTCGCCTGGTTCACCAACTACTTCTCTGATAGAGTTCAGTGTGTCAAATCGGAGGGCCTGTTGTACGGACCTCTGGCAGTCTCTATGGGGGTGCTACAGGGTTCAATTTTCGGGCCGACTCTCTTCTCTGTATACATCAATGATGTCGCTCTCGCTGCTGGTGATTCTCTGATCCACCTCTACGCAGACGACACCATTCTGTATACTTCTGGCCCTTCTTTGGACACTGTGTTAACTAACCTCCAGACGAGATTCAATGCCATACAACTCTCCTTCTGTGGCCTCCAACTGCTCTTAAATGCAAGTAAAACTAAATCCATGCTCTTCAACCGATCACTGCCCGCACCTTCCCGCCCGTCCAGCATTACTACTCTGGACGGTTCTGACTTAGAATATGTGGACAACTACAAATACCTAGGTGTCTGGCTAGACTGTAAACTCTCCTTCCAGACTCACATTAAGCATCTCCAATCCAAAATTAAATCTAGAATCGGCTTCCTATTTCACAACAAAGCATCTTTCACTCATGCTGCCAAACATACACTCGTAAAACTGACCATCCTACCGATCCTCGACTTCGGCGATAGCCTCCAACACTCTACTCAACAAATTGGATGCAGTCTATCACAGTGCCATCCATTTTGTCACCAAAGCCCCATATATTACCCACCACTGCGACCTGTACGCTCTCGGTGGTTGGCCGTCGCTTCATACTCGTTGCCAAACCCACTGGCTCCAGGTCATCTACAAGTCTCTGCTAGGTAAAGCCCCGCCTTATCTCAGCTCACTGGTCACCATAGCAGCACCCACCCATTGCACGCGCTTAATCCGAAGGAGATAAACGTGTTCCCTGGTTGACTTACTGCTTAAAGCAGGGTTAAACACTATTATTGAAAATGTGTATATTTCTGATAATTGCCTTTATATGTTATTTGTACTTTCATGCCTTATTTGAACTTGTTAATTAATGATTTGTTAATATTGGTATTTTTAAATTGAGGCCTTTGTGAGTCAGGGTAAGGTTGGCGTGCTGCCAGTTACAGCCATGATTGAGGCCTGGCTATTTTGAGCCCAACTTATTATTGGACTTAGGCCTACTTTCAGTTATTCTCCATTCCAGTCTCAATCTATGCAATGTTTGTTATTTTTGTTTTGTACATACAGTCAGGTCCATAAGTATTTGGACAGTGACACAATTAGCATCATTTTGGCTCTGTATGCGACCACAATGGATTTTAAATAAAACAATCAACATGTGCTTTAATAGTAGACTTGTGTCTTTAATTTAAGGGTTTTGTCCAAATTTTTGTATGAACCGTGTAGGAATTACAACCATTTTTATACATAACCCCCCAATTTAAGAGGCTCAAAAGTAATTGGACAAACTAACATAATCATACATTAAATTGTGAGTTTTAATACTTGATTGCAAATCCTTTGCAGTCAATTACTGCCTGAAGTCTGGAACCCATAGACATCCCCAGATGCTGGGTTTCTTCCCCGGTGATGCTCTGCCAGGCCTTTACTGCAGCTGTCTTCAGTTCCTGCTTGTTCTTGGGGCGTTTTGCCTTCAGTTATGCCTTCAGCAAGTGAAATGCTTGCTCAATTGAATTCAGGTCAGGTGATGGACTTGGCCATTCGAGAACATTCCACTTCTTTGTCTTAAAAATGTATTGGGTTGCTTTCGCAGAATGCTTCGGGTCATTGTCCATCTGCGCTGTGAAGCGCCGTCAAATGAGTTTTGAAGCATTTGGCTGAATCTGAGCAGATAATATAGCCCTAAACACTTCAGAATTCATCCTGCTGCTTTTGTCAGCAGTCACATCATCAATAAATACAAGGGAACCAGTTCCATTGGCAGCCATACATGTCCATGTCATAACACTACCTCCACCATGCTTCACAGATGAGGTGGTATGCTTCGGATCATGAGCAGTTCCTTCCCTTCTCCATACTCTTCACATTTCATCATTCTGGTACAAGTTGATCTTTGTCTCATCTGTCCATAGATTTTGTTCCAGAACTGTACAGGCTTTTTAAGATGTTTTTTTTGGCAAACTCTAATCTGGTCTTCCTGTTTTTGAGGCTTGCCAATGGTTTACATCTTGTAGTAAACCCTCTGTTCTTACTCTCATGAAGTCTTCTCTTGATTGTTGACTTTGTCACAGGTACGCCTACCTTCTGGAGGGTGTTCTTGATCTGGTCAACTGTTGCGAGGTGGTTTTTCTTCACCAGGGAAATAATTATTCGGTCATCCATCACAGTTGTTTTCCATGGTCTTTTCCATGGTGTTCCTGAGCTCACCAGTGTGTTCTTAAGAATGTACCAAATAGTTGATTTGGCCACACCTAATGTTTTTGCTTTCTCTCTGATGGGTTTCTTTTGATTTTTCAGCCTTATATGGAACCCAAAATGGCTGTGTGCGTGCGCCATCGTGCGCCATTGTGCATATATGTATTTTGCACCCCACACCAAACGCGATCACGACATGCTGGTTAAAATATCAAAACAAACTCTGAACCAATTATATTAATTTGGGGACAGGTCGAAAAGCATTAAACATTTATGGCAATTTAGTTAGCCAGCTTGCACTTGCTAGCTAATTTGTCCTTTTTAGCTAGCTTGCTGTTGCTAGCTAATTTGTCCTGGGATATAAACATTGAGTTGTTATTTACCTGAAATGCAGAAGGTCCTCTAGTCCGCCAATTAATCCACACATAAAACGGTCAACCGAATCGTTTCTAGTCATCTCTCCTCCTTCCAGGCTTTTCCTTCTCTTGACTTTATATTGCGATTGGCAACTTTCATAAATTAGGTGCATTACCGCCACTGACTTTGTTCGTCTTTCAGTCACCCATGTGGGTATAACCAATGAGGAGATGGCACGTGGGTACCTGCTTCTATAAACCAAAGAGGAGATGGGAGAGGCAGGACTTGCGGCGCGATTTGCATCAGAAATAGAACTTACTTCTATTTTAGCCCTTGGCAACGCAGACGCTCGTTGGCACGCGCGAGCAGTTTGGGTGCAATAATTGAATAACATAGATTTCTAAATTTATTTTTGCAACGCACGCGATGCGAGCGGTGTAGTCAGCCTGTAAGGATGGCTTGCTTCACTGGCAGTGACAGCTCCTTGGACTTCATATTGAGGGTTAACAGCAACAGATTCCAAATGCAACACTTGAAATCAACTCTAAACCTTTTATCTGCTAACTTGTCAATGAACTAATGAGGGAATAACACACACCTGGCCATGGAACAGCTGAGCAGCCAATTGTCCAATTACTTTTGGTCCCTTAAAAAGGGGGGAATCACATATAAAAAGTGCTGTAATTCCTACACTGTTCACCCGATTTGGATGTAAATACCCTCAAATTAAAGCTGAAAGCCTGCAATTTCAGCTCATATTCATTATTTAATTTCAACTACAATATGCTGTGGTAGACAGCTAATATAATAATAACTTGGTCAATGTCCAAATATTTATGGACATGACTGTATGTTCCACAGGAGGCTGCTGAGGGGAGAACGGCTCATAATAATGGCCAGAATGGAGCAAATCGAATAGCATTACCACACTATATTACCACACTCTAATCATTACCACACTATATGTACATACAGTGTACAGTCAGCTTCTCCTTCACCCTCATCCTGGGCATTGCACTGGCAGCATCTTGTCTGCCTACTCAGTACTCCACCACAACGGTCTCCCTAAGGCATGTTTTAATTGATCATGCTTTTTACCTACCCCTTATGATATATGAAAAAAATCTGGTATAACAAAGCAGGCGTGATAAATTTGTGGGATTTTGGTCTGTGTATGAAAGGGATATAACAGGACAGTATTGACATCCTGTTACATAGCAGTGATACCTTTCCCAGTTGGAAATTTACATTACTCCCTTTTATAGTTCATGACAGTCTCACAGATGTGAAAGCGGCTCTACAGTATATCATGATCTGAAACGTCAAATTAATTGCAGCAGATACAGATGGGCCCCAGAGAGCTGCATCCAGTGATCCTGGGATAGGAGGCACGCAGACTGCACGGCCCTGGAGACACTAGACCACCGTGCTGCTGCATGCACCAGTAGTTCCTCTCCTCTCCTCCCTCCCTGGGTTTCACACTGAAGCTCTGCCCTGAGTGGCCTTCTCTCCTCATTAAGAAAGAGTTTGGTTTCTTTCCACAGTCTGGTATAATTTCACAATCTTGGATACTCATAAGTCGTCTACCCAAGGATACCTTCTCCAGATCGGCTGTTATCTAGGCACTGAGAAGATTAAGTGAATTAAATATGTATCGTAATTATGATGGTTGCCTAGGACAAAATATATATAAAAAACAAACTTGCTGTTAGATAGACGGCATGGAGAGATTTAGTGGTAAGCAAATCAGCAGTGGACCATTTGGGGTGTAACAGAAGTATATATCTAATTAGTGACAGCAGGTCCAGGTTTTTTCACTGCCGAATACTATAACTGGCAAGACGTGAACGAATACTGTCATTTATCTCCGAAAGGAGGTGAAATTATGTCAGAGACAATTAAGCTAAATGTATTGGTGTGAGTTCCACAGAAGTGGAAAAACTTGCCAAGAATATAGATATTCAGTTTTGGTGCCAGTAATTTGTTATCATTTGTCTTATACGCACATCCATTCAACAGAACCATTAAAAGATTTGAACAACTGGAACTTGTGGAAAGTGATAAATCGCCTGAACCATCCACAGGTAATGGCATCTCAGGGTTGAAGAGAGAGGAGTTGACAGGCCTGAACATAACTGAAAAAAGCAAACATTGTGGCATAACTCCTCATTTGCATATTTGATGTGTGAAGGCTTTTTATGATAAAAAAAATGATACCTGACATTGGTTGGGCAATTAATTGTCCACAAGCTGAAAAGAATGTTTGAAAAGAGAGACAAAGCGATGGCACAAGTTGTTCCAGAATCCCCCAGTTAGACAGAACCCTGCTGGTCTCTACAAAAGGAGACAACTGCAAAAACAGGCTGTCAAATATATGACACGTTCTCCAGACAGGCTTTGTGACAATGCCAAAACACTGAGGACTCGCTTTGCTGCTGACCTTTGACATTTCTGAGTCCTTCTAGAAAGTACAACTTCCGAGAGAAAGCTTTCTCATATTTAAAACATTAAGGTTTTGTTTAGGAGAGACTCCTGCACACCATGTCCTCTTTGTCATTCAGGAAAATATTAAGAGAGAGAAAATAATTCCATCAATAATTCCATTTTCTTCTGAGCGAGGCTGCATATTGCTCATTAAATATTAACTAACTGTCCTGAGCTCCCTTGCATTTTAAAGATTATTATTTATATATTTATTTCTGGGAGATGCACTGTGAGTGGTTAGTACACACAGTCTACCGTGTGCCAGTAAGTACATTTCAAATAAATGCAAATCAAAAAGCGGAACTCATTTCCATAGTTTTGGAATTCATCATTACCTGAACAATTGACCTGCAAGCAGAGATTGTGAAAAGCTGGATGATAAGCTTGGATGACGGTGGTGCTCTACCTCTTGATGTGAGAAGCACCCTGTATCTGTGGATAGCAGTTCATGCTCTACCTCCACTGACAGAAGGAGCTCACTGGCCTGTATCTGTGGGTAGCAGAGGCCTGTATCCCAGGCCTGTATCTGTGGGTAGCAGAGGCCTGTATCCCTGGCCTGTATCTGTGGGTACCAGAGGCCTGTATCCCAGGCCTGTATCTGTGGGTAGCAGAGGCCTGTATCCCAGGCCTGTATCTGTGGGTAGCAGAGGAATGTATCCCAGGCCTGTATCTGTGGGTAGCAGAGGCCTGTATCCCAGGCCTGTATCTGTGAGTAGCAGAGGCCTGTATCCCAGGCCTGAATCTGTGGGTAGCAGAGGCCTGTATCCCAGGCCTGTATCTGTGGGTAGCAGAGGCCTGTATCCCAGGCCTGTATCTGTCGGTAGCAGAGGCCTGTATCCCAGGCCTGTATCTGTGGGTAGCAGAGGCCTGTATCCCAGGCCTGTATCTGTGGGTAGCAGAGGAGGCTTACTGAATGCAGTAAGAAGTCTGTCTAGAGAGGTTTGGTGACTGTGTTATTACTATATGTAAGAAGTGTTGTGATGTATAAATGATAGTGGAGAAAGCAGCTTTAGCATTGTCAGCTAGCGTGGATATCACATCATGCCCTTTTTAGACAGTGATCCAAGGCCCCATGTCCACCAGGCCAGAGGTTTTATCCTGATCTTGAGCTGATGCCACTAGACATGTTTATTTGTATCATCTGGTTGTCAATAAGCCAGCTATTGAATCTACTTGGTATAGTTCATGACAAGCTCTGACTGTGCCCAACGCACCAGTGTACTGAATTATGAAAACCATTGATGGATGAAATATGAACATCAATCTTGTTCAGCTCCTGTCTGCTGAATGAATTACTTTAAAAAAGTTCAGCGGCATGTTTGCAGACATGTACTTGATTTTCTATACTTTTCTCTCTCTAGTGGCTGACTTCCATTTCCCTTTAATAAACAGCTTCCGTTCTCTGCAGTGCGAGAGTTATCCCAGTGAGAGGGTAAGGAATTAACAATCACACAACAGCACATGTGTAATGCCCTGGCCATAGGGGTTTTTTGTTCTTTATTTTGGTTAGGCCAGGGTGTTACATTGGGTGGGCGTTCTATGTTCTTTTTCTATGTTTTTGTATTTCTTTGTTTTGGGCCGTGTGTGGCTCCCAATCAGGCACAGCTGAAGTTTGTTGTTGTTGATTGGGAGTCACACATAAGTGCATGTTTTTCTGTTGGGGTTTTGTGGGTAATTGTTTCTGTCAGTGTTTGCACCTGACAGGACTGTTGGCTGTCGGTTAGCTCTTTTCTTGTTTTTGTATAGTGTTCACGTTGTTCAATTAAATATTAAATGATGAACACTAACTCCGCTGCACCTTGGTCTTCTCTCCAGTACGACAACCGTTACAACATGAAAGATGCTGTCGCTGAGTATGACTGAATAAGACTGAAAGGACGATACATTGGTTCTGACCAAAGCAAATGTTTTGCGATTGGGTAAGACAACAGAACACAGCTAAATATAACTAATGGATCAGTATACTAAGATATTTACTCCTGCTCTAAAACGTCACACATTTCATTGTGCATTTTGGTAAATGTACTATTTGATGTGAGCCACTCTGTGCCCTGTGTTCTGACAGGTACATTTCTCAAGTTTTAAGGCTAATGCATAAGGGTTATTTGTCATGGTGTAAGTCTCTGTGTCCTGAGTGTACATCAATACACTTAGACAGTATTGGGAGAGGGCAGAGCAGTGGTTGACATTCTGCTCCAAATGGACCGCATTGATTAGCTGCGGTTTTCTACTGATGTCCCAAAAACACTCATTATCCTTCCCTACATAGTCCACAGGATGAAGGGGCTCTACAGCCAGCTACAGCCAAACACAGTGAGTGATTTGGGACGGAATTAATTTTTTACAATTATTTAACTTGGCAAGTCAGTTCAGAACAAATTCTTATTTACAATGACGGACTACCCCGGCCAAACGATGCTGGTCCAATTGTGCGCCGCCTTATGGGACTCCCAATCACAGCCGGTTGTGATACAGCCTGGAATCAAACCAGGGTCTGTAGTGACGCCTCTAGCACTCAAGATGCAGTGCTTTAGATTGCTGCGCCACTCGGGATGGCTTGGATTATGGTGAAATGGGTTGGAATATAGGAGCGGGAGATAGCCTTCTCAAAGCCTGTGTTATTGGGTGCTCAGAACCTCCACTTACTCATTCATTAATGCATTCCATTGCGCCTCCTTCATGTCTACCTGCGTCATACTGGTTTTGACTTGACTTCAGAGCTATTTATAGGCCTATTCTGCATGGCCGTAATTAGTCCCATGCTCTTTCCAGCCTGTTGTCCTATTTTGTCAATCTCTGTGCCCTCTACCATGATCTCTGTCTGCTAGCATTTGACTTTTTCATTGTTCATTCTTCGACTTCACTACGATGATATTTAGCCAGGCAAAACGTTTCTAATGACAAGATTGCAAACAGGTTGTAATGGCGTAATTTTAACTAGCTTTTCATGCTGGGAATTTACTAGCAGATCATTTTACCTGAAGTGTTATTGTGTCTCATTATTGATCCTGTAGTGCTAACACTATAAACCTATTTGGAGAATCATCACCATCCCATTTAGTTGACTACATTTTGCTTTCTGTATCACCCAGCCAGAGATCTGCTTCCAGGTAGCTCATCATCTAAAAACAATTACATTTCCATAATTCTGTGTGTCAAGGGCCTGCTCAATTACTATTTACATTTATTTCAGAGAGTAATACCCCATGCACACAAATTACATCAGAAGATCATAGTTGTGGCCCCAGTAAATCATCCATCAGTCTCATTATGGGGTTTTAGGTGAGTCACACTAAATAGGTCATTACCCCAGAGTTTGCAATCTTTGGCATCCCTCCCTCCCTGCCTGAGCTAACAGACACCAACAGACCAGGCTGAGGCTCCAGATCTACCAGGAACATGAGTGATGATCTGCTCTTTACTCTCCCTCACCAGCTATTTGTCCTTGCAACAACGTTTGGTAACAGCAGTCTGTAAACATGAACAAATTAGATAAAATATTAAACAGAATCAAGCAATGATGTATAGTAACCTTTAAAAAAGTAGTATTGCAAAGCTCTAAGAAAGCCATGTGTCTTAAAGCAAAGTCATTGTAGAGTGCTGATCTTTCTCAAGACAGGCTGCCTGCTACAATCATAAGGTCAACTGTTATTAGCCTTATTGTCAAGAGCTTATTTAAACTAACTTTGAATTTCTGCTCCTTTCACTGTTGATTAAAAAAATAAGTGTCACAAACGGAGACTACCAGTCTCTACCAGAGTATATTTACTCTCTTTGCACGGACTAGTATGACTCCTGCGATGTTATAGATCTCTGATGGTACCTTGAATTAGCTTAGATGAGAGTATCTCTGTGGTCCAGTCACTTTTGTCCACATCAACATAATGTCACACAGTGCAGGGCTGGAAAAAATGGAGGCCTGGGCACTCAGTGTGATCAATAATTGCCTCAGACCCAGATTCCATGCTGATAAGGTGCTTTGATGTGGACCAAAGTGGAAGAGAGGATCCTTTCACAAGGAGAAAATGAGAGTAAAATAGGCCTCATTATTTTAGACATCTATCAGAGGGCAACATTCAATTAGCACAGAAACATTTGTTAGTTTGCCAAACACACCAAGAGTAAGAGAGAGATAAAAGCCCACTGTGTACAGTGTCTCTGGTCCATTTCACACTGTTAACAAATCTGACACATACAGTACAGTAGTCTGTCTCTATATTGTTATTACAGGTGCACTGTACCGGACACACGCATCACAGAAAGAGACAGAATGCATCGACACCCAATCGCAGCTTCAAAAGAACTACTCTGTGCATCTTCTCTCCACCTTCAACAGCACGTCTGGGTCTTCCTCATTAGTATTCATGGATGGTGTAGTTGCCAGCATTCATTTCATATAAGTTCTGCTTCGCACCCTGGATCCAAATGACTTTCAATCACTTTGTTCTGGGCAGCGGTCCAGCCCAGAGGGCCACAGAGTGATGCATTAAGGTGCTGCATTAATACGATACACCACACAACCACTGATGCCATTCATATTTCTGTCTTGCCACACTGTGTAGATCCAGGCAAAATACAGGATCACCCCAAGGCTTCCACTCCAGCCACCCACAACTGAGTTCTACATCGTCACAAAGATTTACTTCCTCTTATAAAGCTGTCCTCTCTGTTGCCAGGTACTATAGACCTCCCAACCGTCTTTATTATCAGTCACAAATCACACTATTCAGAAGACTGGAACATATCTGTCTGCCTATATCTATAATGCCTCTAAGAATATATCCAGAAATGCTGATATGTTTGTAATCCATTTGTTTGAAAATGAATCTTAATTCTCAGTCACAGACATACACCAAGCTAGGTTTTCTCATGACACTGCCTGGATCACACTCCAAATGAAGTGTGTTTTTCCCCTCCTTTGAGCTTTGTAAGTGTCTGTAGTGGATATTGTTATGGCGCTTTCTGCTGATTGGTGTCTGGCCTTGTGTTCTCTGGGTG
Source organism: Salmo salar (assembly GCF_965601325.2). Taxonomy (NCBI): domain Eukaryota; kingdom Metazoa; phylum Chordata; class Actinopteri; order Salmoniformes; family Salmonidae; genus Salmo; species Salmo salar. Next base: position 33,632,192 of record NC_138296.1, on the reverse strand, counting down.
ATGCCAGCTCACTCACGGAGAGCTTGGATGAGCTAAAGCAGAAACAGTCACTGCTCTGAATACAAAGAAACCTCAAGCCAAATCTCAGTTAAGAGTTGCTATTATCTCTCACGGGCAGAAAGGATTGATATTTGGTCATGTTGTGTCAGGGTTATGTAGATTCGAATTCAAACAGCCTTATCCAATGGTTGACTCCAACAGTGGCTGTTAGCTGTAGGTTGTAGGTTGTGCATGTGTTAAATTCACACAGGATGTGTGAGCATGCCACAGTTCAGAGTGCCCAATGTGAGACAAGGTCCAGGGCATCTGTTTCATCCTCCAGCTCATGCCAGGGAGTCAGAGTGGACATCTGTTAGTCAAGGTTTCCCAAATGAATGGTATCTCTTTCCCACTTGACATGAATGGTAATTCCAATGAGACTATCTGTAGCTGGCTGGAATAGCTTCTTCACATGCTTCAGTCATACTCAGACAAATCCCACTGGGCACACACTGGTTGAATCAATGTTGTTTCCACGTCATTTCAATGAAATTACGTTGAACCAACATGGAATAGATGTTGAATTAACATCTGTGCCCAGTGGGACATTTCCTAGTCTGACATTGTGTTTTACTCTTCCCTTGCCTCTCACATGCAGCCACTCAACTTGTGTTTTTTTACCTCTACAAATAGACGAGAGAGCGAGAGAGCGAGAGAGAGAGAGGCGAGAGAGAGAACTTTACAAGTCACATGTATGGTGGTGTGTAGCCAGGCAGTGCAACCCCCGGATAGAACTGGGCTAGAGTACAGTATGCGGCTGTGAGCCTCAGCGGAGGAAACCTAGATACACCACTGATAACCTGTATATCAAGCTCTCAATCTGCCACGCACTGAAGGGGGGAAATAAATAGCCTTCATCTCAGTGAGAGTGCTCTCTCCTCATTTAAAAACGGGTAAATCTTGCCCACTGTGAAAGTGGGCCATGCTGCAAGGCTGAGGGAAAAGAGGCGAAGACAAGGGCACTGGAGTAAGGACCAGGAAGAGAGGAGGGGCGGCCCCGTCATTACGTTTCTGTGGTGGTCGCCTACGCTACCTACATTTCTGAGATTTCCCTGCGGGCCCTCCCAGACGTACGACCTTCCTCTTCCAATATCACATTGAGATTATGTGTTGACAAGCAATCAATGCAAATTGGCCCACGTCTGTAATGTCCTTTTTGTTCTCTCTTTGTTGAGCCGCTGGTTCTCTCTTTCTCGGCCCCAGTTTGAATGGAGTCGGTCGGCCAGGCCAATTCGAAAGTGTCCCATAATTATAGACTTGTCAGTAGGGATTTTCATCAACAAGTGTGCGTGTGATGATCCGGCAGGAATGTTAATGACTCCTGAAATGGAGTTAATCAGTTTCAGGCACCACAGTGGCCGCCTCAGCATTCTCTCTCCCAGGGTCCTCTGCTGCTGTCCTGTCCAGTGTCCACACTTGTTCAGTGCACCTTGGGAGAGTGCCAGTTGGTGCTAGCCCAGATAGTACATAACGTTCTGAGAACACCATGTTTCTTAGAGCTTGGTGGGAATGGTGCAGGATAGTTGCTTGGCTTTGGTACATACTCAGCACATTTAAGGAGCTTGACAAAAAAAACATTATTTTCTTGATATTTCATTACTTGAGCAGAACGTTTCCTAAAAGTTCAAACATGGTTACATTTCATTTAAACTTTGGTAATGTTCTAGGAACATTCTCCAACTGGTTTGACATTGGGAATGTTCTCAAATAGGAAGCCCTTTCCTACAGTCAAATGACCTAGTAGCCACACGGGTGGAATGTTATTTCAAAAAAATCTGAATTGAATAATTAATAAACAGTATTTTTTTTTTTTACCACCGAAAATCTGACATTTCTATGTCAAATGGTATTTCAGTCTTCTGTGATGTTATAAAGTTTAATATTGGGATGCAAACTCAAAAATGAATACATTTACAACTCTATATCTGACATGGTACAGCTATCTTCTTTTTTTAAGCCCAGAACCATGTGTGTGAGGTGTATACGTTTGTTTCAAAGCAGATTTGTTTGACTACCAAGGAACACTCGGTGTGACCCTGATTTAGCTCACTGCAGTAAAATATTTTAAGAAACAATGTTCTTCTTTGGGAATTCCAGTACTTCCTGCAGGTTTCCTCATGGTTCTATTTAAAGTAATGTTCTCACATTGTTCTGAGAACGTTAAGAAATAGCTTGCTTCTGTGTGAATTTCAGTACTTCAGCATAACGTTTTTCCTACAGGTTTGCTCATTGTGTAGGGGTGTAGAAATTATGTTAAATATAATAATAAACTACATTTATCAACCTGACTCCATTATTATGTGAATAAATGCAACAGGCCCTGTGTGTCTCTGGAGGAATCTAGTCAAGGTAGGGAGCCTTGCATCACCTCTCAGTATGATTGTAATGAACGTGTCTAACTTGCACCGTTATGCAAGAGACTAGATACAAATTGGTTATCCTTACGACCAATGTTCTAGCATTAATTTATTGAGGCAAGCAGATCAGAGATGTCAAGGTGGTACCCAAGCATGTGTAGTTTATATAACAACTACCAATAGACCTACTAAATTATGAACGCATAGTCAATCAAAGAATTACTCTGTAAAATGAGGAATGCATTTACTCAATTCAACTAATAGAATGTATTAGTCATGATAGCATTAACACTCAAACAATTACAGTGTGCATGAAATACATTATACATTACAGACTACTCAGAGTAAATGATCACCAACAGGCTAAGACTTAACGTGGTTACACGTTTCTTCAATTCAGAAAGATCTTGAAGAGAAAAAAAAAGATGTGCGTAATACAGACAGGAGCTTGGTAGCAAGTTCTCAAAGTACGAACAAATTCACTGTCCTTTTAATCAAATTCAAGCAGAAACTCACCTCCAACCTGAATTAACATTTCTTTGCACTTTGCTAGTAAAAACAAAAGATAGGAAAACACACCAAGATTCTAATCTAATCAACTCAATTTAAATTATAAATGCGCTGCTTTTTAATCTGTCTTCACACCTCCGTGCTCCCAGGGTTCTGTAGGAACGTCCCTCCCAGGAGAAAACCACAGATAAGGTGTGTTTGACCCCTGTCAGCTATCCAAACAATGTCATAAATTGTGATTGAGTCATCATGCTGGGCCTCGGTGCCTGCAAGTCGTTATTCGCGAGTATCACCTTTTTTCATTCTTCCACTACAATGGTTCTATTTAAAGTCATGTTCTCACATTGTTCTGAGAATGTTAAGAAACGACGTACTTCTTTGAGAATTTCAGTACCATTTCCTACAGGTTTCCTCATGGTTCTATTTAAAGTAATGTTCTCAAATTGTTCCGAGAACATTAACTTTCCATATTAACCACCCTAAAAATGTTGTAATGTTTAGAACATTTTCAAAGAATGTCATTTAAAAACATACATTCGGTTCTCAGAAAACTTTCCACAAAAAACCACAAGAAAACTTTAGTAACACACACAGAACCTTCTAAGAATGTTATTTAAAATCATATACAATCTGTTCTCAGCATCAACAAAACTCCCTCTATCCTCTATCTTGCTAAGTATGTTCAGGTGTGTTGGCTGTGCCCACTAATTGGCCACACCTGATCTTAATGAGTGATTGTTTCCTTTGAAATGGGGTCTGTTTGAACAGACTAAAATTAACAGCTTTGTGTGAGTTAAAAAAACAAACATGGTATGCTAGTTCCATCCTGGTGGCACAGTGGACTAATTCCATGGAAAGAGAACAGAAGAGCATTGGTTTAAATATCACTGATGCTGTGCCACAATAAAAAAAAAAAGAAATGTGTTTGCATGATTAATGCCTAAGAAAATGAATTTGCATGTGTCCTATCTGTGCTTGGAGTTCAAAGCATTTAACCCAAACTCAGCTAGCAGTGTTATTAAAAGTCTTACTGAAACGTTCTCAGAATGTTATTTTATTACCTTCAAATAACTTATAATGTCCGTTCTCAGAACCTTAATAAAACCTCCCAGGAAAACTTTTTGGGAACCATAGTAAAACATTCTCATAATCTCACTGCAAATGAAAAGACTTTCCGTTTTCCGTGTCAGGAAACTTATGGCTTCGTTCCTAGAACTAATGGGAAATCAAAAATGTATGTTCCCCCAACTTCCAAGGAACTGTCACGTCCTGACCAGCAGAGGGAGCAATTGTATTTGTTTTGGTCAGGACGTGGCAGAGATTTTGTGTTACGTGTGAGTTGGTTGTTGGACTCCCAATTGAAGACAGGTGTGTTGAGTTGCCTTTGATTGGGAGTCCTATATTGTAGTGTGTTTTTCCTTGGGGTTGTGGGTAGTTGTTTTTGCACTGCGTTTGTTAGCCTGCAAAACTGTTCCTGTCGTCGTGAGTATTGTTTATTGTTTTTTCCCTGTGGATGCTTTACGTGCTTTTATTAAAGAAATATGAGTATCCACATTCCCGCTGCGCCTTGGTCCAATCCTGACGACAGACCTTACAGGAACCAAATGTGCTAGCTGGGAGACTATTCTATCGTGTGGTCGGTCCAAAATAAGCCCAATGCATTTCTATGGGCTTATTTTGGACCTAATCATGTCGCCTGCCTTCCCGCCTTTCGGACAACGATTCCCAGTGTTAGGGCATAGACACTGGACGGATAGGCCTACACTTTTATGCCTGCTACATTAGGTTAGATACACACAGACCGCATAGACCACATGAGAGAGGAATGTAGGCCTACACAACCCAAGGACGAGAGGGACAGAGACCGTTCGTAAAAGTACAGTGGCTTGCGAAAGTATTCATGCCCCTTGGCATTTTTCCTATTTTGTTGCCTTACAACCTGGAATTAAGATAGATTTTTGGGGGTTTTGTGAAACAAACAAGAAATAAGACAAAAAAACCAGAAAACTTGAGTGTGCATAACTATTCACACCCCCCAAAGTCAATACTTTGTAGAGACATCTTTTGCAGCAATTACAGCTGCAAGTCTCTTGGGGTATGTCTCTACAAGCTTGGCACATCCAGCCACTGGGATTTTTCCCATTCTTCAAGGCAAAACTGCTCCAGCTCCTTCAAGTTGGATGCGTTCCGCTGGTGTACAGCAATCTTTAAATTATACCACAGATTCTCAATTGGGTTGAGGTCTGGGCTTTGACTAGGCCATTCCGAGACATTTAAATGTTTTCCCTTAAACCACTTGAGTGTTGCTTTAGCAGTATGCTTAGGTTCATTGTCCTACAGGAAGGTGAACCTCCGTCCCAGTCTCAAATCTCTGGAAGACTGAAACAGGTTTCCCTCAAACAGGTTTCCCGCCATCCATCATTCCTTCAAATCTGACCAGTTTCCCAGTCCCTGCCGATGGAAAAACACCCCCACAGCATGATGCTGCCACCACGCTTCACTGTGGGGATGGTATTCTCGGGGTGATGAGAGGTGTTGGGTTTGCGCCACACATAGCATTTTCCTTGATGGCCAAAAAGCTCAATTTTAGTCTCATCTGACCAGAGTACCTTCTTCCATATGTTTGGGGAGTCTCCCACATGCCTTTTGGCAAACACCAAATGTTTTTTCTTTTTTTCTTTAAGCAATGGCTTTTTTTCTGGCCACTCTTATGTAAAGCCCAGCTCTGTGGAGGGTACGGCTTAAAGTGGTCCTATGGACAGATACTCCAATCTCCACTGTGGAGCCCTGCAGCTCCTTCAGGGTTATCTTTGGTCTCTTTGTTGCCTCTGATTAATGCCCTCCTTGCCTGGTCTGTGAGTTTTGGTGGGCGGCCCTCTCTTCGCGGGTTTGTTGTGGTGCCATATTCTTTCAATTTTTTTATAATGGATTTAATGGTGCTCCGTGGGAAGTTTCAGATATTTTTTTATAACCCAACCCTGATCTGTACTTCTCCACAACTTTGTCTCTGACCTGTTTGGAGAGCTCCTTGGTCTTCGTAATGCCGCTTGCTTGGTGGTGCCCTTTGCTTAGTGGTGTTACAGACTCTGGGGCCTTTCAGAACAGGTGTATATATACTGAGATCAGGTGACAGATCATTGCACACAGGTGGACTTTATTTAACTAATGTGACTTCTGAAGGTAATTGGTTGCACCAGATCTTATTTAGGAGCTTCATAGCAAAGAGGGTGAATACATATGCACGCACCACTTTTCCATAAAAAAGAAATAGAACCAAGTTATTTTTTTAATTTCACTTCAGCCATTTTGGACTATTTTTTGTTGTATGTCCATTACATGAAATCCAAATTAAAATAAATTAAAATTACAGGTTGTAATGCAACAAAATAGGAAAAACACCAAGGGGGGTGAATACTTTTTAAAGGCACTGTATACCTTATCTACTGTGAAGAACTAGTAAATTAATTTTGTCAGACAGCTCTGCAGCATACTTAGGCAGGCTAGCTAAATAGGATGACTACAGTGTGTACGGTGTGGGGAGCACATAACTGTAACGGCTGTCGTAGAGAGGGGACCAAAGCGCAGCGTGTTGATCGCTCATGATGAATATTTATTTTAACTCAGAACACTAAAGAAAAAAATAACAAAGCGAAAACGAAAGCGCACAGTTCTGTCAGGTACATAAACAGAAGACAACTACCCACAAACACAGGCGGAAAAAAACCCTACTTAAGTATGATCTCGAGAGGACCAGCTGCCTCTAATTGGAGATCATCCCAAAAAAACTACATAGAAAAACTAGAACCTAAACATAGATATACAAAACATAGAAAAACACAAAACACCCCCTGTCACGCTCTGACCTACTCTACCATAGAAAATAACATCTTACTATGGTCAGGACGTGACAGTATTTTTCTATTGATGTCTACCCAATATGGATCTGACAGAGACAATGAAATATGTTCAATGTTTTGACAATTGAATGTTCACTTTTTGTTTTTGGAATTTCCATTAAAAAGTTATAAAATCATTGTATTGTCATTATTATTTTATAATACATTTCACGTTTTAAAAATGATCAAACCGAAATTCAAAACCATGATTATAAAAAAAATATATATATTTTATTTTTATTTAAACTTTATTTAACTAGGCAAGTCAGTAAAGAACAAATTCTTATTTTCAATGATGGCCTAGGAACAGTGGGTTAACTGCCTTGTTCAGGGGTAGAATGATAGCTTTTTTACCTTGTCAGCTCGGGGATTCGATCTTGCAACCTTTCGGTTACTAGTCCAACACTAACCAAAAGGCTACCTGCTGCCCCACAAACCCTGTCGGTTTCATAATATAATTTATAATTTAGTCTATGTTTATGGCCACTTTCTCTTACTTTTCTTGACTCCATGTACAATCCCTTCACCCAATTAGAGGAACTATTCTGTCTTTAGACACACTTACCCCAGGGTCAAAGATTCAAATAATTTTGCCAGCTAATGGGAGAGTACCAGCACTTTGTTCATAATAGTTTTTTTCCAGAACAGTCTTTTGACACCCACAGAGATTTTTAAAAGAAGCTTCTAGGGATGTGAAGTGCCCACTATGGGGTTTCTGGCTTTAGAAGGACAACAGCTCAACTCAGGGGGCCAATGCTTTCTTTCTGCTTCTTTACTCCATTTTATCTTCAGCCAGAAAAACTTGACCAACTCTGTGTGTGGTTGTCCTGTGGTGTCATAGGGCGGCCCAGCTCCCGAAGTGACTCTTCCCAACCCACATTATGTCACACCTCAAGGTAGCAGCAGTTCTGTTGCGATAACATCCTGTAGGTCTGATATCTGATTGGACGTTAACTCAACAGTAATGCTATTGGTCAACAACTCAGATTTTCCATCCAAACAACTCAGATATTATAAAGGGGTCTCAGATTCATTGTCTCTTTCTTTTTTTACTTACCTGCACTATCTCTCTCTTTCTCTCTCCACCCCTATGACTTCTCTCTCTCGCTCCCTCTCTGATCATGCCTAGAATAATACTTTGTTATGCAAGTATTGTCTTGTAACTTAAAACCTGTTGGGGCTAGGGGGCAGTATTTGCACGGCCGGATAAAAAACGTACCTGATTTAAACTGCTTACTACTCTTGCCCAGAAATGAGAATATGCATATAATTAGTAGATTTGGATAGAAAACACTCTAAAATTTCTAAAACTGTTTGAATGGTGTCTGTGAGTATAACAGAACTCATATGGCAGGCCAAAACCTGAGAAGATTCCATACAGGAAGCGCCCTGTCTGACAATTTTTTTTATCCTTCTGTTGCATCTCTATCGAAAATACAGCATCTCTGCTGTAATGTGACATTTTCTAAGGCTTCCATTGGTTCTCAGAAGGCGCCAGAAAGTGGAATGACGTGTCTCCTGTCTCTGAGCGAAGAACAGCAGGAGTATTTGTTAGTGGTCAGGCTGGGAACAGTGACACTGGAGATGCGCGTTCATGAGAATTCTCCATTTTTTTCTTTCAGCCTTTGAATGAATACAACGTCGCCCGGTTGGAATATTATCGCTATTTTACGAGAAAAATAGCATATAAATTGATTTTAAACAGCGTTTGACATGCTTCGAAGTACGGTAATGGAATATTTAGAATTTTTTTTGTCACGAAATGCCCTTCGGATAGTGACTTGAACGCATGAACAAAACGGAGCTATTTGGATATAACTATGGATTGTTTGGAACCAAAACAACATTTGTTGTTGAAGTAGAAGTCCTGGGAGTGCATTCTGACGAAGAACAGCAAAGGTAATCCAATTTTTCTTAGAGTAAATCTGAGTTTGGTGAGGGCCAAACTTGGTGGGTGTCAAATTAGCTAGCCGTGATGGCCGGGCTATGTACTCAGAATATTGCAAAATGTGCTTTCGCCGAAAAGCTATTTTAAAATCTGACACCGCGATTGCATAAAGGAGTTCTGTATCTATAATTCTTAAAATAATTGTTATGTATTTTGTGAACGTTAATCGTGAGTAATTTTATAAATTCACCGGAAGTTTGCGGTGGGTATGCTAGTTCTGAACATCACATGCTAATGTAAAAAGCTGGTTTTTGATATAAATATGAACTTGATTGAACAAAACATGCATGTATTGTATAACATAATGTCCGAGGAGTGTCATCTGATGAAGATCATCAAAGGTTAGTGCTGCATTTAGCTGTGGTTTTGGTTTTTGTGACATATGCTTGCTTTGAAAATGGCTGTGTGATTATTTTTGGCTGTGTACTCTCCTGACATAATCTACTGTTTTGCTTTTGCTGTAAAGCCTTTTTGAAATCGGACCATGTGGTTAGATTAATGAGAGTCTTGTCTTTAAAATGGTTTAAAATAGTCATATGTTTGAGAAATTGAAGTTATAGCATTTTTGAGGTATTTGTATTTCGCGCCACGCTATTCCACTGGCTGTTGACTAGGTGGCCACCTAGCCCAGGGAAGTTAAGCTTTATGCCTTGTATAATGTTATCATTCATTTTTACAATAATAATAAAAAATATCTGCCTTTGACCTTCCTATTACTGTAACCCAACTATAGTCTATTGCATATTGCTAAATCATCTTCATGGCATCAGCTAAACATTTTATTAGACTTTGTCATATCAATTGCATAGTCTTGTTTATTATGGGTCGCATATGAGGTGTATATACAGTATAATACCTATCTGATAAATATTAACACACTACAGTGTGACTGTGAGAATGAAGTGTTTCAGATAATTGTATGTTTCACTCCCCTACTTGCAGAGTAACTTGCTAATTGCTATATTCTCAAACTTTGCTCATTTCATGCCTTCTATGGTGTCCTCATCACTGGCGTAAAGAGATAAGCAGGTTTGTGGCATTTTTAACGAAACACATTCCCAGTCACCAATCATCCTGCTGAGTTTGACATTAATCAGTGGAATGGAATCCTGGGCCAAAATAGGCTAATTACCTGTTAAAGTGTATTGATTAAAGCAGCATCTCATCTGGGGCTGTCTTCTCTTTATCATCCCTTGTTAGATATGGCTTTGAAATAGAAATACCAGCAGCTAAAGAGCTCCAAACCCAGTCTGGTCTTCATCAGGCTGGCTGGGATGTTGTTACGCTAATGACTAGCACAGTGTGTGGTAGACGTGAGTGAGGTGCGGAAGTCGAATCGGCGGCAGCCAATTGCACACAAAGCCCTTAGCCAGTGCTATTGACACTGAATTCTAAGTAGGACACCAAGGCTACATAAAAAGTTCCAGAAAGCTGCAGTTACATTTTTTGGGCTTGACTTAGTTTCCCACAGATACAAAGTCCCTTTGAGCATGGTGAAGTTATTAATAACACTTTGGATGGTGTGTTAATACACTCAGTCACTATAAAGATACAGGCAACCTTCCTAAGTCAGTTGCCAGAGAGGAAGAAAATCACTCAGGGATTTCACCTTGAGGCCAATGGTGACTTTAAAATTGTTGCCAAGTTTAATGGCTGTGATAGGACAAAACTGAGGATGGATCAACAACATTGTAGTTACTCCACAATACTAACCTAAATGACAGAGTGAAAAGAACCTGTCCTGAATGCAAATATTCCAAAACATGCAGCCTGTTTGCAATAAAGCACTAAAGTAAAACTGCAAAGAATGTGGCAAAGAAATTAACTTTATTTCCTGAATACAAAGCGTTATGTTTGGGACAAATCCAACACAACACATCAGTGAGTGCCACTGGTATGCTTGTCATTGGCAAGGATTAGGGAGTTTCTTAGGATAAAAAGAAATGGAATAGAGTTAAGCACAGGCAAAATCCTTGAGGATTTTGTTTTGCAACAGACACTGGGAGACAAATTCACCTTTCAGCAGGACAATAACCTAAAACACAAGGCCAAATATACACGAGTTGCCTACCAAGATGACATTGAATGTTCCTGAGTGGCCTGGTTACAGTTTTGACTTAAATTGGTGTGAAAATCCATGGCAAGACTTGAAACCAACTTGACATAGCTTGAAGAATTATATTGTACAATCCAGGTGTGCAAATCTCTTAGAGACCCAGAAAGACTCACAGCTGTAATCACTGCCAAAGTTGATTCTAACGTGTAGTTATGTAAATACTTATGTAAATTAGATATTTCTGTATTTCATTTTCAATACATTTGCAAAAATGTCTAAAAACATGTTTTCACTTTGTCGTTATGGTGTATTGTGTGTAGATGGGTGAGAATAAAAATCGATTTAATCCATGCTGAAATCAGGCTGTCACACAACAAAATGTGGAATAAGTCAAGGGGTATGAATACTTTGAAGGCACTGTCTCTCATGTGGTTTCCTTTTTCCCTCATCTTGTCCAACTGTAACCATGCACCTGAAAAAAAGATTGCTCAGATGTGCGAGTGCCTTTTTGAATCTTAAAAATATTCATTTCCATTCCACTCTTGAATTCAATTGAATATAAAAAATAAAAAAGATGAATAGACAACATTATTTAAGTTAATAATTCCAAAGATGCTAAGCAATTCATATAAATGTCATATACCAGCAGTGCAATACAAGTACACCCATGGTTGTGTCCTACATTCATTTCTCACACATGGTCTTTATTGATATGGTTTGAAGACTTTAGCGGTGGGAGTTCTTGTGTGCGTGTGCTTCTCGGCTGATGAACATGAGAGAAGGAAATGTATGGGCACATGGAAAAAGGAGGCTTTATCGTGTGTCTCCAGACAGAGACAGCAGGCTGGAAACAGCCGTTTGTTGGCAGCTTTCCTTCTCCATATCAGACAGAATCATTCGGAGCAGAATCAGAAACCTCAATCAAGCAGCCTCTTCAGAATTTGCACTGTCAGAGGATAGAGCATGAGACAGATTTACATGGAACACCTGGGGACAGTCATTACTACTCTCAGATACACAGACGTTGAGTCCCAGGAATCCCCCAGCAGTAGTCTAGTGGCCGAATTTGGAAGAAATTAGGGCAAAACATAATTTACTTGTTTTTTCTAGCAATTGTCTGTGGCACAACCTCAACCTTTTGCAGACCAATGGTAACATCCTGTAACATCAGAAATCTGTGTTTCTTTTGATATCATGATACCCTCAAGACTCCAGATACTATGCAGTTCCAGACAACCAGGATTGGTTGTATTTGTAATGCAAGAAAGGAATGAGTTGAAGGTCGGTCTCACAGAGAAGGAGGGAGGAAGGTAGTCCTTCCACCCTGTGGTCAGAAGGCATCGTCTGCATTCTGATCAGAATGAGGTTGGGGGATGGAGGGTTGGGGTAGGGTTGGGCAGGATGGGTTGGAGTGCCACCCCTCTGTGAGATGGTGCCCTCTTCTCAGGAGAAAGACCTCTGAAATTAGAACCCAGGAACCTCATCTGACTTCCAATTAACATATACCCTCCCCGTCATTCCACATCTGCATCTCAGTGCTCGCCCTGCTCCAGCCCGCCTTATACTTACACTAGGAGGAGACTCGAGGCACTATAGGGTGACGTGTCTTAGCAGAGGACATGCTGCCACCAAATGATCACCCTGCCATATCTGTCCCCCATCTCCTCCTCCCTAAAAATGAATAAACTCCTTATCAAGGCCCTGCGCCAAACAGATGTCACAGCCCAGATACCATGGGTTCTCAGTGCGAGACACAGCAATATTGGACGGACTTAGACAAGATGAACAGATAGGTGGCTAAGAATATATTCAGAGACCTAGAAGCTAGAGACAACACCCTGGAAAGAGACACAGAGTCTGTGTCCATTGCAGGGAGCAGAGGTAGTAATTACCAAACTGAGGAAAAACAACCGGATAACCGGCGTGCGATGCTCTGCTGTGGCTAGATTTAAGTTTCTTCCCTTAACAAGACCAAGAGCATAAAGTGTTCTATGACTTGCAGGGAGGGGTTGCATGTTGTAAACACAAATGGTGATAAATCACATTTGAGGCATGCACAGATTTGTCAGCAATTTTGCTGACATTGATGTGGCAGTATTACATGTGACTCATACATCTCCAGATTATGGAAATGCTTTTCACACAGAGAGCACAAATTAAGGCAGTGCCCCGGAGGTTGAGGCTGCTTCAAAACAGTGCTTCATTTTGAGATTTTCCAAATAGATTGTGTTTGTGTGTCACAGTTGTCGTAGGAAGGAGTGGCGGACCAAAGTGTGTCGTTCCACATTTTAATTACACTGTGAAACTATGCAAATACATAAACTAAAGAACAAAAACAACAAACCGTGACACATACGCTACTCAAAAACAATCTCCCACAAACCCAGGTAGGAAAAAAACCCTACTTAAGTATGCTCTCCAATTAGAGACAACGATGACCAGCTGCCTCTAATTGGAGATCATCCCAAACAAAACCCAACATAGAAATACAAAACTAGAACATGACAACATAGAAAAACTAAACTAGAACCCCCCCCCCCCCCCCCCCCCCGTCACGCCCTGACCTACTCTACCATAGAAAATAACATCTTTCTATGGTCAGGACGTGAAATTGTGGGAATATTCTGTTGTCATTTCCTCCTACAAGGGAGTTTTGTTCCAGTAAACAATATATTTTTACACACCTGTGGGTATTACTGGTGTCTTGTGAAGTCATTATGAACCTAAAGAAACAATAACATTACCCTCACATATCTGCTATGGATCTAAAGCCAAATTTCCTCCCTATGGAAAACAAAGAATAGTCTCCCCCTTCCTTACAAGACAAACTCCCTTTGTTTATATATCTAATCGATCACCTGATTCTTTTCTTCTTCAAAAGAGGTGAAGATCTACATTTCAAAAACAGAGGATATAATACAAGAGCTCAGGAATAATTTTTTGCTTCTTCTCCTGATCCAAACAGAGGCTATATGCAGACACAGATTGGTTTTGTTTTGTTGCAGGGGAGTGTGATAAGAAGGGGGAAATAATGAGGATTGTCTCATTAATGGGTAGAGCATTATGGGTCATATGTTGAATAATTCATGAGGCATAAACACCCACTGTGGAAGTGGCGATCGGAGATGCCACATTACTCTGAGCAAATGTTTGATCATATTTCCTACACCTGAGTGGAACTTATATTGCACAGGGAATACATCACTGCAAGGACGCTGCAAGGAGTGTTGTTTACCCAATACAAGAACGTAAAAGGTTTCTCGTAATGAGTAAACATTACTGTGTTTCGCCTGGGTGCTATTTGAATTCTGTTTCTTTAAGAGCCTCATGCAGGGAAAAACGCTTCGGGCTCGATTCAGGGGAAAGCCTACCAAATATTAAGCAGGTTGATTTTTTTCAAAAACCTTTTGATATTTCTTTGACTTATCTTGTTCCTGAAAAAATACAAATTTCATTAGGGTTCTGCTGTAAATGAAAACGCAACAGTCAGCCCAACCTCTCTAGTGCCTGAACCATTTAAAAGACAAAGGCAATCAACCAACAGCTTAATAAAGCAGTGTTAACAACGATGAACAGTTACATGAAAATGCTTCATCAAGCATCCCAATTGTTTCTGATGGCCCACTAAAATAGTTCCATCAGCTCCACAACAACAGTGCATTCAGAAAGTATTTAGAACCCTTGACTTTTTCCACATTTTGTTACGTTACAACCTATACTATAGGTAACTGTAAATACTACAGTATAATATAGTGAATACTAGTCAAGTCAGCAAAAACACTATAGTGAATACTATAGTATTTATACCATAGTATACAATAGTATTTTTTAATGTGGGAGAGGGCACCATTGGTTACTGAAACTTAAGGTTGTGAGAGAAAAACAGGCCAATGCACCCAAATACTGAGTTTCTCTTTTTATCTTCTGTTTCTCACTGTGGAATGGTGTTACTTCACTGATAAGGATAGAGTGAAAAATAACTAAGATAGATGCATGATCTTCCAAAGCAACATGACTTTTAAGTCACACACATATGGGTACACTCAATCATGATGGCACAGTTGTTACTGGTCTGAAATAAGTATAAAAATTATTGTGTGTGTGTGTGTGTGTGTGTGTGTGTGTGTGTGTGTGTGTGTGTGTGTGTGTGTGTGTGTGTGTGTGTGTGTGTGTGTGTGTGTGTGTGTGTGTGTGTGTGTGTGTGTGTGTGTGTGTGTGTGTGTGTGTGTGTGTGTGAGAGTTATTGGGTGAAATACCACTGTGTGTAATATTTACTGTTCACTTTTTATTGTTTATTTTACTTTTGTTTATCCATTTCACATGCTTTGGTGATGTTAACATATGTTTCCCATGCCAATAAAGCCCCTTGAATTGAATTGAGGGAGCGAGAGCAGCTTGGAGTGGAATCTTAATAAGGACGTTTTTATCATCCTCTCTCCTTGGAGGATAATTTGCAGAAAAGCACTCAGATATTCATTTCCAATAGTAGTGAGTTTGTCAGTCCAGGGTGAGTCACACTCTGAGGAGAGCTGCTTGTTGACTAACACTTACAGAAGGACTGATCTATATCACTGGGAGTTCACTACCTAATGTACTGTAGGATACTATTCAATCAAAACGGTTTACCGGGTTTGAGGGGAGTTCCCATTTGATCTTTAAATATACTGTATGTGGATTTTTATCTCCAGCGATTTGTCATCGATTGTAGGCAAGATCACAACTGAAACTTCTGAAAGAGACCAATAAGAGACAGGTGGGATGCACATGTCACCTACAGATTCTCAGAGAGATGCTCTCTAAGTATGACTGTATATGTGTACAGGCACATAAATAGTTTCCCATTTGTGAAGCTGTCCATCTAAATACATCATTCTCCTGTCACCAGCAGACTGGTCAGGCCATATTCCCAGCTTGTTTTGTTGCGGCCCAGAGATTGAGTGTTGATTGCCTGTCCCCTCCTGTCGTGGAGCAGGGGAGTGATCTGAGACAGCAGGCCATTATTCAGTCTTTAGATGTGCTGCTTCTTATCACTACGCAGGGCTGACTGTGGCAGCTGGTCTTGTCAATGCGCCAGCACCGCCGTGTCCTTTGGGGATGGACTTTGACGAGACCGGCCATCCGCACAACAACCTCTTTCTCCAAACGCACACAGACAGACAGAGAGAGAGAGACAGAGATGCACTCGCACACACACATGCACACATAACCAAAAGAACATACACACACACACGTATGTACATAAACACACACACTCACTCTTTCTCCCTCCCTCCCTTTCTCAAACATACACACACACACACACACACACACACACACACACACAACACACAAACATGGGCCTGGATTTTAATTGGGACTTCAGACGAGCACTGTGATAGGGAGGTGACAACTCTGCTGAAATTAAATCAAGAATATGTCTATTTTAAATAAGAAATTGCTTCCAGCCTTGTCCATTTGGTGAGAATTGGCAGTGATGGACTAGGGCCAACATACAGTATGTTCCTCCAGCCCCATTTGGGGGGTGGGGGTGTCTGTATAAGGGCATGTTTAATCGCTGATGGAAACTCACCAAGTAGTATAGCTACAACAAGAAACATAGCTAGACCTTGGTAAACAATGCTTGATAACTGTTTCTTTATCTGAGTCCCCTCCAATCTGCTATGTCCATGCTGCTGACAGTGGCTGGTTTAAGTCTTATCTCTCCAGATGCCTTAATAAGTCCATGACACTCAGCCTACGACTATTTACTGGATCCGGCCATGTCTCAGGCTACGGGAGCAAGGAGTAAAGTACAGGAAACAGTGTCCCGACAGAGTGAAAACTCTGAAATAAGCAGGCCACCGAGGTTCAAATGATCAATACTGTCATTTTTTTCAAAGAGGTCTAACCTATAAACATACCGACTTCTCTTGCATTTACATAAACCACCTAATGGTCAGCCCAGGCCTGAGACTTGGAACGCTACAGTTGTGATTATCTCAGTGTTTATCATTGTGTTTGGTATGGGGGAACACACCATTTTCCTACATTAATAACGTATAGCAGAGGGATATCTCAGGGGAGGAAGGCAGAGTCCCCCGTTTTAATATATCATTCTGAGCAGCTGAGGCACAGGGATAGGCAACAGGAAGAGACTAATGAAGACCGATGAAAGACGATAAGTCTCACAACATTTCAAGAAATGCAACGTCTAATATATTAGAAGAGCTACTGTATATAAACACTTCTGAGGATAAATATCTACTGGGTACAGATGTCAATCCAACGGTTCAACGTAATTTCATTGAAAGGATGTGGAAACAACGTTGATTCAACCAGTGTGTGCCCAGTGGGTAGTGTTTCACCTGAGGAGTAAATGTGGGACTAAGATGGAGACCCCATTCTAGAGACCCATCAACTGGGTTTCACACAGATTTCTACGCAGAGCTCTACTCCGGTCTGAGCCCTGGGGAGATGACAATGGATTTTCATGTTTTCCTCTCTGTCTCCTTTGACAACGGGAAATAATAAATAAGTTAAGTCAGCTACAGCTGAATTTATAATACCTAGAGAAACGCACGGATTAGGCAGTAGTCGAGACAGGCCGCTGTTCCGCTCTGCTGGACTGACATCATACACAACAAGAACAGGGGGCTGCTTTTTGATGTGCAAACTCTCAGAAGTTTGTCTGAGGTCTCTGGGAGGCAGCTTTCATCATCCTATATCCAACCTGCTGGTCCGCTGCAGCTATGCTTCTGTTCAACTGAAGAAGGACATTTTGGGACAAGTGTCAAATGTTACTACAGTGACATTTGAGGAATGATATGAGATGGAAATTAATCTAATGTTATCTTCACCTGTCCAGGTATCCTTTGACAGCATAATGTTGACATCGTCAACCTCAATGAAACATCATACCATGTAATGCAGCCTTGGAATAACTCTTCACACTATACAAGAATGGCTGGCTGAACACAGTGTTACTCCCAGAAGCATGAAGATGCCTTAAAGCCCTGAGGGGTCTTGTTGAGGTTTAGCCCTGACCTTTGGCCACCATTACAAAGTCAGTTCTCTTGAGTCTTAAATTGAGATATACATTTTGCAGTGGGGCTGACTGTTTGAAAAGACCATGTACTTTGAAAGCCAAGTGTATTCCTGAGTGTCCTTGGAAGATAAAGCAGTAACAGTTATCTTTCCCCCATCTGTCTGAGGTGCCCTGCTTTAAACACAGCTCTGAATCCTCCCTGAACCCCAGCTCCACCACAGCAGGCTCACAGCATGGGCAGGTAAATGGAGTCTACTATCATGGCTACCTACCTCTGCTAAGGCTGCTGGGTTCACTTCTCCTCCCATAGTGGAAGTCGACTCTGTTCTCCACAATGCTGAGTTCACATCACTCAAGTCTGGTGTATTGTTGATAGCAATATTTGTAGTTCTTTTCTTCCAGTTTTCCTTATCAGCAGCTATTGCATGTGCAGTGCACCACAGAACGTGGAGATTACGACACATGCACTAACAATGAGCAAATGCCCCCAGAACAAATTAAAAGTTGGAGAATGTGTTGGAGGAGCATTGTAGGGGAGATTTTCTTCCCTTTCTGCACTGAAGCAATTTCACCATGACTCACAGGCAAGACCTCGGAAGGTTATCATACAGTGTGCATGAGCCGCTTCAACAGCCGTCCTCAAATAATGGATCTCTTTGATCTACCAAACGTCAGCACTTAAAATAGCAAATATGCTTGTCGCTAAATCCAATCTCAAATTGAGCCCTGGCCTGTCTTACATAAGCCACATTTCTGAGGAAGGGACCTAAATCATAGAAGGAATGGAGAATCCCAAAGCCTTTGTGTTCTACAGGCTCCTGGTGAACCAGAGTACTGTTCAATCATCAAATGAATGGACTCCATACATTCAATATCCCGTCTGACATCAGTCGTCTTGCCATGGAACATGGGGGTATATTAGACTGGTGACAAAGTCAGGACAAACTGTTTTTAGTTTGAGGGTTTAGAACAGCGCTGTTGTCACTGTTTAAGTTTACAGAGCAAACCCAGTTCAGGAAGCGGAAATGGTCTGGAGAGGGGCTTATGGAGCCATTTTTGTATTCTTCCTTTTTAGACTTCCAAAATAAAAAGTTCCCAGCCTTCATGTCTCTTTACCGCAAGCTGGAGGACCTTGGTATCAGCACAGATAAATAACCACAGTGTTATAAGGAAGAAATCTACACTTTTTGTTGACAGCATAGGTCATTGGTATTATCAAGTTTCAAGTTTTTAATGTCACATGCCCAGGAAAATGCCTTTCTTTCAAGCTCGTATCTTAGTAGGATTGGATATTTAGTTGACATTTTAGTAATTTAGCAGACGCTCTTATCCAGAGTGACTTACAATAGTGACGACAAACAATTTTCGTACAGGTCCCCAGTGGGAATAGAACTCACAACCCTGGCGTTGCACGCGCCATGCTCTACCAACTGTGCAACACAGGACCCATTTTTTTCAAGTACTGTACCGGTCGGTATTCATAAGTCAAGCTTTGACAATACACACTACACTGAGAAATACGTTGTCCTTGGGCTGTATAAACATATACTGTAGAATGTACTGTCCTTTCCAACTTTCCCCTTTGTTGGATTTCACGGTCACTATTTGTCTGGGCACTGAGGAGCAGATCTCATCACAGTCTCATCCAGCAGCGCTCCATTAACACTGACTGTCTGCCTGTCTGGTGTAAGGTCATGTGTACACTGTGAAATTATTAACGGGGAACCAGTCCAGTTTTGGACAAAAATTGTCTTCTAAGAAGACCTGCCTTATGAGTTAATTGAGCACTAACATAAGAGTACAATATGAACAATAGTAAGAATTGACTTACCTGAAGGTCTGAATTCTTTTGAGAAACAATTGGAGTTCTTTACCAGAATAACAAAACAAATATAATTTCTTTATACAATCAACATTTAATAACACTAATCAAAATATGAACAAACATAATGAGAATGAAAAGGTAGGAAATGGCATAAAAGACAAGAAGTGACGATCTGGAGAGCTTGATCATTAAATGACGTTATACTCAGTCTGATGTGGCCTCCTGATTGTTCAGGCCACATGGAGGAGAACAATGGAAGAAGACGGCTGGGTGTCCTTTCTGGTTGAGTTGGGTGGTTTCTCCTTCAGGTTGTTCCTTTGGTCCTGAGTTGGTGTCCTTGTGCTTTTTGCTCTTCTCAGTGGGCTGCTTGCTTGAGTTGCAGAGGCTGTGCTCTAATTGTCTTCTTCTTTCTTTAAAGGAGGTTGGCTTCAGTGTACCGTTCAGGCTACACTAGCTCTTGTAAGTGACATGTCTTCTTCTGAGACTGTTTAGTGAGTGGGCACTTCCATCCCAATTTCTTCACTGGATTACAGGTACTATTCCCCTTCATTAACTTATCAGTTACCAGTTCTGGCCATTAAAGATGAAAGTCCAGGTCCTGTGGTCGGCCTACTGAAGATGGAGGCTCTTCTTCCTCTCCCCCCCGAGAGAGAGAGAGGTCCAGCTTGAGAGGTTCAGCTTGAGAGGTCCAGCAGGATAAGAGGCTAAGAGCTAAGAAGGGGAGATGGCAGAGTCCTTTTGTAGTTCTGTGAGGCCACATGTTATCGCACCAAGGTGTGAAGGGCCACTTTTTTGACCCTTTGTCTTAGAGAAAGAGAGTGAGAGACAGATAAAGAGAGAGCTTGGAGGAACTCAGTAGTCCATAACAGTTCAGCATTATAGACAGCCTGTAAAAGGATGTTCAACATTAAAACAACACATCGCTACACTGCATATTTCTCTGTCCATCTCTCAATTCAATTCAAAGGACTGTATTGGCATGGGGAAAATATGTTTACATTGCCAAAGTAATTCTGCTTGCGGAGTGTCAATTTGTTGTTTGTGGGAATTCTTGGTTGGTGAGCGGAACCCAGACCTCACAACCATAAAGGGCAATGGGTTCTTTAACTGATTCAAATATTTTTAGCCAGATCCTAACTGGTATGTCGAATGTTATGTTCCTTTTGATGGCATAGAAGGCCCCATAACTAAAATAAATTAACAGTAAACATTACACTCACAAAAGTTTCGCAGGAATAGAGACACTTCAAATGTCTTATTATGGCTACGTACAGTGTTGTAACAATGTGTTGAAGTACACTCTCTCTCTCTCTCCCCTCCCTCCCTCTCTCCTTCTCTCAGTCAGTCTATCACTGCCTGTGTCTGGCACAGTAGGACATGGTCCCTGCTGGTGGTCTGATTGGAGCAGCTTGCCTGAATCACAGAGCCCCTGTCGATGACACTCTGAATAGTTGTGGGACCAGATGGTTTGCCAACTCATAAGAAACAAGAACAATAGAATATTGGTACCCAAAAAAACGAACAAACACATCAAAGTGTCGCTGGTGACTTGGAACAGTCGCTTTTTATCAAGAACACAGGCCCAAAGATAACATAGTTGAACTACATGGAATAGCCAGGAAATGATGAGTGTGTAATTTTGCTGAATGTCAAGCAGACACATATTTTGTCCTCTTATACAGTCCCTCTACACAGCAGGCCTATCATAGTGTTGTGTAAAGAAATCTATTACCATTCAAATTCTTGTTAACACCAAGAGATACAAACGGCCTCACATTGCATTTCTCAACACTTGTCTCAGCATTTTGTTTTATACTGTAGAGACGGGTAACAATACAATTGTAATACAACAAATCTGGCTTCAATGTTGTCATGTATACATATATTTTCATACCGGGCTTACTCAATTCACCTCTCAAAAGTAATGAGTAAACACGACTATTGCAAAATGTTGCATGATTAATAACAAAAGTTCCAGAGAAACCATTTGAAACGTTACATTACATCAAAATCAGATGTTAACAGCTAGCTCTGGAGAAGATAATTCAGTCCCTGTGTTAATAGATGACATGACATGAGCCTGTACTACATTAAAATGACAAGAGAGATGAGTTACCCCACCAAATGATTTCTCAAAGGACTTAAAGAACAGACATAACTGGTAGCACATACTCTATAATAGACATGCTTGTGATATATATTGTCTAGGTATAAATTAAAACAACAATGTATTCATTTATCTCACTTTTTGTGGGATACATACAGTACACCATAAAGGGTACACAGTCATTTGATTGAACACAACGTGGCTCTGGGTATTGTTGATATGGATTCTGACACACATGTACTAACTACGGTGCATCAATTTAACCTGACCTTGCCCTCGAACGTCTGTGCTATGTGGGGGTCAATGAGAAGCTCACAGAGAATACAACATGGGAACAACACTTATGCTGACATTTCAAACCACAAAGACACATGCAGCTCATAAAGGTCTACAGCATGATTGTAACTGTCAAATGCAATTCAATTATGTTTTTGCATTAGTGAATAGCAATCTGCAAGATGGTGTGTGTGCTCTGGTGCGTTCATGTAGATTTGGACCAAAGCCGTATATACGTTTTTAGCCTAAAGACTAAGAGATTTATTTTCAAAGGCGAGTCTTACCAAAAGAATGCTAATGTTTGATCCCATGTTCATTTCATCCCTCATTATCCAGCTGGTCTCTAAACAGAAGGCAATGGATTTTTGCTGACAAGTCAACTCCCTGTCTTCTCTTTTCCTGATCCCTTGTTTACATTTCCTTCTCTCACAGAGGTGGAGTTTGTTATTTTTGTAAACTAGCTGCTGTATCAGCCAGAAAGAATGCAGTATACATTGCCTGCAGCCTCAATGGCACAACAGTTGACCACGGTAGAGCAGTATTTTTATAAATTACAGAAATACTTCTAGAGATACCTAATGACTCACAATGGGCCTCAAGATCTACATCTGAGGAAGTCTGGGCTGCCAGCTAAGATGTCTTCACACTCTTAATTACCACCTGAACTAGTGTCCTACCTCTCTATAGAACATGGAAGTAGGGTTCGTACATATGGTATTCCTTTCAACAGTGTCTCTTAATAACAATGAAAAAATGCAATCTGGTTCATCTAATGTGACGAAATAAATATCTTACATTAATTGTGAAGATTTAATTGGTTCATAATTCAAAGGCAAGTCTTTTTTTACACATTTCATCAAGCAGTTCACAACTTTCTGAGCTCTATCAAAGCTCACTACTTCTTAATTAACTAGCACTTTAAAGTACTCTGTAAGGGCTGTCTTCAGGAAAGGACCAAAATGCAGCAGAGTTAGTATTCATCCTTCAATTTAATTGGAAAGAACACTATACAAAAACAAGGATACTGACAGCCAACAGTCCTGTCAGGTGCAACCACACTAAACAAGAAACAATTACCCACAAAACCCAAAGGAAAAACATGCTCCTTATGTGTGACTCCCAATCAGCAGCAACGAGCTTCAGCTGTGCCTGATTGGGAGCCACACACATGGCCCAAAACAAAGAAATACCAAAACATAGAAAAAGGAACATAGAACGCCCACCCAATGTAACACCCTGGCCTAACCAAAATAAAGAACAAAAAACCCCTCTCTATGGCCAGGGCGTTACATACTCCTAAAGGTCGACCACCCATTGAGAAGTGTGGAGTTTGTGAATAATTCATTCTCACTGTTCTCTTCTAAAAATGGAGAGCGGAAATCAATTTCACATACTTGAGTCCATCTCCTTATTTATGCCTGTTGATAATTTTGGATGACATTTATTTTATAATTACTGTAGTAAATTATCAATATGCCAATTGATTTGGCAAAGTGTAAGAGTAGTGTATAGTAGCAGGGGCACAACTTTCACTGGGGACGAGGGGGACACAGTATGAAACAAACACTAAATCAAATGAAGGGCATTTCAAAAAGGCTTCCCTGAATGCCACAACAATATGTCGAACAAGGGCAGCAGCTGTAGACTAAGGATTAAATCTCTGGCACAATTCAATGGCCATGGAGTCAACTGGGCCCATGCTGCCATAGTAACTGACCCTTCGGCTGCAAGTGACGACTGAGGCTGCTGTTCGAGGCCAGACCCCACACCACAGCACAATCCTCTGGTTTGGCACCAGCCACAGTCATTAGGGGCCATTGCCACATCCAAAGTCTCCACTGACACCACTGCCAGCAGTCCACCCCATATGATCACCAAACAGTGATTTGCCCCTCACTAGAAACCTTCTAAGTAATGTCTAAGTTGAAATGCAGGACAGAAGGATAGGACAAAATATAGCATGTACATAAAGATAGGGCTCCTGAGTGGCGCAGCGGTCTATGGCACTACGTCTCATGGCAAGAGGCCTCACTACAGTCCTTGTGTCACGAGTGCTGTCTTCGAATTCCCTGTCATAAATTAGCCAAGGCACAGCGTGCCGGTAGTTCCACATATTTTATTTGTGAACTTGAACAAAACAATAAACAGGTGAAACGAAAACAAACGTGACGTTCTGAGGCTGCTCACATACAGCTGCACAAAAACAAGATCCCACAAAAACACAGGGAAAAACAGGCTGCCTAAGTATGGCTTCCAATCAGAGACAACGATAGACAGCTGCCTCTGATAGGAAACCATACCTGGCCAAAACATAGAATGCCCACCCACCTATGTTTGTTTTCTATCACACCCTGACCTAACTAAACAGAGAAAACACAGCTCTCCTAGGTCAGAGCGTGACAGTACCTCCCCCCCTAAAAGCAAACCTGAACGTATTGGGGGAGGGTTCGGGTGGGCATCTATAATTGGCGGCGGCTCTGGTTCCGGGCGTAGGTTCCCCCCGCCCACTGATCCCTCCGCTTCTGTGTGTCCGGAGGAACCAGACCGTGGTTCATCGCTGGAGGCTCTGGAACGCCAACCGCCGCTGAAGACTCTGGGCTGAAGGCCGCTGCTGAAGACTCCGGGCTGAAGGCTGCCGCTGAAGGCTCTGGGCTGAAGGCTGCCGTTGAAGACTCCGGGCTGTGGAGCGTTGCTGAAGACTCCGGGCTGCGGAGCGTCGCTGGAGGCTCCGGACTGGGGAGCGTCGCTGGAGGCTCCGGACTGGGGAGCGTCGCTGGAGGCTCCGGACTGATGAGCGTCGCTGGAGGCTCCGGACTGATGAGCGTCGCTGGAGGCTCCGGACTGATGAGCGTCGCTGGAGGCTCCGGGCTGAGGAGCGTCGCTGGAGGCTCCGGACTGGAGAGCGTCGCTGGAGGCTCCGGACTGTGAAGCGTCATTATGGGTTCCGGACTAGGGACCGTTGTTGCAGGCTCCATGCCATGGATCATCTCTACAGGTTCCACGCCATGGATCATCTCTACAGGTGCCGGGCCATGGATTATCCCTACAGGCTTCGTGCCATGGATTATCCCTACAGGGTCCGGACCATGGATAATCCCTACAGGCTTTTTGCCATGGATTATCTCTACAGGCTCCGGGCCATGGATTACCTCTGGAGGCTTTGTGCCATGGAACATCCCTACAGGCTCCGGGCCATGGATCATCACTAGAGGCTTCGTGCCATGGATCATCTCTACAGGCTTCGGACCATCGATTATCACTGGATGCTTTATTCGTGGAGCTGGAACAGGTCTCACCGGACTGGGGAGATGCACTGAGGACCAAGTGCTCAAAGCAGGCACCGGCCGTACTGGGCTATGGAGGCGTACTGGAGGAAGAGTGCGAGGAGCAGGCACAGGACGTACTGGGCTCTGGAGGCGCACTGGAGAGAGAGTGCGAGGAGCAGACACAGGACGTACTGGGCTCTGGAGGCGCACTGGAGGGCAGGAATGCTGAGCGGGCATACTCCAAGCTGGCTGAGTGCCAACCTTAGCACAACAACGGTGAGGAGCTTGCACCGAGCGCACCGGGCTGTGAGTGCGCATGGGCGACACCGTGCGCAACACCGCATAACACGGTGCTTGTACAGTCACTCGCTCCCCACGGTAAGCACGGGGAGTTGGCTCAGGTCTTAAACCCGCCTTAGCCAATCTACTTGTGTGCCCCCCCCAATTTTTTGGGGCCGCTGCCTCTCGGGCTCCTGTAGCTCTCTTAGCCTTTCTTCCCAGTATCGCCGTTCCGCCTTCGCTTCCTCTATCTCATCCGGCGGGCGGCGATACTCTCCCAGCCTTGTCCAAGGTCCTGCCCCATCCAGGATCTCTTCCCAGGTCCATTCCTCTGAACCACACTGCTTGGTCTCGCTCGTCTTCCTGGTGAGTGCACGCTGCTTGGCTTTCTTTTGGTGGGATCTTCTGTCACGAGTGCTGTCTTCGAATTCCCTGTCATAAATTAGCCAAGGCGCAGCGTGCCGGTAGTTCCAGATATTTCATTTGTGAACTTGAACAAAACAATAAATAGGTGAAACGGAAACAAACGTGACGTTCTGGGGCTGCTCACACACAGCTGCACAAAAACAAGATCCCACAAAAACACAGGGAAAAACAGTCTGCCTAAGTATGGCTTCCAATCAGAGACAATGATAGACAGCTGCCTCTGATTGGAAACCATACCTGGCCAAAACATAGAAAACAAAACATAGAATGCCCACCCACCTATCACACCCTGACCTAACTAAACAGAGAAAACACAGCTCTCCTAGGTCAGAGTGTGACACCTTGGTTCGAATCCGGGTTGTATCACATCTGGCTGTGATTGGAAGTCCCATAGAGCGGAGCACAATTGGCCCAGTGTCATCTGGGGTAGGCCGTCATTGTAAATAAGAATTTGTTCTTAACTGACTTGCATAGTTAAATAAAAAAATGTGGTTAATTCTATTGGTTGTAATATATTTTCCTAATTGAGCATGGCATATTTGGCCAAGGTCTATTTGGTCAAATGACAAGGGCTTTCTTATTGCTAATAGGACGTGAAGTATAAAACCGTTCTATGTTCTCTAAAGAAAAAACATCACAGCCACTACCCAGGCACTCTGTATCTGTGCTCACAAACCACTGCAGGAAGATAAATGGAGCTCGCTGGGGGAAATGGATACTGTGTCATCCATTCACAGAGCAACGGAAGACTGGTCACAGCAGAATGTAACCAGTGGTACACAGAGGAAATTCTGCTTCAGTCTGCTTGAATGGACACGCCTGTAAGTGAGGCTTACTGTCACAGTTACAGTGTTCTGCCACAATCTAATACAATTCTGTAATACCTATGTTACTCTTCAGAGAGCCGTTTAGCTTTATGAGAAACGGATACTGTTTACTTGTCATATCAAGGTGTGACAGATGGAACCACCAGTTGATTGTTGATACGGTTGCTCCCTGCAAATACATGTCAAATCAAATTCAATCTAATTTTATTTGTCACATGCGCCGAATACAACGTCACCTTACACCTTCACCTTACAGTGCTTACTTACAAGTCCTTAATAACCAACAATGCAGTTTTAAGACAAATACGTGTTAAGTAATAAATAGATAAGTAAAAATAAGAAATAAAAGTAACAAATAATTAAAGAGCAGCAGTAAAATAACAATAACGAGGCTATATACAGGGGGTACCGGTACAGAGTGAATATGCGGGGGCACCGGTTAGTCGAGGTTATTGAGGTAATACAGTTGAAGTCGGAAGTTTACATATACCTTAGCCAAATACATTTCAACTCAGTTTTTCACAATTCCTGACATTTAAATCCAAGTAAAAATTCCCTGTCTTAGGTCAGTTAGGATCACCACTTTATTTCAAGAGTGTGAAATGTCAGAATAATAGTAGAGAGAATGATTTATTTCAGCTTTTATTTCTTTCATCACATTCCTAGTTGGTCAGAAGTTTACATACACTCAATTAGTACTTGGTAGCATTGCCTTTAAATTGTTTAACTTGGGTCAAATGTTTTGGGTAGCCTTCCACAAGCTACCCACAATAATTTGGGTGAATTTTGGCCCATTCCTCCTGACAGAGCTGGTGTAACTGAGTCAGGTTTATAGGCCTCCTTGCTCGCACACGCTTTTTCAGTTCTGCCCACAAATTTTCTATGGGACTGAGGTCAGGGCTTTGTGATGGCCACTCCAATACCTTGACTTTGTTGTCCTTAAGCCATTTTGCCACAACTTTGGAAGTATGCATGGGGTCATTGTCCATTTGGAAGACCCATTTGAGACCAAGCTTTAACTTCCTGACTGATGTCTTGAGATCTTGCTTCAATATATCCACATAATTTTAGTTCCTCATGATGCCATCTATTTTGTGAAGTGCACCAGTTCCTCCTGCAGCAAAGCACCCCGTGCTTCACGGTTGGGATGGTGTTCTTCGGCTTGCAAGCCTTCCCCTTTTTCCTCCAAACATAACGATGGTCATTATGGCCAAACAGTTCTATTTTGTTTCATCAGACCAGAGGACATTTCTCCAAAAAGTACAATCTTTGTCCCCATGTGCAGTTGCAAACCGTAGTCTGGCTTTTTTATGGCGGTTTTGGAGCAGTGCCTTCTTACTTGCTGAGCGACCTTTCAGGTTATGTCGAAATAGGACTCGTTTTACTGTGGATATAGATACTTTTGTACCTGTTTCCTCCAGCATTTTCACAAGTTCCTTTGCTGTTGTTCTGGGATTGATTTGCACTTTTCGCACCAAAGTACGTTCATCTCTAGGAGACAGAACACGTCTCCTTCCTGAGCGGCATGATGGCTGCGTGGTCCCATGGTGTTTATACTTGCGTACTATTGTTTGTACAGATGAACGTGGTACCTTCAGGCGTGGTACCTTTGGAAATTGCTCCCAAGGATGAACCAGAATTGTGGAGGTCTACAATTTCTTTTCTGAGGACATCGATGATATCTTTTGATTTTCCCATGATGTCAAGCAAAGAGTCACTGAGTTTGAAGGTAGGCCTTGAAATACATCCACAGCTACACCTCCAATTGACTCAAATTATGTCAATTAGCCTATCAGAAGCTTCTAAACCCATGATATAATTTTCTGGAATTTTCCAAGCTGTTTGAAGGCACAGTCAGCTTAGTGTATGTAAACTTCTGACCCACTGGAATTGTGATGCAGTGAATTATAAGTGAAATAATCTGTCTGTAAACAATTATTGGAAAAAATACTTGTGTCATGCAGAAAGTAGATGTCCTAACCGACTTGCCAAAACTATAATTTGTTAACAAGACATTTGTGGAGTGGTTGAAAAACGAGTTTTAATGACTCCAACCTAAGTGTATGTAAACTTCTGACTTCAACTGTATGTACTTGTAGGTAGAGTTCAAGTGACTGTGCATAGATAATAAACAGAGAATAGCAGCAGCGCAAAAGGGGGGGTGGGGCAATGCAAATAGTTGGGATAGCCATTTGATTAGCCGTTCGGGAGTCTTATGGCTTGGGGATAGAAGCTGTTGAGCAGCCTTTTGGACCTAGACTTGGCGCTCCGGTACCAATTGCTGTGCGGTAGCAGAGAGAACAGTCTATTTTTAGGGCCTTCCTCTGACACCGCCTGGTATAGAGGTCCTGGATGGCAGGACGCTTGGCTTCAGTGATGTACTGGGCCGTAAGCACTACCCTCTGTAGTGCGCTGAGCAGCTGCTTTACCAGGCAGTGAAGCAACCAGTCAGGATGCTCTCAGTGGTGCAGCTGTAGAACTTTCTGAGGATCTGAGGACCCATGCCAAATCTTTTCAGTCTTTTCAGTCATCAGCAAACTTAATGATGGTGTTGGAGTCGTGCCTGGCCATGCAGTCATGAGTGAACATGGAGTACAGGAGGGGACTGAGAACGCACACCTGAGGGTAGAATTAAACTAATATAATGTACTATTTTAGCCATTTTAGATTTTTTTGCTATTTGTATTGTCCTGTTAAAACACTGCTCACATGCTTATGTACATACATGTGCTTATCCACATACAATTTGCTTTTCCATCTAGATTAAAATTAATGTCATTTCTTACCAAAAAGGCCAATCTATCTGTAGTGGGTTTAATAATTTAGGGGTCTGTAATAAATCACCTTGAGAGGCCCTTTGGAGGCCCGGGGTGAAATATATCTGAATTAGCCTCTGAATATATCTAGCTGCTCCATAGCAACCAGTCAACCCAGCGGAACCAATGATGTTCTAGTAATCATCTTTTGGCCCACGTGGGTGGCATTTTAAAGAGTCTACCGTCACAAAGGTAGGAGGGTAATAGTGAAAGAGGGTACTCTAATGTGGCTCAAAGCAAATGGAGCTCTGACGTAGGGGAGTGTCTGTGAGGCCCCTACTTACCTTTGGTCGTCCTTGAAAGACTGCTGTTGTCAATTCCCCTCCCACCCAACATCTTTTCCCTCTGTGCAACTCCAACCTACTTAACACACTCTCACACCATCTGTCTCTCTCCCCCTCTCTCTCTCTCTCTCTCTCTCTCTCTCTCTCTCTCTCTCTCTCTCTGTCTCTCTCTCTCTCTCTCTCTGTCTCTCTCTCTCTCTCTCTCTCTCTCTCTCTCTCTCTCTCTCTCTGTCTCTGTCTCTGTCTCTGTCTCTGTCTCTGTCTCTGTCTCTGTCTCTGTCTCTGTCTCTGTCTCTGTCTCTGTCTCTGTCACTCACTCACTCACTCACTGACACAGCTGTGTTTTCATGACATTTCAGGACTTTTACGAGTGTAAAATATTTTTACCATTAACAAATATATTTTCCCTAACCCTAAACCTAGCCCTAACTCTAAACCTAACCCTAACCCCAAAACCTTAAACCTAACCTTTAAGCTTAAAATAGCACTTGAACAAATTCAGGACCCGAAAAAAGGACTTTTCAAAAAAGTTATTGTAAGGACATCACGCTGGTTGCTTAGCGAGTACCACTTCCTCCTGATTCGGCTCACACTGAGGCTCAAACCCAGAAACTCTGCCTTGCTAGCACACGTGACTGCCCTCCTGAAGCGTCTTACCGGTCGGCGCCACCTCAGGCTGAGGAGTAAGTTTCACACATTCCCATATGCTACATTCACCTCTCAAACTTACTCAACAGTGACTCCAGCATTGAGCTCTAAAGGACGTCACACTGCTTGCTTAGCGAGTACCACTTCCTCCTGATTCATCCAGGTGCACACACACACACACACACACACACACACACACACACACACACACACACACACAGAATCTTCTTATTTTCTTCATGGGGCATTAGACCTTTGTTCATAATTATCCACATGATGATTACAGTGAAAATGACCAGCACACTTATTTCATTCCTTTCCTTTGGAATGTGTTGCTGTGATGAGCAACAATTTCACTGAGTCATTGTGTCCTTAACACTTTGACCTCTGGCATAATATGTGTCTATTTCCACAGCTTCATTTCATCCAGTTCAATATGGAGATCGCGGCTGTGTTGCTTGGAGGTCAGGATAAAATGACCCATGCAATAAAACGAGAGGAAATTTCGATTTGTGCAGCCGTATTCACAGATGCACTATTAATTATTCTAATATTTGGGATTATACGTCTGGCTCTCATATACAGTATACACATTAAAGTCTGCACATTGTAATTTCATAATACATTTTTTATTGTAACATATATGGCATGAAAACATTGGTCTGTCTAGTTGTAGATCCTAAACCCCCCTGATTGAGTTAGCCACGCAGAGCTGTCCATGCTGCTGAATGCTTTGTAAGCCATACAAGGAATTTATGTATTTCTTCTTAATTTAAGTGTTTTTTCTAAGCTTATAAGCTAGTTTCATTATAGGAAATAAAACAAAATGAATAACACATAAAACCATATACCTACAACATTACATATTGTATAACTGCTATTGAGCCATAAAGTCTGACCTTCAAATCTAACCCCAAGTTGCCACCCTATTCCAACAGTCCTGTCTGCATGCTAGCATATGCATTCTGACCTGATCTGCTGGGGCTAGGAAGTTCCACTCTGGTGACACTATAGCTACTGAGAATGGGTCTGTGCCCATGTGACACTAATTCTCCCTCTGTTTCTTGTAGAAGACTTAAAAAACACTTTGTTTGGAAGGAGTCAACCAGGGGATCGGGGCAATACATCACAACCGTTTGGCCATCCTGCAGATAACACAGCTCATCCACAGCCATTATCTGCTGGATCAGATTGGCCATCAGATTTTCACAGGGCCTCATACATCTACAGGCCCCTTGATCCCTCTGGTATCCATGGTAATGACTGAGAGAGGCACACAACACAGTTGGCCTGTTATTTTTCCAACCATTTGAGGAAGAAAGCACAACTGGAAGAGAGGTATCTAACTTGAAATACAGTACAGCCCTGTGTTGGATGTTGAACAACAATCTCATAAACAATGCTATGAGCTTCTGGTGCATGTAGGCTATGGTATATAGATTCCTACAGAGCCCCTAAATGTCTAATACATGCAGGGAAATAGGGGAAACTGTTGAATGACTGTCTCATACATTGTGCACAGCAGGGATGCATCTCCATTATTCCATGACCTTCTGCCCTATTCCCAACTTCTCCCAATATCAGCTCACGACGCCACCAGGTTAGGAATTCTACTCTAGCCCCAATACTCCTACACCTCCAATATCAGCAGGATGTGAAGGGATTGGGAGTCATTCTAGCTCTCTCTCATCTGCATGACAAAGCCCTTCTGGGTCTGCCTCCTCTATTTCACCACTGCATGGTTCAATGGGTGCAGTTATAGGTGATAAATGATTTATTTTGTTCTTCGCTCACCATAGTTGACTACTCGGTCTGGGCCATTTCCTCTCATAACACAATGGGATTTCAAATCCCTAACATTGAGTTTCAGCTGCATAGGCCAGAGCAAACCAAGATTCAGATGCATATGCAATATTATTGAATATACTTTGCTGGGGTTATTAGAATAAGTAATACAGTTGAAAATGGTTTGCTTGTGTGTTTTCATTGGGAGATGCTGATTTGCAAAGAACTACCCAAAGCTAGTATTCAAAAGAACACTTCAATATTTGCAAAGGACATGTTTTTCTTTTTACTTCCTGACAAAACCTTGACCTTTTAGGGGTGGTTCATCATGAGATGTATATTCATTAAATGCAGAACAATATGAAACAATCTACACAACTAGAACCGAACTCAGAACAACATTTCTAAATTGAAAATGTCTAATGTTCACTGGTGCCATAGAGCAACCCTTTACACTGATTAGGAGACTTTCTTACTATTGTATTTGTGCCAGAACTTCCTCAACAATAAAGATCCGGCAGAACCGAATTGGATTCAGAAAGTAAAAGGAGTCACGTTTCTATTTAATTAGGCATGGTCTCTATTTAATTAGGCTAGTTCATGGCGTAAGGATTTGATAGAATGGATCTTAAATTGTATTACCCTTTCACTGTCATGCCATTTTTGTACATTGAATGAGTTGGCA
The DNA here is from genome assembly GCF_965601325.2 of Salmo salar. NCBI lineage: Eukaryota > Metazoa > Chordata > Actinopteri > Salmoniformes > Salmonidae > Salmo > Salmo salar. The sequence goes on along the minus strand of NC_138296.1, from coordinate 33,599,138 downwards.
GGAACAGTAGTCCTTCAAAGTAATTTAAGCATAATTAGAAAAATGGCGTTGCACAACTACTAAAAAAGGAACAATTGACAAAGCTACATTTCAAAGCTGGAATGGTTGAGAATGCTTTTGTCTTTTATCTTTCAATAATAAATCATGACTCTTCCTTTCATATTGGTGTCACACCAACTTAGATGTTATTACTCTGCAATTGAGGAAAGATAATTATCAACAGCCATTTTCTCAGAACTGTAGAATTGCATTTTTTTACCCAGACTATGGAGTGAAACACGTCAATGCCGCAAGGAATATAACTTCAAGAACGTATTTCAAAATGTTCACACACCTGTACACTAATAAAAAAGGATTCAAATCAAATCAAACTTTATTTGTCACATGCACCGAATACAACAGGTATTTCACCTTACAGTGAAATGCTTACTTACAAGCCCCTAACCAACAATGCAGTTTTAAGAAAAATAGGTGTTAAGTAAAAAATAGATAAGTAAAAAATCAAAAATAAAAGTAACAAATAATTAAGGAGCAGCAGAAAATAACAGTAGCGAGGCTATATACAGGGGGTACCGGTACAGCGTCAATGTGTGGAGGCAAAGGTTAGTCAAGGTTATTGAGGTAATATGTACATGTAGGTAGAGTTCAAGTGACTATGCATAGATAATAAACAGAGTAGCAGCAGCGTAAAAAAGGCGGGGGTGGGGAGGGGGTGGGGAGGGCAATACAAATAGTCCGGGTAGCCATTTGATTATCTGTTCAGGAGTCTTATGGCTTGGGGGTAGAAGCTGTTAAGAAGTCTTTTGGACCTAGACTTGAATTGTCAAAGACTCCAGCCACCCTAGTCATAGACTGTTCTCTGCTACCGCACAGCAAGCGGTACCGGAGCGAACAGTCTATGACTAGGGTGGCTGGAGTCTGACAATTTTTAGGGCCTTCCTCTGACCCTGCCTGGTATTGAGGTCCTGAATGGCAGGAAGCTTGGCCACAGTGATGTACTGGGCCGTACGCACTACCTTCTGTAATGCCTTGCAGTCGGAGGCCGAGCAGTTGCCATACCAGGCAGTGATGCAACCAGTCAGGATGCTCTCGATGGTGCAGCTGTTTAACTTTTTGAGGATCTGAGGACCCATGCCAAATCTTTTCTAAAAGGGTTTTGCGGCTGTCCCCATAGGAGAACCCTTTTTGTTTCCAGGTAGAACTATTTGGGGTTCCATGTAGAACACTCTGTGGAAAGGGTTCTACATGGAACCCAAAAGGGTTCTAATTGGAACAAAAAGGGATTCGTCAAAGGGTTGTCCTATGTGGACAGTTGAAGAACCCTTTTTAGTTGTAGATTCTGAATAGTTCTGAATTAGTTCTGAATACCCGTATTCTTCTCATGACTGGGACCAAAAAGTCTAAACCCTCAACCCACTACTCAACACCTACTCAAAGTTCAGTGTGCAATAACTTCAGCTATGTCCTCCAACCCTTGAGACGTCCTCTGTATGTGCTTTGCTTTGTTAGTGGGCGGCATTCATGTATATTATCTCTCTCTCATAACAATAATAACCATCTACCCACCTTGGACATTTCTGTCTCACAGTAGGATGACAGTGGAGTTTTATGTGAACATCTGAAAATCTAATTCCTGTCACCATCACTGTCTCTGTGACAGGCCAGGGGACCAGTCCCCCTCCTCATTATGCCTGACCTCTTCCTGTTTGTGTCCAGCTGTCCTTGCATCCTGCCCGCCACTGTCTGTCAAGCACCATAATCATATTCAGCCAGTGGAAATCACATGTCATATTAACTGCTACTGTGGAGGGGCCTGGTTAGTGACTGGATCAGCCTAATGAATGCATAACCATGAAAATGACAGTAATAATGACATGAAAAGAGAGCCCAAAGATATCCCTGTCCTCTCCTCCACCTGTCCCTGTCCCCTCATAGCACCGAGTGGAGAACACAGTCACACACACGTCTTATGTTCCTATACGAAGTGAAAGAAACAGCACAAATACATTGTGGTGAAAGAGAGGAATTAAGTCAAGAGGTGGAGGATGTGTCTTCTCAGCTGATGGAGTGGAAAGGAAGGAGGAGAGGGAGCAGGGGAAGGGTGAGTCTGACAGGGTTAATGTGATAACTAAAGGGAAGCTCATGTCACCCAGACGCTCCGAAGCCTGGTGAATATTCATTAAATCTCCACAATAAGAGAGAATTTAATCTGCCAATTTAATTACGAGGCCGGCGCACAGGAAGGCTTTGGTCTAGATTCCTCTTCCCCAGGAGATTCACTCTCTATCCCTCCTCACTCCCACGATGAGCACGAGAGGAGCCATTTGACCAGCAATGAAGGGAGGCTTGGCCTCACAGCTGCCTCACCACAGAGGGGGAAATAATGAGAGAAGGATGAGGGAGGGAGAGAAGAATGGAACAATAGAGGAGTGTGGCCATTACTTCTCCATGTGTCCCATTATCCAGAGAAAACAAGCAATATCCAGCACCACAAATTGGGACACTAGAGAAACAGAGAGTTATTGGTGAGAGGAAATAGGCTGCCTGTGCAGGAGGACCCAGTGTCTGTAATAGCTTTAGAATATACTTTTTAACACTGTCAGTCTGACATTCTTCCTAGCTCGCTAGGTCCTGGGCCTTGAATGAATGATGGCGGTATCGTATGCTGGTTCTCAGGTCAATTAAGTAAGGTAAGCCAAGAGGGATGATCTATAGTGCTTTAGAAAATGTTAAAGACGGAAAAAAACCTTTCACAATGGTCTCTAACGGTTTGTGAAGATATATAACCTGATATACATGGTCTAATGGGTGTTATGTTGCTGATACGGTAAATATTGCACCGTTAATGTAGCAATTCAGCTCCTATTTTCATTTCTCCTCACAGCAGTCAAAGCAATACCAACCATCTTACACTAAATAGTTTCATTACAAAAGATTTAATTCCATCTGATTTTTAAAACTCATTAAAAAGTTATTCACTAAAATAATGAACATAAAACCATTCTTTCTCAGATAAATTTGATTTCCCTCCTTTATTTAACCGAGAGTGCTTTGCAGAGAGAGACAAATTGACTAAGAGAGTCATCTAAGAGAGTCATCTAAGAGAGTCATCTCTGGAGGAGCAGAAAGTTACAAGTTCCAGTAATTGCATTTCATAATAAAGAAAGCATGTCTCAGCTACTTGCCCCCATATAATGACATCCAATTAGAAAAGGGTAATGCAGCTTTGCCTCTCTACATGAATTTCAGCACCAAGAAAATCACACTCATGAAACATGTCCCTCAAATTACTTCTCCTGGAAATAGCTGATCCTCCTAAACTTGTCAACTCTAACATCTAACTTCAAACATACATAATAACATAGTCATAATGGACGACTAATACTGTATGTCAAAAGGGAGCTGGTAATTGTAAAATAGGCATTGAGAATAGTTGCTGAGGTGATTGAGTTTCATATGCTGCAGTTAGATCCTTGAGTAGGGCTAGTGTGGTGCTGCTGCTGCACCTGGTTCACTGCAGATCCCAAGATGCAAATGCATCAAACAGTGGGAAAATCAGCATGACATAGTGTTGGGGCTGTTGTGCCTGCTTCTGCCAGGGTTGTCATCTCTTGATAGGTTTGCAGTTGATGGCATTCTATTGTGCTGGAGGAATTAACTAATTGTAATCTACTATTGGGACATCAAATGAGACTATTATAGAGCTACTCTGGCGCCTGAAGTAATAGACATTTCAAGCTATGGGTAGCAATTAAGTACCTTAGAGTGATTGTTTTCAATTCAAATAGTCAAAAAGAAACAAAAATTGCTTCTTAGCTAAATGCAATTTCTCAAGCAAAAATGTAGCTTGGACTGTCTGGGAGTGCTCTGAGAGAGAGGCCTAATCGGAGGAGCCTAATGAGAGAGAAGTGTAACCTGAAAACTAACTTTTGGCAGAGCGGAGGCTAAACTTTCTTTGTTATTGGTCGTCACCAGGCAGTCCCCCCCCAAAATAAGCTGAAATTTCAAACAGCTCTTACACTATAAGTGCATTATCATAATTTTCTCAATTTCACAGCATTATTCCAACCTTAAAGTGTGGAAATATATATAAAACACTAGAAAATACCATTTTTGACTTCACTGCCCCTTTATATGTACACAGAACATAGAGCATTATCATTATTATGCCTGCCTGCAACTCTGCTGTGGTTCAGGTACCCTCTAATCACGAACCTACTCTGCTCTGCCTGGCCCATCCACACTAAGGATATGACTAAGGCTACAGCAGGAGATGGGTGTCCACCACAGGAGGTTGGTGGCACTTTAATTGGGGAGGACAGGCTTGTGGTAATGGCTGGAGCAGAATCAGTGGAATGGTATCAAATAGATCAATCACATGGTTTCCATGTGTTTGATGCCATTCCATTTACTCCGTTCCAGGCATTATTATGAGCCGTCCTCCCCTCAGCAGCCTCCACTGGACTATCTACATACAGTTTCTGTCCTGTCCACGTTTTGAATCCAGGTAGATTATGAGGTTGATTGCCACTAATAGGAAGTAATACCTCATGGCTGTTTTCTGATAGATACCAGACAGTAAATGGGATTCTAAAGCTGACATGCTCTACAGGCAGTTATGGTTATACCTGCATTGTGATATGTTAATTTTTTTGCCAGGATAGATTATTTTCAGGACAGCTTTCCTGTGATTTTGGGAGCTTAGAGATGATCAGTGTAGGGAAGTTAACAGCATGTCAGTTTCACACAGGTCTTTACCATTGCAGCAGAGGATACAGGGGATAAAAAAAAAACTTCAGATCCCAAGATGCAAATGCATCAAACAGTGGGAAAATCAGCATGACATAGTGTTGGGGCTACTGTGCCTGCTTCTGCCAGGGTTGTCATCTCTTGATAGGTTTGCAGTTGATGGCATTCTATTGTGCTGGAGGAATTAACTAATTGTAATCTGCTGTTGTGACATCAAATGTAAAGAGATTATTATATGCAGAGCTACTCTGGCGCCTGTAGTAATGGAAATTTCAAGCTATGTACCGGAGGAAAATGAATGGCCTTGGATAAGCTCAAGTCCCATAGGTCTTCCCCTCATTGCAAAAGACCTGACATACATTATTAAAATATGAATCAACACAGAGCCTGTCTGCTTTTTGTAGATCTTTATTCTGATCTCTAGCCCAGATGGAGATAGGCAGGGAGGCCAGGGGGCTGGAGGCCTGCTCTGGTCCACCCGTTGACCTGCCGTGTGTCCACTAGCCTCCTCCACGGATTCCGCAGAAATTTCTCCGGCTTGTCTGCGTTTTTCCTCCCCAACAGTGGGACACCTGTTTCTGCTGCCGGCAGCCCTAGACGGGTCATCTAAAGACGATTATGTCAGGAGGCGAAGAGATGAACCGACTCTGCAGGGGAGAAGTGTGACTGACAATCAAGATCATTTCTTTCTCCCTCCCTCCATCTAGCTCATCTCTCTTTTTCATGACTTTTTTTTATTCCCATTTCTTTTGAGTGGAGAATATGGGATGTATCCCTCCAGGGGATCAATGAAATTTTGAGCCAAAGTGAAGAAAGAGAGTAAAAACAACTGAAAATATAACTCAATATAATAGAAGATTCCATTTGGATTATGACAGAGAGCCAATGAAGCAGAATGATCATATTATTTACACTGTAAGCTATGGGTGCTGGTGGGTGCTGGTAATTTAATGAAATGCTGTATAACCTTTTATACTGTATACCCTACAGTCAGGAAAGAGTAAATATTCAAGAAGGAATTTAGAATTTAAATTGCAGCCTTCACACCTACAGTAGCTCCTCTTTATTGCACCCGAAAGGAGTGCAACTACTGTCTGCAGGTATCACTAACAAAAGTGATTATGAACTCTCTTTGGCAAGCAAACTATCTTTTACAAGTATTCAAATGACCTAATTATCCAAAGTGACAAACATTTGAAAGTGCTTTTGGGTGTATTCCAATTCCACCAACAATGGCATTAAACTGTGAGTTGGATGCTCATCGAAGGTTTCTTCTTGCCCCTGAGAAAATCAGAGGTGGAATTTGGAGGCCCATTTTCAAGACCTGCTGATACAAAGTGCATTTGAGGCAATTGACAGGCTGTAAGGACAACATGCTAATCTGCTGAGAAATATAGTGCCAAGGTTGATCAGAGAATTGATTTGGCACAGTTTCGCAATTATTGGGCAATGCAAATTACAAGGGCTCTAACCTTAAGGAATCTTGCATTATGTTAAAAAAAAACTCTTCATGCTTCATTTTATAGGAAAATGTTTTGTTTAATATAGTAGTTCATTACTTTAAAGTTGAAATGCGGCCATTTTTATCTCAATATGAAATCATTTCTGGATAGAAATGAAGTACCTTAGAGTGATTGTTTAAATTCAAATGGTCAAAAATAAACAAAAATAGCTTCTTAGCTAAATGCAATTTCTCAAGCAAAAATGTAGCTAGGTCTGTCTGGGAGTGGTCTGAGAGAGAGGGCTAATCGGAGGGATGTGTAACCTGAAAACTAACTTTTGGCAGAGTGGAGGCTAAACTTTCTTTGTTATTGGTCGTCAACAGGGGGTCCAAAAAAACCCAACAAGGTGACATTTCAAACAGCTCTTACACTATAAGTGCATTATCATAATTTTCTCAATTTCACAGCATTATTCCAACCTCATAATGTGGAAATATATATAAAACACTGGAAAATCCCATTTTTGACTTCACTGCCCCCGTAAACAGAACATAGAGCATTATCATTATTCTTTGTGTTACTTCTGTGGTGCACAAAATGTCCATATGTTATAATAACATTTTCTTGAAATACTTTTTTCTCATCAGCTTCAATTTGAACAGAATTCCTTAGAATCAATAGAAAACCACCAGACCAATATAAGGCCACGTGACAAACAATAATACAGGCACAAGGGATGGTGGTGTGAGCATGCGGGTCTGGGCAGATGAGATGTAGTCATTTGTGTGCGTCTGTAAGTTTGTATGTGTATGTTTGTATTTGGAGTGAGAGAAAAACAATTTCAAAAGGAAAACCACCAGTCCATCAAACATTCTCTGACTAACCGCCATAATTAATAACACAATTCTAACACCTGTCGTTCATAGCCATATGTCAGGAACGCTCTGCACTTTAGCTGCATTGTCTGTTATGCTCTGGTTTACACTAAGTGAGGGGGAATTCCTCAACCATTTACATTTCCTTGAAATATTTCATTATGGTCCCAAAAAGCAATTAAGCCACATTAACAAGCAATGGTTTGGCTATTGTCTCTAACATCAGCCATTAATGTTAGGATTAAGGTTTGTCTCTCTATTCTCATTTGAGACAGTTAATGGCTTTCTGCGTCTCTGGCAATAATGTGATTTATATGTTAGGCCATTTTCCTCCCTTTTAGCACAGTGCTAGTGGATATACATCAATTCTGTTTTTCTCTGTCAAAGACTCATCACCCTCGGTATTAAGTTATACTTTCCATCAATGGTACAGCTAAAGTCAGTAGCTTGTGTTTTCATCTAACCAGCAATTCTTTTTTCTTTTTTTATCATGCACTTGCTCCTATTTTGGCCCCATATTTCTTAAACTGTGTGTTGCATTAGTGAAAAACACGGTTTTCATCTAGGCTTGATGGTTCTCAGCATGACTGAGTCAAGTCAAGGCCTTAGTGAAATCAGTGGTTTCCCAATATAAAAAGTGGCTGCTATAACTCCAGTCCTGGGATAGTATTTGAGCTGACAGTAAATCAAAACCAAGGACACTCTTCCACAGCACCGGGGGACTTAGGAGAGACTGAGATGATATCACCATACAGTACAACGATAATAAGCCTGCACACATTCATCACCCCAGGCAGAAAGCCTTACCTCAGCTAAAGGCTCCATTCATTTCCACTGAATAGCCACAGTCTAACTTCATGATCATTCTATTATTTCTGATTCCTCCCATGTTAAATTAAAACGTCCTCATCTTGGAGTTAAAACGATTGGCCTGCTACTGGCTTCTTGTTCCTTTGGGAAGTGCTCACTAGCTATTGTATTTTCAAACTGCTATCATTTCTTTCTCTGCAGAAATAGACAGCTATATTGTTTGTACTTTGTTTCACTTGCAAATATGATCTGTCTTGTGCTGTTATAAAACATTACCATATGCTGCAATGCCAATACATGATATTGTTTATATTGTATTGAGCAGTCTGTGAAGACAGAGGAATTAACATAGAGCTGAGCATAGCTATTCAGACGGAATACAAGTGAAGGTTACTGCCATAAGAAGGACTTTCTCTATGATGATTCATCATTTAATAACTAATGCACAAAATAATGCAAGGATTGCAAATGTATACCATTTTCTCAGATACCCTTGGTCTGCGTTAGGCATACTAATCATCTGAATAGATATGGTCCTGAATAGTTTCTTCCTAAGGATCATCTCTGGGTCATAAGTTGTTTACGATTGCAATGAGAATCACAATGTATTATTCAAGAAGACAACGCTTCAAAATGTGCTGCACATAAAGAAGGTAAAGTGGTCAGATGACGCGGATGCTACGCTACAGGACTGTTTTGCTAGCACAGACTGGAATACGTTCCGGGATTCATCCAATGGCATCGAGGAGTACACCACATCAGTCATCGACTTCATCAATAAGTGCATCGATGACATCGTCCCCACAGTGACCATACGTACATAGCCCAACCAGAAGCCATGGATTACAGGCAACATCCACACTGAGCTAAAGGCTAGAGCTGCCACTTTCAAGGAGCGGGACACTATAAGAGGCAGAGTTGCAAAGAAAAAGCCATATCTCAGACTGGTGAATAAATAGAAAAGAGTAAGATGGGCAAAAGAACACAGACACTGGACAGAGGAACTCTGCCTAGAAGGCCAGCATCCCGGAGTCGCCTCTTCACTGTTGACGTTGAGAATTGGTGTTTTGCGTGTACTATCTAAACTTGGATTAGCTAACACAACGTGCCACTGGAACACAGGAGTGATGGTTGCTGATAATGGGCCTTTGTACACCTATGAAGATATTCCACAAAAAAACAGTCGTTTCCAGCTACAATAGTCATTTACAACATTAACAATGTCTACACTGTATTTCTGATCAATTTGATATTATTTTAATGGACAAAAAATTTGATTTTCTTTAAAAAACAAGCACATTTCTAAGTGACCCCAAACTTTTGAACGGTAGTGTCTATACTAGGCGGTGTCAGAGGCCATAGACTGTTCTCTTTGCTACCGCACAGCAAGCAGTACTGGAGCACCAAGTCTAGGTCCAAAAGGCTCCTTAACACCTTCTACCCCCAAGCTATAAGACTGCTAAATAATTAATCAAATGGCCACCCGGACTATTTTCATTGACCCCCCCCCCCCCGGCTGTTTATTATCTATGCAGTCACTTTACCCCTACCTACATGTACAAATGACCTCGACTAACCTGTACCCCTGCACATTGACTCGGTACCGGTACCCCCGTATACAGCCTCATTATTGTTATGTCATTTTATTGTGTTCATTTTAATTTTATTTTGTAAATATTTTCTTAACTCTGTTTCTTGAACTGCTGGTTATTTTTATCTAGACAAGTCAGTTAAGAACAAATTCTTATTTACAATGACGGCCGACACCGGCCAAACCCGGACGACACTGGGCCAATTGTGTACCGCCCTGTGGGACCCAATCACAGCCAGATGTGATGCAGCTTGGATACAAACCAGGGACTGTAGTGACACCTCTTGCATTGAGATGCAGTGCCTTAGACCGCTGCGCCACTAGGGCTTGTAGGTAAGTGCTTCACGGTAAGATCTACACCTGTTGTATTCGGCGCATGTGACAAATACAATTAGATTTTATTTAATGTTGTAGCTAGGCATTGTCTTACGTCAGATAGCGCGTTGATTCCGCCTGCAGGGACGAGCGTCGAAAAGGAGCGACGCCATCTGACGTAAGACAAGGGTAGCTAGATTGCCTTGATTTTCATGACCAAGCAGCTTGTCAACTATAAACGGACAGGTGCATTCCTTCTTCATCACAATTAAAACATGCTGCTCATCACATGGCCACCTTGAGGGTGGAACAGAGATTTGGCTCAGAATGTTAGTGTTTGTGTCTCTTAAGTTTACAAATGAAAGAATTCTGGAAGTGGAAGAGGCACTGAATTCAGGCTTAATTATCCCAGAACTTCTTAAATCAACCTTTCACATGATGCCAGTGTTTGGGTAGATAAGACAGATTCATCTTTGTCTACCTCTAGCTGTCTTCCTTCCTCAGGAGCAAGCTTATCTCTTCACACTATCTCTGGACAGATGCCACACCATCGTGTGACTGGCTCCCACTCATTCTGGCGTTTAACATTAAGGGGAAAATGTGCATGGGCAATGTAGCAACACATTTTGGCAATGTATCATACAGTATTATATCCACGGTTGAGGAGTAACTGATTACCTGTGAAAAGTTACATGTAATATGATTACCTTTTTGTTTTTGTTTACATCACCAGCAAAAATATTGTTTTACTTTTTTTTTATTTAACATTTATTTAACTAGGCAAGTCAGTTAAGAACAAATTCTTATTTACAATGATGGCCTACACCGGCCAAACCAGGACGACGCTGGGCCAATTGTGCGCTGCCCTATGGGACTCACAATCCCGGCCGGTTGTGTTACAGCCTGCATTGTAATCAGATTTCAGATACTTTTGAAAAACTACATGATTACTTATTGGATTACATTTAAATTCAAAAAGGATGTTTGCAACAACAAAAAAAGACACTATGAAACCTTTCTGTTCTCAATGACATTCAATTGAAAAGATGCGCAAGTTTAAGTTTATTCCACCTGAGCGAGTCTTGACCACAAGTCAGAGACCACTATGATGACACACCAAATGTGTTTGATCCTTTTTGTCTTCTTCGAATGCTTCTTAGGGGGAAAGTAATTGAAAAGTAACTGAAAGTAATCCAATTACCTTACTGAGTTTGGGTAATCCAAAAGGTACATTACATATTTCAATTTTTGACAGGTAACTAGTAACTGTAACAGATTACATTTAGAAAGTAACCTACCCAACCCTGAATTTATATCATAACGAATATACCTGTTAATTTCCTCATCTTTGTGTAACACCAATTCATCTTGATTCATCTGAACCAAACAAACTCATATTTTTGCTTGAGGAAAAGCTTTTGCTTGAAATAGAAACATGTGTTAGCTGGGTAACAAGACATCAACTTGCAGGCCTAAGTAATACCATAATGAAGTATGACAGTTTCCTCTTCGCAGTTCCAGGTAGACAGTGTGTGAAGACAAGAGCAAGGACAGCTGTGTCAACTTGAACAGCCTCAGAGGCCCACGCATGTGTCAGGGCTACATGTGGGCCCACAGGGAAATCAAAGCAGGGGAGGGATACGTGCAAGCGGAAGGCTAGTGAGCTCTAAGTGCTGAGATCTGTCACAATGAGATCTGTAGCGCCGGACCACCTGCGGTAATTGTGCCGAAGAAGAGATAGGAGACATTTGTTTGATCTGCTGGATATAACCTTTTTTTTTACACTCTTAGAAAAAAAGGTGCTATCTAGAACCCTTTGAAGAACCATTTTTGGTAGAACCTTGAACTCAATGGGTTATACCTGGAACCAAAAAGGGTTATTCAAAGGGTTCTAGATATCACCTTTTTTTCTAAGAGTGTAGCTGTCTGTCCCACAACCACCAGTGAGAGTTCAGCATGCTAACACCACCAGCCTGCTACAGCTTATGCTATTTTAGCTGGAGTTCTGTGTATTCTAAGGTAACCCTATTGGACCCACATCCGACACAAACACACACATAACTGTATCACACGCAAATAGTACATGTACATACACTTTAAGCAGAGATAATGTAACTCCTAAAGACTACTGAATCTGTCCCATCTCTAACTGTTTTTTCAGATAAACTCCCCCAGACGTGTCTTCAAATGAGTACTGCTACTACATCTACAATTAGATCACCATTCCACAAGGTGATACAAATGAACCACTGGTCTTAACACAGAATGCATTGTAAGGCGTGAGATTAAACTGATAGAATCCTGCTTTCCTTTTTCTGAACAGAAATGAGCTATCTCTCAATAGATTCTATGCAGCACACATCCAGACAGACTCAGTGTGTGGTAAATCTCTAATTCAATAGTTGGCATTGAGTGTTGGCCACACAACTTCTACGAGTCTCCCCCTGCTCTCTCTATCTCCCTCAATATTATATTTTGATATCAATTTAAGGGCCTTATTGGCATGGGAAACATATGTTTACATTGCCAAAGCAAGTGAAATAGATAAAACAAAAGTGAAATAAACAATAAAAATGTACAGTAAACATTACATTTACAAAAGTTCCAAAAGAATAAAGATGTTTCAAATGTCATATTATGTCTATATACAGTGTTGTAATGATGTGCAAATAGTTAGAGTACAAAAAGGAAAATAAATGAACATAAATATAGGTTGTATTTACAATGGTGTTTGTTCTTCACTGGTTGCAGGTCACACATCTTGCTGCTGTGATTGCACACTGTGTTATTTCACCCAATAGAATGTTTTCAAATTATTTGTGGGTCTGTGTAATCTGAGGGAAATATGTGTCTCTAATATGGTCATACATTTGGCAGGAGGTTAGGAAGTGCAGCTCAGTTTACACTTCATTTTGTGGGCAGTGTGCACATAGCCTGTCTTCTCTTGAGAGCCAGGTCTGCCTTCAGGCTGCCTTTCTCAATAGCAAGGCTATGCTCACTGAGTCTGTACATAGTCAAAGATTTCCTTAATTTTGGGTCAGTCACAGTGGTCAGGTATTCTGCCACTGTATTCTCTCTGTTTAGGGCCAAATAGCATTCTAGTTTGCTCAGTTTTTTTGTAAATTCTGTCCATTGTGTCAAGTAATCATTTTTTTGTTTTCTCATGATTTGGTTGTGTCACACCCTGACCTGAGAGAGCCGTTTCTCTCTGTTTGGTCAGGTCAGGGTGTGACATGGGGTGGGCATTCTATGTATTGTATGTCTATGTTGTCTTTTTCTTTATTGGCCGAGTATGGTTTCCAATCAGAGGCAGCTGTCATTCGTTGTCTCTGATTGGGAATCATACTTAGGCAGCCTTTTTCCCCACAGTCAGTTGTGGGATCTTGTCTTTGTGTTGCATGTGTTTGCACGCCTAGCTTTTCGTTCGTTCGTTGTATTGTTTATTGTTTTTGCTGTGGCGGCCCGCAGTCCGGAGTCTCCAGCGGCGGTCCGGAGTCTCCAGCGGCGGCCCGCAGTCCGGAGTCTCCAGCGGCGGCCCGCAGTCCAGAATCTCCGGCGACGATGTCCGGTTCATCCAGCGACGATCCACGGTTCGGAGCTTCCGGCGATGATCCACGGTCTGGTTCCTCCAGCGACACAAAAGCGGCGAGATCAGCGGGCGGAGTGGGGGCAACGCCCCGATCTGTAGCCGCCACCATGAGTAGATACCCACCCGGACCCTCCCCTATAGGTTCAGGTTTGCGGCCGAGAGTCCGCACCTTTGGGGGGGATACTGTCACGCCCTGACCTGAGAGAGCCGTTTCTCTCTGTTTGGTTAGGTCAGGGTGTGACATGGGGTGGGCATTCTATGTGTTGTATGTCTATCTTTTTCTTTGATTGGCCGAGTAAGGTTTCCAATCAGGGGCAGCTGTCATTCGTTGTCTCTGATTAGGAATCATACTTAGGCAGCCCTTTTTCCCACAGTCAGTTGTGGGATCTTGTCTTTGTGTTGCATGTGTTTGCACACCTAGCTTTTCGTTCGTTGTATTGTTTTTGCTGGTTCACATTTAAAATAAAGTATAATGAACCCAACTCACGCTGTGCCTTGGTCTCCTCCTAACGACGAATGTCACAGGTTGGTCTAATTGTGTTGCTGTCCTGTGGCTCTGTGGGGTCTGTTTGTCTGTGAAGAACCCCAGGACTAGCTTGCTTAGGGGGCTCTTCTCCAGGACTATTTATCTGTAGGTGATGGCTTTGTTAAGGAAGGTTTGTGAATTGCTTCCTTTTAGGTGGTTGTAAAATTTAACAGGTCTTCTGGATTTTGATCATTAGCGGGTATCGGCCTAATTCTGCTCTGTATGCATCATTTGTTTTTTACGTTGTACACAGGATATTTTTTGCAGAGTCTCAATTTGGTGTTTTTCCCATTTTGTGAATTCTTGATTGGTGAGTGGACCCCAGACCTCACAACCATAAAGGGCAATGGGTTCTTTAACTGATTCAAGTATTTTTAGCCAGATCCTAATTGGTATGTCAAATGTTATGTTCCTTTTGATGGCATAGAATGCCCTTCTTGCCTTGTCTCTCAGATTGTTCACAGCTTTGTGGAAGTTATCTGTGGCTCTGATGTTTAGGCCGAGGTATGTATAGTTTTTTGTGTGCTCTAGGGCAACGGTGTCTAGATGGCATTTGTATTTGTGGTCCTGGGAATTTTTCATTTATTTTAGCCCAACAAGCTGTTTTTAAAACAACTTTGTAAGACAGGCAATTTACTGTTAAAGAACTGATACAGTTCTTCACTGGCGAGGCTGGTCTTGACCTGCTGGTATGAAGAGGGAAGATGGATAACGAGGTGTTTTCACAGCATGTAGTCAAAAAACACAAGGCTCTCCCAGGTCATGGGTGCAATATGCGAATATGCGAGTACCTTATTACACTGTCTTGGAGGCTGGAAGACACATAAAGCAATGAATCATAAGTAGACAACGGTTTCAGTGTAACCCAAAAAGGTAATGATATCCATGATACTGTAGCAACAGATCCAAGATGAGACTGTAATATGTTCTGCCATAAGATACTGCCCATTACTCATGTCATAATGAATCAATAAACTATGCAAGAGCATAGACCATCAATTTCTGTTAAGTGCCTCTGTAGACGCGTCCCTAATTTATGTGCTGTCTGTCACCTCCGGCCGCATGGCAAATGGCCCAACAAAACAAAAAAGACAATGCCCAAGGACTAGTCAGCCTTTCCCCCTCTGAAGTGCCAAAATGTATCTCTCTGTTACAGTAACCAGAGGACTGATTATTTAAATGTATGTTAGTGATGCAATTGCTTCCATGTCTGGTATCTATCTAAAACTTGTCCCCTTAGGATAACTCTGATGCCATCTATATGGATGTATGATCTCTGTGGTAACTTGTATCTGGACAGGGTGAACTCTAACTTATGCAAAGGGTTTTATAGTCTTTAGCAATTCTGCCTTATCTCCACTGTCTCATCCCACACCCAAGCCTTTAGATGCTGTGACATCCTGTGGAGATTGGGCCTGGGTGATCAGGTTACTGTAACTTTGTATGGTTTAATTGATCAATGGTGGTTGGTTTTGGTTTGAAAGGGTCACACCTTCAAATGTTATAAATGGAATTAAATGCATTTATTCTTCCTCTTATCCTATATCCTGCCCATGGACTAAGATTGTATGTATGCTTCTCTTGTAAGCTACCCAGGCCTTCGGCTTGAGTAGGCCTGTTATGTTCATGCTTGGCTTTGGTAACTCTAGGATCTTCATGCCTAGATAATGCCTTGTAATGCTTGTTAATGCTTTGTAACTTAAGCTTATGCCTTGTACAATGTAATAATTCATTTTACAATGTTAAATAAATCTATTTGCCTTTGAAAGAAAATTCTCAGACCTTTCTTGATTGCCTATTACTGTAACTCAACTATAGTTTTGTGCATATTTCTAAATCCTCTTTATGGGGTCAGATAAATACATTTAATAGGCTAAGTGCATAGTCTTATGGGTCGCATGTGAGGTGTGTGTATATAATATACACATATCAGATATTACCCCACTACACCTCTCTTACCATAAGATAGGCATAAGAAATGCATCACAATCGAAGTCGCGGTGTGAAAGTATTATCAGGATTATCAACAGCAAGAGAGCCCTACCTACACTAGTGTCAACAACGAACTATACCATTTTCCAAAAAGACACTCAAATATTGATGTAATACTGGACTGACTGCTGTTACTGAACAGAGAGAAAGTTTACTTTTGAAGGGCACATTGAAACTTTAGGACATTTTGAAAATAGGATATTATAGTATCTATAGTTATAGTTATTCACCATGCATAAACTGAAGTCCATGGCAATGTCATTAGGGACAGAGTGATATGCTGCTGCTTTAGGGATCACTCAAATACTGAGAAAGCAAGTCAACGTCAGAGCAGTATTAAAAGCTTTCCACTCAATGCACAGCGTTTTTCGTTAAAAGCAAAGGATTTGCAAAAAAGTATTAGGCCCCCTTGCAAGATCATTCAAATTAGGCGTCTTCTGCTTTGAATTTTGAAACAATGTTGACAGAAAGAAGTGGAAGGGGGAGAGAGAAAGAGGGAAGTAGGAGAGAGGGAGAGGGAAGTAGGAGAGAGGGAGAGGGAAGGAGGAGAAAGGGAGAGAGAAACAGGGAAGTAGGAGAGAGGGAGAGGGAAGGAGGAGAAAGGGAGAGAGAAACAGGGAAGTAGGAGAGAGGGAGAGGGAAGGAGGAGAAAGGGAGAGAGAAACAGGGAAGTAGGAGAGAGGGAGAGGGAAGGAGGAGAAAGGGAGAGAGAAACAGGGAAGTAGGAGAGAGGGAGAGAGAATTCAGCCAGGGGCCTCATCTGATCTCTCTGGTCTTCTAAATCACAAAGCTGAAATAAAGTGGTATTTTGGCAAAGGAAAATTAAATTAAGGGCATGATTTTATTGACTTGTTTAGAATACGTAAGTGTACATTGATAGAAATACATCCTCCATCACTACCTACTGTAATGGACCATGGGCAAAAAGGGGTCGTACAACGTGTACTAAGTACCATGAAATTATTCACTTTTCTGCTCTCACTGTTGGCTGCTGGCCATTCTTTCATCATATATTCCCAACAGTCTTGGGTTTGAATAAGAAATCAATGCTACAGTCCATCCACCTAAACCTTCTATGGCAGTCAGTCATTTTATGCAAATGTGATCTCTAAATCTGAAACTTTGTCAAGCCAGCACATCCCCAATCCCTTCCTGCCCCTCTAATCTCCTGTGTTTTGCATTTATGCGGCAGGTGCTTTTTGTTGGGTTACTGCTGGTGAATGTAAGAGCACCCTGTCGTTCGTGGCTGCGTGGGGAGAATCCAACTTCATTCACATGCAGGGCCAAGTAACACCAGTGTTGTTCATGTCTCCTGAGGTTTCTCCTACAGACAGTCTGTTAATGCAGCTTCGTCGTGAGGAAGACAGGCCGACCCTGGCCCTGCTACGTGGAATACTAATGCCCTCTGTCATGCAGAGACCCCTTATACACACACCTTATTTTTCTTGTCTTTTCTTTATGTAGCATTAAAAAGTCTAAAAATCTATTTTCACCGTATTGCAAAGTTATCAAAGATCTGGCTTGGAACTCTGATCTCCATTTCACAGCCTCCCCCTCTCTTTCTTCCTTGCAGGGGAGGGTTCTAGATAGGTCCAGGTTGGATCTTCCTCAGGCGTTAGGATCGACGGAGTAGGACGGAGGGTAATAGATGGATGACAGAGGATGAGGAGTGGAGATGAAGAGCTCGATATGAGGTGACGGCTGAGTGACAGTCATGTGGGGGTCTCAGGCGAGTCGCCAGGGATGGCCGTCTGCCCACAATTACTGACCTGTCCAGGTGAGCCGTGATGAGTTGGCCAGAACCGTAACCTCCAATTGGAGCGGCTTAAAGTCCCGGTCCCTCGTCAGTCATCGAATTTCACAGAAGTCCCCTCAGATTATCTCACACTTTGATTCCTTCTGGCGGAGAATAGGGCCCCTCTTTGAATCAGCAGCCAGGCAGAAAATGTGAAGAGAGCAGAGCAGGCTGCATAATTGACTTTGGACTGAGGCGACATTCATGTCTGCAGAGGTGTATCTGATTGGAGGCTGCCCTCCTGCCCCGTTCTGTTTACGTCTGTCGTCTCCCCTCCCAGACAAAAATAAATGACAAACATTAACAATAAAGTGGCTCCCTGTTTGACGATGTTATATTTTAATTACATTCTCTTTTATCTATGGCTATGTGGGGTAGATAAAGTCTCCAGACAATATAGTTGAATGCAGAGGTGATGGAGAAGCTTCTTTCCTTTATTAGACTTCATTTAGAAATAATCCCTTGAGGGCCTAAACCATATCCACAAATAACCACGATGAAAAAGAAAGACAAACACCGCACACCTGCCAAAGAAATAACATGCAAATGCTTCTCAGAGAAAGCTAAATCTACTTGTATGGTGTGGGTCAATACCAAAGCCAAATTGGCCCACTAGGGGGCTTTGTCTCGCTAAAAAAACTCAATGTACAGACAGAAACAACCAGACTAGCAAATTAATGACACAATTAAAACGGAAGCTTCATACTATCGGTGTTTTAAATATACGTGCAATGAATGCGAATGTTGACTGCAGATCCAGTACTTCTTCACCGTCACTTTCTGTCTGACAAATGTTAGTCCCAACAAAAGCTGTGAGAGAGAGATTTAGCCTACTCTCTGCCCCACTGCTTGTAATTTAGATGCCCCCAGATAGATTGGGCCATTGTCAGTAGAATGGGCCCTAATGGACTGGGCCTGGAAGCTTTGACTCTTCAACAGACTGCTTCACACTCCAGAAAATACGATAATCACCTGTCCGTTGAGCCCACTAAGCCCAGAAAAACTCTCACGTTACATTCAACCGAAAGTTAAAACACTTGTCTTAACGACACCCTTACCCATTCAGCAATGCCTTTTTTGTTGCTGTTTCAGGAAATGCTAAAGGAAAACCTGATAGAAACGTATTGGGAGTACAATTAACAGACACAGAAGTCCCTCAGATTTTCATCTAAAACCTGTTTATTAATCATTCAAGGCCCAGCTAATATTCTGATGGAAATCCATCTGATTGCAGGTTGTGTTGGAAAAGGTCTGCAGTATTCCAACAGTTGTGTGCCTCTGACATGACATATTGCACAGGGCTAAGTATCCTCTGTTTCCTGTGAGATGTAGGCTACAGTAAGACTCAGAACTCCAAAGCTCCCGTTTCAGTTCTCTCTCCAGGTAGAACTTGTCATGTCTCACTTGGATAACACACACAGACACACTATACTGGAGCTGTGTCATAAGACCGACGGGCTGAAATAGCCTCCTTAAAGACAAAATGTATACACACTTCTTATTCAGTAAAGACTTGCATTACAGAGATAGGGCGGCAGGTAGCCAAGCGGTTAAGAGTGTTGGGCCGGTAACCGCAAGGTTACAAATGTGCCCTTGAGCAAGGTGCTTTACCCTAATTGCTCCTGTAAGTCTGTCTTGATAGAAGTGTCTGCTCAAATGTAAATACCAGCTTTCTGGAACCCTAATGACGGACTATTGTGGCTCACCACTGCATCATGTCTGCTATTCATGATTTTAGGAGTGTTTTGTAATTATGTGCCATTGATGATTTGCCCCTCTCATGGGTGAATTCCCTGAGCCTATATGTGCCATTACCTTGTGTTGAGTAGATTTTCATGGTTACCGCTCCCTCAAGTGGTAAATGGAAATAATGACTCTACATCAGTCTCTCTCACGATGCCACTGCAGGATTGGAGCAGACATTAAGCTGCAATGACTTGCAAGTCATATAGGTATTGTGAAGTGTGAGATTCGCCGCAAGACAATTTTGCTACTTCACTGAAGCACAGGTTAGGAAATCTCATATCCACTCGTATTTTGGGAACGAGAGTAAAGATGTCATTGTGTAGAGTCTTAGTATTATACCTCTCCAGACAGACTCAGAAATACAATACTTCAAATGAGCTCAAAATTATAACACAGAGATATTGACTAAATTCTTACTCCCAGAGTATATTTGATACCTCAGTTTTCTAGTTTCGTTTAAAAAAATCATCATACGGGGAGACACTACTCTGAGTCATGCCACATAATGCATCATGGGGTGGCAGGTAGCCTAGTGATTAGAGGGTTTGGCCAGTAACCGAAAGGTTGCTAGATCAAATCCCGAGCTGACAAGGTAAAAATCTGTTGTTCTACCCCTGAACAAGGCAGTTAACCCACTGTTCCTAGACCGTCACTGACTTGCCTAGTTATAACAAAAAATGACACCAATCATCTGAAAGGAAAGTAGGATAACAGACTTTGGGCAGTTCCAACATCATGAATTATCACTGGCCCTTCAAATGGCAACACAACAAGTCTGAGATAATCACCTAGTGCTGGATCTAGTCCTCTAGATGGAGAACGATCAATGTGGAAAGATCAATACCCAATTGAAATGCAAATGTTACCCAAGGGACATGCAGACAAAGTGGCCAGCACTGGACAGGGGATCATGACTGGCCTCAGCTGTTCTCTGTAGGGGTTTTAGTAAACCAATGCAAATTCAACCTCAGTAAACTCTGTGAACATATTCACACAAAAGAGCTGGGACAGAAAACTCTGGCATTACACTACTGTTCACAATAGTTATTTACATTTACATTTACGTCATTTAGCAGACGCTCTTATCCAGAGTGACTTACAAATTGGTGCATTCACCTTATGATATCCACTTTACAATAGTACATCTATATCTTTTTTGGGGGGGGGTTAGGGGGGGGGGTTAGAAGGATTACTTTATCCTATTCCTTAAAGAGGTGGGGTTTCAGGTGTCTCTGGAAGGTGGTGATTGACTCCGCTGTCCTGGCGTCGTGAGGGAGCTTGTTCCACCATTGGGGTGCCAGAGCAGTGAACAGTTTTGACTGGGCTGAGCGAGAACTGTGCTTCCGCAGAGGTAGGGGGGCCAGCAGGCCAGAGGTGGATGAACACAGTGCCTTTCTTTGGGTGTAGGGACTGATCAGAGCCTGAAGGTACGGAGGTGCCGTTCCCCTCACAGCTCCGTAGGCAAGCACCATGGTCTTGTAGCAGTTGCGAGCTTCAACTTATCAGACTGGCAAGTCTAACAGAAAACAGGAATTTTATTTCAACCTAGTCAGTTAAGAACAAATTCTTATTTACAATGGCAGCCTAATGGGGAACAGTGGCTGAGCTGACAAGGTAAGTCTTATGGGACTGCCTTGTTCAGGGGCAGAACGACATATTTTTACCTTGTCAGCTCGGGATTCGATCCAGCAACCTTTCAGCTACTGGCCCAACGCTCTAACCACTAGGCTACCTGCTGCTCCAAGAGAGCATATACATTCCTCACTCCCTCATAACTGCACGGCCAGGCACGACTCCAACACCACCATTAAATTTGCTGATGACACAACAGTGGTAGGCCTGATCATTGACAACAACGAGACAGCCTATAGGGAGGAGGTCAGAGACCTGGCCGTGTGGTGGCCAGGGTAACAACCTCTCCCTCAATGTGATCAAGACAAAGAGGATGATTGTGGACTACAGGTAAAAAGAGGACTGAGCCGGCCCCCATTCTCATCGACGGGGCTGCAGTGGAGCAGGTTGACAGCTTCAAGTTCCTTGGTGTCCACATCACCAACAAACTATCATGGTCCAAGCACACCATGGCAGATGTGAAGCATGCACGACAAAACCTATTCCCCCTCAGGAAACTGAAAAGATTTGGCATGTGTCCTCAAAAGGTTCTACAGCTGCACCATTGAGAGCATCCTGACTGGTTGCATCACTGCCTGGTATGGCAACTGCTCGGCCTCCGACCGCAAGGCACTACAGAGGGTAGTGCGTACGGCCCAGTACATCACTGGGCACAAGCTCCCTGCCATCCAGGATCTCTATACCAGGCGGTGTCAGAGGAAGGCCCTAAAAATTGTCAGACTCCAGCCACCCTAGTCATAGACTGTTCTCTCTGCTACCACACGGCAAGCGGTACCGGAGCGCCAAGTCTAGGTCCAAGAGGCTTCTTAACAGCTTCTACCCCCAAGCCATAAGACTCCTGAACATCTTGTCAAATGGCTACCCAGAATACTCGCATTGCCCCTCCCCTCCCCTCTCCACACCACTGCCACTCTCTGTTGTCATCTATGCATAGTCACTTTAATTAACTCTACCTACATGTACATACTACCTCAACTAACTGGTGCCCCCGCACATTGACTCTGTACCGGCACCCCCCCTGTATATATTGTTCTTTTTTTACTGCTGCTCTTTAATTACTTGTTACTTTTATCTCTTATTCTTATCTATATATTTTTTAAACTGCACTGTCGGTTAAGGGCTCGTAAGTAAGCATTTCACTGTAAGGTTGTTGTATTCGGCGCATGTGACTAATAAAATTTGATTTAGTTGATGCATTTAGTGTAGGCAAATGATCTGATCTGCAGTGGATTACAGTCAACACTTCATGTCATTTGAGAGACTGACCAGTAAACGGTCTTTGAAATGGAAGGTGGTGAGGCTGTGGCCCTTCCTCTCTCAGACAGCTTCCAGTAGGTCATTGTTGGCCCATCTATAGAATAATAAAACAACGACAGCTCGATACAGCCACCATGTGGAGGGACAGTACTGCATCACACTAGAGTATAGGCTACTGTGCTCTCTGGTATAGACAAAGAGCTGTGATACAGGCACTCCGTTATCCATCATTCTTTGTTCATACTGTACAGGGATCAGAGGCAACAGGTGGGAGGAGTTATAGGACAGGCTAATTGTAATGGCTGGAATGCAATTTTTGGAATGGAGTCAAACATGTTTTCATGTGGTTTCCAAACAGGATGTTTCCATATATTTGATGTGTTTGACACCATTCCATTCCAGCCATTATGACCCCGTCCTCCTATAGCTCCTTCCACCAGCCTCCTCTGATAGGGATCCATTTAGAGTGAACTGTTAGCTGCAAACTCCACCTGTCAGTAAAGTTGCAGTAGCCCCATTAATTGGTATCTAAGCGGTCCTAACTTTATTCTGATTACTGCAATAAATATTACATCAATACATAGTTGTCACACAGAGAGAGCATGCTGCTGGCACAGTGCTTTAGGGGGTCTTGTCTCACTGAAAGATCAGGACTGTTTTTGATGGCTATCACTGTTTAATTTTTCATGTTTCAGTGCTAGAACAATAGCACATAGTATAAATGATTTACAAAAAGGAAAAAAACAGTTCATCTGGTTTGTGAAGCTTTATATCATATTCATACCATCACACAGCACTCCTAGACCATCATCTATGATGAAATAAAACCTCAACCTTTGCCAATAACTGTTAAGCAACGAGTGACCATGGTGCTGTATGACTATTATGTATGACTATCAGTCCAATGTAATACTACTCATCCATGTGTGACAACTTCACTAAACTCCTTTGTTTGGATGCAACTTTTATGGATGTAGTTTAATAGGACAAACATTGTATGAGTTGCTCACAATATGTTTTTAGAAAACAACAGGCCAATACCATGGAGCATGATTGACATTGATTTTGCATTTAAAAAGTAAAGCAAAGACTATGTTAATTACATGTTTTATATACACAACAATGGTAATGACAGGAAAAACAGAAATTCTTTATTCACAAGCGATGAAGGCAGCCAGTCCAGCCAAATGAAAATCTCTTATTTTACAGAGCATCCCTCATGCAAGTTTCTCATAAAAAATAATTTAAATAAAGCAAACTCAGTAAAATAACAGTCATTTGATTTCCACTAATCTCTGGTGTAACCCAAAGCTATGGTCAGGGTCTAGTTTGTTTTGAGTCTCTTTCTTCCCACGTCCTGTGTTGGTTCCTCTGGCTCTCGTTTGGCACCTTTGCCCATCTCGCCTTCATTGGGTATCCTCTGCTCTTCATTGCTTTCAGCAATGACTCCTTTCATCTGTTTAAGCTCCCTCCTCCCTCTCCTCTCCTCCATCTCTCCGATCTCCTCGGCAAACAGGGCTTTGAGGGGCGGGATGAGTCTGGGGAGGATTCTAAAGTCTCCAAACCGAATCTGAGGAGAGACAGGGAAGAGAGATCACAAGGAGGAGGTCTTTCAACATACCCAGCGTCCTCTGAGGCAGCTGGTATTGTATCTCTGATAGGAGTCTAACACATTCCGAATGTTACCTTAAAATGCTACCTCTAGATTTAAACTGAAGTTGTCTGAGAGTATTCTACCTGGACTAGGGGCATTGTCTGCTCATACTGTAGTGAATCATGGTCCTAATTCATTCTGAGTTTACACATATCCAGTGGAAAAGTACATTTCAGATGTGCAGAACCCACATAATCATTTAAATGTTGCTATGCATAACAAGTGGACTAAAGTACACCATTCACCACTCACTTACCCTCATGTGGTCAAAAGATATTCCCACTCTGTCATTGAAGTCCTCACTGAAGAGGGGGATCTTGGCATAGCGCTGGCTGAAGTGGTTCAGCATGATGAACTCAGCATTCATCTTCATGCCAATACCGATGGCCTGGGAGGTGGTACTGTCATTTTGGGAGGCAAGCAGAGAAGCATGATGCTACTCTGCTACTATTCAAACAGTAATTACCAGACTTAACCCCATGGTAAGCTATACAGAGTTCGTTCAGTTCAACTCAATGACTTTCAAGTTGTTTTCAATGCGAGATGGAGCTCTTTAACCAAAGTCACTGAAATTCCAGCTAGAAGGCAGAAGTGCCTTCATTACCTCCAATACAGAGCTCCAAAAATCAATGGCAATCTCAGAGAAGAATGCAGCCAGTTACAATGCCCTCTAAAAATGACTGGCTTCTCAAAAGCTCCTTGAGTTTCTTTGTCAGCTGAAAAATGGCACTAGTCTATTTCTGTTTACCTCCAATGCATGTCACATTTTCACACTTAGGGCTGGATTCAATCAGTATCACAGAAGTATCACGGAAGATATGCATTATGGCTCGATTGAAACTTAAAGGCAATGTCTCCGCGTTTGCAGAGACTGCATTCACGGTAAACACTGCATATGTAGACTCAATCGTACGTAAATGTTTTTACGCGGATCTTCCGCGATATTGATTGAATCCAGCCCAAAGAAGATAGTTTTGTAATAGAATAACGAAGGACACCTCTGAAGAGAAGCACCATACTAGATCCATCTACTAACCTATGTCTCTTCTCCACAGCCTCGTCCTCCAATCCATCTTCCAATGTGGCTTCATGAATAAGTAAAGTTGCATTCTTTCCTTTGAAAACACAATGACAAACATGAATCACACGACTGCTGCATGGTGCAGCACTTCCAGCCTATCTTCCTCTCCCAGAGGAAATCAATCACACAGCTCTGTGTAATAAACCATCAGCCAGCCCTGCTTGTCTGGCACACCCAGGCCTCTATAATGAACAGGCATGGGATATAGCCAGGCTCTCTCTGGGAGTCTTCAGCTGGATCACACCCAGTCAAACAATTTAAAAAGAGACAATGAAGTGGGATCCCACAGGAACTATGTGGGAGACCTTGTGATTCATAGCGAACTTTGGAACTGATCGATAGCATTAAGCAATATCTGGTAAATGATGCCAGACAGCATAGATGACAGGTTCAGATCAGACTGGCTACTGTAGATGTCTAGTCCATTAACAGTGATCTATATGTATATCATACCACCAGCAACTGTGTAGAAGTTATAGGATATACTCTGGGTCCAAAATTCGAGTATGGCTCTGTGGAATGCACGTAACGGCAAATCAAATGGCAATGGTGAGTATTTACCATTTGATCCGGACGTCACAAGTGTGGTTCATAGAGAGTGTGTAAATCTTTTCACATCACACAAATTCTGGGAGCTGTACAAACATTACAATTAGGGTCGAGAACTGTTGGTACTGACCCATATGTACGAGGGCATCGCAGGGCATTGTGTCCCCAGAGAAGACTAGCTGCCAGCCAGACTGGTGAGTGATGCTGCAGGCAAACGCATTCTTACAGTGACGCACCGGACAAGTCTGGAACTATGAGAGAAACAGAATATATGTATTTAAGCTTTGACGATAGCCTCAATAAACAGTCGTTGAACCTAACAAGAGTGTAATGAGTCGTATTGAAGCACGAAGCAGCCTGTTCAAGTCTCCACATACCTTAGCTAAATCAGATTTCTTCAGCAGTGCTTGGATGAATGCCTTGGTTTTGAACTTGGACACCTCAGCCCCCTCACAGAGGACTTTGCTAGGGACCATGCTGAAACATAGTCAGAATACATCAATATTAGAGACCATGGACATCATTTCATCAGGTTTGAAAGCATCAATTGAACAGAGTAAGACGTGTCTTTCCTGACATACTTGACATGGCTGAGGATCTCCTCACAGTGGTCATGGTACTGGTTGAGCCAGGTCATCATCTGGACAGGGCCTATCAGATAGATGGGGCTGAAGGCTTTTCCAAGAGTTGCCTGAACGGTAAAGAGATAAGGACATACATTCATTAAAGTGTTCCATTTTGCAAGAATTTAACAGGACTCATCTTCAAATCTGATAAAGGGAAACTCTTTACTGACCAAGGCTCTCTCTCTTTGAAACAGCAAACTCAACAATCCCTGGAAAATAAAGTCATATTCTTTAAAAATTATTTGAAATTACTTTATGCCAGAATATATGCTATAACTCTGTAATAAACAAATATTTATAGGAAAGATAATCCTTACTGTGTGATGGTCCGCGTGCATGTGAGAGATGAAGACGGTTGAGATCTTTGCCAGTGTCTCGTCCACACTGTCCCCATAGTGTCGGCACAGCTGGCCAAAGGTGCCCTCTCCACAGTCCAGCAGCACTGACTGAGTGGCACTGAAGGAGATGGGATATAGCATAAACACAGAGAGAGAGAGACAGACATTTATACTGGCTACCTCACACAGACATATCTTTAAGGATTTTATATAGTAATATGAGTCTAACTGAGGGCCATTACCTGATGTTGACCAAGTTGCCACTAACATTCCTGATCTTCATAGGAAGAGCCGATCCAGTTCCTAAAAAGACCACCTCTGGGTATTTTTCTGCCCGCCCTGCAAGAAACACATTGTCATTCGATACAACACATGTTTCTATGCCACTGAAATTTCAGACGTAAAACTACGATATTCTATCAGACAAAAGGACTACAGGAAACTAAACTCTGTTACTTTCTTAAATGCCCAGGGTGAAATGTTTGCAACTCCATTCAAGAGGAGTAAAGAGAAATTGATGGAGCTTTGTTGGACTGAGCAATGTAACATCTCCCCTTGGGCTTGTAGCCGGACCTGTATCAGAGCAGGGCTCACCAGACAGCACTGCAGCATCAGTCGCACGGAACCGACGGCACTCCTCCACTTCTTGGAGGAAGTTAGGGGCCTCCGCAGCCTC
Source organism: Salmo salar (assembly GCF_965601325.2). Lineage (NCBI taxonomy): Eukaryota > Metazoa > Chordata > Actinopteri > Salmoniformes > Salmonidae > Salmo > Salmo salar. Next base: position 33,571,895 of record NC_138296.1, on the reverse strand, counting down.
TTTCACAAACTCTTCAGTGTCACAAGAGGGGATGGCATCTCTAATGAATAAGAAACAGTAGAGCACACACACCACTCATCACATAGTGCTGAGAGGGGCAGCGACGCTCTCATTTGACTTTGACAGTGTTGGCATCTATAAGATCATAGAAGAAATAGTAAGTCACACTTGAAAGTAGTGTTTCATCTGAAATGGTTCTCTTTGACAAAGCAGCCCTTCGTAAGTGCAAACTAATGTCTGGTAAATTGTGGCCTGAAGGACATACTCACCTTTGCCATTCAATCTTGGGTCTGAGCTGGAACTTCAGAAGACACTCGGCTCTGACACTGGGGACATGCAGGGCAGCCTGGGTCTCCTTGAGAAGTTGAACAACAGAAGTTTTTACAAAAAGGTTTGCAAATGAACACGCTTATCTCTGTGTCACAACAGTTTACAATGGTGAATAATTAAAGTTCTAGCACTTCACAACTTACCTTTGTTTTATAGTGCTGGAGCTCTGGAAATATCTCTGGATGAATCAGATTGAGCTGAGTTTGAATCTTGTGGCTCCTGACGTTGTGAACAGTGCAAACTTGCTCATTCAGGATCAGGTGCTCCGTGGTAGATGGAAACCTAAAATACAAAAACACACAAAAACATTAAAACATGTAGAAAGACCAACAGAAAACAGAGAGACAAGTGAATTGCAGAACATGGAATATGTAAACAGTCAAACTGAGTAATACATATGGCTGATTTTGTACCTTTCCATCCATTGCTTGTATTCATCTGTTTTCAGCACAGACTCAGGGCTCATGTGGACTACTAAGGCAGCAGGGTCCTCGGTTCCTCCACATTGGTATCTGCAGATGAGACAAATAACTCAGAACTTAACTACACTCTCCTAAAGAAGGCCTGAGGAGTAATGACACAGGATGCAGAAGCAGCCGTTGACACATTTGGCCAACTTCGCTCAGGCCATTACCTGCTCAGCTGCTGATGGATGCAGATTGGTTGAACAAACTCCTCAGAGGGACACTCCACAACTATGAAGGCTGGTCCTGGATCAGTGGGAGTGCACACTTCCTCAGGGTGGATCTGTAGGACAACCATCAGGACATCATCAGAAAACAAGACAAAATGTATCTAACATTTACAATAGCTAATCCAAAATGCCAGAGCCCTAACAATCAACCAAATATAATTGAAGTACCTCTCTTCCTTCGTAGGTAACACTTTTCCCATCCTTCAGAGCTGCAATGAGAGGACCAATAGCTGCAGTGCCTCTGTGGAGAAAGTGCATCAGAAAAGTCATTATCGGCTTAAGTTTTTTGAGCAGGCAAAACTGAATTTGTATTGAAAAATCAACTTACACTGGTAACCCAAGGTTTTTTGCTTGAGCAACCAAGAAGTTCCCCTTCTTAGGATGAAGCTGCAAGTCAAAGAGAAAATTTGACATAAATTTCATCAAAATGCAATAATTCAGTATGTCACTGAGACAATGAGATTGTGTTTCTTACCTTACAAACGAATGCCACAACTAAAGACGGATCCCTTGTTGCTCTTGCTTTTCCACCTGATATGAAATTGAAATGTGAGAAATGGTGCCATTTGGAGCTCAACATCCTTGAAATAGGGCACTGATGCCCCTGACAGCGCTGCATGCTCCTTTAGTCTCGTGGGTCTTCCTTCCCAATCTCTTCCCGTTGACTTGACTATTAGAAGTCTGGATAAGTTTAGTATTGAATTTTGAATGGGAGTGCTTCCTGGGTTAACACTTGCATTTGATTGGCTCTGAGTATAAATTATATTTTCCTTTAGGAGAGGCATTTCCTTGTGTTTCTTTTTTGTTTTTCCTTCCTTCCTTCCTTTGTTCGTCAATATCTCTTTTCCTACTATTTGTACAACGTTTTAGCAGCCTGTTTTGTATCTTATGCTACCTAGCTTTTTGCAAGTCAGAAACATTTTCAGAAAAACAACCTGTTTGGAGCTCCATCCTCGCAAAATACTTGATTGGTTTGATAAGCGTCACTAGTTTCCATCTAGACTCCACCGTACTTCACCTCTTTCTTATCATCTTCCTGAGAACGTCCCCAGGCTTTCTAACAGTCAGAGTATGCGTAGCCTGGGCTTCCGAGCCCACATGCTCCAAGTCTTACCTGGGCTGGTTGCTCTCTCCTTCCTGCTGTCTGTGCTGGTGTCCTCAAAGTCTTCCGGCCTCCACAGCTCCCTCCTCTGGGGACTACTGGAGGGGCTGCTCCTCCCTGAGTTAGAGGAGCACTTTGGCCCGTCCTCTTTGAGCTGGGCTGGTATAATTGGGGTTAAGGAGAGTCAACTACCAACTCTTCAGCATGAGAACACAAATATTCACTATTTTACAGGTCATAAATTGAACATGCTTTAAGATAAAGAGTATGAGTAACAGTAAATTACTCAATGCTAAAAAAAATTACAAAGGTGATTTCTAGTACTCACCAAATATTGGTATTTGACTAACTGTCATTGTGTCATCTGTGTATTGTTTCTCAGTGTATGGTCGAACAGCTAGCTTGATTTCTTCCAGTGGTCCAGAAAATACTCTGATGGCATTCACATATTTCTCCTAGATCAAAGGATGCAATGATATATTAGACTCAGGATACCACAAAAACAGTTGACTCATTACAGACAATCTTTTATACTGCTACAATGTCCACTCACCAGTTGTGGTGGTCCAGAGAGAACAACCTCAGGGACACCAGTGTCTTTCAATGTCAATATCATCCCTAAACCAGAGAGTACACAGTTTATCACACCTAAGGACATACGCGGAGACATAGGCTAAGCATGCAATAAGCTTTGACCGATGTCTATCTACAGTCATGTGAAAAAGTAAGTACACCCCCTGGAAAGTGGACTTTTTTGTACATATTTGGTCAGATGGCTATGTAATCTTCACTTCAACACTATTGACAGATAAAGGTAACCTAATTGAACAAATGACACCGAAAGATTATACTTTGCAATCATTAATTCATAAAAAATCTACAGAAATGCAATTCCATAGTGCAGGAAACATAAGTACACTAGTAGCTTCAATAGCTGGTGTTGTCCCTTTGGCTGAAATAACTTCATGTAGCCGTTTCTTGCAACTGTCTATCAGTCTCTTACATCCACTGGGAGGAATTTTTGCATACTCTTCTTTACAGTACTGCTTCAATTGTGTCATGTTTGAGGGCTTTTTTGCATGTACAGCCCGCTTCAAATCCCCCAACTGTTTTTTGACACAATTGAGATCTGGGCTTTGACTCGGCCATTCCATACCCTCAATTTCTTATTTTTGAGCCATTCTGTTATAGTTTTGCATCATTGTCCTGTTGCAAGATCCATGTTCGGTTTAGCTTCAGCTTTTTGACAAATGATGGCCTTACATTCTCCTCAATAATTCTCTGGTACAATATTGAATTCATGGTTGACTCAATAATGGCAAGTTGGCCAGGCCCTCAGGCAGCAAAGCAGCCCAAAACCATAATGGCACCACCTCCATGCTTTACGGTTGGTATGAGGTTCTTCTGTTCAAAGGCAGTGTTTCGTTTTAGCCAAACATGGAATCTGGCATTGCAGCCAAACAACTCCACCTTTGACTCATCTGTCCAGAGCACATTGTTCCATTGTTGGTCTATACCCAGGTGTTGTCTGGCAAACGTTTTTTGAGAGCAGAGGCTTCTTCCTTCCTGACCTGACCTGGGGTGGCAGATAGCCTAGTGGCTAGAGCGTTGGGCCAGTAACCGAAAGGTTGGTGGATCGAATCCCTGAGCTGACAAGCTGTTGTTCTGCCCCTGAACAAGGCAGTTAATCCACTGTTCCTAGGCTGTCATTGTAAATAAGAATTTGTTCTTAACTGACTTGCCTAGTTAAATAAAGGTAAAAAAAATGTAAAAAAAATCCATGTAGGCCAAGTTTGTGCAGTCTCTTTCTGACAGTTAACTCATGCACGTCAACATTGATTGTGGCCTGTAGATCCCTTGATGTTACCCTGCGGTTCTTATTTAGAGAGTTCTATGAGCATCTTTCAGTCAGCTCTTGGAGTAAATTTGGTGGGACAACATGTCCTAGGTAGATTGCCAGTGGTCTGGAATTTTCTCCATTTGTAGATGATCCGTCAGACAGATTTGTAACCCCACCCACACTCATGGGCATCAATACATTTTCTCTGAGGGTGTTTTGATATTGGCATGATGTGTTACCACACACCCATATGGTTAAGACCAAAGTTTCTCATCTTTATGGAAGGCTGGACCTCCCAAGTTACACTCTAATGATTTACACCAGTTTTGGTTCTAATTGTAGCCATTTTATGTGATGGTAAAGGTAAGGTGTGTTCTAACTTTTTCTGCATAAGGAAATTCCAATTTTTCTTTATTTTAATTGCATAACAGTTTATTTCTTTGGTGATTTGTTAAATCGGGTTACCTTTGTCAATGAATGTGGTTGGAATTTAGCTCAAATATCGTGTCCAAATATGTAAAAACAACAAAAAGACCACTTTTTCACATGACAGTACACAGAGACATAAGCTAACCATGCAATAAGCTTTGATCGGTCTATTATCTATGCACATTTGTTTCCAGGTTGACAGATAACTGACTTGATGTCAAGTGGATAGAATAACAAGCAATTTACCTGATAGACCACCAACATTCTCCCAGCTCATTCTAGTGAGGAAAATATTGTCCAAGCGAGCAGCTTTTAACCTGACAAGAGGAACATTGTTGAGATTTATTGAGCTGAGACTGAATTTTAGATTTTAGTTGAACATTGACAGGAGGCAATTCAACTTACTTGTGCTCTTGCATCAGCCTCTGTGTTCCCTCACCACAGTTGAATAGGTACCTTCCACAGAGGAAAAAGGGTAAAGAAATATGCTGCAGCCAAGTGCCTTTCTGATACCCACAATACAAATATATTTGGCAATGTTACAACAAATTGTCAGACAATCTTGTTCACTGGTTAAGTTACCTATTGAACTCAGAGAAGACATAAAGTGATGCGCCATTATCTCGGCTCCCTGCCCCGACGACCTGCGCGTAGACAGTGGCTGGTCCATGCACATCCACTCCACGTTTCCTCTGTTCTCTAGACTTCACATGTCGCAATGTTTCTTTGGGTTTCTTTGATCCCCGATTTTGGTTGTCTGTTGTGTTCGTAGACATTGTCCGCAGAAACGGGAAAATAGTCCGGGGAAAACGATGTTCACTGCATGCGAAGCTTTGTAGGCGACCCGTAGATGTGTGTCTCACAAATAGCCATGCAATAGATTTACAGGGTAGAGACACTTTAGTCATACTAAACATTCGGTTTAATGAAAGTCAGTTCTGCTCGTCGTACAAGACAGCAAACTTATCGATAATCATTGCATAATCTTTATGAAAATATAATTTTACCTATCAGCACACATTGAAATATAAACATTCAGTCAGGACTTCAGCGGTTGAGACATGTGATTTGACGCTGAACTGTGTTTCTTCCGGCGTAGATTGATGACGTCTTCATCACACTCTCGATCATTGGTGTGTTTATTTTGTATTTATCTAACATTTAACTAGACAAGTCAGTTAAGAACAAATCCGTATTTGACGGCCTACCAAAAGGCCTCCCAGACAGAGGCTGGGGTTAAACATTTAAAAAATAAAATATAAATATAGGACAAAACACACATCACAACACTACATAAAGAGAGACCTAAAACAACAACATAGCAAGGCAGCAACTCATGACAATACAGCATGGTAGGAGCACAAAACATGGTACAACCATTATTGGGCACACACAACAGCACACAGGGCGAGAAGGTAGAGACAGCAATACATCACGCAAAGCAGCCTCAACTGTCAGCAAGAGTGTCCTTGATTGAGTCTTTGAATTAAGAGATTGTGATAAAACTGTCCAGTTTGAGTGTTTATTGCAGCTCGTTCCAGTCGTTAGCTGCAGCGAACTGAAAAGACGAGCGACCCAGGGATGAGTGTGCTTTGGGGACCTTTAACAGAATGTGACTGGCAGAACGGGTGTTGTATGTGGAGGATGCTCTCTTTCTCTTTCTCTCTGAGGACATGAGCCTCAGGACTACCTGGCCTGATGACTCCTTGCTGTCCCCAGTCCACCTGGTCGTGCTGCTGCTCCAGTTTCAACTGTTCTACCTGTGGCTATGGAACCCTGACCTGTTCACCGGACGTGCTACCTTGTCCCAGAAATGATGTTTTAAACTCTCTAGAGACAGCAGGTGTGGTAGAGATACTCTGAATGATCGGCTATGAAAAGCCAACTGACATTTACTCCTGAGCAGCTGACCTGTTGCACCCTCTACAACCACTGTGATTATTATTAGCTGACCCTGCTGGTCATCTATGAACATTTTAACATCTTGGCCATGTACTGTTATAATCTCCACCCGGCACGGCCAGAAGAGGACTGGCCACCCCTCATAGCCTGGTTCCTCTCTAGGTTTCTTCCTAGGTTCCGCCCTTTCTAGGGAGTTTTTCCTAGCCACCGTGCTTCTACACCTGCATTGCTTGCTGTTTGGGGTTTTAGGCTGGGTTTCTGTACAGCACTTTGTGACATCAGTTGATATAAGAAGGGCTTTATAAATAAATTTGATTGATTGAAATCTGATGGCCGAATGGTAAAGAACATCTAGCCGCTCGAGAGCACCCTTACCTGCCGATCTATAAATGATGTCTCCGTAATCTAGCATGGGTAGGATGGTCATCTGAATCAGGGTTAGTTTGGCAGCTGGGGTGAAAGAGGAGCGATTACGATAGAGGAAACCAAGTCTAGATTTAACTTTAGCCTGCAGCTTTGATACGTGCTGAGAGAAGGACAGTGTACCATATAGTCATACTCCCAAGTACTTGTATGAGGTGACTACCTCAAGCTCTAAACTCTTGAGGTAGTAATCACACCTGTGGGGAGAGGGGCATTCTTCTTACCAAACCACATGACCTTTGTTTTGGAGGTGTTTAGAACAAGGTTAAGGGTAGAGAACGTTTGTTGGACACTAAGAAAGCTTTGCTGTAGAGCATTTAACACAAAATCCAGGGAGGGGCCAGCTGAGTATTAATAAATGTGGGAGGTCTCCCTGTTCTTTTGCATTGATTTGCAATATAGCAATAAAACAACCAATAAATAAACTGGAGTATTTTTGATAAAAGCTAATAATATCGGACAACGTTCCCTTCAGTAATATAACAGAGCTTATCAATAGCCTCATATGTAGCAGGTCAGGTAGACTGATAAATTGAATGGCAAATTCATGATGTTAAAAATAAACATTTATATTTGGATCGTCATATTTATATATATATATATATATATATGTTTAGAATTTAAAATACAATATCCAAATGTAAATGTTTATTAATATCATGAATTTGGCATTGTATGTATAGGGCTACAGACTCCACACTGACTTGCTAAAAGAGAGGGACACCATTGTGGGCTATTTGTCTTATTTTACTATTTATCCTGCTAGCTTGTACCCCTTGACCCCTGAAATAAGTTATTAATTAATGAGATATTGTCATTGCTATTTCTTTGAATATCAATCTTTTTTAAATTACATTTTTCTTCATATTGTGCTTTCAGTCTTACAGGCCATTGCTTTCCTTTATTGTGCAGCAATTATCCTGACCAAAAGGAATGGACTAAATAATTAATTACAAAAGCGAAAGAGAAAACTAGTAAATAAGGTCTTACTTCATGTGTTTCAAATGCTCCATTGCCACTTGCCAGAGTTACTCTGTATGAACACCAGTAAGGCAAATCCCTGTACAGGTTTTATTTGTTGGATAGTTCTTACACTTTTCTGACACCAAGCTCAAAATGTACACTCATATTTTCACAGTCAGATGAAAGATAAAATAAATTGATACATCATCCTTATGATATTTCATAAGCTCATATTAATATTCTCAGGTCATGAAATATTTTACACATTCTGCCCAGCAAGATATTCTAATTTGAATGTTCTACAGTAAAACTGCAAACATTTAAATGCGTGTTGTATGCAATGATATCCAGCCAATTTAATAGTTTACTACTGTACCAGTATTTTACCAGCAGTCAAGTTTCAATTATATCTGGTAATCTAAAAAGATGTGAACTACACTGTGTGTACTAAACCTCTAGATT